>NC_068972.1:38729028-39971528 GCF_016808095.1 Vigna angularis
AAATCCTACCTAACATCGCACTGTTTTGGGCACGTGTACACTTTCTGTTATTATTGTGGTTATTTCTTCTCTTGTTCAAATTTCTAAGTGTCTTTGAACTGTTATCTGCTCTTTTATTTTTAAAAATTATTTTTGAAGCAATACATTGTTATACTTTTAATTAATTATTTATTTTAGTATAATGTAATGATTTTGTTGCTTTAATTATGCACATGAGTTATTGCTTTCTCCTTAAGATATTATCAAATCCGTGTATAAAAGTGAACAATATCTTCACTTTGAGGGTGCTTTGGACTCTATAACTTTTTTTACGCCATTATTTTTAAAGTTTCTGAGAGGTCTAGATAGTATGGAAGTGAAAAATACTTTTTATCACTTTTTTTTTGTTTCTCAATATTTAACAATGTTGACACAATTATCGAAATAAATTTTAACTATAGTTTCAACACATGTATTAGGAAAAGCATGATATCAATTTTGGTCCACAAGAATTCTGTCTAATTTCTTAGCAATACAATTTCCCAATTGACGTTGATACCAGAAAAACTTGTAGTCCTATGTCTCGATATCCATCAAGTCGTAGGAACTAATCATGCTCAAGAAAAGTGACAACCTTATACAAATTTATCTCAATACATCTCTTAATACTTAACATCAGCCATAGATGTGAGATATTAAATTGGCGACCCATAAGGTAGTCTAAAAGGCCACCCACAAATTCACTTAATGTTTTTTTTTGGAGATTCAAATTGACATTGCCTGAGTAATATATCATGATTTTGAATCCAAATAAGCTAGGATCCAAATTCTTCTTGCCTTATTCCTCCACAATTTATAAGCTGAAACCCCAAAGAAAACCAAAACACGGATTTAGGAAAAAAGAGCAATGAGTTTTTAAAAAAATAACAATGATAAGTTTAGATAAACACCAACTATTTAACACATTTTCAACCCTTGCATTAATTGCCTTGGGAATATTTCGACTCAATCTATTTATTTCATAATCATTTCAAAGTAAAAGAAAAAAGAAAAATATTCATTAATACATTTCCGTATACTTGGATGACATGTTATTAGGCATTAAATTGTCTTTATTTTTAATACTTTTCCACCACAAATTCAACATAGGACTAGGACTAGTTGTTTGGGTGAGGATAAGCAAAGTAACATTTATAATATGCGTTTCAGGTATAGGGTTGAATGTCCACTTAAAACATTCTCTTGTTGCTTATTCCTTAGTTGTCTTCTTTCTATTAGGATAATTTGTTCTTCAATCGATCATATGTATCTATTAAAAATATTTTGATACTAAAGTGAATTTAAGTTTGAGCGGTTAAGTGGTTAAAGCTATAATAAATGTGTGGTAAAACTCTTAACAGACCTTTGATCTATATTTATACTTTTGTCCATGAGATTTTTTATTAGGGTTCGTCGAATCACGTTCAAATTATGTTTAAACCTGACTCTTGACTTGTTTAGATTAACTAGATAATTAACTGATGTTGATCGCGTGACTGATCAGTATCTTCCGGGTGTGGACAATCGGTCATGTTATTTCAATCGGTACATATCAGGCGATACATATAGTACATAGGTCGAACAAGCCTTTAGCTTGAATTAAGATCACAAGCAAAAAAAGGTTTATTATCGCTCAACTCAACCTTGAAAATATGATTGTTAGTATTTGATGGTTATGCCTTCCCGTGAACCGTGTCGATGCTTCACGAACCGCTTGATTCACCTTTGAAAATGTAACTGTGTGGCAATGAATGTGTGTGTTGCCTCGTGAACCATGATGTCAGCTCTAACATCGAATGTGAAGTGTCGCATATCTTTTGTCGTCAGAGGGTGTAAGATCTAACGGTCATGAAAGGGCCACATGTACCCAAAGTTTTCTATAAATAGGCAATGCTACTCTTTCCAAGGCATAGAAAAGTAAATATTTTCGTACAAGAAGCCACCTAATCTCAACAAAGTCAACTATTTGTGAGTAAAAGGGAGACTTGCACAAGAGAATAGAAGAACTTTTGCTATCATTGTATCGTTACACTATTATTCTCTCATAAGCTTACATTGTGTAATTCTATTCATAGAACAAAAGAAAGAACTTCATAAGTTCTTAGATTTCTTTGTATTGTATTTATCCTCTTGCTGAGATTATCAGAATTTGTACTTCTAAACCAACATAAATTGTGTTTAGAATTTTGAAGAGAATTAAAACACTTGTACTGTTTAGCTTATGAGAGTTAAACTTTCTAGAAATTATGTCTAGGATTGATACTAGGAGTTGTTATAATACTTGAATACCAGGAGTTGTTAGAATACTTGAATACCAGGAGTGGTTAAGCTCAGACTAGTCAAGATTAACTATGGTTATTAAGAGTGGTGAGAATACTTGGTGTATACCAAGAATGGTTTGTACTCAGTTGTTATCTTGGATAAGATTAATCGAACCTTTTAATAGTTCTTGAGAAAGATTGGACGTAGCTTAAGGTTGAGTAAACTAGTATAAAATACTTGTATTATTGCTTTATATGCTTAAAATGTTTTCCTAAATGTTTGTTTAAAAATACAAACATCTAACAACTATTGCAGACTGTCCTGTCTAACCTTTGTGATGGTTATTAAGCATTAATATGCGAAAAAAGTTTAGAAAAACTATTCAACCCCCATTTTCCAGTGTTTTCCTGTGATTTCAGCCATGACCTGACTTCTTACAAGCATTGTTTGTCTTCCTTCATACTACATCCTACTTAACAAAGCTTTGTCGGTTGACCTTGGAGTTATAATGTTGTGCCATCATCCGCTTGCATGCTTTGACCATTATTGTTGCCTTTGTTCGTCACCGTGTCGAGCTTTGCCCTCATTTAACACCCATCTTTTGTCAAATGATATCTTTCTCAACCTACAACACATTTATCTCTTCTTAATATTTCCTTTGCATATCATCCATCTACCTCTACATCCTTTTCATCTTTTCCATCCAGTCCATCTAACATTTCCTCTAGCGTTATGTTACTTACTATGTCTCTTGTGGTTACCGTATGGGCTTGAGAAGTTTTTGTTTGATCCTAATATAGGTGTCAAAATGTTTCGAGTGTAGAATCGAACGACCACTTAAAACAATTCCCTTGTTGCTTATTCCTTAATTGTCTTCTTCTTGTTTAGATAATTTGTTCTCCAATCAATCAGGTGTACCTGCTAAATATATTCGGACGCTTAAGTTAACTCAAGTTCAATCAATTAAGGAGTTAAAACTATAATAAATACATAGTAAAATTCTCAACAATCATACTCTTAATCTGTATTTATAGTTTTGACTATGAACTTTTAAATAGATTCAACCTAATTACAATCCAATTTTATTTAAATATCATTACTAACCTATTTAAATTAATTAAATGAATAACTTATATCAATCACGACCAATCGATATTTTTTGTGTACCGATGATCGGTCATATAATCACATTATTTTAATCAATAATTATTGATTTCTCACTGTCAATACCCAATTTTGTTCGGATAATTAATTAATAAAAAGTTTAATATATATATATATATATATATATGATAAAAAATAGCGACACTCGCCTTTAATATGAATTATATTCATAGTAATTTTCTATGTTTTTTCATGAATGATCAGTCGTTGAATTCTTCCTTTATTTACGATAATAAATCTAGTTATTTTATTCTGTTTTTTGACAATCTTAACTTTGATTACTTGGGTAATAATTTTTTTCCTATTGCAATTAGGATTATGACAGTTTTGAAAAAAAGACAGAGGAGTCATCTTCATTCATAATTTATTCGTGAAAAAATACTGTAAAACTTCTGAAAAGAATAGTGTCAAATAAAATTTGGGACCTGGAATCAGTTAAGTAGACAGACGTGGTTTTTAAAAATATTTAGTTTCCCCTAAAATAAAAAATGTAGTTAAATATGTATGAAAAATATTAATGAAATTATTTATTTGAGTCTATCCTAAATGTTTTTATTCATTTATAATTAAAATTCAGGACTAGTAATTTTTTATAAAAAAATGATTAGTTAGTTAACATTTTTTTACCTTTGAATTTTGAGAATTTTACTTTTTTTTTAATATAATTCACATATAATGTGATAGGCTGTACCTGAAAGTCTTACAACGAAGACAATGTAAACTATATATCGAAATTGTAGACTCTTGCATGTCTTTTATTTAGAAGAAAATATTTATTTTATAAAATTTCTAATATTTAAACTAACGATTGAATATAAGATGATACGATTGATTGTATATATATCATAGTACAAAACTTTCAAAATAACATAATTCCAATTGGTAGTATAAAACTATTAAAATAAGATATACATAGATAAAAATTTACAAAAAAACTTGAGGTTACTAGAACTAAAGATTCTATCTTTGACGGACCAAAAACTATCTATTATGTTACTCTTCTCTTCCTACCAATCGCTGAATTCTCTTAAATATGTCATCCCTAAGCTCACACAATTTAGGTGATCATTGCAAAAGAGAAAATATACTCAAAGGCAAATAACACAAAAACAAGTGGACTTTAAGCCTAACTCAACCCCGCATCTCGAGCGTAGGATTAGACATTCTTAATGGGTGGTCCGATAGTGGCCTGATAGCGGATGGAACAATATGTCCAGCAAACAACAAACATCGCTAGGATGGGCTCTAACCATGGCTTTGATACCATGTTAGAAGTAGACTTTAAGCCTAACTCAACCCCACAAAATCGACTTGTAGGGTGAGGTTTGCACCCACTTATAAACTATGAAATGACCTTATCTCTAGTCGATGTGGAACTTCCAACACTCACCTTTCTCTACTTGAGAATTGATGATCATTAGAGTGTTGGAATAGACCAACAATTCAAAGCTCTATACATTCATATAACAATAACAATACAAGGCATCACCATGTAACCCCTCCACGAGTATCATGGAATTACGTCCATCAATATCATTCACATAATCAACCATATATTCATTATCATCATATCTCTCACATAATCATATATATACTCCTATGCATAATCATATACATAATCTTGTTTTGAATTCATATTATAAATCAATTCATACTCTACAATAAATAGTATAAACCAATCATTCAAACACTCACATACATGGAACACACTTTAAGAAAATACTTAGAAACTTAGTTGTGATATTTTCGCTCAGCCACCAAGTCTGCTCGCTCAACTAAATGTATTTACTAGCCCACTCGCTTAGCCACCACGACTCGCTGTGCGAAAACAGAAATAGTGGATTCTACTCGCTAAGTGGCTACCCTCGCTCAGTGAGAAGTGCTATGCTCACTCAGCTAGAATCCATTCACTCAACGAGACTGTATAATTTGTAGCACCAAAATGGCAAAATTTGCACCCTTCAACTACTCATGACCTATCCTATGCATCTTTCTCAACTTCTAAAACTCCTAAATTGTATTCTAAACTTAAATGGACCTAAACAAATGTATCTAAACCAACATAAACTCGTTTTTAAACTGATCGACCATAAGATTCCACTCCAAAATTAACCAAAACCTCACTTTAGAGACCCAAATTGAATTTCACAAGTTATAGCTCATATTTGAGCAACTTAGGGGTTTGAACAAGTTATAATTGACTCAAAGACAAACTCCAACTACTCCAAAATACCTTAAAACATTCACATAAACATTTCACCTCTCAAGACCCCCAATTTGCACCTAAAAACCATCCAAAACACCACCAATTGTATATCATATATTTCTAAACCATTTTTCTGCTAAATCACCACACAAATAAGTTTCAAATGACCATACCATAGAGCCTAAAACATTATTTTTCCACTTAGACCAATTTGTCTAAAACTCACCTATTATTTTTTTTAGGGTTTTACAACTATTCATATTTAAATTAATATGTACTAGATATAAGATGTCATGTATAATCATTCATATATCTTAACTACATTATTATATTAAAAAAAAAACAATACCGGAATAAATCTGAACAACCATATTTATACTCTTCCAATGAATTTGATTTACTTAACATTTAATATGAAGTAATTAAATGAAAACTAACAATATTTTTCTATCTTTGCCTAAAATGCTAAAAATTATATAAAAAAGTATGTATGCACGGTCAAGGAACCAATAGTATTACAAAATAATGTTGTTAAACCCCTCTCCATTAAATTCAAAATCAATCTTAATTAGATGACAAAAAAATTAAGTTCAGTAGACCAGCATGTCAGTTTGGCCAAAAAAGGCTATTGGAGACAATGTTTTTAACTCTGAAAGTCTGAACCAAGTCGGTCCACAAAGCTTGCTAGTCCTGCAGCTTAGTTGGGACAGTTTAACAATCCGACCTCATTAAAAAAAAATTAAATCTGTATCAAAATATTTCATATCAACACAGTTTGTCGACCAAGCTGATACAGTTCGATCAAAATTTGACTAAGATAAAAAACAACCTGGACTTCAATATGAAATAAACTCAACATTATCTTATTTTCATGTAAAAAATAAAATTTTTTAGTCTGTTTTCATATGATATTAAAATTTCAATAACAAAAACATATAGATGAGCCCTGCGAGTCTAATAACATGACAATAAACTAATCGAATTGTAAAATTCAATTCATTTTTAATTATCAATCAATTCAACCAATTTTTGACAAGCTAATATCAGTTGGATTTAAATGGATAAATTAACGTGTTATCCGTAATCTTAGCAATAAATTTACTATTATAAATATAAATAGTGAAAAAATTGAATTAAAAATAATAAATAAAAACACTTACTTATATCATGAGTCAATTCAATGAATAAATTTAGATAACCAGCTTTTAAGATATTTTAAATAGATAGATTATTGCATGTTTTAGGAATGAGATTTAAAAAAAAAAACAAGAGTAAAACGATAGACATTGACATTCATTTAACATACTCATAAGGATAAAATAGTTTTAAAAGAGTAAATTTTTGTAATTTAAAAAAAAAAGTAAAAAATGATATTATTTTTCAAAGTATCATTTTCATTTTCAAAATTTGAATATCTATTCTTAATATTTTATAGTACAAATTTTAAGGTACCAATCAGTATGGCATGCATGATGAAATTTTTAAGGATTTTGAAAATAAAAGAAAGATATAAAAGATATGTTATATAACAAATTTGTTATTTTATTTATTTATATATTTTATATATCAAACAACATGTAATTAAATATTAAATAATTATAATATTTGAATTTTATTTTTTTAAATTTAAATAATGATATCTTTTTACTTTATATAAAAATATATCTTAAATTAAAAATTCTCTATATATTAATTTAAATAAAAGAATAAAGTAAATATTCTCTATAATAACCTAATATTTCCGTACATGTAATAGGAAAGTTGTAATTACTTATTCACATTTTTGACATAATTTCAAATACAAAAAACCCTATATTTTCTAAAGGAAAATGTTATGTCGACAACTAATATTTGCCAACAATTTGACAACGCCAGGTGTCATCTTTGCATTGGCCAAATTTAATAAAAAGAAAATAGAGAGAGGTTATCAGACTAAGGGCAAAATTTGAAGAAAAGTTTACAAGTTTAACATTTTTGGTTTCGCGGTTTTCGTTTTCGTTTTTTCGCTCTCACTTCTACACTTCTTTCATCCCTTTTATCTTCTCTCTCGATCTAACATCTATCTTCTCTGTCGTTCTAACCCTATTCTTGTATCTTTTTTCTGATTCGAAGTCTAGTGGCGGTTTGGGTGTCATGAATTTAATTCTTTTTACGTTGTGTGTGTTATAATGAATAAAGTTGTTATATTGAAAAAAGAACACAGAATATTAATAAGTATTTAAAATGTAGGCAATGGTTTCAGAAATGAATATAAGTTGTGGAATTTGTTGACCAAAAAACCATACAAGTGAATTTAAGGGTCATTACTGGTTGGGAGGTTATGTTTGGTGACCCCAAGAAGTGGGGAAGAAGTCATTCTTACTGAGGGGACTAAGTTGGACAAGTGCAGAGCTAATCTGTAGAAAAAACATTGTCGTAAACAGTGGCCTCGTAAATGATTACACGAGAGAAATCATTATTTTGTACAGAAAGTTGAACTGAAGTAGTCAGTTGTGGTGTCTTGGGTGATCATTGGCAAAAACTGTTAATTTAAAGCACAAGTCCACTCGTATTTACTTGGTGTTGGTGTTTGACTGGTGGTAGAGGGTGGTAGGTGATGGGAGGTGACCCCAAGAAGTGGGGAAGAAGCCATTCTTACTGAAGGGACCAAGTTGGAGAAGTGCATGGCTAATCTACAAAAAAAATACTGTGGTAATCGTTTACAGTGGCCTGGTAAACGATTATACGAGAGAAATCACTGTTTTGTACCGAAAGTTGAACTGAAGTAGTCAGCTGTGGTGTCATGGGTGATCATTGGCAAAAGTTGTTACTTTCAGGCACAAGTCCACTTGTATTTACTTGGTGTTGGTGTTTCAGTGGTGGTAGAGAGTGGAAAGTGATGGGAGGTCACCCCAAGAAGTGGAGAAGAAGCCATTCTTACTTAGGGGACCAAGTTGGACAAGTGCAGAGCTAATCTGCAGAAAAAACACTGTGGTAATCGTTTACAGGGTCCTTGTAATCGATTACAATGGCAAAAAAGGCCTAAACTTGATTACCATGACATAATTAGAAAGGTCTTTGAGTCTAGATTCCAACAAAACAAGAATCAACTCATTTAGAGTTCGGTGAAGAAAGTATGAGCAAAAGAACAAGCAAAGGTCAGAGTTGGCAAGAATATATGAAACGCTAACTTGAAAGAGTAAACTGTACCAACTCAGATGTCCAAAAATTACAAATTAGTAGTCATTGGAAAGCTTTTTGAGTCTAGTTTCCAATAAAAAAAGAATCACATCATTTGGAGATTGGTGGGAAAAGTTATGATTAAAATAGCCAGCAAAGGTCAAAGTTGACAACATGTTATCTCACTCAAATTGCCTTTGGCTACTTATGTGCGCACAGGTGGCTCCTGTAGCACAAATTTTTGTACAAAACTAGACTTTTGTTCATGTAATCGTTTACAAGGCTCTTGTAATCGATTACAAGGCATAAAATAGCCTGCACTTGTTTCAGCACTTGAACCAACTTGGTCTTGACACCAACATTGGGTCTTTCCTTCACCATGGACTGCCCAAACCCTAGTTTCCTCCCTCTACTCACACTTAAACACTAAAAACAACTCTCATCAACTGAAGAAATATGGAAACATAACGTAAAATGTCTTTGGCTACCTGTGTGCCCAAAACTAGCTCTTACAGCACAAATTTTTGTACAAAACCAGATTTTTTTTCGTGTAATCGTTTACAGTGTCCTTGTAATCGATTACAGTGTCAAAAAAGGTGTAAAATTGATTTCCAAGGCATAATTTGAAAGGTCTTTGAGTCTAGATTCCAACAAAACAAGAATCAACTCATTTGGAGTTCGGTGAAGAAAGTTATGAGCAAAAGAACAAGCAAATCTCAGAGTTGGCAAGAATATATGAAACGCTAACTTGAAAGAATAAATTGTACCAACTCAGATGTCCAAAAATTACAAATTAGTAGTAATTGGAAAGCTTTTTGAGTCTAGTTTCTAATAAAAAAAGAATCACATCATTTGGAGGTCGGTGGGAAAAGTTATCAGTAAAATAGCTAGCAAAGGTCAAAGTTGACAGCATGTTATCTCACCCAAGTTGCTCATCTCATAAACATTGTTTCTTTCCTCCATCATGGGGTGCCAAAACATGACTTTTGAACAAAAAAATCGACTATAAAACATTATTACTTTTGTGAATACTGGGTGCCCAAACATGACTTTCCAGCCTCTACTCACACTTAAACACTAAAATCAAGTGAAAACCAGTGAATTTATGCCAAAAAACTAAAAATTTTGACTATGGTCACCTAAGTTACCACAACTGACTCCTCCAGTACAAGTTTCTGTACAAATCTTTGATTTTGTTCGTGTAATCGTTTACCAAGCATCTGTAAACGATTACAAGTGTATTTTTTGGTGCAGAAGTTTCAAGACTTCATCTAAGTTGTTCATCTCATAAATATTGTTTATTTCCTCAATCATGGGGTGCCCAAACATGACTTTCCAGCCTATACTGACACTCAAACACTAAAATCAAGTGAAAACCAGTTGATTTATGCCAAAAAACTAAAAAATTTGACTATGGTCACCTAGGTTACCACAACTGACTCCTCCAGTACAAGTTTCTGTACAAATCTTTGATTTTGTTCGTGTAATCGTTTACCAAGCATCTGTAAACGATTACAAGTGTATTTTTTGGTGCAGAAGTTTCAAGACTTCATCTAAGTTGTTCATCTCATAAACATTGTTCATTTCCTCAATCATGGGGTGCCCAAACATGACTTTCCAGCCTATACTCACACTCAAACACTAAAATCAAGTGAAAACCAGTTGATTTATGCCAAAAAATTAAAAATTTTGACTATGGTCACCTAGGTTACCACAACTGACTCCTCCAATATAAGTTTCTGTACAAATCCTGGATTTTGTTCGTGTAATCGTTTACCAAGCATCTGTAAACGATTACAAGTGTATTTTTTGGTGCAGAAGTTTCAAGACTTCATCTAAGTTGTTCATCTCATAAACATTGTTCATTTCCTCAATCATGGGGTGCCCAAACATGACTTTTCAGCTTATACTGACACTCAAACACTAAAATCAAGTGAAAACCAGTTGATTTATGCCAAAAAATTAAAAATTTTGACTATGGTCACCGAGGTTAGCACAGTTGACTCCTATAGTACAAGTTTCTGTACAAATCCTGGATTTTGTTCGTGTAATCGTTTACCAATGAGTTGTAATTGATTACAACCGTGTTTTTTGGTGCAAAAGTTCCAGGACTTCACCTAACTTCATCATGTCACAAGCATTGTTTCATTCCTCCATCAAATATATCAGTACTAATCAAAGTGGCCACTTTATTCATTAACAATTCAAACAAAACCATATTTCACAATGAGAATAACAAAGGAAATTCAATTAACATTAATAATATGTACAATTTTGTATTACTTTCTCTTAACATTGAACAAAATATATTCCAAATTACAAACATTTGTTCATCTATGTACAATTTTGTATTACTTTCTCTTAAGAAATCTATACAAATATCACTCATATTTTATTCTAAGAAATCGAGTGTAAGGAGTCCTAAACACTCTGCTCTTGTAACACCTTCGTGACCTTATCCTCACGTAAGTCTTCATTGGAGGTGGATTGGTGGACATGCCTCTCGGGGAAAAAAAAAATCCAATGTTCATGGACAGTTCTTCACATAAAACACTCTGTCCACCATCTCCGCAATCAGTGACCGGTGCTCCTCTGTCAAATGCTTGTTCAAAGTAGAAATATACTTTGTTAAAAATAAGTGACTAACCCTCAACTACATCAACAACAAATAAAATAACCAAAACATAAAAGCCATAAAACAAAAACAACAAAAAATTTAACAAGGAAAACCCAAAATCCAAACCGAAAACGCAATGTACAAAATGAAGGAAGAATGCATTTACCTTGCTCGTCGAAGGATCATGGTTACCGGAACTTGCCATTTTGCACAAACACTCAACAAAGAGGACGACATTAACCAAAACGAAGAGATGTAACAAAAACGTAGAAGGAGAACAACAAGGAAGAGTGACAACCACAAGGAAGAGGGAGACCGAAAACCAAAAGAGAAAGCTAGAACGAAGATGATGAACGAGAAGGAAGAAAGAGAACATTGATTTCTAATGAAATAGGACAAGGGGTATATTTGAAATTCCAAATTTTCTAAAGCTCTCATCAATTTCGATGTCACAATTTCAGAAATAAAAGAAAAAAAATTGGACCAATGCACTATTGACACCTGGCGTTGTTAAAAATGTGTTAAAATTTTGTTGTTGGAATATCACGATCCTTTTCTAAATAACACTCATTTCAAACAATGATGCATTATTTAATTATTATAAATTTAAATACAAATATTCTCATTTTTAATTATATTTTTTGTCTTTCAGATGTAAGTGGTATTTTTTATTATAATCAATTTTATGTTGAAATATTTCTGAAAAAAAAAGAATAAATTATTATTATTATTATTTTAAATTAAAAAGATCATTGCTATAGGTCCAAATTGTAAGAACCTATCATATTTATAATTTATAATTTCATAATTATGTAGTAATTCTTGAAAGAAACCCATTTTTTATCAGTTCATATTTAGAAATGAAGTAATTTACCAGTGTTTATATTTTAATTATAATATTATAATAAAAAAACTAGGAAACTAGGTTCCTTGTTATTTTTTAAAGATAAATTAAAAGTGAGAAAGTAAATTTTCAAACTTTATATTCTTATAAAACTAAAAAATATTCCTTTTATGAAACACTTTTCAAATGTAAAATAAAGAATGATCTCATTTAAAAATATGCATAAGATTGATAAGATTATTATTATTATTTTGGGGTGTGATCTATTTCACGTAATAAAACCCCTCATTCCTTAAACCTCTCAAATAAAAACCTATTTCTTCTTCTAACACTGAACCTTTCTTCTTCGTTTTGTATCTTTCTCCGATAAACCCTTGACGGTACCTGCTTTGACGGCGCCACCATGGTGCTCTACACCGAGGTAACAATCCTCTCTGAATGTTAACATGATCCTGAATAACAGTGTAACTCTCTTCTTTCCTATAAATTTGTCTGACTCCGTGACCTTGCAGAGTGCGACGAATTCCGTTAAGGCGGTGGCGTTCAGTTTTTTAACGAGCGACGACTTGCAGCGGAGTAGTCTAGTGAAGATAACGAATCCGATTTTGCTAAATGCTTTGCTTCACCCTGTGCCTGGTGGACTATACGATCCAGCTATGGGTCCGCTGGATGACAAGTCCCTGTATGTTCATATTTCATGGATTTTCACTCTATTATTTTGATCACAGATATTAATTGTTATCTGTTCAGACCTTGTTTGTTTAAGTTTTTTCATGAATACTTGTAGGAGACGAAAATAAGAATGTACAAGAAAATAAATATTTTTAATTTGTAATATAGTTATATAGCTTGTAGAAGTTTTCTCATCTTATTTTAAGGAAAAACAAATGTGCACTTGTTATTTAAGGTAGAAACAAATTATGCAGCTTGACATTTTCAGAAGCACTTTCACGTTTCTGCTTAAGCGCCTTTAAAGTTATAAGGGATTCTTTGGAAGTTAGTAATCAAATACTTGTCTTCAATTAAAAATCTCTCAGAGACTGGAATCTAATCCATACAGACATGGTTTTATCTCTTTTTAGTGAAGAGTTTGATTGAGCTTTTATGTTTTCTTTTTCTCTGGTTCTAGAATTGTTTTTAATCTGGTTGGGGAGATAAGTTGTATGGGGTAGTAGTTGATCATTTTTTGATGACTGAAGATGTTTAATTGAAGTTGTACCTATGTTTCTTGGCCTGAATAAAGGTGGGTGACTGAGACATGCCTTTTTGTTTGATGTAGTTGTAAGTCATGTGGTCAAGCTTCTAAACTTTGCCCAGGTCATTTTGGTCATATTGAACTTGTTTCTCCTGTCTACAATCCTTTGATGTTCAATATTCTTAGCAGTATTATACAGAGAACTTGTTTCTCTTGCTATCATTTTCAAGCTAGCAGAAAAGAGGTAAATTTATGTTGATTTGTTGATGTGATTTGGTAGTTTTATGTGTTTGTCCTTATACTTCTGCTTTTTGAAAGATATTTATATTGGCTATTGTTTGGTTGGCTTTACGTTGATGCAAGGTGGATATGCGTACTACCCAATTGGAGCTCATAATGAAAGGGGATATTATCAGGGCCAAAAGTTTAGACTCTATTAATTTAGATGAATTCACACACTCAGGTGATGGTGATGAGAGCCACCATTGTAGTGCCGAGCAACAGGGAGAAAATTGGACCTCCCTTCAATTTAGTGAGGCAATGTCTATTCTAAAGAAGTTTCTGAAGCGACAATATAAAAAGTGTCAAAATTGTGGAGTTGTAAATCCTAAAATCAGTAAACCAACCTTTGGATGGTTTCACATGGTAAGATCATCGTTTCTTTTTACTTGGTCTATTTTCAGAAATTAGTTTATTGCAGAATTTAAATCATTGTAATAATAAAAAATAGTTTGTTGTCATTTAGCTCCAAGTTTCTTTCTTTTAGATCGTTACGCAAGCTCCAAGTTACTTTCATTTAGATCTTTACGCCACACTTTCTTTAGATGTAATAATACTTTGGTTATATTCTTTCAATATTGTATATTACATATTGCACATATATTCTTTTATATATATGCACACGGACATTTATTATGTAGAGCGGGTGAGTTGGGTTGGCTATGTATGTGACTCTAACCTTACTGGACATTTATTATGTATGCTCTGTCCTCAATGTGGGATATATCATTCCGCAACTATCATGCTACCTTAGATTTCAATAGATGATTATTTGTGTCCTAGCATTATTACTAATAGGAAGCTACATACTTGCAATACTGTGCCTGCTTTATAGCAGGGTTTGATTAGCTGTGCTTTACCATTCTCAATCATTATGTTTACAACTGCTAGTTTTTCCTCTTTTGTTTTCGGAATATGATGTCTTGGTAAAGTTAGAAATTTGAATATCATAAAGTGCATATCTCTGCTGTGGATATTGCACTTTCTCATAGGCATGTTTTTTTCCACTTCTTGGTTTTGTTTCTTGTAAGGATTTCCATTTTCAAATATTAAACGAAAATTTTTGTACAGTTTTAGAACTGTTATTTTTTTTGTATTTAATTTGAATGATGACTTGGTGAACTTTGAAATTTGAATACCACAAAGTCCATATCTCTATAATGTAGATATTGCATTTTTTTCATATAAGTATTTATGTTTATGCTCATGTCATAAGAAACAGATTGCCTTGTCCATAGGTCCATTCTTGTTGGTATTTCTAGCTGCTTTCTCTAATTCTTACATTTCTTTTCATTTCCTTTCCATTCTCCCTTTTTGGTTTCTGATTGATGGCTCAAGAATGTCCTTTCTGCTGATGCGGCTAGAGCAAATACCATCAGAGTTGTGGAAAGTGAAATAAACAATGATGACATGTCTTTAGGTGGTGGGGAGACTACAGATGAAGAAGATATATCATCTGTTGGGGCTGTTAAAAGAGATAAAAGAAAAAAGGGGAATTTGTCTCACAAGCTAGCTGCACAAAATAAACTTTCTGGGTCGTTGCTACCATCACAGGTTGGTTTCATGTAAATGTTGGCCTAATGGGTGTCTTTTATAGCGTATTCTGTTTTGTAGGACAAGTGTCTGCTTGCTAAGGGCATGTTTGATGTAATAATAGATGCTGCTTGAAAATGTGTGTGGATCTTTTCATATAATTCTTTTCAATTTACAGGTTAAAGGTATTTTAGAGCTTTTGTGGGAAAACGAGGCCAGACTCTGCTCTTATATCAGTGATATTCAAGATCAGGGGTTTGGAAAGAAAGCTGGTCACTCAATGTTCTTTCTAGAGAATATTTTTGTTCCACCAATCAAATTCCGACCCCCAGCTAAAGCAGGTGATGATGTAAGTATGCTTAAGAGATACTGTTAGCAAATTTATAGATTTCTTTTATCTGATAACTATGTAACATTGGTTTGATAATAAACTTCATTATGTTATATTGGATTCTGATTATTGTTTCATGAGGAAAAATACAACACATGTAGATGGTCTCCTATTTTTGGAGATGAGTTTTTAAGGGTATTTCTTTATTTTAGGATGTTTATGTTCTATTTTTTTGTTCTTTTCTTTTTGTCCTCAGCAATTCGCATATGGTGACATGAATGGCTGGGAAAGTCCAGCTTTTGAAAAAAAAGAGCATTTAAATTTTGTTCATTCAGTTCCTTTACATCCTCAATAGTTTACTATAATTGCTATTCTTAAGTGTTTTTCTTCTCTTTCTAAATCATCTTCATACTGGTCTTTGGTGATAAAACCACTTTGACATCTTACCCAACAGATTAACCAACTTTTAATTCTAACGAATGTAGGAATGATTTCATATCCTAGAATTTGCTTGTGGTGCTTAATGATATAGCTGAGTGTAGTAAGATAAGATAAAAAATAGAGTAGTAAAAATTATAATACAGCTGGAAATTAGTGGGCATACTGGGAAGGATAAGATTAGGGATGATAATGATTATATGCAAGTGCAATTTAGATTAGCATCTGTTTAATTAAGGATGGAAGAAACTCACTTGGGGTGGTTTGTCTTGTCAAAAGAAGGCCTGTGAATGTTCCAATGTGTAAAGTGAATCAAATGCAAAGTAATATGATTAAAGGTGATGTGACCCTACCAAATTTAGGGAATACCATTTTTAAAGACCTTATTGTTCATGAGTTGTTGAAAATTTGGCTTTTTCAGATCGGCCAATTTATCCATGTAGCTGAATCCACCTAGTGTGAGACTTGTTTGTTGCAGAAATTAGGATTGTAGCTTTTGATTTTGATTTTATTTATTTTCTTATGTATTGCCATTTTATCTTATACTTGTTTTAATTGTGTAGTCAATGCTCATGTAGGTGATGGAACATCCTCAAACTGTTTTACTGACTAAGGTTTTACAAGGCAACATATCCTTAGGAGAGGCCCATATAAATAAGTTAGATCCCTCTAAGGTGCTAAGCCGGTGGATGGATCTGCAGCAATCTATTAACTTGCTATTCGACAGTAAAACTGCTTCTGGTAAGAGTTTCTTATTGTTTCATTTTCTTTAACCTGTTGAAGATTTGAATGGTAATACGGAGCTGCCTGTGTTTAGGTTGGTTGAAATTTGTCAATAAAGTCATTGACCAATATTATTATTAATAGATAATAAAGCAAATGCAGAAAATGAAAATAAAATTAATCTTATAAGTGTTAATTTGTGATAAAAATAGTAAAAGAGAGCTTAATTTTCTCTTGCCTGATTCATTCATTTATATTGATTCTTACATGAATAAAATAATATAATGATCTAAACATAGGTGTCTAATAGGTAATACAAAAGACGAGTTAACCTATACTAACATATTAATCCCTTCACATATGTTAAGCAATGCTGACATATATCTTCTTTATGTTTTGATGAATAATGTTGTTAATGATTCATACGTAAATTTTTGTTTTCTTCTTTCTTGGTCTAGGCCAGAGAGATGTGGCTGCTGGCATTTGTCAATTGCTAGAGAAGAAAGAAGGCATCTTTCGCCAGAAAATGATGGGAAAGAGGGTTAATTTTGCATGCCGTTCTGTCATATCACCAGATCCTTATTTGGCAGTCAATGAAATTGGGATACCCCCATATTTTGCAATAAGATTATCCTATCCTGAGGTAAGGGTTGGAACTAGGGGCATCATTGAATGTCTGTGTTTGTTATATTCTTTATTTTTTAATACTGTTATACATTTCTGATGTTTATTCATTTTAGCTATAAGCGTATAGTATCACATGTATACTGCATACACTTGTGAAGTGTTCATGTTTAATTTGGAGGGAGACATGATGGAATAGCTTGGGTGTGAAGTGGTTAGCTTTCGCAGAACATATGTTAGATTCTTAATAAACTTAGTAGAACTGTTTTTTTGATGAAGAGTAAAATCAGTAAGTAGGTGCTACTTTACAAATACCAATTCCCATTAATACTAAATGCATTTAACTGATGCATGAACTGCATGTCAGAATATTTTGGTATTGTATCTTTCTTTACTTCATTTTCTTCATATATAATATATAAATCTAGTGATCTTGGAGAAGGAAGCCATCTTTCCCTTGGACCCATATAATTTAAAGAAGGTAAATTGATACTGAAAAGTAACTGTTCTCCTATAAGTACAAGGGTTTAATCATGCTATGAAATGCAAATACAGTTTAACTCAGTCATCCGATAACAGGTTACCATTGTTATGGATTTTAAGATTGTGGTTTGTAATTGGATAATATTATAAAAGTAATTTACACTGTCGTTGTATAGTCTTTTTCTCTAAATATAACTGCATTAAACTTTGGCCTCATTATTCTTACCAGAGCACCAGAAATATAGAATGATAAATTGCTCTAGAAAGAAATGAAATGTTCAGAATTTATATAACTGATATTATACTACAATGGCCTTATTGGAAATTGAGTAGGTTATTACTAGCCATTGCCTTCATATTTCATTTTGTTTCCTGCCAATGCCTTTATGTTAATACCTTTCAGAGAGTGACTCCTTGGAATGCCATGAAGTTAAGAAATGCTATCCTTAATGGCCCTGACTCCCATCCTGGTGCTACACACTATTCTGATAAACAAGCAACAGTCAAGCTTCAACGAAGTCCGAAGTTGCTTGCTATGATATCAAGAAAGTTACCTTCATCAAGAGGAGTTATTTTGGATCAAGGGAAGATTTCTGATCAGGAATTTGAAGGGAAAGTTGTGTATCGCCACTTGAAGGATGGTGATGTTGTGCTTGTCAATAGACAGGTAATGCATTTTCTCATCTGATGTTGTATAGAAATAATGCAATCTATATTTATTGTGGAACTGTCTTTGATTCCTTTAATGAATTTTTGTGGTAAAGAAAAAATTGAAAATCTAGTATCACACCAGAATGCTGGATGTATGCTTTTGATTATTCTCATCCACTATTTGAAACTGTCAAGTTAATGTGGTTCTTGAAAATGTGTGATTTGAGTTAAAGTTCTGTTTTTTCATAAGTTCGCATTGGTAGTATTGCTTGTATAATTTTTTACTGTATACTGCAACATGGAAAAATAGTGAAGATAATATTGGGAAATGTGTGATATGGACAACATTCTGCCGTGAATTGAACTTTATATTCTATTGCAGCCAACACTCCATAAACCTAGTATAATGGCGCATATAGTTCGTGTTCTGAAGGGGGAAAAAACTGTACGGATGCACTATGCAAATTGCAGGTAATATGTAGCTTATGTTTGAGATTTATGTGATTGTGCTATAAATTATGTTTCAATACATTTGACTATATCTGACAATCATATAGGGTAGCTAATGTCAATAACTTTTTCTTTTTTCTCCTTTGTGATCTCAGTACTTATAATGCTGATTTTGATGGCGATGAGATTAATGTACATTTTCCACAAGATGAAATTTCTCGGGCTGAAGCTTACAATATTGTAAATGCTAACAATCAATATGTGAAACCTACAAGTGGGGATCCAATCAGAGCTTTAATTCAGGTATTTGCATAAATTTATTTAAAAAAGGCAGATCCATGCTGCAGGGCATAATGATCGCTCCTTTGTGGGGTCAGGGGGTGTTTCCCATAGTTGTATCCATGATCACTAGGTCTCTTATAGTAGAATTAAGTTTGCATAGCCGTCAGTCTTTGTTAGTAGAAATGAATTAGTTTGTGCAGCTCAGTCTTTGACAGCTGTCAGCTATTTCTAATAATAGGTGTTGTTGTAAACGGTGTCTATGAATACAATTTTGTACTCCTATTATTGTGTGAGATTTGATAATAAAATTCAATTCATTCTTAAGTTAAAATCAGTTTTTCTAAGATGGTATCTAGAGAAATTTTTTCAACGATCCACTTCATAACTAGAGTTCGTTTGATGATTCATCTTCTTCGTCTCTAGTCGTCATCTTTGATCACTTTCTTGGCAGTTCTCTAGTGTCTTTTCTGTCTATGTTTTGTGTATTGATCCACTTCATAACTAGAGTTCGTTTGATGATTCATCTTCTTCATCTCTAGTCGTCATCTTTGATCACTTTCTTGGCAGTTCTCTAGCGTCTTTTCTGTCTATGTTTTGTGTATTGTTCTTCGTTACTTAGCATTTTTGTGGTTTGTGATTGCGAATTGCTCACTCTGGTTTTATTTATTGAATTACACTTTGTGACGTCTGTATTCCTATGGCTTCCACTTCACATTCATTTCCAACCTTAATCACTTAAAAACTTGATGACTTGAATTATCTTCATTGGCGACAACACATTGAAATGGTAATCAAAACACATAAGTATAGCGATTTGTTGTAAATCTGGTGGTTCCGCTTTGATATCTTACTGAACATGATCGTACGGTTGACAATGTTAATCTTGAATATGAGGCTTATGATGTTCAAGACCAAACATTACTTGTTTTGCTTCAGTCGACTCTTTCGAAATCTGTTCTTTTTTGTGTGCTTGGCTCCAATTACTCGTATAAGGTTTTGGAGAAGATTCATGAATATTTTAGTCTTCAAACTACATCTTGTGCACGACAATTGCGTATTGCAATGCATGCTGTTAGACTTGATTCCAAAACAATGGAAGATTATATTCTTAAGATTAAAATTTACGTTGATGAACTCGTTAGTGTTAACATTCCCGTCATGAAGAGCATGGTGATGCTATTCTTGAAGGACTTCCCTCCAATTTGCTCTAGTTGTCTTTTTTATTTAAAGTAAGAAACTCACATCGTCAATTGTTGAAATTGAAGCTCTTTTGTATGGTCATGAAACATGACTTAAACACACATTGCCAACTTAGTCTCACTGTCACTTCACTATACTGAAGACTTGTATAGTTGTGGTGGTGGTAATCATGGAGGCTCTCGTATTGGAGTTTCTTCTCATGCTAGAAATTTGGTAGAGGTCATTGTGGCAAATCTCCCTATTTTCAATGTCAAGTATGTAGTTTAGACACAACCAATGTTTGTTATTTCAAATATGATATTTTTTATCAACCTCATGGATCTCTGGACTTCATTGATCTTTCAACAATACATTCCTTATTCGACTGGCTTATATAAAACATCAAATTCTTGGGTAAATCCTAATAACAAGCCTACCAACAATACTCAACTTAGTGAAATGCTAATGAAGTCAAATTCTAAAGGAAATGCCAATACCTCTTAGATACTAGATTCTGGTGCAAGCGATGCCTATAAATACAATTATGTACTCTTATTGTTGTCTGAGATGTGATACTAAAATTCAGTTCTTTCTAAAGTTCAGTTCAGTTTTTTTAAGCGTCTCAATGTAACAACATTGTTTCAGAGCCTCATCACCTTCTATTTGCTTATTTAATTATTCTTACATTATTTTCAAAACTTTTCTTCTTTGTGTCCTAATATTTTTTTCCTCCAATTTTGCACTATTTTTCCAGGATCATATTGTGAGTGCTTCTCTTCTTACCAAAAAGGATACTTTCATAACTTATGAAGAGTTCAATCAATTACTCTATAGTTCTGGTGTATCTATGGCTGGGGTAGGCTCCTTCTCTGGCAAACACGGGCAGAAAGTTTTCATGACAAATTCTGAGTGTGAAATGTTTTTGTTTCCTCCAGCAATATGGAAGCCTGAACCCCTATGGACAGGAAAACAGGTTGCTATCTGTTAATCTTAGACTTAACACTTTCACACTTCTGATGTTTTAGCAAATTACTTTCTGGATAAACTGGGCAGAAAGTTTTTCATTTTCGTTTAATGTTGTTTTTCCCTTGTATTATTTCAATATGATTTATTAAACTAAGGAATCAGTATGTTTGAATGATATAATGGTTTTATAAATTTGGTCTCTTATGTTTTTTCTAGGTTATCAGTGCATTGCTATACTATATCACCAGAGGTTCACCACCATTTACGGTTGAGAAGAATGCAAAAATCCCATCAAATTTTTTCAAAACTCAGGTCAGGGAGGGTGAAAGATATACACGTGATAAGTCAAGAGACAAGGATTTGCCTGATGAGGATAAATTATTGATATATAAAAATAATTTGGTGCGAGGTGTGGTTGATAAGGCTCAATTTGGTGACTATGGTATAATACATACAGTGCAAGAATTTTATGGATCGAATGTTGCTGGTAACCTACTCTCAGCATTAAGTCGGTTGTTTACTTCCTTTTTACAGGTTACTGATCAATTTATTCGTTTTGCTATTATTATACTTTTGTCAGTAGTTATTTAGCATGCATTCTTGCATGATTCTGATTTGTTTGTCTTTCAGATGCATGGGTTCACATGTGGAGTAGATGATCTTATGATAATAGAAGAAAAGGATGTTGAAAGAATGAATCAACTAAGCAGTTGTGAGGAAATTGGTGACATTGTTCATCGGGAATTCATTGGAGTAATGAATGGTGATAATATAGGTAATTGAAATAAAATCATTTTATACAAAAATGGATTCTAATATAATATTCTATTTCAAGATATGATAATATTTTTTAGATTGCTTTAATTTATGAATTGCTGGTTTGTATTTAATATATGTTACCCCCTGAATTTAATACTATAGTATGTTGAGTGCCTTGACTTTATGATGTCTGCAACTTAAACTCTTATGTAACTCTTTACTTTCTAACTCCTGATATAGTGAAGTTCCTCAGGCAGAAGTAACTTGTCTTCTGAATTATTATTCTTTCCTTTAACGTGTTTCCTTGAACGATTCATGACTCTAATATCTTCAGTGCTGTAGAATACATTTCTTTGAATTGAAAAAGGTAAAATTATGACTGTTGTTATATTTGAACAACTTTCATAAAGCTGCTTTTTGGGTTTATGTACCTAGTCTAAAATTTGAGTGTTATAAGATATACTTTTTCCTTGTAATGCACTCTTCCTTTTTCCATATATATAAAATAGGTTTAATTAAGTTTCAAGTCCCTCATAAATTGAATATTTTCAATTAAGTTCCTATCATTTTCTTTTGGTCTATTTAGTACTCAATTTTTATATTTTTTAATTGAATCTCTACTGTTTAATTTTTTTGTTAATTGTGTGATGTGATTGTTATTTTGTTCTGTCATCTTGCTTATTTCTCTCAAATTAAGAAATGTGAGGTTTTGTGGTTAATATAGAAGAATATTGTAGTTAATAGAAATATTAAATTGCAGGTGGTCAATTGAAAAATAAAAAAATTGAGTACTCAATTATACATATTCAAATTTACGTGGGACTTAAAACTTAATCATGTCTATAAAATATACATAACTTCTATCACATCCAAATTCAAGTTGGTATCAAAGTCCCATTGCTTGGCCATCACTATCTTATGTCTCCTACCGCTGCTATGACTGACAAATTTAAGGATAGGTGTGCCTCAAGAACTGCTTATCATGGTTTGTGTCCATTGAGTTATGGTTCTTTGGTCATGGATACCATTATCATTTGGAAAAGGAAATCAATGTGGTTTGGAATGAAGATAAACGTCCACGGTAGAAACAAGGTTTCCTGTTATGTGTTGTTTTATAGTAGTTAGTGGAATAAGATGTCTTAGAAATATTCTGATACAACTCAAAGAGTAGCCTATCTCACACAAGCTAGTCATGATATGATCTCACATGTAGCAAAGGGTTGAGTTGCCATAGAAGAATTAAGGAGATTTGTTGTAGTTGATGCATTGGAGGATATCAACAGAAAAATTGATAAGTTATACATGGTTTTAATTTTGAAAAGTCTACACTCAGATTTTGATCATGCATGAAATCAAATTTTAGCTGGTGATCAGATTCATTCAATGGACAACTTAGTCGTTAGACTTCTTCAAGTCACATTGTTAAAAGATGAAAATTCAGCTGAAGTTATTAAAACATAAGGAATGTGATAAGACTTTAAGGTGTATGTTAGGAAGAAGGTTCAAAATCAGAACTTTCATGACAGTTAAGGGTGGTTGAGCAGTTTAGGGGTGGTTAGAGGTAGTTATTAAGTTTAGTAAGGGCAATCTTTTAAGGAGGAAATGGTTCCTCCTGGTGGGTGGGTTGTATTTTCGTTTTTGGAATAGGGCTTGTCCTGTGTAGAAGGGATTTACTTCCCTTGGAAGCTGTTGAATGTTTCTGTATTATGTTTTCTTTAATTAAAGTATTATCTTACGTTTTGCAGTAAGATTTGAGTGCTTATTTCTTTACTGAATCTGAAAATCTGGTTTCTTGTTCCCAAGAAACCTAATAGAATGGTTGCACTACAAGGAAGAGGAGGTCGTAGCACCAATAATAAACACTTATAAAACAAACTGAATTGGACTAGTGTTAATAATCCTGTAGACGGATGGGTTGCTGTTTTGCAGATGCCTGAGTTCTTAAAAAGTTTAGTCTTCTACTGAAGAGTATCCTCTAATGCATTTATTGGCAAACTATTTTTTATAAAATTACCTTGATGCAAAGGGGAGATTATTTTGTGGGTTTGGGATGTGATAAGTTTAAGGTCCAGTATGACTACCATATATAGTCTAGCTGAATCTAATCCATCTTTGGCTTGTTTTGTGTGCCTATGTATCTTAGTATATAAAAAATTCAGAGAATTTGAGAGGATGATAGTAAACTGAAAAGTTTGTTATTGAATTTATGAATACTCGTTTCATATAGTAGGTTGTCAAAGCATACATGCTTATGCAATACTAGAAAACTGAAGGAAAACTTTTGCCATTTGATTTTTTCTGTGCGAAATTGTAATATGCCTTAGTATATTTTTGATTTCAGATACAACCACAATGCAGTTGAATATTGAGAAAAAGGTACGCAGTAATGGAGAAGCAGCCTTAACATACTTGGATAGGAAAATGATAAGCAATCTTAACTCAAGAACAAGCTCAGGAATATTAAAGGAGCTACTATCTGAAGGAATATTGAAACCTTCAGGAAAAAATTGTATTTCTCTTATGACTACATCTGGAGCTAAGGGTAGTATGGTAAGTGTACTGTTGTCTAAATGTTTGTCTAGATACCTCTGTTTCGTTAGTTGTGGGTGTATTGTTGTATGATTCAGAGCACTGGAGATACTGCATATGCTTTGTTAAAAAATCTACGAATTTTCTATGAATATTATAAATGGAGCTTGGCTCAAGTGTCTTAAATGCTACTCACATTTAAAGTCCTAAAATTTTTGTGCTTAAGATCCTATTGTAACCATTATTGTGGGCTACACATTTTAATTACGTTTGTGCATAAGAAGATCCTATTGAAACCATTATTATGTGCTACACATTTTAATTGTGACGAGAGTGAAACCATTATTGTGTGTTTTATAGTTTTTGAAATACAAGATCCTATTGAAGAGTAAGTAGATTATTCTCAACATTCCAAATTATAAAAAGAATAGCTTGAAGTTTATCTTTTTATTTCTTCTATGTATTATTTCTGTATGTTTTCATTCATTTCCATTTGTAGTTTACAAGATTGTAAATTTATTGCGGTACAAATCACTTATGCATCATGTTTATGGCTTAGTGATTTGAATTTGATTTCATATTCTTTTGAACAGGTGAATTTCCAGCAGATATCTTCTCATCTAGGTCAGCAAGAGTTGGAAGGAAAACGAGTCCCACGCATGGTTTCTGGAAAGACCTTGCCCTGCTTTGCTCCCTGGGATTGTTCCCCTAGAGCAGGAGGGTTCATTATTGACCGGTTTCTTACAGGCCTTCATCCGCAGGAGTACTACTTTCATTGCATGGCGGGTCGTGAGGGGTATAAAAATTACTTTTCGATTACATGATAGAAAAAAGTTCATTCTATTGTCTATTTTTCATTTTTCAAATTCAAGACATAGTAGATAGAATGGCCTCCTAATTTCAAGATTCATATGTATGCTTCTTAAGAAATGATGATTAAGATCATTTCACATCATTGTCATTTGCACTTTTAGAACAATAATTTACGTGAGTAATAATACTAGGGCAACCTTGAAAGACTGTTCAGATCCCAGCGAATGATCTCTATTTTGCTCCACAGGTTAGTTGATACTGCTGTCAAAACATCTCGCAGTGGGTACCTGCAAAGATGCTTGATGAAAAACCTCGAGTGCCTTAAAGTATGTTATGATCATACTGTCCGAGATGCTGATGGTTCGATTATTCAGTTTCACTATGGAGAAGATGGTGTTGACGTCCATCAGACTAGCTTTATCAACAAATTTGAAGCGTTGTCAACTGTACGAGTGTTTATTATTTTGAGAACACCATAAATTACACCTACAACTTGTAGCTTGTTCATATGTTTCACTATTTTTATTTTCAGAATAAAGAATTGGTTTATAGCAACTGTTGCCGTCAGCTAGACAGATCAAGTCCATATATTAACAAATTGCCCGATGCTCTCAAAGGAAAAGCAGAGAATTTCTTTCGTGACTCCTTAAAACAGAGAAATCTTGGTTTGAAACGACGAGACCTCTTAAAGTTGATGGAGCATAAGTATGTCTCTTGTCTTGCTCAACCAGGTGAATCGGTTGGTGTATTAGCTTCTCAGTCTGTTGGCGAACCTGCAACACAGATGACGTAAGATTTTTTTACATTGTCATGGACTTTGATCACTTGGGGTGCTCTTTATTTACAAACTGTTTCAGTATTAAAGCACATGGAGTATGAATTTGTTAGGAGAACGATTCTTTTATGATTACTTGAACCAGAGTTATCAAACACACAATTAGTTTTAATTGTAAGGTTGGATGTGGGTGAACGAAATTCTTAGTTGAGCACTTGTGGAAGATGAATACTGGAATACCTTCTTACAACTTCACCTGCATTGAATATAGGATAAGGGGATAACTATTTGACAAAGCAAGTCATTTGTGAAGTTTTTTCCTTTCTTTGATGGTTTGTGTTTGATATAAACTCTAAAAAAGCTTTCAAAGGGTTTCAACTTGGGTGTAATGAGTTTATGGAATGACTTTGCCATGAGGTGAACTAATTATATCTTAATTAACAAGTATAAGCTTGACCTTTATGGTATTAGAGAAGCTGCTGTGCTTTCTGATGATCACATATTGAAATTCTTGTTGCAAAATCTTGAGATTTGGACAACTTTTGGTATGTATTCCTGGTGAAGGTTAAGCAAAGCTAACCTGAACAATGACTTCTTTTGTGTATGGTGTTTATATAGGTTTGTTTGTGTTGTATCTATACAATTTTTGGTAATGATAAAGTAAGTTGTACACGGGTGTGACCAATTACTTGTATTTTTGGCTTTTTTTTTCCAGTTTGAATACTTTCCACCTTGCTGGTCGAGGTGAAATGAACGTGACACTTGGAATTCCACGTTTGCAAGAAATTGTCATGGCTGCTTCACGTGATATCAAAACTCCGTTTATGACATGCCCCTTGAGACCGAATAAATCTATGTGAGATACATTGCCTATTGTTTGTGCGTAAATTATTTTTGTTCCTGAAAACTTATTGCTTTTTGTACACAGACATGTATAGGTTTTTTATGCGATTGTTATTTGCAGGGAAGATGCTATTTGTCTTGCCGACAAATTGAAGAAAATCACTGTAGCTGACATAATTAAGAGTATGAAGGTTTCTGTTGTACAAGTAACAGTTCATGCCGGTCAGGTTTGCAGTATATATAAACTTGTGATGAAGCTATATAAACCTAAACAGTATCCAAAATACACTGATATTACCCTTGAAGATTGGGAGGACACTTTGAGAGTTTTCTTTGTGAGAGAGTTGGAGGATGCTATTGAAAGTCACATGGCACTGCTTTCTAAAATTAGTGGCATAAAAAAATTCAAGACAGATCCACAATCAAATTATTCAAACAGCTCAGAAGATGGTCATGGCAATGAATCAGAATCAGAGACAAAAGGTAAAAATAAGGATGATGATGATGATGATGGTGTTGTTGAAGACACTGAGGGGTATGAAGATCTTGGATCAGATGCGCAAAAGAGAAAACGGCAAGGTACTGATGAGGTTGATTATGAGGATGGTCCGGAAGAGGAAATGCATGATGGTGAGCAGTCAGAGGAAACTGAAAATGACGAGGATGGCAGTGATGTGGACGTTAATGAGAATGATAATGACATGACACTTGATGCTAATAATTCTCAAGGACTTGAAAAATCATCCAAGTTCAAGCCCATTGTTGAAAAAAATAGTTTGAAACGGGAAAAGAAAAAATCTAAAGCAATAACAAAAAAATATGACAGGGCAGTTTTTGTGAAAGCTAAAGGGATGCATTTCGAGATCCACTTTAAATTTACCGGTGAACCTCATATTTTGTTAGCGCAGGTACTTTTAGCTCATTTTTCTTTACTATGCTGTATAAATTTTGGGGTTGATGCCTTTCTACACTGCTATCAAAGTTTAGGTTGTTATTTTCTTAAAACTAAAAGTAGTTTATTTTTATATTCTTGGGTAATATAAATGCCTAGAAGCAAAGTACCTTCTACGCTGGTCAGGTACCTTGGGCATTATAAATGCCAAGAAAAACAGAACCTTCTTCTACCAACACTAAAATTAGTTTATTTTTATATTCTTGCCATTTTGTAAATTATTGATTTTTGAAGCTAGTGTTAGTTACTTTTTCATTTGAAAATCTTGGTGACGTTAAAAATGTGCTAGCATGTTTTGAAGAAAAAGATGATATGTGGCCATTCCTCAATCTTTTTCTTATCCTATGTATATGTTCTAAGGAAACTGTGAAGTGAACTATGGTCTAGAAGCAAATAGGGCTGCTGTTGCCCAGTTGGGTATATATATGTCACTCCCTATTTTTCGTATAAAACTTAACTGTTTTCAACTTAACTATATGCAGATTGCTCAGAGAACAGCCAAGAAGGTTTGCATTCAAAATTTTGGAAGGGTTGGTGAATGTAAAGCTATTACATGTAAAGAAAGTGGAGTAATATACTATGGTGAAGATGGCAGGAATAGGGATGATATTCCTGCCTCGATGAAAGAAAAAATACCAGCATTGCAGACATCAGGGATACATTTTAAAACATTCTGGGAGTTGCAAGATGATCTTGATGTTAGGTATATTTATTCAAACAGCGTTCATGCTATGCTAAGTGCTTATGGGGTGGAAGCAGCCAGGGAGACCATCATTAGGGAAGTACAAAATGTTTTCAAATCTTATGGGATATCAGTAAATATCCGGCACTTGACACTCATTGCTGACTTTATGACGCACTCTGGTGGCTATAGTCCTATGAACAGAACGGGGAGCATAGCAGACTGCACATCCCCTTTCATCAAAATGTGCTTTGAGACAGCTTCCAAATTTATTGTTGAGGCAGCTTATCATGGGCAGGTGGACAACTTGGAGACACCATCTTCCCGAATTTGTCTTGGTTTGCCTGTGAAGGTGGGAACTGGGTGCCATGATTTGATACAGAAGCTTGAGATATGATGTAGCTGGCATGTTCTTCAGCACCAGACCTTTGGCCCCCACATGCCTGCAGGTCATGCCAAATTTTGATACCATAACTGTACTACTAAGACAATTTCTGAGTCCATTTTTGTCTGGTTCGAAATTAAATTGTTTGAGGTAGAAGTCGCATAGTTTGAAATGCCATTCATTGTCCCGTATGTACACTTAGGTGCTATAATGACTAGTGTTCCTGTGGCCTTGATTTTCCGGTTGTTCTATATAATTTGATTGTTTTTCTTCAACAATAATAGTCTTGTCTCACCAAGTGAAATAGGTTTCAACTTACGACAAATACATGATGCCATGGTTTTAGTATTTACTCGGTTGTTCAATGGTAATATATATATCAGTGAGGGTATAATTGTTCTTTTGGTACTTCCGGTACCTTTTAATATATATTGCTTTGGCTGATAAAAGGGGATAATTAATTTGGTAACGTGATCTGATTTTGGAGAATCATTACTTCCTGTGGTAAACATATACTAGAATAATGATGTTCTTATAGGGAAATTATGTTAACTCATTATTATACAAAATGTTTCTGTGTATATTTTTTTTCCTGTAAATGATAAAGGAAGATATTACCTGAAAGTACTGGATTTAATCAGCATTGATAGCATGAAAATGAGTCAAATCAAATTTAATGACCAAAAAACCCAAATACCTTCTAATGAGAATCTATTGTTCTAGATGATATCAAATATAGCATCAGTGATTTCACTACTTGGAAATTGTTGGAATGCGGTTTTAGCTGGAGAATGAGAAAGAATAGAACTTTAGAGGAAGGAAGTATTTATACAATTGATGATTATGTTTGCTGTCTGATCCAAAGTTTAGGACAATCATGATGATTTTATTTAATATTAGTGGCTCATCACAAAACAATGGTTAGGATTTTACTGACATTTAATTTTATGATTTCAAATAACTCTTTAGAATTTCGTAAATATTAAACTATTTAAGTATTCGAAATGTTTCTACATGGTTATAAAATTATCTCCATAATAAATTTTTCTAGAACATGCTGCCAAAATGCTTCTCTAGAACAACCTAGCATGTTTATAGAAATTAGGCTTGTTGTTAATGACAACGAAGACTAGCAAAATCGAGTTTATAGGTCATAGCTAGCGCATATCAGATCATGATCTCTCTGTTGCAGATGAAAAAAAAAAAGAAATTATGATCTCCTTGTAATATATACGATGTCTTTTGAGACATGGCGTATTCTCTCTGTAATGATTATGATTAGAAACTACTGATACTAAGAACAGTTTGGCTAGTTCTATGGTATGCATGATATTTAATAATTTATTTCTCCTTGCAATTTTTAAGAACATAAAATAAACGAGTCTTATGATTGTTTCACTATTCTTTTAAAACGGTTAAAATCATTGCTTATATAATCAACAAAAGTTGAGAACTGTCAAGTCAATTCGTTTAATGTTGAAACAAGATAAGAATTGATTATAGTTTGAAAATCCCATAAATCAATCCGGTAAAAGATGCACTTACAATGTCTACAAACTTTTCTCAACACAAGCCTAAGACTTTTAGAAGTAAACATTGAACAGTTTTTGTTTATTTTATCAGAAATCATATTTTTCATTATCATATATATATATATATATATATATATATATATATATATATATAACAGACAAAGACACGTTTATTGAAAAAAGTGTCTAAATAAAAAGTGTGCGTGTGTATTACAGCTCCCAAAAAAACATTTGGAAGATTCAACACAAAGTGACAAGTTAGCAATTATGATCTCAAAACAGGTTAACTGTGGTCTGTCCAAAGCCACCGAATGAAAATGACACTATTTTTGGACTGTTGAGAGGGAGCAGTAATGACACTCGAAACTGTTGTCCCTTAATTTATCATTTTCCCTTCTTTCTCATCATATCAGAGAGCCAGCAAAGAAACTGAGATGAGAAAATGCATCAAACTGTGTCTGTTTTGTATTTATAATTCATCACCAACTCAGTAGGGTCCTTCTACATCACAATCCTTCTCTTCATTCCTGATGCTGATTGTCTATCTAACCTTTTCTACACCCTTTCTTCATCATCTTCAATCTTTCGTTTTTAATATGACAAAACATTGTAAAATCAAAAGAATTAATGTTCCTATTTAACTACATTATTCCTTGTGACCTGTGAGCAACTGAAAACCTATCCACATGATATGTATAGATAAACAATGTTTTAGTACACTCAAACAAAAATCCATCCACAGCTTTTTCTTTCTTTTGCTTCTCAAACTCATTAATTATAAGAGAAAAAACCAGACAAACTTTAAGAAACTTTCTAGTTATACCATTCACTCAGAAACTCACATGTATAATAAATTCGCTGACTTTTACATAAAGAAACTGTATTTTAAACATGTCAGATCAAAACAACAAACTTATGTGAAGCATTTTGATACTAGTTTTTTCTTTGAAAGAAACTATTCAATATTTAATGATTTTTCTGTCTTGGAAATGGACTAATGCAGCTAATATGAAGAATGACTATAACCTTAACACATAAAGCAATAATTAGTGTATATAAGAAGACATAGATTGTGTTTGTAACTCAGAAAAATGCATGAAGTTTGATTGTGAGAGTAGATTTACATGAATGCAGTGAGGCATAGTCTGTGATAAAGTAGATATATAATAATAGATGAGGTAGGTGTGTATTTTGTTTGTTTAGTATGGTGTTGATGAGTCCTGAATGATGCTTGATGCATGCATGCCTGGTGGAGTGAATGTCTCTCTCAAGAACAGTGATTTCATTTTAGGGTGTACAGAGAGAGAAAGAAAGATGATGTCAGAACAATGTGTCTACAGTGACTCTCAATCATCTATGGCCATTCAAACTTCCAAGATTAAGTGCCACAAACACTCCTAATCTATACCTACCACACAATATAATTATAGGATCTGTTCCATTCTCCCTTTACTTTTTCTTTTTTAGAGAAACATTTTTTTTAAACCAATGCTACCTAGACAAGAAAAGTTTTACTTTTTAATTTTGGAGAGTGGATTTTTCAGATACTTATGTGTACCACAAAGATAGAACATATGTGACTCATAAAAAATAATTATATATATGCAATATTAGATATGGTGTCTACTTTTCTATATTCAATGAATGAATATTGTCCCCATAATAATTCATTGGTGAGAAGTATTATATATATATATCAGCAAGATTTGGAAGAGTATAGATGAAAGGACGAGAGAATAAAGAGAGGAATGAAGATGAGATCTTTAATTTGAAATTCAGGGATATTTCATTAAAAAAAATTCAGGTAATCAAGGGATTTATGTTATATTTGACTTAACCAACTTCTATTTTTTTTATTAATTAAAAGTTTGTTTGACCTTATTAATAGTGTTTTTGTAATTTTTTTTTAAATAATTAACTTTTACTTTATTTATTTACTATCTATTTTTAAAAATATTTATTGTTTTTTATTATTTTGTAGTTGATATTTGGTTTCATTATATCTTTCTCTTTGTTCACTCATAAAATATGGATTTAATATTTTTTATTATTTTAAAATTACAAATTTAGTTTCTAATGAAAAGTTAGAGTTTTCACACACTTTTGTTTTGTTATTGATTATAAATTAAGTTTTTGTGAGCTAAAAATATTCATTCAGAGAAGTTGTACTTCAGGATGAGTTTTTATTATTACTAATTTATTGTTACTATAATTGTTACTAAAAGCATAAACTTATTTTTGTTCTATGTATGAGAATGAAATTGAAATATGAGAAAAAAAAATGCAATGGTACAACGTTGCATTATTCTATTCACTACGTACACTAACAGTGTATAAATGAAAAACAATTATGATTCAACCACAGTCAAATGTGTTTTTCAGACTAAATATTTTTTCATATATTTTAAAAATAATAATAACTAGTTTTCTTTTTTTACCTAAAACTAGTATTTTTAAATAATTATATTTTTTTAAAGTTTATTTTTCAATTTTTTTGGATGTCAATAATTTATTAATAGACAATGACAGGTAGTTTTATATGTTTAGGTTTTAACATAATTGCAAGCCAAAATCAGTTTTCGAATTATCCACATGAATTAAACCAAACACTTAAGACATTTTCTCTGGCTCTATAATTTTGTATTTTGTAACTTTATTTGAAGTACACATTATTATCTTTCCTTCTTTAAAAAAAGAAAATGAAAAAAATTACAAACAATCACATTACTATCCAAATCCAAAGAAAATGATCCACTTTAAAAAGTAAAACAAAAATTGAAGTCATTAATTTAAAATTAACTATTAAACCTATACTTGCACAATTTACTATGCAAGTACAAGCACCCTTTTTTATTATACAAGTACATGCACTTAATATGCTATTTTTTTTTTCACTCTTGGTTGAAAGATAGCAACTAAAACTACTTGAGATTCATTTATGAGAATGGTCTCTTTCAACATACTTTTTTTTTCCACAAGTGCAAACCAGATCAAACTTGTAACTATTAAGATACATCATCATTTTGAGAATCACATTGAAATATTTCTCAATTTACATCATGTAGATGTATATATCTTTTCAAAATCTAGCATCACATGCTACGTTTCGATTCAAACCACTATAATTAAGTGTATAAGTTCCAAGAAATATTAGGAAGGAATTAAGGAACACTAAATTAATTTAAATCATGGACTCTATTATTAATTCATGTTATGATCATAGGAATTAGACATTTCACAACTATATATATTATAGTTTTGAAGGTTTTGAGAAGACAGGATGTATAATTAAATTGATTATCGATATTCTCTTTGTAACATGAACATAAGGTATTGTAATGTTATTGCAATAATATTATAAGATGACTCGTGGTGTCTTGGAAATAGAAAGGAAGAAAGAAAGCATGCATGGGATCTTGGTCAACACAAATACCCCTTTTCCTAAAAAATGTTTTATTGTGTCCCCTTTTTAGTACACAATAATTTAACTTCTATCTTTGTTAAAGGTATACCCTAAAACTATGCTATACACTCTATTTTCTTACATTATTTTTTTCATCGGTCACAAACCTATGCGTATAGTGCTTCCCCCACTCCTTTTATCCTACTATAAAGTTCAAACTTACATATTTTCTCTTCTCAAAACTACTTTTATGTGCTCTCATATTTAAAAAAAAACTAACTTTGAATTGGAGAACTTAAACTTTCTAAGAGTTTTGAGCATCGTGGTGGTGTCATCTTCACCTCTCAAAGAGAGAGAGAAATAATATGCATTTGTTTTGTTGAGAAAAGGAAAGAGTGTACTAGGTGAAGGTGACATTTTTAGATTTCTTGTAGTGAGATAAATCTGAGAAATTAACCACTTGTAAAGTATTAGTTGTTTATGTAAAGATTTGCACGTTACTTTATATTTGTATATTTTATTTTTGTATATATTATATAACTTTTTTGGTTTTATTACGTGGAACTTTCAAAATATTAGATTTTAAGAAATATGAATGTTTTTGTTCATTAACAGTTTAATAAAATAAAAGGGATATATACCTATATTATATTACAAACTTTTTAGATATTTGATATTTGAAAAGATTAAAAATATTTAATGAAAGATCCTAAATAATTTTTAACCCCACATGAAAAATGTTTTTACTAAGGTCATTTTAGATTTGAACATCACTTAATAATTTGACATAGGTTGAAAAAATAGACTCTAGTTGATATTTATAATATCTTTCCAATGAACAAGATTGGCCGCATGATTTAAGTAAGGCTATAAGTTCCTTGTCATATGGACCGACAAATACTACTTTGGACATTGCACAACTATATATATATACACTGATTCAATTTCTTTTTTTAAAAAATCATTTTTTTACACTTAATATAATTAATATAATATTAATACTGCTAAATGACATTTTTTTACCCTAACCATAATTAATGTAAAATAAATAACTTCTACACTATCATAAGTACTCGGTTGTGTTTGTAGAAATTGGTGGAAAAAAATGATGAAGAACTCTTTGATGCATCAATTATTTTTGAGAGTCTCATCTCAAGCCATGCGTGTGAAATTAAAAAGTGCACATCATAATTCAAAATATTGAATGTTCATAAGAGAACAGTGTTATATTTACCAAATCATTAATGGTGATAGCCACTTTTCAACCTTCACTTGCTTGTATTCGCACGTCATCTATTGTACCTTCTTCACCAATGAGTGATTTTTTTACTTCACATCATTCTTCTTTTTTAGAATAAAAAGATCATAAGTTCTAACATTAGTACCAAATATTTATAAATGTGAGGAAATAAAGGTTGTATTATTTTTCTAAAACCAATCTCAAATATCTATAAGCTTTATATCTTACAATGATTAAGATTTTCAAGCTTCTACAAAACAAGAGGTGTTGGAAATTTTTGGTTAGAATAAATACCACCTTCAAAAGGTTATTACCACAACACAAGTCAATACAAAGATAAAATCATTGATTTTGATATTATTGTTTAATTTTTGTTACTAGAATATACTAAGGAGATTTTCTATTTTGAGTTATAAATTGTTCATATAAAAAACTTAACATCACATTTAATAAAACTTTAAGATTTAATATTTATGAGTTTTCAGTTTTTTTATATATCACTCAACTTTTTTATTTTTATTCATATTTAAATTTTCAAAAAACAAGATGCTTTTCAACCATACACTACTACCATGAAGGAGAAAGAGTGGTTGCAGACAAAATTTGGCAGCTTGACACTATTATGGGTTTGCGTGTTAATATTAAACATTTTAATCTCTAGTTAACATTGTTATTAAACAATAAAGGCATTCAACTAAGGTTTTTTGGGTACAAATTGTTGTACAAGATATATTAATTAGTTGACAATGTGCACGTGGACAGACATTGTACTCTTATTAGGTCTGAATGTGAATAGTAATAATGTCATTTCCTATAAGGATAAGATTGTGTTACAGTGTAGCACAAGGGAGAGATAGGGTCATAGCATGCATGTGCAATATGAATGTTCATCTCAAAGAGAATGTAACAGGGAAATTTAGCATAAATTTGTAAGTTGGAAGTCTGATAAACATGGGAAGAAAAGAAGAAAAAAGAATGAGAAAGAAGAGACATAGAGTGAGCAGAAGAAAGTGGTCCTGAATGTTACAGCCATGCACGCTATCGAGTGAATAGGGAGATGAATAAATAAAGCCTAGATTTATGGTGTGACTGACAAACATATCTCATACCATCACCAATGACCACCAACTCATCACTACTCCATCAAATTCTTTAGGATACATGTATGTTACAACACTAATATTCTTTATACAATTACCATAGTATAGGAAAAGTGTGTAATTATTTTGTAATGTATTTGAGAAAAATATAAAAAAATACACAAAATTAATTTGTAAAGTGATTTTTATAAGGTTTGATTTTATATTCTTTTTTATATTTAGTCGATAGAAGATATGTGATATAAATTGAAACATCAGACTAAATATTTGATGGTAATTTATGACATAGGCTTAATACCTATTTTGTTCTCTAGTTAGTTTTGTTTAAAATATTCTTACTTTTTTTAGATGTTCAAAGTGATTTCTTCTTTTGTAAAAATTGTTCAATTCGGTTTTCTTAAAATATGTAGTCACGCGTGACAATGTTAAAAGTTTTTATTTTATTTTTTATATTTTTCTTTTTATTTTGTTTTATTGTATTCTTAATAAATTCTCATCTTCTTTTTAAAAACATATGTCTCGTCTATGAGCCGAGTGCAACTAGACCAACAGGCTGAACCAGCCCAAACAGTCCACATCGTTAGCCACCGCTGCTCGTACCCAAACCACCATTGGAAACTCCAAACCAAACCACCATCGGAAAACCACAAACCGCAACCATCACCCTCCAAATGAAAAAAATTCTAGAATTCTAAATCAAAACTCTAACCCCAAATCGCGAGATCAAAACCTGTAGAGAAGAACCAAGAACAAAAATCACAAATTTAACCCTAATCGTTAATCTCATCCAAGCCCCTACCATCACGAAGACGCTGGAGGAAGAAATTCTCGTGTCACGAAATGTCGCGCCTGTCCCCAAAAGCTCGCACTAAAGACGTAGAAGCACCAGTTGTCGTGAAGAAAGCACTGCGTCTGAGCCATTGGAAAACGCCTTTCCTTCCCTACGAAAGCAACCCATAATAGAGAAGAAGAAATGAACTTGTCCTTCTAGCCAATCACGACCCCTAACTAGCAAAGGAGAAGAAGAAACCTCCTACCTACCCATCGCTCCTTGAGACGACGAGTTTCACTCGAAACGCCCAATGTGGCGCCTTCATTATCCGAATCACCATCTGCAACATTATCTTCTTACGGGCGAAGTACACATGTGCCACTTCCTGCTAGTCTCCTAGAGAGCTTCCTCGGCGATGTATACAACGTCACTTCCCACCACTCTTCTAGAAAAGTATACAGGTATCGCTTCCCACTATTCTCCCAGAAAGCTTCTTCGGTGAAGTTTACCTCTAGTACAACTATGTCGAGCCCACCACTCCCCGCTGCTCTCCTAAAGACGATAGCTGGAGTCCTCAGGGTCAGCTCCCAAAGCCCCCTCACCTTTGGTCGAGACGCACACTTCTCATATGTACTATCACATCACATATGCATGCATCAATCTCACAATAATACATATTCTATTTCTTATTATCAAAGAACCACATAACTTAAACTCACATCATTACTACATGGAATATACAATTAAGACAATGCCTAGCGTAACTTAACACACACCTATATTAACAACATTATCATACAAATATAAATTGAACAATATGTATGACATATATATTTAACACCAGAGATCCAAATATTATATGTATCCGTTGAAACTTTATTTATCACAAACCACACAAGAGTAATTGTACCATATCGCAATTAAAATACACAACCGTAATTATTTTTAAAATAAACCATTTCAAACTTGAAACGACAAAAAACTATTCTAGCTTTATCCATTTAAAACATCAATGCATAAAAATAACTTTCAAATGTCCAAACAAATTTCAACTATGTTTAAATAAATCACCTCCCACAATTAACATCAAACTAGAACATTTATTTTTGTCTTTGGTACTAGGACCATGGCCACCAGTAGCATGAACAGTGCCTACAAACCCATAAAGCTCTTTAACATTTCTATTTTCATTATTGATCCAATGATATCTCGTCTTCCCAAAAATCCAACAATTGCTTTATCAAACCATAATTGGAAATCTGTCATACAGTCTAATTTAATGCTCTAATTAAAAATAATACGTGGGATTTGATTCCATGACCTTGTAATGTTAATATCATTCGTTGTGTGTGTAATTTTAGACATAAAAAAAAATCTAATGGTTGTTTTGAGCATTACAAAGCTCGTCTTGTAGGTGATGACAAGTTTCAAATTGTAAGTGTGGATTATGATGGGACACTCAGTCTTATGGTGAAACTCACAACCATTCACACGATTCTCACCATTACTCTCTCCAAATCCTGGCTCATTCATTAGTTGGATGTTCAAAATGTCTTTCTCCATAGTGATCTACATGAGACTGTATAAATGCATTAGTCGTTCAATTTCCATGATCCTGTTCACCTTGATCATGTTTGTCGTATGAGGAAATCCCTTTATGGTTTAAACCTAGCGCCTCGTGCCTAGTACTAACGCTTTGCTAACTACGTTTTTACCATTAGGTTCCAACATAATGCTTTAGATCACTCTCCTTTCATTTACTGACGTGGTTCTTACATGACATACATGCTCCTCTATGTTGATGACATCATTTTCATCACCTCATCCCATGACTTTCGCAAATCTATCAATGTATCGTTAGACATTAGACTGATGGCCTATCTATCTAAACTAAAGGGCACCAATGAGTAGTAGAGTACTTACTGTCGGCACGACAAATATTGTCGTTGTCTTGTTTATCAATAAGACAATTGTGGTACCTGAATGCTTGATGGAAAACTCGCCTAGAAATGGGTGGTGGGATCTCATCCTTTCTATTTATGCTGGGAACTTCAATCAAAGCCTAAGCCAGTCACCGGGTAGAAAAAGAGATAATTTGATCCCTATTGAATGAAGAAGGAAAGAATCGATTCTAAGCACATCAACTGGACACTTGAATTGAAATAACATTGATACGCTGTCGTTGAAGCTATCAAATTAATACTACTTTTTAAGGAAACTTCAGTATTGCCAAGTAGTATTCAAGAAAGTAGATAGGGTTAAAGTAACCCTGAGTCGCTTCCCAACGAATATAGAAATGTTTTTCAATATTTGAATCTTATGAATGCAATGCAATGCTTAAGAATAAAAGTGAGAAATTATGCTAATAGAATTAATGTTTGAAGAATATTTGAAGAATAAAGAGGAAACTTATAAACAATTATGATGAGATAGGCTAACTCCACTGCTTTTCCAAGATAGATTCATCATCGGTTATCCACAAATCATTGTTCAATTAATTATTGTTCAAGTTTCAAATGTAAGTTAACCAAAGTAGATTCTCAATCAAATGCAAGACCTTTCTAGATTATTCACAATGAATTCAACCAAAGTACATTCTCAATTAAATTCTATTGTGTTTAATCATGTATATTCTTAAATCTCCTATAACCAACTTAAAAGTTAATTAATCAAAGTAAATTTTCAATTAATTATAGTTGAAATTATTACCACCAATCAAAGTACATTCTCAATTGATAGCAAAAACTCGTTTAATCATATGAAAGTTCCTAAATTTAATTAAAGTAGATTCTCAACCAAACCTAGAAACCCTTGAACTCATATGATTAATATGCATGTAGATTCAAACACCTTATGATGCAAAAATCATTGCTTTTAATATGATTGAGAGATGAAAGACATAGAAAGACAACAACTAAAATTAATAATCAAAAGAAATAATTGCATTAATTCAACTTAATCCCAGAATCCATAATGAAATTACAGTGGAATAACCCTAGAAGCTTAGCCCTCCATGGATGAAGTAGAATACATGGCAAAATAAAAGTGAGAGGAGTGGTGGATGAATGAGTTATGATTTCTGTCTCCGTTAGGTCTCTTTATATAGGTTTGATTGGACTTGAACTCTGAATTTTCTATTGATAAGATATTTTATCTTATATATAATATCTTTCAAATATTCAACAGATTTAATCAGTTTTTGAGAATATTTGATAATATTTTTTCTAGATTTAAAAAAATTTGGCAAATATTATCTTTTGATTCTTATTGATATATTTAAATAAGGTAATTATTTAACAATATCAAATAAAATATCTTAAGATATATTTTCTCCAAATTATCTTTTAAAATATCTAGTAGATTTAAACTTGTCCAAAATTACATTTCAATCCTTTTTATTTTATTCAAAATTGCACAGAAGTCCAGAAATTTCCTCTAACTGCACTTTAGTAATCTCTTTCTTTTCAAAATTGCATAGGAGCCCTGTGTTGACTAGATCGGACCAGCTTTGATCATTCAATTTCATGCTTTAAATGAATAAAATTCTAACTTCAGCAGCACAAATAAACATTAGAACATTCAAAATAATTTATGCAACTAAGAATCACATTTTAAGCATATTTAATTCTCAAACCCAATAAATCCAATCATCACAAATTCATTTTAAATCAATCATTTAAGCACAAGAATCTCATCAAAAATTTGAATTTTAAAACATAAATGTGGGCATAAATATGCACTCATCAAGCGTAATAAAAGAGATCAACATCTTCTTGTCCATCTCTTCTTTTCTTTTCTATAAGAAGAGGTAGGAAGTTACTTGATCAACCAATAATCTTTCTCTTTCTTTCCTTCTCCAGCAACACCTATCAGTACAACAACTTCGTACCTATCCCTATTGGGGGAGGCTTAAGCTATAGCAAAGTCTTCTACTTTACGCCCTCCCTAAGCAGACCAAGCTTCGTTAGCTTACTGAGACTTATCTCTGAATTTGCTATGGTGGATCTTGGTCCTTTAAGTTATTTTATTGGGATTGCTATTACAAGACATACAAGTGACATGTTCTCAATCAAAGCACTTATGCTAGTGACATTATTGCATGTGTTGGCATGACTTCTTTCAATCTTTTTGCTACTTCGGTTGATACTAAGCAGAAGCTTAGTACATCCTCCAGCACATCGTATGAGGATCTCAATATGTATTGGAGTCTTTTCAGTGTCCTATAGTATCTCACCTTCACTCGTCCTAACATTTCAGATGTTGTTCAACAAGTTTGTCTTCACTTTCCCTCTGCACTGATCACATGCTAACATTGAAATGCATTTTGCAGTATGTTTAGGGTACCTTACAATATGGTTTACACTTCTATCTGATATTTACTGAGAAACTTATTTCTTATACGGATGCTGATTGGGGTAGATTCCTGACTCCAAAATTTCCACGTCTGATTATTGTGTGTTTCTTGTTGGTAACCTCATCTCTTAATCTTCAAATCAACATACTATTTCTTGTTCCAGTGCGGAGAATGAATATTGATGTGTTGCAAATGTTATTGTTGAATCTTGTTAGCTTCAGAATCTTCTACTAGAGCTTCATTTTCCTCTCCCTTAGGCTACTTTAGTATACTGTGATAATGTTAGTGTCATTTATTAGTAATTTGTGCAACATCAATGCACGAAACATAGAGATGAATATTCACTTTGTATGGAAAAATGTAGCACATGGTCAAACACGAATTCTTCATGTCTCTTCTTTCCACTAGATTGTTAACATCTTCACCAAAATCCTACTTCAAGTTCTTTTTTATAATTTCTAGACCAGTCTAAACATTCGTGAACCTCTCACTTAAACTACGAGAGTGTGATAGAATCCAAATTACTCTTCTAAAACTAAGTCAATTAACAATTAACCTTTTATAATTAAGTTAACTAAATCTCTATAATTAAATTATTAAATATTATGTAATTATGTTAATAGTTGCATTCTTTATTTAAATCATACTTATATACACGATGAAACACATTCAAATCATTTTTTTTCTTATTATATGTACAATAAAATTTCCACGTGCTTAGATATTACTTATATATTATTATTTAATCTTATATATTCAATATGCACCTCTTCCATTGAAAACTGCACATATTAAAAGTGCGAATAGATATTTTTAACTTTTTAACTATGTATTCTAACTGAATCTTTGAATAATATGGTTTTTAAAACATAGCTTTCAGTCACATTCTTTACTGTTGGAGAAAATTTATTAAAATCAGTCTCACATCTTATATGACAAGTGATTCTTATAATTTAGTAAAATTTAATAAGTTTTAATTAATAAAGGACAACATATTAGAAAAAACCTGGTAATAAAAGTTGTATATATAAGAGACTTGTGTGAATAATAATAGTATTAATTAACTGTGTATAGGTAGGTGATAGATTATGATCTGTATAGCCAATTTCACAGCGAGACACACCATGTGTCCCTAGCTATAGCTACAACCAAACATCTGTACTCTTTCCTACGGTGGCAATGCTGGCAATCTCTGCAACACAGTTATTTAATTTCTGAATATATAAAAATAATGTGATGATAATTAATTAATAAATATAAGTTGGTAACCTTTTTCGTTTGGCTCTTGTTCTCATTCTTCTGTGATGGGTTTGAATTTAGAGAAGTTGCACTGTTCTGACACTGAACACACTCTCTTGGCACCTTTCTCAATTCATGAACAGAATGCATTTCATTATATGCCTCTCAACATTCACACCTAAACCTCACTCTTTCTACTTTCACTGTTTCTCTCTCAGGAATAATACAACCACTATTTCAAATGCTCAAAACACTGTTACACTACCATGCAAACTATATATCATTCTTTTTATATTTCTATTATATGCAATTTTAACCATTGTGATTCCATAGAGATGGTTTTGGTATAAAGAAAAATGAAGAATTAGTAATATGCATAATAAGGTGAGTGACAGTAGGTTTAGCCGACCAGAGTGTAAACACCAATAAAAATGTTGGGGGCATATCGGGACTCTGGTTGCTTCTTGTCTCTGCAGGTATCCTATAAATTCACAGTATATATATATATATATATTTATTAATTATTGTATTATTATACAAATCTATCATATGGTGGCTGTCACAAACAGATTCTATCTTTTATGCCTCTTGTCTATCATGGGATGCGTACTGTCTCTAAATATTTAATTACTTGTTTCATCATCACAAATCCAAACTTAATTAATGTGTCCTCAGAGTCAAATGTTCTATTCTTTCGAATGTTTATGTAACATCTCATCTCAGAATATAATACAGACAAAAGTGTCACACTTTTTTTTTTGTCAGAAAACACGCTAGGGCTTCCAAAATATTATTTATTTTTGGATTAATATCACCAACTCTCTCCCTGTTAATCATGTATTTGTAATTTTCTAATCTGATTTAGAAAGGATGATATTGTGAAAAAAAGATGCTACAAAAATCATCATGTACCAATGGAAACTGGAGTTGTTAAACGATTTAAAGATCGCAAGTTAGTGTAATTTTCTCACTTATCTGTTCAGTGATTGGTTTACAAATATCGGAGCCATATTTTTGTTCCTAATTAATGATTAATTAGCCTACAATAATATTTGATGTTTTTCCTTATTGGAAACCACATTAGTAAATGACGTGAAATTACTTTGTACATAATTATATAAAATACTACATAGTTATATATAAATAAAATTTTATAACAATAAAAAAATAAAGTTAAAAAATATTTTTAAGAAATTATAAAACAATAATAAATATTTAAGTTTAAAATATTTGAAATGTATTTATTTCTCTAAGTTATATTAATAAAGATTATAATGCACTAGTAAAAAAATATATTAAACTAATAATAATTTAAAATTACACATATTTCTTTCATTCTTTAAACTTTAATTTATGTTGGATTTAAAATTCATAACAATGACATTAGATAAAATATTTTTATACAATTGTATTGTTAAAATTACACTTACAAGAATAAGTTGGATAATATAAAAATTATATAAAAAATTATCAAAATAATATTTTACATGATAAAATACATAAGAAATAAAAACAATAATGTGTCTCAAAAATAATTTGATGCATGAGAAAATTTTCTAGATATTGAATTGTTAAGAGATAAATGGAATTTGTTTTAGCAAAACAAAAGTGTTTCAAATAAAATAAAAATTAAGAACAAAAAATAATAAAGATGATAATTTTTTATATTACTTAATAAATAAAAGGTTTATACGATTTAATACTTAAAATTAAGAGTATAATATTCTCATGTGAAAAACTTAAATAATAAATAAAAATATTAAAAAGAAGTATAAATAATTAAATATGTGAGACCTAAAAAATATTTGATTTATTGAAATTAATAATACACCGTTTGTAATAAGGTTATGATAAGAGTAAAAGTACTTTTATATATATATATATATATATATATATATATATATATATATATATATATATATATATATATATATATATATATATATATATATATATATATATATATATATATATATATATATATATATATATAACAAGTCAACATTTGAAAGATAAGAGAAAAAATGTGTACAAAAAGAAAAGAAAAGAATAAAGATTATGAAATTAACAACTAAGAGAAAAAATAAATAAACTATGAATACTTTTAATAATTTAAATGACCATATATAAAATATGAGAAAGAAGATAGGTACTAAAAGATATATGAGGACAGGAACGAAAATGGACAAATATTTACATACTTATTTCTATCTCATATTCAATTAAAAAAATTGAATATTACACATAGTATTCATTCATACCCATCAATGTAAGAATTCTTGTGAAAGGAAAACAGATTGCGGCAATACCCACCAAATGAGTTTATTTGTTATCTCTACATGCATTATTATAAGTCATGAATATCTTAATTATCCTTCATTGTCCACCAATGGTTCATATAATGCTAAAAATATAATTAAAGAATGAAAAGTGAGATTTCATTAATTAAAAAAAAACCATACTCCATAAACAATTTTGATTTTTAGAAAAAAATAAGCCAAATAAAATTTTTATACATAAGTTAATAAAATATTTCCTTCTTTAATTTCAATTTTGCTATTTATGATTGCAAATTAAAAATCAAAACTTAATTACTCATTTAATTCCCAGTTTAGTTACAAAGTTTAAGTCACTCTCTACTTAACTTTTTGTTTCAATTAAATCCTAGGTCAGTTTGTGAATTGAAAGTAGAAAAATGATGGTTGATTCCATGGTTTTAAAAAAATTCTAAGAGAATTTTCATTTGAAATTAATCCCAAGAATAAACCTTTTTCATTTTGAATGTTTTTTTTTAAATTTACAAAAGACTTGAAAGATTTATCTTGTAGTTCAAGAACTTAACCAATGTTCATATTTGTCAGTATTATATCTTTATCATTTAAAGACTAAATTCTTACAAGTTCACAAAAGTCCAAAGTGTATTATCCTAAGATGTCTTTGAGTTGAAATATCATTTTTTATTTTATTTTATAAGAACTCTTTACTTTTGCTTGTGTTTTACAAATATCTGACAAAGAAGTTCATCTTTAAATGACATCTTACAAAATTAATTATATGCATCTTTGAAAATAATTTAAAACTAGCATGTCTACACCTTATGTGCCAAAACCAATGATCCTCTTTTACTATCATAAGACTAGATAACCTATGAGCTAATAAGTTATTATATCAATTTTATAAAAATCTCTCTGTTTATTTGTAGTAAACAATTTAATTCTATTATTGTTGATTATCCATTGTTCTTTGTTAAAAATATATAACATTACAATTATTATAAACAATTTACTTATATTCTCAATAAATACTTTTAGATATACTAAAACTATATATTTATAGAAAAATTTCTATATTTGTTCTTCTATTCTTTGTTATTTTCTCTCCTTTGAACATTACTCTAAGAGTACAAGTTCAAATACAACTGATGAATAGCAAATATACAAACTAGAAATGAGAATTATTTATACAACTTATAAGAACAATAAAAGTACAGTATTACACTTCTTTTCTCTCTATATATATTTAAAGAAAAGAGAGGTTAGACAAAATCAAAATCACAAAACTCAAATGATAAATGTAGTCCATCTAATGGTAGTGATAGTTATTGTATGTTAGATAAATAAGATTTAATAATGAACTTGGTTTATTCAAAAGGTCTTTTGAAAAAAAAATATATTTGAAAATTCAAAATAGTATTTATAAGTTAATCAAATAGATTTTAGTATGATTTGCTAGAATGATTTCTGAAAAAACATTTCCTTAGTGATTTGTCTCCTATTTAACAGACAAGATAACTTTATCATTGCATTAGTTATAAAAATCATACGTAAAAGTAATTTATAAATATTCTCTGTCTTTAACCATGGCTTTTTAAAGATTGAATTATTATGAGTTCTATGAAATCACCACGACATGACCTAAATTGCACAGATAAATTTGACTGCATATATATAATACAAAATTTTGGTATATTATGCTTAATTATCCCACTTTACTTATACATTACCAATTTTACTTAATGTGTGCGAATTTTTACTTTTATTATTTACCACTTTGCAAATTACGATATGATCCTCCATCATATAGCATTTTCTTGAAAAAGAAAAAATATTTATGATCAGAACTTATTATATAAGTTTGGCTAAAGTCGTCCGAGGAAGAGAAATCCAAAAGCTGAGGATCACTGCACAACCTTGATCACAGTTTTCACGTAAATCAGTAAAAAATAACTTGAACTTAATTGAATAATTTTCCATAACCATAAACTGCCACTAACGGTATTCTTTGTCAAAAGAAGATCAGAATAAAAAAAATAAAAAAATAAAGAATAAATATGAAAATGTGATTAAGAATAATTATTTTGTTGATAATTTGGTGAGTTAATTTTCTCCTCCACTTGACTTTACTTGTTTTGTTTTCCCCATATATCTCTTTCTCTCTCTCCACCATCCACTACCTTCAGCCATCTTGTACTTTCTGTATGTATCTGTATATAAAAGCAAACCTACATAGCCTTCTACTGTTCCCACTCTCTCCTCAAAACACAAACCTTTTTCCATTCCACCATGGCAGACCCTTACTCCAATTTCTTCTCACCACCTTTCTTCCACTACCCTTCTCCAAACCCTTCCACCCACCACCATCATCCATATCCTCACAACTTCATCAACCAAACCACCACCACCAACATCACCCACAACACCTTTTTCCACTTCCAACATCACCACCACTTTCAAACCACTACCACCACCTCTTTTTCTTCTTCTTCACCCCCTTCTCCTCCCTTGAGAGAGGCCCTTCCTCTTCTCACCCTCAGCCCAAAAAATTATGACCAACGGGAGGAGCACTACCAGGATCAGGATCAGGATCAGGATCAGCTTTGCACTGCCATGGATGTCGAAGACAACTTCAACAGGACCCTCCATAACCCCAAAGAAGAGGACCAAGAAGATGATGCTCATCACAGTGTCACTGTTGCACTGCACATAGGGTTGCCAAGCCCTAGCGCTGCTGAGATTGCTTCTGTGCTGTCTTCGGCTTGTGCCACAGACAAAGACCAACAACAAGGAGGAGGAGGAGATTGTGATAATAATGGGATTGATGATTCTTCTTCAGGGTTCTTGTCGAACAGGCTCAACAAGGGACAGTACTGGATTCCTACCCCTTCTCAGATTCTCATTGGACCTACACAGTTCTCTTGTCCTGTTTGTTACAAAACCTTCAACAGATACAACAACATGCAGGTCAGTAATAAGATAACAAATCATTTTATCATAACAGATGTTAAAGAATGAACACCCTACTTCTACTTCTACCATTTTTTCCTCTTCCAATTCGTATGAGAAAGACCACATACACACAACACCATGAATTTGTTAATTTGGATATATATGACTGATAGGAAAACACCTTCCTTTTCTTTTCTTTTTTTTTCCTTTATCTTTCTTCTTCTCCTTCCATTTTTCATCTCTTTCTTTTCCCTCGAGGTTCATTTTTTTTTTAAATTGTACTTGTGTCATCATTATGATAAAAATTACTTTCAGCTTTTTTGTTTTCCTGCACGGTGGAACCGGTACTGATGTATGACCTTATTAATATTTTCCTGGTTCAAACTGTGACTGAGATCAGATATGCCATATCCTTTTCGTTGATTAAACTACTCGGCCAATGTTCTTTATGTCTTGGTGCATTGAAGTGTGTGCTTAGTATGTGTTTGGCATGCCTTGGTATATCTTTGGCATGCAGCTGCGAATAGAACTGAAAATTTGCAGTGTTTCTTCCGGATCTCTCAGATAATGATATCAATACATCTCTTAGATTTGTTTCTCTTTGCAGTCCTTTTCTGTCTGAATTCAAACACCTTCAATACCTTAAAGTCTCACACACAGATATAGCTATTAATTACTCTTCCTTCTCTCTCTCTCACCTGAATGAGACCTCCTTTTGCTTTTTTTAATTCGATCTCAGTGTCCTAGAACTAAATAATTAATATGATCGCCTATATTCAGAGAAAAAAAGATGTAAGTGTTTTCTAAGTCAGCTTAATCTAAAATTCAAACTAGTAAAGTTTAACCAGCTTTTGTTTTTCATTTTTCATTTAATGTTTAATTTTTCACTAAATGTAACGAACGAATGCAGCTTTTGATCATGTTTGCCTAGTTTTCTCTATCCTAGTTATCTTCTTTTTGCGGTATCCATAATTTTTTTTTCTTTTTTTTCTTTTGTCAGATGCATATGTGGGGGCATGGATCACAGTACAGAAAAGGGCCTGAATCTCTGAGGGGTACCCAACCAACAGGTATGCTTAGGCTTCCATGCTATTGTTGTTCCCCAGGATGCAGGAACAACATTGATCACCCAAGAGCAAAGCCCCTTAAAGATTTCAGAACTCTTCAAACACACTACAAGAGGAAGCATGGGATTAAGCCCTTCATGTGTAGAAAATGTGGTAAGGCTTTTGCAGTGAGAGGCGATTGGAGAACCCATGAAAAGAACTGTGGGAAGCTTTGGTACTGCATCTGTGGCTCTGATTTCAAGCACAAGAGGTCTCTTAAAGATCACATCAAAGCTTTTGGAAGTGGCCATGCAGCTTATGGGATCGATGGCTTTGAAGAAGAAGAAGAGCCTGCATCTGAAGTAGAACAAGACAATGACTAATTTCATGCAGTAAAGACACAACGAAAATGGAACTGGTTCTATTTTATATATATATATATATATATATATATATATATATATATGTCTCTTTGTGAATTATCTTATTCTTAGTCTTAGTTAATTTGTGAACTATTAATTTGGTATGAGTACATATCCTTGACTTCCCAGTTGAGAACCATATATAAGCACCAAGTTTAGATGAAGGCAAACCTTTTGTTCTTCATTCTTCTCCTTCAGTTTTCTTTCCTTTCTGATGGAATTGACTCTCTGGTTACAAAGCTTTAAAGCCAGGTGTATACCCAACTTCATTTACTTTGTTTTCATCCATAAGATTTCTCTCTTTTTGCACATTACGTTGATCAAGGCATTGTAGACAATGATTACCACATTCTATATGCTTTTTGCAAAAGCATATAGAACTCAAGCTAATTGCTCAATAGCTAGTAGCCTATACGCTGTGCAGCCTCAGTTGTATTTTGAATTGCACCTATGCTGAAAATTTTCAATGGCTTTATGCACTTTTGGATGTATATACAAAGTTCACTGTTGCTTTCTACGTTTGTATGATAACGTTATATGTACATTGAGCTATGATATGTGCTTATATGCTCGAGAAAGGAGCTATATATGTTGCATTCTTGTTTGTCAAAATCAACAGGAAGAAGGGTCAAAAATGAAGAAAAGCCTCTTTTCTCAAATCCACAGGCTGTAGGCCTCATCAAAGTTCAAACTTTGATGAACAATGATGAATGTGCATGGACAAATACCTGTGGGGGCCTTTCATGGTTTTCTCTCCTTTGATGACAACTGGCTTTCTCATCAAGATCCTCTTGGTACGTGTTCTCCAATTATTCCACGATTTCACACATAAATGATGAAGTTTATCATGTGATAACAAGGGTGAGAGTTGAAGCTCTATTGCCTGCTACAAATTCAGCAGTAGTACGTTTTCTAAGCTGTTCGTTTAATTTTTTCATTAACCACACTAACATGTGAATGCGTTTTTTGAAATTCAACAACGCAAGTTTAATGAAAGCGTTTTAATGACATAATAAAGTACGTACGTGTCATTACATGATTGAAGAGTGTGATGACAAAAATAAAAAAGATCAAGTTGCTACATACAAGTTTGTGGTGCATATATATCGTTATGATTGTAGCTGTAGGTCATTGGATAGCCTTTTCAACCCGTGAAGCTAAAAACCTACGTCAGCTTTTTGTTGGGGGGTGCATGATGCCCTTTTGCTTTGCATAGTGGGAGAGGAGACGATGTGTTTGTTGATAGATAGAACATATACCAATTCGAGATTCACCCTTGCTCGGAAAACCCAAACCAAATGATTAGCTTTTTGAGGAAAATTAAACAGATATAAATTTTATAAAAGGATAATATCGAAAGATTTAAGGGTAGGGTTGAAAAAAACATAATGGTCCCAGCTTGAAGTTTGCGACGCACCTAAGAGTGTGGTATGTGTATTGGTGCAATAAGAGTATCTTCGGTTAAATTATGTAAACTTAAGTTTATAAACTGAGTTTGCAAAAACAGTCCAATTACCATTGCTTCTGCTAAATAGTTTTCAGACAAAATTTAACATATAAGCGTATTTTTCTGAAGATAATGAGCATTTCTAAACAAAAGTAGAAAAAAAGCACAGGTTAATGATGTTTATCCTTAGGAAATCAGTATCTTTAATGATGTTGAATTAATATCTGGTTTCATATCAGGTTTACTCAAACATATAGATCCATAATCAGGTAAATGGTTTTTCAGAAGGAAATCTGATAACCCAGAACTTGAATAGAGAAATGATGCATTTTGATTGAAAAAGAAAGAAAAAATGTGATTTGCAGCTTTAGGTATATGTTGATAGAGAGAGGGAATGGGAAAAGGTGAGAGATAGAGCTGAAAACTGTGAGGGTGTGGAGCCCAAGTTGTGTTGGTTGGGCTGATTGGCAACATGTACAGATGCCTCCTACAGTACATGCATCCCTTCCCCTCTCTTCCTTCTAAGGGATAAACTGTACATTGAATCGACCTTTCAGCCAAATTTTTGTTTAATTTTGACCACACCCTCCTTCCTTTTTCAGTTCTTAACCTCACCCCTTCAATCACAAATGCTTACAAATTTCTCATACATGTATTCAATTTACTGATGAAAAGAAGTTACAGTATCCATAATGCATGTATACTGTGTACAATTATCAACACAAGAACACGACAACATCGAAGTTTCAGCTCCCCAAGTGAGATATATACAAGATACTGTTAAAAAATAAAACTTTAAGAAGAAAAAAATATTCTTTGCAGAAACAGTATACATATAATTTTGTCATGCATAGTAAGTTTGAATGAAGTAACGTTACTCTATTCATAATGTAAGATTGCAGATTTTGTCTTTACTACAGTGAGCTGTTATGAATATGGTTATTAATGTTGATTGAAAGAGAGAAAAAAGAAGGAAGTAAACTTTACCTTAATGAAGACAATCTATTTGCATGTGGGTTTGTAATTCCTTGCTGAGTATGAAGAATGCTACTAATAATAGATGAAGTGAAACAGTACACAATGAAAGAAAAGCATTTATTGACCATCAATATCCTACCCGTTTGTTCAGGAGATGAACCCCACCACTATGTTCTCTCTCTCTCTCTCTCTCTCTCTCTCTCTCTCTCTCTCTCTCTCTCTCTCTGTTCTCAGCATCATCTTTTTTATTTCCATGGCATTTATGCCTTTATGGGAAGTCCCTATCTCAAAACGACCCATACCCACAATATGTCCTTCAATGTCAATACATGCCATCCTCAATGATTATGGCCTGAATTTCATTTATCTTTGGGAAACTATGTTAAAAAATATCACACTATCCCAAAAAGGGTTCTCAATAAAGATACCTAACACACTTTCAAATAAAATACGTAACACAAGTATAAATCCATGCATGTACATGCACCATCTTTGAAATTCGACCTATCTATACATGTATAATCCAAAATAAAGATAAAAACATCATCAACTGGTATCTCTTGAGGTTGATTAAAGAGAACAAACAATTTATCTTTTTGTTGTAATCCCAATACTTTTCTTTGTTAATAATAATGTAATTCATAGTTGAGCATATTAATCTACTGAGCCATGACCATATACAGCACACATTCAACCCAACACCCAATAATATGTTAAATGCGATATTCTGCTTTTTGAATTCGCATTCCTACATAGTAGGGACATCTTTGCCTCTTGGACTCGAATCACCACCTTTTTATTCATACAGATAAATAGATGTATAGATACACTTTAATAGTTAGTTAATCAGAAATTAAATTAAGTTTTTTTTCTTAATTTTAAATGAACAGATAAGATCAATTAACAATAATAAAGTGTATTTAGTTTTTCTCTCATAAAAGAAATAGCATTTCATAGAAATGTGCGTATGATCAATAATATGTATTCCAGTTTAGTTTTATCTTTTCTCTTCTCGTTAATAAATACATATAACTGTTAAAAATAAAGAAACAACAAAGCATAAAAGTTCAAGAAATGAATAAGCATATGCTTATTCATTATGAAAGATGCATTCAAGACCCTCCTATTTATTATTCAAATATTTGAAGAATGAAATCATTTAATGATGCAATATAACTTAAAAGGAAATAAATGACTCCAAGAACTATATAGACCAGAGTATCATGTGTACCTATTTACAATAAAAAATGCTTTTTGTTTTCTGTTGGGATGAATACTGATTAGAAAGTATTAATGCTTTTTCTATCTCCAACATGATGAATTTGTGACGAAATTTGAATAGGATATTTATAGCCCGTTGGAGGTAGAAAGAAAAGAATATTATGAATTTAGACAAGAATATCGTATTTTGAATATTGGGTCTAAACTTGGATTACAGAATATGGACATGTTAGTTAATCTTAGATTACATACAGAATATGATTTTTAGTGCTATTTTTCTTTATTCTCATCTTGCTCAGGAAAGATTTCTTGAGGAACCGACCTGAATTTAGATTTAGCTATAATATTCTGTCTCTTACTTTAGTTATAGTCCTCCATGATGTTTTGCTCTCTATTTTAATTTATTCAACTTAAAAAAAAAGTTGGATCTTTCTATTAATATAAGGAGTGTTTTTGGAAAATTTTAATATGTCTGCCAAAATGTATAATTTTTATGATGTTAAATGTGTGTATAAATGTGACTTTCAAGTTTACGACTATATGGGAATATTGTAAAAATATATATGAATGACATTTCAAGGAAAAGAAATTGTTGAAATTCCTAATCATTTTGTTTTACAGTGTTGGACTAAGGATGCTATCAAAAGTCTTGAAGGCATTTATATTGAAGATAGTTCATCCACCACACCTAGATCTTTGAGAAGAATGCATGCACAACAAAACGAAAACATGCTAGTTAATCTTGTAAGAGAATTCAAATATATATATATATATATATATATATATATATATATATATATATATATATATATATATATATATAAAGTTCATTATTTTATAATTTGTCGAAGCTCATTAGTTATTTTTGAGATGCAACGACAACTTTCTTCTTTTAGAGTAAAATCTCAAATATGGGTACCAGCATTCCACGTTAGATTCCTGGATATCCACATATATATCAACAAACAAAGAAAAAATATAGAGAAAAAGTGATTTAAAAAATAATATATTGAAAAGTATATTTGAAATCTCACTTAATAAGTTATTAATAAAAAGAAAAACATTGTTATGAATGTGGAGAACATAATCACAATAATAAGAGTTGCAAGAATTTATGAATATAATAAGAACATAAAATTATTTTTCTCAGTTTATGAAATATATGAGGTTAACATATGTAATTTGAGTTACTATTCAGTATTAGAGTGAATTAAATTATTTATTATATAATAGTAACAAAATATATTAAAAAAATTTATGAGACGTGAATGGAAACAAATACAAGAAAAAATGGAGAGGTAAGAAGAACAAAAATTATTTTATATGCTTATTGAGGATCTAACTTTTTATTTTTCTATTGCATTTCATTTTTATTTTTATAGTTATTAAGTATATCAATGAAAAGGATTAAGAATTGCATCTTTTCATTTATTCTCTTACCTTCGAATTCTATTTTAGTACTATTTTTTATCATAAACAAATTATTTTTTAATAGGCTAATAAATCCTTGAGTTATTGTTAGTCTCTATCTGAGTATTTTTCTTTTTGTCTCGAAGACAATTAATATTTATATTATTACAGTAAATAAGTTAAATCTAACATATTTAGTCCACTTAAATAATCTAAAATATATTTTAACATCTAATATATATCACTATAAAAGCATCCTACATCAATGTTTTATGCTGGAAATTTGCGATTAAAAACGTTGTCGTGCCATTTAAAACTAGACATTTTCTCTGTAATAAAAAATTTCCTAAATGTTAAGATTTAAAAAAAAATGGAATCCTTTATAAATTAAAAGATTAATTATGTTTTCAGCCCTGAAATTTGACATGAAATTATAATTTATCTATGTTTAAAATTTTGATACATTTTAGTCATTAAATTTTAAAAATAAATAAATATAATCTCTTTAATCTAATTATATTAATTTTTTATATATATAAAACACGTAAACATTAAAATGAGAAGATATAACTAACTCGAACACATAAAAAAATTAATATAAATGGATTAAAATGATATATTCATTCGCTTTAAAGAGCTATACTAATACTAATTTAGTCTTTATTTTTGTTGAGTTTATTCAATGTGATTTTTTTTGGTAAATAAAGTCTCAATCTTTGTTAATTTAAAATGTGAACAAATTATATCATGTGTTAGTTTTTTTCTTTATTAATTAGAAAAGAATTATTTGTGTGCTAAGTCACATCATGTCATGTGACAATAGTAGAATTGTCACGTGTTAGTGGTATTGCCAATTTTGATTTAATTCAGATCTAATTTTGTTATAATTGAATAATTTTCTCTTTCTCCAAAATTTGAGATCAAATTTAATTTTTATATAAACTTTAATTATACATTAAATCCTTGTATTTATTCTATTGGTTCAATTTGGCTTCCTTCTTTTTTTTTATTCAATTTATTATGTTTTAAAACGGTTCAATTTGGTTTTTTTGGTTAAGCTAATCTTAATGTCATGTTATGTGATGTGTGAATTCGTGGAATTTTTAATTATTTATATATTTATTAAGTTTTTTTTAATTTTAAAAGAATAATAAATCACCATGTGTCATGTCATGGTCGTACCATATGACAGGGGCAGTGTCATGTGTCAATGTTATTATCACATGGTAGCGGTTGTTTTCAATTTAGCGCCTATGTTTTCAATTAGGCGGAGTGATTTAATATATAAATTCTAAAAAATTATTTTAACATGTATATATAAGTAGTGATTAAATTTAATTATTAACTTGGTCTCAAATCGAAAAGAAACCAAATTGTTCTATTTTTTAAATAAGAACTAAATTGAATTAAAATTTTAAATATAGAGACTAAATGAAAAACAATTATTGTAATGTGATAATAAAACTGACATGTGATACTGTCATTATCATGTAACACGATCATGACCTAACATGTGACAGTATATGTTTTGTTTAAATAATCTTTTTTAAAATAAAATATAAATGAAAATTTTATTAATTGACACTCAGACCATGCGTTAACATCAACTTAACAAAAAGAATTAAATTGGACTGTTTTAAAAAAATGAAAGGCTAAATAAAAAAAAAAGTAAGGAGACGAGATTGAAATTACCAAATTAACATTAGTTTAGCCGATTTCATCTGAGTCTTATGAAGATCAAACGTTACTAGAGTTTATTAACCAATTCTAAAGTTACACTAATTGTTTTAAGTTTTTTTTCATAACTAAAAATATCTAAGTTAGTATGAGATTAATGTTGACATATCTAATGTTAATTAAAATAAATAAAATTAATATCCTTAATTAATGCTAATTTTATTTATTTATCAAATTTATATTATTCAAACTGACGGTAATTTATATATGTGTATACTTTTATAACAATAAATAAGAATTGTAAATTATTTTTAATTTAAATAAGTCTTAAAATATTTTGATAATAAAAATATGTTAAAATTTGTGAAGATTTAAGAAAATATGTTTGTTTCGTAGGTGACAATACTGAAAAGTAGCTATATCCTATAATTGATTGCATAGGCAACGAGAGAATGGAAAATAAAGGCAGTGATTGCTCATCATAATGATTTAATTTCTGTTGTTGATTAAAATTGCATCTCATGTTTTCTGCTTTATAAATTAGTTTTCAATAAAATAATTGTCATGTCTTCGCTTTCAACTAAAATTATGATCCTTTAACTATAAAAGGACTACACTATAATAAATAGGACTATTTCCAATCAAGGAGAAGGAATAAAAAAAAGAACAATTCCGACCCATAATCACGATAACTTTGAAAGCAAAAAAGTTATTCAAGATTATACACACAAATAAATGATTAAATTATAATATCTATCTTTCTGAAAATTATATGTAACATAAATTCGAATCAATAGTATGTTGGAGAAACTTCTCTTAAGCAATTCTAAAACAAGAAATAAAAAAAATGAAATAATTTTTTATTAACTAAAGTTAACTTATGTATAAATTGATTTCTACAAATTACATGATATCAACTTCTTTGAAATCTAATTAAGTTTAATTTATAAATAAAATTTTCATTTATATATATATTCATGCAAAGTTTTAATAATATAAAAATGAACTTAAAAGAAAAGAAAATGAAAGTCCTTATTCCTCTATTGGTGTGACATGGTTGAATTCCCCAAGTTGTGGTGAGTTTATTAAAGTGATTAAAGGTTACTTTTGAAGTTCAAGCCCATCAAATCAAATGCATGTAAAATTAGGTGCGTATTATATGCAATTAATTGTCCATAAAAGTGGATCATGGTTTATTTGCTAAAATCCTATTTGATATATTTAATCAAACAAAAAGCTAAAGAAACACGATTTATAATATAAGTCAGTGAGATGCAAACGCACACGGACAACCTTAAAGTGCTTCCAAACATGGAAACCTTCGTAGCCACATTTCTTCATTCATGGAATCTTATTCTTTTGTTAGGGTTCATCTACATAATATAAACAAACCACAACTTAGGAAAATAACGTCATTTTTTTAATACAGAAAATGATATTCTTAAGTAGTTGAACTCATAATTCTATTGATTATATAACTACTGTATTATTCTATTGATTATATACATATGTATATTAATTATTTGGATAATTATTGTTTTTACTTATTTGGAAAAAATGAAGGAAAGAAAAATAATTCAATTTCTTTAATATTCAAGGAAATAAATTATATATATAGTATTAAACAATTCATATGATTTTATACAGTGAAAAATAAGTAATGAACAAATTTGTTTTCTCCCATTCATCTTCTGATAAAAAAATCGATTAACTTCTAGTAATTGGTGCGGTAAGAATTGATTATATATTAAAAGGTATATATGCTTTTTAATGATTTAAATGACAATAATATATGTATAAGTATTATTATTATTTTTTTCTAATGCACAAAATATTCTATTATACTTAAATTTTCTGTAATATATATTTGTTGACAGATACACGTTTAACTGTGTAGCATTATTTTAAAAAGAAGTCCTAGCTTTGTCATTTTTTTTTTCAAAATTAAATTAATATAACCAAAAGGTAACTCAGTTGGTTAAACGTTAATCAGATATAGTAAATATCTTGATACATTTTAAATTTATTTGAGTAAAACATATCTTGATATACAATTAAATAATCTCAACCCTTATCCTAGAAATGAAGATAAAAAGTGTTTTCATGGGTAATAATTATAAAAGGGTTGAACTATTAATATTTCCCATACAGGAGCAAGGCTTAATCTCCAGAAATTATTTATTACTAAATAGAAAATATAGTTTAATGCTTGGCATATTATAAGTTGGTAATGTTGGTGGTGTGATAATTAATTATTTTGATGGAGACTTGGATATGATCGTGTTTTGACTGATGCGTAATGAATGACATTATTTTGTTGGATGAATGTTTTGGTTTGGTGGGACTAGTCTTGTTTTCTTTAAGAACAAAATTTAGAAAAAGGGAAAGAAGAAAACATCACTTTCTATACAATATGTGAAAATAATAATTGGAAGGATGATAATGTATATCTTTCTCAAATACGAGAAAATGAAAAGAAGGAACTTTTCCTTTGGTACAAAAGCTTTTCCTTTGAAAAAAGATCACTTTCACCATTTTATTACAAGAAGAAGGGGTCCTCATGTTTACCTTAAACGAATTTAATTTTTTAATGGAAAAGAAAGGTGGAAAGCAAAAACAAACAAATGTTGCATAGTGATATAAAACAAAAGTCTCTTTTTATGTATGGAATTTACTTGGATTGTATTCCAAGTTACTCTCACTTATGATGCCTCAGGTCGTTATCGCCACCCAAAGTTGAGGTTAAAACGACAAGCAAATTCTTATTTTTACTTTGATTCATACAAAAAGAGAAGAAAAGGTGTAAGGTGGAGGTTTCTATCAACGTGCAATGCTAAATAGTGACAATCACTTTTCAAAGGAAATACAATGTTCTATTCACACTCAATGTTTAAAATTGGTGAATCTTTTCTTTTTTTCAATATTTTATTTGGTGCATGTGTACATCACAAATGGAGTTTGTATTCTATGACCACACCCACCATCTACAACTTCAATAAGATTCAAATTTAATTTGTTACTAAAATTTACATTCTAACTTTCTAAAAAGTATGAGTTAAAAGTTTTACATTAAATAAAAATAAAAAAATTGAGTGCTATATAAGAAAAACAAAAATTATAAATATTAAGTCTTAAAGTTTTAGGTTAAAAGTAGTGTCACGTTTCTTATATAAATAACTCATATCTAGAAATAATAAAATAGATTATTCTCATTCGTTTTTAGCCCGTAAAAATAAACAAGGTTAGTCTGTCAAACAAAAATGGTTATTTTAATCTATCCCGTATAGGATGGGTTAATGGGTCAGACTGGATTGACCCGTCACTTATTTTTCTAAATTTTTTTAATTTTTTTTAATTTTTAATTTTTATATATTCATATAAATGAATATTAAAAACATATTTAATTATATAAATATTTTCAATACTTTTAATCGATTAGTTAATATTTTAAATTAGATATATTGAAATAACTATTACATATTTACATATTAAATTACTTCATTATAACTAATAATTAAAACTTAATTAGTAATGATTACTGATTTAAATTACAGTATTATTATATATTTACATCTTAAAGAAAATATAATATAAAAAAGTTAACTTTTTAAATTATTTTATTTTAATTTTTAATTTAAAAATGAATCGAGTTCGATTTATCCACATTTTGATAAGTAAATTGACGGATTAGATGAACTAGAACAAAACAGAACGACAGATTGAAATTTTTAACCTTATCCATTTCATTTTGGAGAGACTAATAAACCAACCCATTAAACTTAATTTATTTTTTATTTTGTCACATCTACTCATATTTCATAGGTTGTGAATTTCATTAATGTTTTCTAATAAACAAAATTAACTGTAATAGAATAAATAAAAAATTTATTGATATATATATATATAAACCACAAACATTAAACTTTAAGTTTTAATATTTTATGTTGAAAATAGTGTTAGTTTCTTGTACGGTAACTCGAAGTGGTTAATCTCCCGGTTACCGTTATATATGATTGACACTTTGCTTGCAGAATAACAAGTTTATCACGTATATATAAACTTTGAAAGCATGCAAAGAATTTGGCATATTGGACTATATTTTTTTATCAGAAAAATAAATAAATAAATAAAATATATATATATATATATATATATATATATATATATATATATATATATATATATATATATATATATATATATATATATATATATATATATATATATATATATATATATATATATATATATATAAAGAGTATATAAAATGAGGGTATACTTGGGTATCCTAACGCATATACACACTTAGGACTATATGTTGTTGGTTGAAATATTTTGCATTGAGTTTATACACACTCGACCCGTATTTGTTTTGGAAACGTAAAGTATATGAGTGTAAAAGGGTTGAAACACCTTAATATTTCTCAATGATTCTTTATTTTTGATAAAAAAAAAAAAAAGAGTACTATATGTATATTCAGGTATATATCATTCTTTGATTAAAAGAAATTGTTGGAGAATTAATGTTCCAACATCACTGTTATATACTATTATAAATTGTGCATAAAAATATACAAATAATAAATAAATACAATTTACAAACTACGTTCAAATAAAATGAAAATAGGAAAGAAATATATACTGAAAAGAAGATGATGTTTGAGAAAAGAGAGATTAGAGATATAAAAGAGAGGAAGAAATGTTTGAAAGTAAAAGATACAAGAAATATAAGGAGAGTATAGTTTGTAAGTAACTACTTTTCAGTTTTTTCAAATATAAAAACCACTCTGCAATTATTCTAATTAAAAAGTTAATTTGTTTACTAAAAGCTAAAATTAAAAGCTAAAATTAAAGAGAGTATAGTATCATTTCTAATGGTCTATTTTCAGGAACATTAAATAAATATCAATGAGACATGGGATTCAATTTACACAATCCCAAATTTTAAGAGAATGAATTTGATTTTTTATGTCACCATTTATATAATGATACAAGTTTGTTCTACCCTTTGTTAGAAAGAAACTTTCTATGGATTCGTTTAAATTGGTCACCAAAACAAGTCTTTGACCTTTCATTTACTATATATTTTAAAAAAATTTGTTTTTATTCTCTTTGATTCTGATTTTAATTTTTTAGAAATTTTTGTTTTGCTAAAACATTTTTCTCTCAATCATTCAACTAATTCATTGGAAAAAATTTCAGATTTAAAAAATTCAGATTTCCAACTAAATTTTATCTTATTATATCCTTATTTATATTTTTTTTCTATATATGCAATTATGTTCAATAATGAATTACATCATTTCTACAACATAGGTTTAAACATTTTTAGTTCTTTTTAATACTTTTATTTGTTGTGTTTTTTATCATGTAAAATATTTGTTTTACAATTTTATATAATTTTATTTTATCACTGCAATTTCATTTATCATAATATAATATTTTAAATTTGAATTATTATTTGTTCAATATTCTTTCTATATGTAATTTTGTTAAGTAGTGTATTATATAATCTTTATTAATATATAAAAATAGATTTGAATACAATAGAGAGAGAAAGTAAAGAAACATTTGAAATATTTTTAAACGTAAATTTTTTTTTATATATTTCAAAAATATTTTTAATTTTATCAACTTTATTTCATTAATATTGTCAAAATTAATAAATATTTTGGTTGTTATGAAATTTAATTTATATAATTGATTAGAATTTTATATAATTTTTTAAAATTTGTATAACTATTATTTACTTTTAAATATTTTATTTCTAAATACTTATGTTGAATATGTTGTTTTGATATTAAATAATATCATATTATTTTTTTCGTATTTTTTTTTATAAAAGTTAATTAATTAATATTAAAACAGTGAAAAAAATATGATGAATATGCACGAATAGGTGAAAATGAAATTGTGACAGAAGTTTTGTACACAATAAATATGGATATGTGATGAATAGATGTGATAATGAAGTTGGTCTCTATACAACCATTTTGCACTAGTGTTTTTCAATTCAATGTAAAAATACGAAAAAATCAACATTAAAAATGATTGATGATATTTTTGTAAATAAATGTTCAATTTTAACGTAGAAATTTATACTTTTTCGACATTATATGGTAATTAGACGTCAAAATTTTCAACTTTTGACGTCATATTGGATAAGTTTCATGAAAATGTTTAGCATGAAAGTGAACATCTATCCACAGACGTTGAATATCCTAGTTTCAGACGTCAAAGAGGTATAAGACATTGTAGTTTGAAGTTTATCAACGTCATATATATTGTAATTATTTTCTACAAGCAGCGCCACCACATTATTTCATCCTGGTTTCTCTTTTGCTTGAACCAGGGACTTCGTGCACAAGTGTAAGGAAGAAAAAAGGTAAGTTTTGTGTAATTTCCCTTAACGAAAGTATTTTCGTTGCCTTTGTTTAGATATTTCTTGACTTTTTGTTGATTGATATCGCTTTTTCATTTAGCACTGACGTCCTGAACGTGAGTTCAAACTTTACCACTTTCAAGGAAACAAATTGCTTTGTCCACGAGTGCAAGGAAGAGTAAAGATGGTTTCTTGTATGTGTTTCAGCTACCTTGGTTGCCAATTTGTTTGTGTTTTGATGGATTCATTTCGTGTTTTCGTTCTCCATATTGAAGCTCCACCACAATGACCACCCTAGGCGCGTTCTCCTTTTTCTCTCACCGGCGACATCACTCTATTATGACAGCAAACCCTCCTTCTTGGTTAGTTTTGGGATTTTGATGAATTTTCATTTTTAAGATATTGGCATTGTTGAACTTATTTGTTGTATATGGTATTTGTTATATTTTGTCTACTTCTCCTAGTCATACACCATGTACATCCAAACATAGGATAAACAAAGTATATTCAAAAGAATTTCAAATGATCTGAAAATTTGTTCAAAGCACCAAAAAATTATGAAAAGCCCCCACAAAAAAGTTCATATCAAAAATCAAAGTTTATACTAAATATTTTTGCAAAGTTTGAAAAAAAGAAGAAAAAACAAAAAATAAATTGACAAAAAATAGAAAATGGCCTTTTTCTTTAAAATTTGGAAGGAACAACTGGCTGCACGGACTGCCACAACCTTGAAATTTTTCCATCCCAAATTGATATATAAGAATGTTAAATATGTTAACCGGATCAAAAGTTATGGTCGTTTAAAGATCTACAACAACTAACTTTCCAAATAATTTTTAAATTTCATATGGACCCAAAATAATGGTTCCTAGGATTTTTTCCCTAAAATAGAGGTTCAAAGAAGTGGTAAAAAAATTCAACCAAAAATAATAACAATATGTATCAAAACCAAAAATCACAAGTAAATAGTTAGTATACACTACTCACTATATCATTCACTACTACTATTGTAACATAACTACTATGGCTGATGGTGCATACAAATTTGTGCTAGTCACATAATCTGTGCTAGCCACATTCCCATGACTTTTATGTTTTTCAGGTTTTTACTTGTGATAGCTTTAGTTTATAGTTTTGATTAGTTCGTACAAATTTAAAAATAAGTTTTGAATACATGAAATGTAAAACTGAACTACATTTGTTTGTTTTTTACTTTTCAGATTTGATAAAAATATAAAAATGAATTATTTATTAAACAAAACAAAGGAGGAAGGAGGTCAAAAAATGTACTTTCTGACATTAATTAACATCATAAATAGTCATTTTCAACATTAATTAACATCCAAAATGATATTTTTTTTACCTCAATCAATAACTCTTGTTATGATGTCGATATTTAGACAAACCTCAAAAGTCGTAAATAATATATGTTTGTATTAGAGTTGTTATGTTTATGTGCATGTAGATTAAGTGGAATTTTGAAATCAAATTATACCAAAATCATTTTGTCTACACTTTAGCAGTGATCGTCTTACCCTAGTTACACGTATACTTAAACATCTTTTATCTATGAAGAAAAGTGTGACAAGAATTACACTGCACATTTTTAACCCTAAACAAAGTAAAAGGATAAGATAAGCATATCAGAAAAGCTATCAACTACACCTAAAGTAGGGACAATACAAATAAAGACCATACTTTTTGTCCTCTAATTCATGTTTTAGGGTAGCCACTTCCTTGACATAAGGAATAGCTTTCTTCACACATTGGGTTAAGTGCTTTCTGTTTTTGTCAAAATTTATGCCTCAAGCTTCTCTCAACTTATTCTCCAAAATATCATTTCCACTGGTTTTTTCTGTGGTTAGATTGTGCAGGAAACATGTATGGTCCATAATAACCTTTCTTACCACTGATTGTTATGGCAATCAACTATGTCATGGTTTCATGATATTACACTAAACATGATAAGTGTCCAAAACCAATGATACTAATATTATAGTCAAGGAATGATGCATAAAACCCATTTACCACTAAAACATGATGAGTGTTATGGTATGGTAAAAAAACACAGAAATAAATTAAAAAGTGTTATTCTTTACATTTTCATGATTTTAAAGCTTCTAACTACAATTGGTAGTAGAAAGTTTGTAAACAAAACTAAATATAAGCTTCTTACCATCGTTATATAAGAAAAGATTAAATATTCATGCTATTTTTTTTCAGTATTCTAGATCCCATTTATATTTGAGTTTTTAGGTAATGTGATATTAAGCAAATGTTCATATGATTCATTTTACATTAAAAATTAATTTTAATATTGTGAATTGAAGTTTTAAATAATAAATGAGCTTTGAAGTGTTGGTAAAGTTAAAATATCAAAATTTATAATGATGTTTAAAATAAGCTTATTGGGAAATTATTTAAGTAATAGGGTAAAAATAATTATATGCTGAAATTTATTATGAGAGGCATTAGTTTTGTTTAATTTTTTGCATTTCTGTAAGTAATGATTATTTTTATTTGTTAGAATATTATAAAAAAATATTCCCGACAATAAAAAAAACGAGTAAATTATGTTCCCATAGATGTAAGGAAAGATATTTTCTAATATCTGTTATAACTTCTGTTTTTTACTTTAATTAATTTTGATTTGAAAAATATTCTAAAGAACTTGAAGAGTTAATCCATAATTATTTTTTAAATATGTACAGGAATAATTTTCAAAGACAGTTTTTCCATAAATTACGTTTCCAAAAATATAAACGATAACTTGAAACAAACCTCCATGTACAAATTTAATCAAAACTTATTTTACAAAATTAGTTTCATTCAAAACCAATTTCACGCACACTCATTTAAACACAAAGTTCATTTTCTCCCGTGATTCTCTTTGTACGTGTGGTGTAATAAAAATTGCATGCTTATTTAATAAGGTCTGTTAATTTTTCTTTTTAAATGTCATTTTGCTAAATCAGACATGGATATGTTTTTACTGATAAAAAATTTACGTTTCTAATGAATATTATGTATGCAATCAGGGATGATAAAATATATATATATATATATATATATGAGTAAAATATGTAATAAATATTAAATAAATATCTTTAATAGAAATATGAAAATAAAATTATAAAAAGGTTAATTATATTTTTAGTTTCTAAAATTTTATAAGATTATATAATTATAAAATTATAAAATCACATGTGCTGACAATTAGTATGTAATATAAGATAACTATATCATCCAACAAACAATCACACAATTTAATTAATAGAAAAATTAAATAACATGGAACTTAATTTAAAAAATTACTCAGTAAACCAAAATTTAACGCCAACTCAATTGAAAGTTTTAACCATGAACTTAAAAGTTAATTAGGCCTAAATAATTTGATGTTAAAAGAATGATTGATTATTTAATACAACCTCTTGATAAGAACAATGAAAGCATATGTATCCAATTGGGAGGGAGGGAGCACTCAGTAAAATCTCTTTTACATTGGTGATGGACCAATGATATGTTAAAGACATATTAGTAAAAGGTAATGATTTTGATTGCATGACTAAATGTGAATAATATTATAAGAAAATATAAATTTAATTTTAAAATATTAGTTTTGGTTAAATTATGAGGTAATAATAAAATATTAATTTAAAAAAATTAAAAATTGTGAAATTTTTAATCTTTTTTAATAAATAAGTATAGGAGTAATTGACTAAGTCCATACTAATAATTTATTTAATATTAAACCTTAATAGAGTCAGCTCAATCAACACTAATTTAGTTTCCTTAATTTTAGGTGTTAATAAAATTAATTAAACCAGCTCTAATTTAATCATTTATATTTTGTTTTTGTTGATGTTGTAGGGAAATGTTATTTTTAGGTTACTTTTAATTAAGATTGATCAAACTAACACAAATTAAAATAATATTATAAATAAAATTTATTTAGTATCAATTTTAAAAATCAAATATTTATGATTTTATTGTCAATGCCATGCATATCCAACACTAATAATCATATAAGTTGATTTTTGCTTGTCAGCATGCACTTTTGTCCGACACCAGTGAAGATGCTAACGTATTACTTTGTAATTTATATATATATATATATATATATATATATATATATATATATATATATATATATATATATTTGTTTGTTTTAACTATAACATAGTATACATGTAACATTTAAAATAGTATGTTTTATCCTTTTCAACAAAACACTTATAATCATATTTATGATCAAGAAAAAATGGAAATCAAATCTTAATATGTATGCTTAAGAAATATAATTATTTGCCAAGACCATACTACTACACAATGCCACTATGATTCGCAATGGTCGTTTATATTCGTAATATTTATTTATATTAAAAGATTACATATTTTTTTCTAACTGTTAAAATCTAAAGTAGTTTAATGAGAAAATGCTAAGATTCCTTTATGACCGGATGAAAGAGGTTTACAAGAAAAAGACATACCCAAAAGTAAAGTACTGCTTCAATGCTCTTTCTCCTAGCTGGGGTCCATTTATGTTATACACCAAAATTGAAATATATAATATTATTCACTTGGTATTGTGATAATATTGCAATAAAATACGTACGCTAAGATGTTAATTAGGTTTTTAGTTTGAATAAGAACACGTCACACTATCTTTAATATAAAATTTTAAATAATGATATGTATATACATTTTTATATTTCACACAGGTATAAGCGTAAAATGATTATAAATAAATAAAAAAATAATAATAAAAAAGTATTAAATAAACGTAAAATATTTATGTGTGTCAAAATATTATTTTTTTAATTTTAAATTTGATACTTCTGTTAAATAATTTTAAAAGATTATTATTATTTATGATTCTTAATTATAATGTTGTGTACCTAATTAATTACATTTTTTTTTCAAAACTATAGAAATTTTAAGTCATTACTACATATTATCTGTGGTTATATAAATTTTAAAAAATATATATGATTGAATATATGCAAATGACAAAAAGTTTCTGTCTGCCTTATCTTTTTGTTCATAAAGATAATTGAGGTGATGTTCCTGTTTTCATTTCATGTTACAACGAAACCTTTGCTTGTCATTCCTCAGCTCAACCTTCATGTTATTCCTCACTTGTTCAGTGTACTTTGTCGCCCATTCTCTACCACTTTAGTTAGGTTAATCCAAATCTTTATTCCACAACTCATATTTTTATTTTGTTTCTCCATTCTTATCATGTTATCACACATTATATCTTAATCAAAGCAACTTAAATTAATATAAGTTCTAGATATTTATGCCATGAATCAACATGTGAGGTTGAATTACTTTTAAATTCTCTCCTTAAATACTATTAAAGTCATATTAAAAAGTTTATTTTATCAAGATTTATTAAAATAGTTGTGTTATTATTATTAAGAATGTTTGATCATTTTCGAATAATTAATCTTATATTTAAGATCTTTTTTATTCCTTGACTTAAGGAATTATTTTATATATTACATTGATTAATGATATAACTAAACCATAGTATATAAATATGATATAAAACTCATTTTATAAATTAAATTTTTTGATATTATGATAGATATAAACTCATCTACTAAACTAATATCTATATGTTTTCATCTCTTCCTTGTGTGAGTTTATTCCTCAATATTTGAAATATGGTTTTATTTTGATGAGAATCCATAGGTTTGAAAGAAATTAAGTTGTGAAAGGTAATTGGAAAAGGGTGTAAACAATAGAGAGTGGGGGGTCCCTCCTCTTCCCAATAAAGTGAAAATGGCACTCTCATATCTTTCTTTCTTTTAACACATTTTTGCTTTCCAACCTTACAATACAATCTCTCTGTGCCTCTTATACGTACCACCACTTCTAACCCTTCGTCTTCCTTTTCATAACATCACCTATCATTTATAACTAATTTTAGAAAAAAATAATTAAATATCAATTTATAAACTAGAAGTTATTGATATGTAACATAATTTCTATTTATTAATAAAAAATTATATATATCTTTACCCTGGTCCAATGGTATGGTTTCTTGAATGGATGAACCCCTTTTTTTTCTCTATGGCTTTTGCTTTTACATGCTCCACAGGTGAAGGTGTCTTTATCTTGCTCTTTCCCATACCCATTGAATAAATCTTTGAGCACCAATCAAAGGCTTAACTTTTTCTCCCCTTACGATGGAAAGTGGAGTAAACATGTAGCTTTAAATTACTCCCAACTGAATGACTTACACTAAATTTTTGACATTTACAAGGGCCTTGTTTTCTGGAGTTGCAGTCCCAAAGCCATCAATTTAAAACTGACATTCTCTTTGGGAATCAACTGTATATATCTATGGAAATTAGTGAATTGCAAGTTCTTTCATTTCAATCACAATCCCTGACATCAACTGGTTCTTAGTGGGATGTCTAGGGAATTTATGTGCCACCTTTAATGACAACCATAAATGCTCGTTTAGGAAATGGTCGCTTTCTTACCTTAAATGCCTTAGCATTGGATAATTGTGGGTATTTCCTCCATAGCAAATTAGCTCTTCGATTCATTGTGGTTTTTAACACCTCCGATGTAAAGTGAGGATTGCATTTATAAGTTTGTCTTATATTTAATCTTTACTTTATGTAAAATCTCAAATATCTCTTAAAATATATACATTTCGAATTTGAGACTAAACATTAATAGTAATCTGATTACAGTCAAATAATAGATGATATGATACACTCAACAAATAACAAATCTTTCAATAATAAATAATATAATATAGATCACAAACAACAAACTTCGTTATGATAGACTCTAAGTCATTATGTTAAAAGATGAACTTTAAACTTAATTTATTCCTACAAAATTAGTTTATAAGGTAAGGTCTATGTTCATTTATATATTATAAACTCACCTTATCTTTAATTAATGTGAATAGATTGAAAAAATTAACCATCTCTAAGATATGAGTTGCCAAAGAAAACCTATCACCACTTTTAATATATAAAATTTTAAGACTTAATATTTATAGGTTTTGTTTTGATTGTATACCACTTAACTTTTTTATTTGGTATTCTATGGGAGATTTTTCACATTAATTGACATGCATTATACATATGGGGTGTGTGACTAAAGCCAACAATCCAGTGACTGTGAATGTGATGTGTTTGTGTGTTGATAAGGAACTTAGGGTGTGTGAAACTTTTATAGGGTTACAGAAGTAGGGGTGAAAAGGAATTAATTTCATTATAAATTTGCATGCATATATAATGATGTGTGTGATTATATTTTACTCCATGATATAAGGGTATCAAGGGAAAGGGGTATGAAAAGTAGTTACAATATCTGGTAATTGTGTGGGGTTACTTTCTTTGTTCTTGATAGGAAACATATGTGTCCCCACTCTGATATGGAGTATGATGTTTCTGTCTAAATATCTACATGGACTTCATCCATTTTCATGGAGAGACTGTTTATACAGTTTACAGTTGCTACAGGAATTTGGTTGTGGAAATTTGGGAAATGTAAACTTATTTTTCTATTTGCAGTAACTTATCATGCTGAAGAATTTAGAGGTTTGGCTCCATATTCTATGAGTAACATCATGTTGAAGCTATGAGATTTAGTTTTTATCCAGATATGGAAAAAGTTATTTGGTATTTTTAACTACTGTTTGTGTATGGTCCAAACCAATTAAGTGATACTATTCAATTTTTTTTATTATTTTAAAGAAAATTAATGACATTTGATTTTATCATGTAGATGTAGATAATAGTGTTAGTGTCTGATAATTTCATGCGAATATTGAAATGAAATGCATGTCTTCTGCATAAAAAGAATGTCAAATACATGCACCGCATATAAAAGGTTTCATTTTCTCCATAGATTATTCGAAAATTAAAAATAATTATTTTACATTCTAGATGATTGAAAAACTTTCAAATCATATAATTTAAAAATAATTTTTTATTTATAAATGGTACATCTAAAAAGCACAAAATGGGAAGTCTTTTTTTATATAAAGGTTCAGAAAGAAACGTATTTTTTATATGGAGATGCAGAAAGAAAGAAATGGAGGTGTAGCAAGAAACTGCCTGCTTGTGACGTATATGGGCGAGGTGAGGAAATGGATTGGGCCTCCCTGAACCTATACATGGTTTGGAACGTTTTTTTCTTCCACTACTCTCATAAATTTAAAATAATTATATTTTAAATTACATAATTTAAAATTATATCTCATATTATATTATATTAAAGTAAATAATCTTATTTTAAATTTTATAATTCTTAATATTATTCTAACTTATATAACTTACAATTATATTTTGAATTATAATTATGTAATTATGTTCAAAATTACATAATTTAAAATTTAGTTGGAATTACGAAACTCAAACGGTAATTCCATAATTTAAAATATATTTTGAATATATTATATGACAATGAGACCAAAAGGATATGATTTTTTATTTTATTTCATTTCCAAAATTGAATTCATTCTGACACATCTTTATATTCAATTGCTATAAAATTTGTATTTCATTTTTATTTTCAAGTGAATGTGTTCTTAATTGTTTTCTATATGTTAATATCAATAAATTAATTTTTATAAAAAATAAGATATAAAAAAATATTATCATTAAATATTAAATATTAAATATTAAAATGATGTATTTACATTTTTTAATGTCAAATTTTAAAAATAAATTATAATTGCATCAAAGAGTAAACAATTACAAAAATAAAATTTTATAACCATCAAAACATCTATCAATTTTTTAAACATGAAACAAAGTTGATAAAATTGAAAAAATATTTAAATTTAAAAATATTTCAAATATTTTATTACTTCTCCTCTACGAATTATAATGAAATATCTTTCTCTCTATATGTAAAAATATTATAAAATACCACTTAAATAAAACACATGAAATAAAATATTAAACTAATAATAATTTAAATTTAAATATAAATCTTTTATCTTTTGAATTTTATTACAATAACATTAAACTATTATATTATAATAAATAATACGTCTTTATATAATTGTAATAGTAAAATTACACTTACAATAATGAATTAAAAAATAAAAATAACTATACAAAAATAATTAAAATAATATTCTATATGATAAAAGTAAATAACAAATAAAAGATTAAAAAGAAGTAAAAGTAATCCGATGTGTACCCTAAAAGTATATAATAAGATAGAAAGTAATTTAAAGATATATGAAAAACTTTTAACTATTGAATCAAACTCTTGAGAAATAAAAAAAAATTATTTTAACAAAATAGAAAAAAAAATTATGAAATAAGTATAAAAAAGAATACAGAAGATAAATGTTTTTATTACCCATTGAGTGAAAGACCTATGCGATTGAACGTTTGAAATTTAGAGTAAAAAATAAACAATAAATAAAAATATTTAAAAAGTAGAAATAATCAATGTGATACTAGAGACTATTTCATTAATTGAAATTCATAATACACTATTTGAATAAATTCCTACAAAGAAAAAGAATGTATGATCAAGATTATGATAAGAGGAAAAGTACGTACAAGAAGTCAAATAAAATTTGTAGCGAAAGGAAGAAAAAATTATGAACTACATACTAAGAAAATAGGCTTAAATACTAATTCAGTCTATATTAAATTTATTCAATATAATCAGTTTTTTTTAGCTAATAAAGTCCTAATATTTATTAGTTTTTGTCAATTTAATTATTTTTTATAAAATCGTCTAAATAGTTAACAATATGTGTAGCTAATAAAGTCCTAATATTTATTAATTTTTGTCAATTTAATTATTTTTTATAAAGCCGTCTAAATAGTTAACAATATGTGAATAAGTATCTCAGGTATCAATTCGTAATTTCTTTATTGTTTTAAAATTTGTTTAACCTTAATTAAGAAATTTGTTCACGTGTATAAGTCAATATCGTTACAATAGTCATCAAAATTGACAAAAATTGTGTCAAATTTTGGTCAGAAATACATGTGTTTTTTTATACAACCAATTTTCTCTCCTCAAATAGTTATTATTTAATCATTCTAGAATAATCCTCAAATATATGTTTTTACAATTTTAGTAAGTATCTTCTCTTTTGGTTAAGAAATATTATTCGAGTGACTATGTCTCACTTTGTTTGAAAAAAAAAAGTCACTCAAGCAAAAATATCTTAGTCAAATGAAATATTTCTAGTTTTACTTTTTATGTGTATGCATGTATTAATCTCTATGTCTATGCGTGTCTTATATGAAAATAATAAAAATAATGATAATAAAAATTGACTTAATTACTCAATGTTTAGGCGTAATGAAAAAAAAAAAAAGAAAAATAGCATAAACAAAGAAAAAAGAGATAAAATGATAGCATAGAAAGAAAGAAAAAAGAAATAAAATTATAACAATATTTCAATATTAAATTAAACTTTTTATACAAAAAAAGACAAAAGGTAAACATTAAATAAGCTAGTTATTATCTAGGTTAAACATTTTTCTGTTTAACTCAATGTTATATTGAGTTTTTAAGTTGCATTAAAAAATTAATTTTAATTTTAAATATAATGATCTAATTAAAATATTATTTTATTTACAACATATAATTATTATGTTATCAAATAAATCTTTTCATAAATTTACAGTTTAGTCGAATCTAACTTATTTCACAAACTAAATATACCGAAAACAAATAACACAATTGAATTTAAATAAAAATACTTGTTAGCAAAAGTGCTTCGTTTTTCATATTTTTGAGACATCATAGTCACAGCAAAGACAGTCAAGAACATTGTATAATACAGAAATGTTTGGTCCTGTCTACGTGTACTCTTGTAATAAAATAAAAACAAGAAAGAGTTGATTTTTCTGAAACTGAGATACGTACACGCATGCTCAGAGGATCTACCATCAAAGCACAGCCACAACCCAGAAAGATTCAAGTGGGTCCCACACCCAAAAATAACTTAACGGCCACCACCACCAACACCAACACCGATCCAACACTTTCTTTCTAACATTACCATTCCTGCAAACAAATTTTAACAAAAGGAAAATGAAGAATCTTTCTCAGAATTTCGATGTCAGAGCCAAGATTCCGTTAAAACTGGGCAAACCCACTTGGGAAGTTTTGTTTCCCCGTAGGTTGTGGTTTCCGACGTGGACATGCGAGGAGAAGAAGTTGAAGGCGAAGTGCTGTGGGAGAGAGGGGTGGATTGAGTCTGCAGGGAAAAGCGCGTTTGGGTTTGGCGTTTCCGCCGCGCTTTTCTGCTCTGTGTTCAGCCACTCCCCCGCGGCGCTGGCGGAGTCCCTCACCGTCGCTTTTCCCGTTTCACGGGCGCCTGAGGTCATTCAATCTTATAATTTTTTACAAATTGTAATAGTTTTTTATTATATATACCTGTCATAGTAATAGTAATAATCTTTTTTAACTACATTAGCTACTTTTTTACTGTTATAAAAAGTATGAAAGGACTTTTTTTTCACTGGTAATTGTTAAAAAGATTTAGTAAAATTTGAATTAAGTTTGTGTTTATTTTTTCATTTTGAATGTCGTTAGACTACATTTTGAAATGAAAGCAAAAATTTGAAATAATAGAAAATTAGGATATATTATTATATAAAGAATAGTAATTATTAGGCATATAATTAAAACTATTAACAATGGTTGACATAATAAAGAGATTAAAACAAATGTTTTTCAAAATATAAAAATTAAAAAAGATTCATGTTTAATTTAGAAAAAATAAGCATGTTCTTAAAATGTGCCAAATTTGTATGTATTTTAATGTACAAAAATTAAAAACAATGATAACCATAACTTTTTAACTTATTTAAAGTGTATTTTTTTTTTATGAAAATTGGTATTATAAATTATTTAATTAATATTTTTAAAATATTTGTTTGGTTAGTAAAGTCTAAATATAACTTTATTTTTATTTAAAAATTCGTATAAAGTGATAACTTCAACATGAACAGTACTGAGTGGAAAAAGGTTTGTTTGGTAGGTAAATGCAGTTCAAAGAACTCTTGTGGAGGCATGGGGTTTAATTCGAGAAACATTTGTTGATCCTACATTTAATCATCAAGGTATTATTTCTCATCACTTTACCTTTTCCTTCATGATTATTTTCACTCAAAGGATTGCATAAATATATATATTTATATTATTATTTGCATGGATCAGTAATAACAGACAGTGTTTTTGCAGATTGGGATTTGAAGTTGCAGCAAACCATGGTGGAAATGTTTCCCCTGAACTCAGCTGATGCTGCATACACAAAAATCCGTGGAATGCTTTCTACCCTTGGAGATCCTTTCACTCGAATTATTAGCCCAAAGGTATTATAACTATTATTTCAACTTTCAGGATTACTAATATTCCTTTTTCAAAACATATAAAAAGAATTATAATATACCAATATCATTGTATCAGAAGTCCAATTTATAGTAATTTATGATGCCTATTCTGGTGTATTGCTTCCATATGAAATAGACTGTATTCATGAATCAACAAGTCTATTTAAAAGTCTTTTTTAGTTGTTAATGTTTAACAGTGGTTTCTACTTACAGGAATACCAAGGGTTTAGAATTGGAAGTGATGGGAACTTACAAGGAGTGGGCCTCTTCATAAATGTTGAACCAAGAACAGGACACTTGGTCAGTGACTTGCAAAGAAAACTTTCTTCAATTTTTATTCTAATTGTGCATTTAATTAGATATTGACCCCTACCCCTTTGACAGTTTTTAATTTCAATTTCCCATTTGAAGTTATAGTTTAATTTGATATGTAAAGGTTATTACATTGTCATATAATTGACAATTATTCACTTCAATAAGTAATATGGAAGTCATATTTAGAATGATTTTTAACTCATTGAGAACATAACAATCTCGATATTGATAGTGTGACGAAATTAAACTCCAAAGGTTATTGGCAGCAACATTAATTATATATCAGTCATGTAACAATAACTATATCTCAAGATCACCTGATAATGAACCTGTATTGATATTCCTAATTACTTATTTTAATTGAAATCACAGATTGTATTGTCTTGCATAGATGGCAGTCCAGCTGCTCGTGCTGGTATACATCAAGGAGATGAATTGATTGAGATAAATGGTATTGATCATGTATATGTATTTTTCTTCTTGTATATGAAGCTGTTAGCATCTAGTTTTCTGTAGTTTATCATTGAAAACCGTTCATTTCATGAATTTTTCAAAGGTGCTGGAGTTGGCAATGTTAATACTGAATAGATTGAATTGATGTAGATAAAGGTATTATGGAAAATATCATATCTTAGTTTGAGGCATGATATTAACACTATCCCGAGTCTCTTCCTGAAGTCCTCAAAACAATTTTCTGGTTTGCATGCTTCATGAATTTTCAGCTGGAGGTGTCACTGTCAGATTTTATCAGGAGATAGAGATGTAATCTCTCAGGTGAAGCAGGTGTGATTTTCTTTGTTTGAAAATATTTGGATTGTGCAGGTGAGAGGCTTGATGGCATTGATAGTGAAACTGCAGCACAAAGGCTTAGAGGGAATGCTGGAACCACTGTTACAGTAAAGGTTCATCATGCAACTGTCATACTTCCTTAATATAAGCCTTATTTGAATCAGTGAGCCATGCCTCTTACAAATTTTCATGGACTAACTTTGAAACAATGGATGTTGATTGCTGGATAGAGTTCAATTTTTAGCTATCATTTATTTTTTCCTGAGTGTGGGGGTGATCACAACCTTTATTCATTCAAAAAATAGTACATGAGAGTGCATTAGAAAATAGCTTAACCCTTTAATTCTTCACAAGCTTTCTAGAAACTAATTTAGCAGTTCTTGTGCAGGTTAAAGACTCAGGGACAGGATCTTATATCCGAGAGGTAATGTTGACATTTCAGTGATTATGATACTTCAAATGTTTACTCATTCCTTCAATTTTAGTTTAATTGAACTAGCAAACACTTTCACTTTTAATTGAACTTAAATTCAAAGTATTTTAATTATTTCTGATCTAATATAATTGAAGGTCAAACTTCCCAGGGAGTTAATCAAGCTCTCTCCAATATCAAGTGCTATCATCCCTCATAGATCCCCAGATGGTCATCTCACAAAAACAGGCTATGTGAAATTGTCAGCATTCTCTCAGGTTAGCAAAGAATCAACTATCAAATAACATTTCAATATTTGTATCTGGTATGTGTTAATGAACAACTTTGTTCTTAACCCTTTTTGTTTTTCCAAATTATTTGTGCAAAAACTGAACCAAACCACATAGTTAAAAGAGAAAATATCTAAATCAAATACCAACTTGTTCTCCGTTATACATACTCATCTCGTTCTATACCGACAGACTGCTGCCGAAGACATGAGGAATGCCATTCAGGAACTGGAAAATCAAGGAGTACACTCATACATACTAGATCTTCGCAACAATCCTGTAATTTACTAATTTTTTTTATAGAACTTCCACGTATAGTGTTGTTATCTTTTCTCAGGAATGACGTAACTTGAAAGTGCTTTCCTCCTTTTTCCTAAATTTTTGTTGCAGGGTGGCTTGGTAAAAGCTGGCCTTGATGTTGCACAGATGTGGCTGGATGGAGATGAGACTCTGGTTAACACAATCGATAGAGACGGGAACATGTTGCCGATTAATATGGTCAATGGACATGCTATAACACATGATCCACTTGTGGTGATTGTGAGTACTAATTGTCTGTGCCCTTTTAATTCTACAATCTTTGAGTATGCTACGTAATAGTAACTTCGGTAATTGATGCTATTTGCACATAAAAATATAGCTATTCCTTCTAGTGTATTGCACACATATTGTCATATATTTTCAAGTATGTTGGTGTTAGGCAACACAACTTTTGCTCGGTTGCTTTTATTTAAGTCTGTCCAACAATCAGAACTAACCTTACATGAATCCAATTAACATCCAATTGCATGCGTTTTATGTAATTCCTGTATTTTTTTTCGAACCAAGTTCCGGTGTGAGGAAGGTTCATAATCAACAATCAACAACTCATGATTTCCTGATTCTTTAACCATTCATTCACCTGTGTAACTACATTCAATATCTATCCTTAATTTCTAAACATAAGCCAGACGCATCTTAGTTTTCCATGAGCATTATGATTTCCTTTGCTGACATAACTTGATTGATGAACTGAAATTTTTGTATCCTTAACAGGTCAACGAGGGAAGTGCAAGTGCCAGTGAGATTTTAGCTGGGGCATTACATGATAATGGTCGAGCTATTCTTGTGGGGCATAAAACATTTGGTAAAGGAAAGATTCAGGTACTACTATGATTCGTTTATATAGCTTATATATATGTTTATCATAGAAGGATTTCTTAAGTATTCAAATCTCTTCTAGACAAGATTTCCACAAGCCAAAGCATGAAGCAAGAGTTACTGGTTTGTATTCATGAAGAGGACAAACTACTCCAAATCTTCATATAAGAGTTTTTTTCATTTGTAAAGTCATGTACCATGCAAAATCCAGGCCAATTTTATGGATATTTTAACGATGCTGTTGAAATTATATTAATAAATGTTAACCCTGAATTCTTTGAAACAATGCATAGTCAAAAACCATGGTGCTAAAACTTAGTTTCACTTCAATATCTATTGTAGCAAAAGGTCTGACTAGATTTTCAAGCTGAAACAATTCTAGTTGGAAAACACCAGAAATACTTAAGGAACTATATCTATGTTCTGTGTTTGTTTTTCTATCAAAATCAACTTAGAAGTAAATTGAGCTACTTTTTGACATGCCTTGTCTAATTGGGAATATATGATACTAATTTCAGAGTGTCACTGAGCTTCATGATGGATCAGCCCTGTTTGTCACAGTGGCAAAATATCTATCACCAGCCCTTCATGACATAGATCAGGTTGGGATAACACCAGATGTGCAATGCACAACAGAAATGCTCAATTCAGCCAAGGAGATTTCAAGTTCAACCAAAGACAAGGCCTCAGTTTCATCTCTAGAAGCAGATTCATGCATAATGGTAGCAGAACATGCACTGGATATGGAGGAGTCCAAGGGGACTGCTTCTTGAACAACTTCATTTTCTTTATATCATCACACTTTCTTTCAATGTTTAACAGTTGAAGGAAAAGGTAGCTTAGTGCTGCTGTTTTAGCCAATTCATCAATTTGTACAATAATGTTACATTGGGATCCCCAAGTTATACAAAATAGTGGAACAGATTGTATATATAATTCAATAGAATAGTAGAAAATTTACCTCACAGTTGAAGCATATCTAATCTAGCAAGTATCTCATTACAGGGGCTTGTAAAAGTGAGAAATATTATAAAAAGAGATTTTTTTTATAGATGATAAAGAATATAAAAATAGACATCTAAAATTATTCACTTTGAATTATTAAAAATTAGTTTAATTAACAGAATATTATTTTAATAATGATGTGTAAACATCCTATTAAATGTATTGTTAATTAAAGACGCCTTTGACTCAATAACTTAGATCTTGTGGGTTGCCAGATTTTAATTTTCATATTTAATTTTAAAAGCAAAAGCACATTAAAAAAAATGGAGTTGAAATATTCTCTCACTTCTAAGGCACCTTTACATTTATTATCAAAATCCAAGAAAAAAATGTTTGTAAATTTAATTTTTAGTTTAAAAAAATTACTTCTGTTATTTATATTAATATCTCTAGTTATTGTTGTCATTCCAACCTTCACAGGTGTTATTACATAACTTCTAAGATTGAAGATCCAAATTTATAAAATTGGGTTTGATTACTTATCAAGTTATTATACTTTTGGATAAAGTTGGACTAGTCATCAAAGAAGAATGCTAAAAGAGAGTGACTTTTAAAGAATTTGATAAACTGAAACAATAAAACTCATCAATTACAAGGATTTTAACAATTACATTAATATATCAGCTCACACCAATAGCTGAGTAGAAATTATATGCTGTAGCTGTAGCTCATGATAAAGCTAATCTTACAAAATTCCAACAGATGCAGTACCATTTTCAACAAGCAAGCATAAAGTACATACAAACATATCAATTTTAATCCATAAACAAAGTAAGATTAACCCCAGAAAGTGAAAAGTTCCAGAACCATTGTCTTCCAAATCACTGCAACATGAATGCCACAAGAGAGGCCAACACAGAAGAACACATGATCACCTCAGAAACAGGCAAAGAAAACCCAGCTCCAGCCTCCAATTGCCCAGTGGGAGCAATCCCTGAATCCTGTGCCACAATGTTGGTCACACAAAACATACCCACAATCATCACTGCCATCAAAATTTCAGCAGTGAATCTACCAAAAGGTGCCATTTAAACAGAATATAAAATCTGTATGTTTCAAACGAAATGACTCAAAAGACTGAAGAGATTTGTATTGATTGGCACTGAATTGTTCAAAGGTAGAGCCAAGAGGTGAACTTATATAGGACTTGGGAAAACTTGTTACATCATAAAGTCATGATATTCAAGTTGGTAAAATGGTGCAATAAACATGAACCATTTTGGATGTGTTACTATCCCTTTTTGGTTAAGGCTTTGAAGACCCCTCTAGACCAATCAAAGCCAGTTGGAGAAGGTGGCATAGCATCCTCAAAGAGACCCTTACATCAGAATTATGCAGGAACAATCAGGTAATTACCACTTATGGTACACCCTACACTGCTACACTATTTGAAAAATTACTTAAAATATTTGTTTAAAGTGAAGTAAACAAGAACTGGTTTTGCTTCTACTAATTTTCATTCACTATAGAAAATCAGAAATTTAATGAAAATATTTGGAAACACTTGAGTTTCCCACATGGGTTGGATAACTGACACGTTTGGATTGATGAACATTTTTGTGGTGTTGGTTACTTGGAAGGGAAAAAAGAGTAAAAGGGAATGTGAAAGGGATTACTAGGCAAGCTATCTTTTCTGAATTCATTGCAACTGGTGGGAAATCTCTTTCAACCCAGCTGAAGCACCTTGACATAGCAACGGTTCTGTGATATGATATGTTATGATGGAAAAGGCTTGGTCTTTGGTTTTCATACAGATACCCCTTTTGCGTACAAGAGAGATCAATCAATCTAGAAGTTCAGTTTCATTTGGCAATTCAGAATAAACCAAAGATAGATTTTTCATTTTCTTGCATTATTTGCTTTGTTGACTGAGTTATAAATGTGGCTATTCAGAGATGTAACAAGAAATATCAGAATGACATGGTTTAATTTGAATCGTTATGTATCTACTTTTGAACAGGTTCAATCAAAAACCATTTGAAGTTGGTATGCTGCCAAGTTAATTCAACTTCTTGCTGCGGGGAATTCATATTCTGTTGCAGAAAGTTGAGACGTGAGAACCATCAAGAAGAAAACATGGCTTGTCTATGAACTATGAAGAAATTGAATGATAATAAATAATAAATAATAAAAATTTGGAAAAAATAGTTTAATATTATAAAATATTACCATAAATTGTTGAGTTGAAAGAATATCCAAATAAGTAATTTAGAGAATTCATGAAATAAATTATTTTAGTTATTATAACATGACAGGTATAATTATAATTATTTATATCATATTTAACTAGTTAAATTCGTTAATATCCATTTAAAGGGATTTTCTACATATTTCATATTATAATTTTATTTTCAATTATATTTAAAAATACAAAAATAATAATATACGAAAGTGATTTTCTTTTATTGATGTACACATTTTATGTTTTTGTTCTATTCTTAATTATATATTAAAAATAAAAAATAAATTATTCACGAAAGTTCTTAATTATATATTAAAAATAAAAAATAAATTATTCAGACATGGAAGTGCTTAGACACTTCAACAATATAATACACTGTAAAACAGATAGAGATTGCAAGTGTCTCTTTTCCACTAATAAATATAATAAGCATTTGAATTCATTTAATTAAAATTAAAATAAATTAATAAAAAAAAAATAGAAAGACTAATATTATTTAGCCTCTTAAAGGATTATATTGTTATACTTTAATATTGAACCGACAAATATTATTTGTTACAGAAATTTCAACATTTAATTGAGATACTTATTAGGTAATATATATGAATTGTGAAAAATATAAAATCTTGATCTATCTCTGCTATTATAATGATTTTTTATCTTCATCAACTTTTGTGAGGTGTCGTACGTCATCATAATCAGTGTTGATTATAGTTAACTCAAACCATATGTTTGATACGTATTTGATTTTTTAGGTGTCATAGTATGTCAAACCCAATTACACCTAAAAGGGGAGTGATAAATATCATACGTATTTGATCTCTCTAAAACTCAAGCCTCTAACTTTTCTCTTTCTTTCTTCTAAAAATTCTTCATCTTCTTTCATTTTTTTCTTCAACCAATCGCTGTTTAAGCAAATTAGGAGTCAAGATTATTGTTTTCCACCGATCAAAATCAAGCTTAGAGTTGGTAAGTTCGTCCTTTTCTTAAAAGTATATTTTTGGGCACATGCAAGCCAAGTTTCTGGTTGCATGTGTTCATCAGCTTTTTCTTCTTATTTCTAATCACTTTTCTGGTATTTGGGTTGGTCCGTTATCATAAATTGGAGAACTGTAGGTTCTTGAGATTTTCTGATATTAAGAGCAAATTTCTGAAGTGGTAGAGTTGTTCGGTCCGGTTAAGAGATAAGGGAAGCTAGCTAATTTAATTACTTGGTTTTAATGTATGAAATTGATTTGGATGATTGTGTATGAATGTAAAATTGGATGAATTGGGTGTTCGGTGCTGTTGGTGTGGAGTATTGATGTTGTGTTTATGATGATTTTGTTTTTGCATAATTCTAGTTCAGTGGCCGAGTGAAATTGGTAAGGTTTGGTGTTGATCCTAACTCTGCAGTTATTCTGCAGAATTATGTATTTTGCTGAAGGTCTTTAATTGACCGTTCGACTTCTCTCTGGTGTTGGTTTTAACTGAGTTCTGCTATTGTGGATTCTCAGTTAATGACCGCTCGGTCTAGTGTTGATTTTTAATTTAATATAGCGTTCGGTCTGTCATATACTGTAACTGTTAATGACCGCTCGGTCTCGGTAATGCTCGGTCAGATGCTAGCACTCGGTTTCAGTAGTGTTTGGTGATGCACTAAGCACTCGGTCTCATCATATTACAAAAATTAGGTAACTGAAATTGAAACTAAGAGTGTTCGGTCTAAGCTCGTAGTATTCGGTTTAAGCTCTTAAATTTTGATTACAAACTTTAGTATTTGATTATGTCCAATTATAGATGTTCTATAGTATTCCGTCAATTCTTTGGATTCTGTCTAGTAATTACAGTTCGGTTATAGTCTTTGAATAATGAGAAAATGTTATGTCTCACAATAAGTATTTGGTTCAACTAAAGTGTTTAGCCTAGTTATAACGTTCGACATAAGCCCTAAGTGTTCGGCCTAAGCCTATAGTGATTAGTCTAAGATGATAGTGTTCGGTATGGTCTACTAGTGGTCGGCATTAATCAGTAAGTGTTCGGTCTAATTCAATAGTACTCGGATCAAGCTAATAGCGTTCGGCTCATGCTTGAGTTTCACTCTTTACATGACCGTTTGGTCATGTTCACCATAGGGAAATAATATCCCGTTCTGTCATGTTCATTATAGGGAAATAATATCTCGTTTGGTCATGTTTACCATAGGGAAACAATATCACGTTCGGTCATGTTCGCCATATGGAAACCATATCCCGTACAGTCATGTTCGCAGATAGGAGGTGTTCTACCGTCAGGTTTTGTTCATAATAGGTGTTATATTTCTGAGTCAGTTGGGCTCAATGGTGGTGTTATTTTAGTGTTCGGTTTGAAGTTATTTAAAGGTGTTATGGATGAGGAAATATGTTGTTAATGAAGTATAGTATTTAAAATGTGATATGAAAGGAATAGTATGGATATGAAGAAGTATGATGTGATTTGTATTATATGGATATGAACGAGTGTTTCAAGGAGAAATATCTCAGAAATGGTTATGAAATTGTAAAGTATGAATATGGTCAGACTAAGGTGGCGTTTATCTTGATATTCTAATGGTCACCGAGTCTCAAGTAGAGAATGATGACGCATGTGATGAGAATAGCAGGAGGTCTGGTTGCGTATAGCTTGGGGTTCCAACTATCGGACTAAACTCATGTGTAGACTTGGGTTTCCAGCTACAGTGAGGGATGAAGAGCTAACCTCGTGTGGCGGCTTGGGTTTCCAGTTATGGTAATTCTGATGATTTTCCAGATTACCTTTTCACGAGTGCAAGAATGTCGTAGCTACATAATAATACAGTCCGGACAGTCAAAGTGAAAGTGGTCGGTTATAATATGTTAGTGTGATTTCTGTAGAAGTATGATTGTTTTATGTGTTTGTATGAAATGAATGTTTACATAGTTAATTAAATTACACTAGCTTACCCTTATTTTCCTGTCTTGTCATGTGGTCCGTTCGGTCGTCCTTGTATTTGCAATGATCACCCGGTGGGTGTAAGCAGAAGGTGCAGATGACTCTTTGGAGCAAGCGCTAGAAGAAAAAGGTAGTTTAAGAGAAAGATTGTTCGGTCTTGTACTCCTGTTGTATTTGTGTAGGACCGTTCGGTCGATACACTTCTTATATGACCGATCGGTAAGCTCTTTTGGTGTGTATTAGTATTGTTTTTGTAAAGTTTTTAATTTATGGTTATTTTAGGGTAACTGTAAATTAACTTTTTGGATGTGAAATAAATCAATTATTTTCCAACACAATCCAAGAAAAATAATTACAAAAATTAAATTCACTATGTATATCATTAAAAGTTTAAGAATTAATATGAACACAATTTAAATAGATTAAGGATTTATTCTTAGTATATGTGTGCAAATCTTTCATAATACAACGTCGTTTTATTAAGAAATTTAGAATTGGCAAAAAAAATCTAAAAAGGAATAAATATATCCAAAATAATATAAAAATAAGAAAAAAATGAAAGAACAAAATACAATAAAAAAGGTACAATCAAATACAAACACTTATAAAGTTCTTGACTTCTATAGAATACAACACTATTTGTGAAAAAATACCATGAATGCAAGAAGTGTAACTCATAGGAAATGTAATATCCTAAAAATACAGTATAAACCATACCATAGAATATTCACAGATTAATAATATTACATTTCAGTTCTGAATGCAAAGGGGTACGTTCATGGCCGAACAACCTTACAAAAATACTAGACTTTAAGATTTACAAAACCACAGTCTAGACCGATCGGTTCCCAGCACTACGCTCATACCGATCGGTTATACAAAATAAAAACAATCCTAATGACCGAATGGTCCTATGGTTCCGTTTTCACTTCCACTTCTTCCAGAGCCTCTTCCAGCAACTCTTCTCCTTCTGCTCACATCCACAGGATGATCATTGCAACAGGAAAGGACGATCGAACATGCAATACAGACAAGACAGGAAATAGGGTAAGCTTATGTAATTTAATTAATTTAATCAAACCTATACTTCACATAAATCTAACATAATTCATTATACAATCATGTAACATCCAATCATGCACTTCCAATCAAAATTTCACGTCAAAGCATGCGATGACCGACCACTTTACTCTGACTGTCCGGACTGTATGAATTATGTGTAGCTACGACGTTTTTGCACCCGGGTGATGTAATAGCTGGGATGCCCTCAACAGCTGTCACCCGAGGTTAGTCCGTTCCGTTCAAGTTCACCTTATGGACTAGGACCTCCTGCCATTCTCACACATGACTTACTCCTCTCTACTTGAGAATGAGTAATCACAGAATATCAGGATAACCGCCAGCTAAGCATAACCACATTCATACTCTACCATTCAATAACCACTCATGAGATATTCCTCCCTGGAATACTCTTTCAATTCCATACCATTCCATAATTTAATCCAACCAAACCAATAGAAACAGATCCCATCTGAAACCAAACTGAACAATAACATTTCCCAGGGACAAGACCGAACGTTTTTTAATACTTTCTAGACTAACACAGTTGAATACTTAGTGTAAGACCGAACGGTCTTCCACTTATACACAGAACAGGACCGAACGGTCCATTCTAGATGAGACTCCTCATAAGCCGAACACTATCATCATAAACCGAACGCTCGCGGTAATATTTGGACGTTTACTAGTTACTCATCAGTTACTATAGGACGTGATTTTACTAGACAAAACTTCTAAGAATGTACTGAATACTAAAGAATAAGTGTATTTTATATTTAACTGAAAATTGTGATAAATATTTGTGAAACCTAAGAACTTAAACTGAACCCTACAGGCTTAAACCGAATACTATTGAATTGGACCGAACACTCTTAGTTCAAAGATAGTAAACAATGGAGTATAATAGAAATACCGAGCGCTTGGTTAAAGACCAATCACTATAAAGACCGAGCGGTTGGTTCAAAACCGAGCATTACTGAGACCGAACGCTTGGTTCAAGACCGAGCACTACTAAGCTTAAATAAAAATGAAGAAATATATATGTACAATTACACAACACTTATTTTTTTAATGAAGGATAAAGATAACATCTACGACTTTAAGTATTATAGAATACATTATCTCAACTGTTTAGGAAACATAAAGAGAAACTATACTTAGGCCGAACGCTTATTTACAAGCACACTAAGAGAAAACCGATTGGTCATTAACGGAAATTCTCCACATAAGAAGAAATCCAGTCCATACCGAATAACCAGGGATAAACCGAACGGTCAATAATGACTCTCGATAACAACACAGAATTACGCAGAATACTGTAAACTCAAAATCAAACCCTACACCAACCCAATTCATATTATTCATAAATCATCCACTCATATAAACAAACATGCAATAACACCCGTACTTCATATTCATCAAATGATCAAACAAACATACAACCATTCATAATAAAGAACCATAATCAAATTATATAAGTTTCCCTTACCTCTAAAAGTAGCCGAACGTTAACAATTTGAACAGAATAGCTCACCACCAGAAATCTTAGAATCCTACGGGTCACGATTTGTGAAACTAAACCAAACAAAAGACCAGAAATGTGCTTAGAATGAGATGATAAACCCATGAAACCAGAATCTGGGTTTGCATGTGACAGAAATGAACGTTCTAAGAAGAGGAGTAACTCACCGAGTTAAAACCACAACTTGATCGGTTTAACTGAAAGCCTTTGACGCCAGGAGAGTTCAAACGTTGCCTGATTAGTGATCGGAAGAAGAAAAAGATAAGAATTCTTAGAGAGAATGTGGAGGAATCTAGAGAGAAGGAGGAGAAAATGGAGTTCAACAGTTTGGAGAAGAAGGGTGCATGCAGAAAGTGGCACGAAGTTTGAAATTTAGCCTTAAATACTACCGTCACTAAAACCGATCGGCCACTCAGCGTTGCACATCTGTCTTCCACTATCTGAAAATCCGAACCCTTTCATTGACACCTGACTTCTACTAACTTGGAATTTTTAAGGGTTCTGACAGGAAAACATACAAAAACTAAGCAAAATGTGGTTGATTGTAAAAGGTTTAAAAAACTTATCTTATTGAGTTTGTACATATATAATTATTACAAGCAAAACTTTGACCACAATATGTTCATCATTTTTGTACTATTTTAAAGAAATTTCAAAAGGTTTAGGATATATTGTTTGGATAATTGAGATATTACCATTATTAAGTATCACACTAAAAGTCAAAATGGTGTCCTATCCACATATATAAAGAAGTTTTACACTCCAAATTCAACATAATATGAATCAAAATGGACACTAGGAAAAAAAATTGTTCAAAATGTTGATTGTATTATTAAATACTCAATCATGTCAAATGTCATAACTCATATGAAAATAAAATTGAATCATTTTGATATTCAAATTGGAAAAAAATATTGACATCAAACTTAACAAAATTAAGAATATGAGTAATAAATAATGGGATTAATCATCGCAAAATAGTTTGATAAGATTAAAATTTGTAATCTTATATACAAAACTCAATAAAAATATCTCACATAAAACTTAATTTTTTTCTTTCAAAATTCATATATATATATATATATATATATATATATATATATTTCTCATTACATCAAGTACACTTTTTATATATTAATTTTATATGTCATTCTAGACAACCATGACATATCCATTATATTATACATTAATTCTCATTAAGTAGTGTTTAATGTTTACTAATTAATATTTCCTTTAATGCTTGTTATGATTTTCAAATGCTTGTGTCAGATGAACTCGCTTGATTAAAAAGGATATAATAAAAATACAAAGAAAAAAAATTAAAATTATACTCACTAGCTCTCGATTGTATCACTAATAATTCTTAAACATCAAATTCAAACAAGTGAAAAAAGATTTTATCTTTCATATCTTTCCTTTATTATTAATCATTATTAGTCAATGAAATCTTATTTTTTTAAAATTTTATGATTATTTATAGATTAATATTATAGTATAATTTTAAAAAAAGAAATACTAACAAGTGACCTACTTGACTAATTTTCCATGAGATCATTATTTTTGTTAGGCTCTATTTACAAGCTTTTGAAATCACAAATTATAAATTTGCTAATAATATTGTTAGATACAATGATCTTAATGCTGCAAAGAATAATTAAGGTAATTGATTATAGCAAAATTCATAAATAAGACCACCTGACGACCAACTTTTCATAAAAATTGTTTTTCTTTTTCTGTTTTGAAGCAATATTTACTGCACAATAATGGTAAACTCAAATGCTACAGATATTCGATAAATATTACAGTGTGAAACTATGGCACAACATAAAAATATTAATTTCCACATACCAATTAACTAATTTTTTTAGTGGTAAAATTGTAAGAGAGAGTAAGAAATATTATAAATTCAAACTGTTTTAACAAGCATTTGATAATATATAATATTGGTTTGATAAGCTTGAAAGTAAAAGGAAAAAAAAACTGTTAATACGACTCTAATCTTAAATTCAATTTAACACTTAAAAAATTAAAATTAATAAATTAGGATAATTATATTCATTATTTTTTAAAGTTTAGAGACTATCAAAGTTTAAGAGAAGGTAAACTTGGATTAATAATTTGATATTGGATTTTTTAAAAAAAAATATTTTGTTAATCAAATTATTAAATTACAATTTGATATCATTACAACTATTATGTAAAAAAAATTGTTAAAATTGAACAAAAACCAAATTATTCATACTTTGTATATTTTAAAATATATGTGGATTTTTTTATTCAAAATTATCTAAAATAAAAGAAAAAAAGAAAAGAAATTGAGAGTTTTCATCTGTTTTTAAAAGTAAATTTTTATTAAAAAAGGTTTTTGTTTATGTAATTATTTTGTCAATTAGGTTTCGTTGGGAAAACAATTTTGGAATAAACTAATAATCCCTACTAAAATGTTGATTTAAAATAATAAGCGATACTTTAATTATCCTTCTTAAAATAAGACACCTTATCACTTACATAAATCAAATCAGTAATCATTAAACTTAAATCAATAGAATAAAATACATTAAATAGAATAAAATACATTAAATGTACATAATCGGTATTTAACAACAATATGCGGATATAAATATCAATCTAAGTATAAATTTCTATTGAAGACACTATATTTAATGTCCGACCATGTCTTAAAAAACTCCACAAATATTATTATGGAAAATATAAATAGATACAGTATGTTCAATCTAATAATAATGTATGCCTTTATTATGAGATTATAAATAAAAATCAAGTAATTCTTAGTAATCAAGACTATTATTAATTATGAGATCATAAAAAAGTATTCTTCATTATGTTAATATTAAAACTTTCCTTATATAATTTCATCCTTCTAAAATAATAAGAATATCATATAATTTTAATTAATCAAAATATAACATTAATCGAACGTATTTGTTCTTAATTTTTTATTTCATCAAAGCACAACCTAAAAGAAGAAAAAGTGGACTTTTTCTTTTCCAAGAGAAAACAAAAATCTACATGTATCACTGATATAATGTTAGGAACAATTGAACTAGAAATAAACCATAAGAAAAGAAAAACAAAAGAATCTCAATTTTTCCAAACCATTTAAAGAAGGAAATATTATTTACTGTTTATTTATTTATTTATTTGGTGAAATAAAATATTAAAAGCTGTGCACAAACATAGGAAACAGTTAAAACAAAATTGATGTGTCACACACATATTTCAAGCATCCTACACTTGTCACACGACCCTTTTTAAGCTACCTTAAACCATGCAAAACCACACATGCAAACCCTAAAACAACCAACCAATAGCCATTTACCGTAAATGGCTCAAACCCCTGCACTATAAAACCCTAGCCAACCCCTCATTTTTCCTCAGACCTGCACCAAAACACAAAAAATAAACAGCTGCTTTCTCACAAACCAAGCGGGTCTCTCCATCTTCTAAAAACTCTCACTATCATCATGGACATGAGGAAGTTTTCCTGTGCCGTTCTCATTGTTGCTGCCTCCATGAGTGCAGCATTGGCTGCCACAGAGGTTCCTGCACCTGCTCCTGGCCCTAGCAGTGGTGCTTCAGCCACTGTTGTTGGCTCCTTGGTGGGTGCCTCAGTCTTGTCCTTCTTTGCCTTGTTCCACTGAAATGTTGCATAGGATTGAAGAAACATGCAGTAGAGGAAGAGGCTGATTATATTTATTTATATACACATATATGTAAGGAATAAAGTATGAACACAGCTATTATATGTTTGTGCTTTGATATTTTATGTGCCATCAAATGTAAATTATCTGTGTTCATAATGAAAAAAAAAAGTTATATTGAACATGTGTTCGTTTATTTTTCTTCTTTTTTTCATGAATTCTTTATTTTTACGTGTTTCCTTATATCTGGAAGAGTGAAAATCTTAACATTCTGAATTCACATGATTGAAAAATTACCAGACTGCAAAAACATGATCAACAGACTCTTTCAAATTCCAATCAATTAATTTAGTACTTTAAAATGTCATTTTGGTCTCTAAAATTACCCTAAGATTTTAATCCTGGAAATCATAAAAATAAGTGAAACGACCAAAACATAGAAACCAGAAAATCACAGGCTAATTAGCTCAACCAGATCAAGATATCTTACAAGTCCACCAATTAAATAAAACATGAAGCACAAGGACTTAACTTTCCTAGTTTGAGAGGGGAGGGGACAATGAGGATAGGCAATGTTCTTGAAAATGAATGTTCATAGTTTACAGAAAAATACCAACGAATATTAAACCATTTCAACAATTTCAAATATAATTTAATCCATTTACAATACACAGTTTACAAGCAAAGAATTTATGGGATGTTATTCTCCAGCCTCAAATCTTCAATCAAGCTAAAGTCTCAGAAACAAACTCATGTAATATTTGGAAATACACATTTTTCTTACAACAATGTTTAAATAATGAGCACAACACCTCTCACAAACTACGTTTCAGGATTAAGTTTTTGGGAGGCCATGAGGCTTTTTGTTAGCAATATCGCTGTTTCTCTGGAAGACACAGATACAGCATCTTCTCCAAATGGTCTTAGCACAGCAGCAAGCTCTTCAAAGTTTCCTTGCTGAAGTAGCTGTGCACATAACTCAAGCAGAGATTCCAAAGCATCAGCTCTTTGCTGGCAAGAAGCATTACTGCCTCTTGAAAGACGCTTCATTAATGAAATGTCATTTGCTGGCTTCTGGGTCACAACAGCCTTGCTGTCTTCTTTACACGTTGAGCAACTGATTGTGTGGGTGTCTTCTCTGTTTTCATCCTTACCTGGATGCGTATCCTTAGTATCAGAAGTCAAGCTGTTCGTGTGTGAGCCCTCTTTAAATCCTTCAGGTTTTTCATCTTCCTTCAAGCTGCTTCCAGTTTCAGTGTCATGTTCAACCCTAAAAGGTTGTGCCAGTGGGGATGATGACCTTTCCTCATCAATGGACCCGTCTTTATCACTGCTGCTGCCTTCTTCACTGAACAAAGATTTAATGGAGCCCTCAGGTTTAGCTTCTTTCTCCTGTGTTTCAGCTCTATCAAAACCTTCATTGGAAAGTTTATCTTCAAATTCTGTAGTCACTGTAGTTATGTCTATTGCATCAGACGTCTGGAAATGCTCAGCAGTGAGTCCTTGTTCTTCACCTACAGATTCTAGCATACTCTTTGAAGTGATCTCACCACCAGATCCATCTTCATCATTATCGTTGCTGTTATCGTAGGAAATTATTGATTTACTGGAGCACTCAAGTTTGGCATCTTCACTCTGTGCTTCAGCTTCACCAGAACCTTCATTAGAAACTCTGTCCACATGTATTGAAGCTGTGGCTTTTATGTCAACAAGATCTAACTTTTGAGCAGGTTCAGCTATAAACCATTTCTCTTCATGCATAGAATCGAGTGTACTCTTCAATCTGATGTCATCAATGTACCCTAATATTCTGGAGTCCTGTCTACCACTTTTCGTCTCTGTTCCAGTTTCACAAAATGCTTCATTGCAAAAATTATCTTCAAATTTTGTAGCCACTGCATTCGTGTCAATCACATCTGACTTTGGAAAATGTTCAGCAGTAAATTCTTGTTCATCATGCACAGATTCTAGAATACTCTTTGAAGTTATCTCTTCAATGGACACATCTTTATCATTGCCTTCGCTGTTTTCAGTGAACACTGTTGATTTTTTGGAGTCCTCAAGTTTGTCATTTTCCCTCTCTGTTTCCATTTTATCAAAACCTTCACTGGAAAAATTATCTTCAACTTCTGTAGATACTGTGCTTGGGTCAACCACATCCGACTTCCGAAAATGATCCACCGTAAGTCCTTGTTCTTCATGCACAGAATCAAGGGTACTCTTTGACATGATCTCATCAATGGACTCATCTTTATCATTGCCCTCGCTGCCTTCACTGGATATTGTGGATTTACTGTAATCCCCAGTTTTGGCACCTTCGCTGAGTGCTTCATCTGTAATGAGATCTTCATTGGAAAGAATATCTTCAACATTTTTAATTTCTGTATTTATGTCAAATGCGTATGACTTATGGGTAGTAAGTCCTTGTTCTTCATGCACACAATCTATTGTACTTTTTGAAGTGATCTCACTGTCAGCTGGGTCCCTTGCAAATCTATTTTTAAAGTCTCCTTCCTTGCTCACACTGCAAACAGTTGATTCAGATGTTGTAGAGCCATCTTTTGAGCCACTAACACTCGTAGAAAATTCCTGAGTATAGCTGGTAGAATCAACCATTTTGGTCTCAACCTTGTCTTTGGTTGGCATTGCTAGCTTGTCCTCATTATGCGGGTTCCGTGTCTGTACATCTCCATTTCCCTCCAATGGATAAATTCGGTCCAACCGATTTACTAATCCTGCTAATTCTGCTTCCTTATCCCAATGGTCTTTGCTACCACTAGATTTGTTTTTAGTTTTATCCTTTGGAGAGTTACTATTTATAAGATGTACTGGCAAATAAATAGATGAAGCATTACGACAGCGTAGAACATAAGGTTGTAAATGAGGATGCCTTAATAATTCAGATGCCTGCCAAAAAGAGCATTGTAAGAATAAACAACTTTACATAAATGAGTTACACAAGAAAAGCTCAGTGAACTCACTGTTGGTCTGTGTTCTGGGTTTTTCCTCAGCATGCTCTTGATAAGTTGTTTCCTGTTAAACATAAACGACACAAGTCTTCTGGCTTCAGTTTCATCATTTCAATGACATATTTAAAGGAAACAAAGGGATTCACTGGTATATTTGTGTTGGAGTTAAATAGATACAATAACTTTGAAAAGCTCAGATAGGGAAAATATGACAACAGTGTAAATGCTAATGGGTTTTAGGGGTAGATATTGTGCTTTTGGTAGTAAAGGGGGCAAAAGAACAAGGACTTCAAATTACAAGAAATTAGAATGAAAAGGTGTATTGTGAACTTGTGATGCGTTATTATCTGATAAAAATACCAATCCAATGATGCTATCTAGTGCATATCTAGTTTAACTTATTCGAAGAAATGATTGCCTATTTTTGCCAACTTAATTTAATCAGGTTAAGTAATGATGTAGCAATACTAGAACAAGCCCAAGCGCACAGAACAAGTTAATAAAATAAAATTGCTTGCAGTAACTAAATAAGAAACACAATATAATTATGAAACTACTCTCAAGATTGCTTCCCAAATATGATGTCCAATTGGTGAGATAATATCATTCTAAAGACTTTGATAATATTTGGAGATATTTAATATATTTTAAGACAAAATATATTCTGAGATAGGTAGTATACATTCAAACACTTCCCTAGAAGTTAATGCTTAGTAGTTTCAACCCTGTCACAATGAAAATACCAAAAGAAAACTCTGAAAATAATGTCAGCTGTAATAATAGTCTGAAACAACTCCAGAAAAGGGACAAGGCCCAAGTTACTTCAAATCCATCACAAAAAGCATTTGGAAGATTCAAATTCAAAGAAAAATTAGTAGCCTCAAAACTTAAAAACTGAAGCTGAGTGTGAATAACATTCATAATTAAGAGTTTAAGATCAAATCTAGTCTATATTGAAGCCAAAAGACAATTAATCACTTGTATTACTCATCAATTGAGGGCAGAAATCACCATCAGTATGTTTTTGGCTGTGGGAACCTGGTGTAAATTGCATCCAATAGACAATTCATTAGTGAGACGAGAAATCACCAACGGTACGAGGATTTACTCTGGGAAGAATACTCACCACTTGTATGATTGTTAGTGGTGGGCAGAGATCTCACTGACAAAATGATCATCAGCAAGAGGTGACATCACCAACAGAATGATTGTTGGCATGAAGAGATGTCACCATTGAAATGATCATAGACAAAAAGGGATGTCACCAGACTCATCACCTCAGTGGCAAGAGAGTAGTCTATCATTGTCATTCTCCATCAATGCAATGCCAGCATTGGAAAATTAATTTTTACACCAAACAGGTAAGAAAGCAAATATGAAGAAGATTTACTGGAGTATAACAAAAAAGGAGGAAGAGAAAAGGTTGTCATAAAGACAAAGCGGAATGAAACAAAACTGCATGAGGAAAAACTAGAATTTCAGTTTCTATAATTGATGATAGAACAAAGATCATGAATACCAACATATTAGATCAATATGGTTACTATGAAATATTGCAACATAATAACACAAAGGTTCTATTTAAATTGTTGAATTTTGTGGGAGAGTTTAGGGGAAGATAGAACAAAATACTACAGAAATAATTTACTGAATGGAAATGCTTGTTATTTGGTAAAATGCATATAATCTCTTAATAGTGCAGACTAAATCGTAGTCTACTATCAATCAAGTGCAACTGCTTACACACTAATACCTATGAGTACTACTAAATGCACTTTATCATGTGTTACGTGATACATGAACATATCCTTTCCTAAGTGCATTAACTATGATTAACAGATACTAAAAAAACAGGTTAAGTATTGAGATAGTATTGGTAAGAACCCAAGCTGGCTAATACAGTAGGATTACTAACCCTAATTACATACGGAAACATAAAAAAATAGAAAACAAAAACAACTGTGGCAATTGCTTCCTCAGATTCCTAATTCAGTACATAAGATCTTCTTAAGATATTCTAGAAAATTCTAAGATACACTAAATGTATTCCGAATATTTTGTAATAACATGAAAAAGTTACTTACAGTGTGGACGAGTAAACAATTGGCAACGGAGAAATGGAGCATCTATTTATTTTATTGATAAGTCCAGCCCTGTCCTGTTTGATTCATTCATGATTCACCAAATTATTTCACTCATATTGGAGAAACTTCATTGTCACTAATAATATCAAACTCATAGATGATTTGGTTTTGTTCTTACTGGAGCACGAAATGCTAGTTGATGTGCAACAATTTCAAACATACAGCAACCTTTACAATACAAAGAGACATCATTTTACACAAGGTCAGATATCATGGCATATGACTTTGTCAACTAGAATCAAGTAACTGTAATTCTTACCAAGTGACCACATATCAGATTTATAACCATAAGGCATACCAGCAAAGGCCTCGGGACACATGTAGTTAAGGGTTCCAAAAGCCTACAAAAGATATAAGATTGATGCACACAATAAACAGACATTAAGGAGCATTATCATTTGTGATTTAAGGTTTAAGGAGAGAAGGCAAAGGCTATTTATTTTTAGTTAAAAACAACAAATATTTGGTCTGAAATCCACCATCAGGGGACAACTGCAAGCAGATAAGGCCAATACGTTACTATTTACATTACCGGAGAAGTGAGGTCTTCAGGATTGAGAAGCTTCGCAAGACCAAATTCACCTGCAGTGTCCATGTAATGCAAATTTGCTTTAGACAACATGATACACAGAAACCCATAGTGATGAGCATTCAAAGGATAACAACTTTATACCTAGCCGAATGTTATTTTCTTTGGTAAGGAATATGTTGGAACACTGAAATAAAAAGAAGTTCTATTAATATAAACACCATGTAAGGATTTCTTTGCCAGGATATAAGAGTAAGTAGTACCTTAAGATCTCTGTGGAGTACCCGATTGGAGTGAAGGTAGTCCACAGCTAGTAGCAACTGAGTCAACCATTTGCAGACTTTCTATGGGATAGAATGGAAACGCAGAATGGGTAAGGAATCCAGAGAGAAGCAAGGCAAATGGAAGATGAGAGGTGAAGTACAAATTTCTTTCCCCATTTTTTTGGGCCAAGGATTACAAGATAATTCCTAATTTATCAAGACTCCCTATAAGAAGGAAGTTTACTTAAAATCTTTTCTCCCCTCCCTTTCCTTCTAATGTCCCAGAGCAACACAAACACTAAGGAATGAAACATAAAACCTTATTAGTTACCTCCTCCGAAAAATAAGATCCCCGAGCTTTCTTTATATTTGCAGCCCTGATCCAGAAGAATGTAATATTTCATGATTTAGTTTACGTAACAAGTTATAATGCTACCAAGTGTGATATAAATGTACACTAAACGTAAATGTCATGCTATATAATACATGAGACCCACCAAATCACAAAGCCCTTTATCCTATGGTCATCTATGCTATTGCAAACAATTAACATCTATGAACAATATTCTTATCAGAATCACCACATTACATATTACAGAGCCCTTATGTTCACAGTTTTCTAAAAGTACTTGTCCCTCCTGTCTACTAATTAAAATTTTAAATTAACATTTTCTTTGCGTGGATAGAATTCAGTATAAATTTCAGAGTAGCTTCTGTAGAAGATAGAAGTCTTTATTCTATACACATTTTACTCCTAATCATTACATGGTATTCTCTGTTTATAATGAATACGTCAGATCCTTAATTTATGCTTGAAATAAATTTTTGCTGCTAATAGATATAACCATACTTACATGTCACCCCCTTCGCAATAGCCGGTTATAATGCATATGTAATCCTCCTTCGTAACATAAAAATAGCATTTGTAAGGATTCATCAACATTTAATTAAGCCTATAAATTCTATTGAACTCCAAACTTATTTTTCAGCAATATAAGAAAGTGCAATTGAAAATTCAAAACAGAAAAGGAAAGGAAAAGAAAGAACGATTGTATCTTACCTTCTCCACCCAAGCATCTTTGTACTCCACAATATAAGGGTAATTTAGTTTAGCTATCAGGTCCATCTGGAACAGAAAAAGATAGAATATTACTACTTTTCGTCAGAACTAATAAGGTACGAAACATTCCTTCAAAACTATTAAGAGAAATTTCTCAGAAATAAAGTCAGTGAAACCATTATTAATAATATTATATTTAAAGAAGAAAAATTACTTTCAGAATTCAGTGGTACTTGGTTAACATAAAAATGATTCATCACATGGTGTTCATATCATTTGTGAGTAAGCATAATAAAATCAAAAAACAAACATCCTCCACTCTGGATGGAGGAGAAGTCTAATCAGTACTTCAAATGAAAATGACGAGTACAGTAGAAGAGGCCCTACAACATTCCATTAAATGAAACCAAATTTAATTTGAGTCTACTAGTACGTTTCTAGTCTGTTTGATTCTATGCACAAGGTATGCTACTTCCATTCAGATGACCGGTTTATGCGTAGCAGAAACGAAGTATAACATGTTCATAGATCATCATGACAAATAGAAAAAGATATTGAGAAACACAAGTTACTAACAACTAACATCTGCCGATAAAAAGAAAAAAAAAATAACTAGTTTAGGTTGAGCGGCATGGAAGACTCAAAAATCAAAAGAAAGTAAGAAATGGGTCCATCATTATTACTATGTATTCTTTGGTTACGGGACAAAGTAAAAACCATTTCAAAAAAGAAACAACAAAAGTTAAAGGCCGAACCAAAAACAGCAGTGTTCATAATTTGCACGAAACATTAGCAAGTCATATCAATTGGATAGAAAGTAAACAAATATGAGAAAATAATACCAACAAATAAATAATCGGCTGGCAGACACTGAATATATGCATTGAAAGAAAGGATCGGTTACACCAACCTCTTGTTGTGCTGTCACTTTGGATTTGTCAGCTTGTTTGGACAAGAGAATTTTCTTCAGCACATACCTACAATACCATAGACATGAAATTTTCATAGTGAAAAATGACTAAAGAACTGAAGCTGAAAAGCAAAGCTGTATTGAATCAGCATAGATTTCAGTCCAAAACAAAACAAAACAGAAAAATCTGGGGACTGTCCATTTCTGAACTCAAAATGGATTCATCTTGTACCCATGTTAAAATCTAGCTGTTACTGAACTTGCAGGGCTTCAATTGCGAAACCCGCCACTAAAATCTGAACAAGATTGAAAATTTCTTTGAAGGGTGGTCCAAATTCGACCAAAGAAAAGATCTAGAAGAGTTCATGTAGCATGGTTCCAACCAACAATTACACAGAACACACAGAAAAAGGACAAAAAAAAGAGAAAGAAAAGCAAAGGTACTGCCTTACCTCTTTTTCTCAATCTTGTGGAGAACAAGAAAAGTTGCACCAAGTGCCCCTCTTCCAATTTGCTGAATCACTTCATAGTCTTCCATCTTGCCACTACTCTCCATGGAAACCTCCAAAAGAAGCTACAAGACAAAAACAGTGAACACTGAAGCAGCAGATCCTGATTTGCTGAGAACCCAATTGAGGAAATGTCCGATTCTTTATTTTATGGCAAAGCTTTTTTACTGTTGTGAGTGTGAATTTCAGGCACCAACCCTTTTGCTTCTTCCAAATGCTATAAACGGACACAAACCTACAGCTTCAATATATATCATTAACTATTAGACTGCTTTAGGTGCCTATTGAATGACCTTCAGCAACCATGAAGAACTTTCCACAACTACAATGACTTCAACTAAACTAGCTCCTCAGGAGATTGAAGACACCAAAAAAAATTAGAGTTTGATGACTTACCAAAAGAGAGTTGAGAGAGAGAGAAGAGAGAGTTGAAGGACAACAAAGTCAAGTAAAGAAATGCTGCAGACGAGACATGCTGTGAATTAATAATACTACTTTAGTTGATAAGCGTGTAACAGTGACTAAATTTAGTGTAGTTGTGGCTACCATAATTTAAGGCCTGACGGAAGCCATGCTATTTATGTTAATTTCGCTTTAGAAATTTCTTATCCATATAAATTCTTTTTCAAGCTCACGGAAAATTATTTTAATTAGACTGACTTTTCTTTCTTTTATTAATTGCGTGCTTTAAAGTTCAAATAAACCATCATTATTTCTTAGTTCTTAGTTATTTGTTTAAAGAAAATGTTTTGTTGGAAATAATGTAAATGTGTCTTACATTGACCGCATTAATCACTATATAACAAAAAAAAAGCTAATAAATTTAACGTCTTGAAATTTTGAATTAAACTTAATATTAGACTCAAATCATATTTATATAATATTCTGGTAAAAACCCAACATGTTTATGGATAAAAAAAAAACATAGGACCTATGTAGAATCAAATGTATATTTCATTGATAATATTATGTTTTTATTAGAATAGCATTAATCGAGGTCATTTCATTTTTTATAATCTTTATGAAAATATAAAATTAAATTATTGAGTCAATATATTTATACAATAGTTATACTTTTTTTTATTGTGCATCTTCTTGGTCAGTTATATATATATATATATATATATATATATATATATATATATAAAAGTAAGATAATATTTTCAATAAGAATATAAACATAAGTATGTGTTAATTAATCTGTAACTATTTATATTTAGTAATAATTAGACAAAAATGTATAATAAAAAAATAAGTAGAACTGATGTCTAATTGATAACAACCACATAAAAACTACATAAAGAACGAAGTCAAGTTTTTATACGTTATAATAAAAGCATAACTGAACTTTCTCTTCACATTATGTTGATTTTTAATTTTTCCACCAACATTTACGAAAACTTAATTAGTCCGTTTTAGTTTTATTTAATTAATGTTAGTTTCAAAATACGCACTACAGTTACACAAACACTGAAGTAAGTTTTATTAAATGTTACAGGAAAAATAAAACTGGTAACGGTAGACTTTTCCTTACATAGCTTAATTACTTCATTTCAATTATATTTAATTCATATAATTTCCAAAACTAATTTAATTCGTTTTTTTGGAAAATATAATTAAGTTAATTTTAACATAATGTAATCACTATTTTATTGATGTAATTAATATTTCCAGAAATATATTAATTAAAAAAATTCATCAACAATTTTTTTACTTAATTATTTAATTTCACATATTTATTAGAGATTTTCTCTTGTGTAATTAAAATATATTAAGATATTAAAAAAGGTTAAAAATATTAATATTATTTTTCAAAAAAATAATTTTAAGAATGATTTAATCTATTCTATTCCCATAAAATCAAGTTCACATCTACTTAATACTTCTAAATAAGGTCATGTTATGCATTATTATAAACTTATACATGTATCTTGATATCTCAAAGTCTATCAATCATTTATCATTACTTTGAAACCGAAATATAGACAAACTATAAAAATTTAGAAAATAGTATTTTAGAATTGATAATGTATTAAAAATAATGAAAATCAATTATTTTAATATTAAAGAGCTTAGGTATAAAAGAGATTTTGTAAATTAGTTTTCTTACTTTAAAACACTTTATCTTTTTAGAACTATTTTTTTAGACTCTCTCGTTTGTCTCTAACTTGTCTCACTCTCGTTTGTCTCTAACTTATCTCACTCTTACTAGTCTGTTTGAAGAATTGAGATTGTAGGATTACTCTTGGTGATGAGCTATTCAAGATTAACTTATCAATTTCTCAATATAAATAAGTTGTTTTTTTTTGTCTCTTTTCTCTGTCCAAATTGTCTTACTTTTGCACATGAACTTATATCGATTGCATGTGTCATTTTAGTCGTCTATACGAGTATCTGTTGGTCAATGATCATAATGGTATGTCCTTATCATTTTTGTGATGTTTCTATGTGTGGATAGAACATCATGTGAAATTATAGGAGGTGTGGTATTCTTAGAGTTGTCTGGGGATGCCCTATAAAGGTGAGGGAAGCTAATTATAGCTTTTGCATGTTGAGATTTGTTAATTGGTGCTATAAACTAAAAAATTGGTGTTCTAAGTTGTGAGTTTGTATTTCTATGCTTTATTATGATGAATTGTATGTCTGAGCTGTTAAGTTAAGGTTGAGCTCGTGTTGTATGTTGAAATCGTGGATAATTTTGTTTAACATGTATTGTAGTGATGTAAAGTATGAAATTTTGGTTTGTTTTGTTCTTGAGAATGCATCTTTGAGAATGCATTGATCCAAGAAACACAAGTTTTGTGATCATTGAAATGTTTAAACATTAATAATTAGCTCAAACAATATCAAATTTCAAAAAATCAAGATTAAAAGAGGAAGTTGAGATTTTCTAATACTGTTAAGCACTAGTGATAGTTTTGGGCACCACTTAAACAATGACATTTTTTAGTTGACTATCAATGAGTGAGGCTTCTTCTCATTGGGTGATACCAAGGCCCATTCGCTCAATGATTGTATGTCTCATCCAACGACTTTAGCATTGGAACAATTTTCGTAATAACTTGCCTAGCGAGCCAAGTATGCACCTAGTGAGAGCACCTTTGGAGCTCCCAAGATTTTATATGTCAAAATTCACCCAACAATTGTTGACAACATCCAATGACAACCAAGTTAGTGCATTCTTTGACTTTTGAGTCACTCAAAGAGAATATACTCGCCCAACGACCACCAAGTCAATGAGCTCTCCAACTTTGATGTCACCCAACGACCCAACAAGTCTGCATAACGAAAAGACCAAAGCTTACAAATTTCATATCATTCCAACCATACCAAACCAATTCAATGTTGCATACAAATCACATAACATACCAACCAGCTTAATTAATTACATTTATAATATTATTCATGAAACATTACAAATTTCGTTATGCAACATAAATATGCAAATAGAGATCCTACTTCTAAAATCATAACTCAACTCAACAATTCATGATAATTAATCATATTATTACAATTGCACAACCACATTTGGTCAATTAAGGAATTTAAAACATAGAATAACTAAAACTAGAATTTTTCACATGTGACCTAGCTCGAATAGCTTTAAAAACACCAAAACATCTTTAAGTCCACAAGACGTTCTATCTACACGTGAAAGCATTACAAGAATGATCAAGACATACTATTATGATCACTAACAAGCAGGGACTCATATAAAAGACTAAAAGAACACATGCAAGTGGAAAAAAACTTACATGCAAGAAAAAACAAACTTAAGCGAAGAGAAAAAGGTAAAGGACCAACACTTTATTGGAGATTTTGATCAGCAACCCTTGTAAAAATCGACGCTTTGATCATTGAAGCGATCTTTGATCATCAAATAAATGAATAGAAAGGGAAAACTTCTAGAGAGATCATATGTTTTAAAATAATGAAACTCATTTATAACAAAATTATTTATATTAAATCCTTTTAATATTAAAATAATTGGGTTTCGCTATTTTTAAACCACTATTAATTCTAAATATCATTTTCTAGGTCCTTACATCCTAGTCTAAAGAACAACTTATAGTTCTTATGATAGAAAAAGGATTAACCTCATTGAGTGGAAGATTTTCCATCGCGATAGCATGATTTCTAAGTTGTTCGAAATCAATGTATTTTATCCTTATGATTAAGTCTATAAGAGTCTTTATTTTATGGATTGTGTGTTCATAACTGTTTATATTTATTTAGTATGATGTTGTAACATATTTAATTTATATATGATGATTCTTTGTCTATTGGTTTAACCTCTCTTGTATTCTTCTCTTGTAATAGTCACCTTATTAATTAAATATTTATGTATATTGGCATAAAGAATATTACTAAATTGAGATTTAAAACTCATTATGAAGATTATATTAGATTTTTCTTTGAATTGAGATATGTGTCGCAATCGAAATCATAACGGGACGATGAATAAAAAGAATGAATTAAAATTAAATTTTGAAAATAGTTTGGAGTCGTCTTTATTCTGAAAAACTATAAAAAATGTAAAAAATAAAAACATAGTCTACAAAAGTATATTTTAGGTTTGAGGAGTTAGTTACTCGTAGAGGAGGTGTCAACATTCTATAACGCTCGTCCAAAGACGATACCTTTTATTAAATATGCAAAATGATGTGATTTTTCTAAATGTTTATATTTTCCAAGAAATAAGACGTTACGAAAGAAACAACATATATTTTTTAACTTTTTGGACCCGATAAGTGTAACATCCCAAATTTAGTAATATAAAACTACTAAACTGAACATTACATATATAATGATAGAACAAGAACTACACATTTAGTGAATAAAATAATTTTCACTTGAAGAACAAAAATAACTACCTATATTATACTATAAGCTTCACTTCCCACCTTCAGCTGCTCCAACTGAAAAGACTGCATCCCTAAGCTCACACCATTAAGGTGATTATTGCAAAAGAGAAACAAACATACAAAAACAAACCACAGAAAAGCAAGGGTAAGCTAGAGTATCAAAAGATTTTACATACTATTTAAAACAATAACAATATACATACGCATTATGAATCAAACAACACATCAACTTGTCCAATCCACTTGAAACACTTTTTACTATCCAAATAGATGCATTGATATTGGACTCATAGGGAACCTGCACCCGTGTATGATGGAGCAACCTAAATCAGAAATAATAATAACCACCTCCTCAACCACTACCAATAATACCATACACCGAGGTTAATCCGTCAAACATCTATTTCCCTAACCAGTGACCATAGACTAGGACCTCCTGCTACTTTTCACGACATAATCACTCATCTCTACATGAAATGAGGTTATTGAAAGTGTCAGGATCATTCCCTAATCCAGGAGTCCCTACATCAATACATATAACAACACAACCAACTTAGGATATTCCTCCTTGGAATTCCTTTCTCACATGGTACTTGAAATCCACACCTCACATTTTTTCAAACATCATCACCACATCTCATCCATAATCACATTCATAACTTATTTCCATACCACATTTGCATACTATCACTGACCATATAATCTCATGAATAATTATACATTATCCACAATGAATCAGAACATAACTCAAATCAATCAAGGACAAAGAAGGAAAGAGTAAACTAAAACCTGGACCAGTCGCTCAGCGCATACCATCACTAAGCGAAACCCACCAAACAGTGGATTAGACCCTCAACTCACTAGCTCAGCGCACATCGTTCACTCAGCGAATAAAACTGACAGTGCTCCCAAACCCCAACAATTCGCTCAGCGCACACCATTCGCTTAGTGAATAAAACTGACAGTGCTCCCAGACCCCAACAATTCGCTCAATGCACACCATTCGCTCAACGAATGTCCTTAGACAGAAAACTCACCTCTATCACTACTCGTTGAGCGAGTGGATTCGCTCAGCGAGTCTGCATAATTCTGCAGCACCAAATCTGCAGAATTACGCAACCCTTACCAATTTTATCAATTCTAACTATTTTTCCCAACTTCTAACTCTCCTAAATTGTTTTATATACTTAATTTAACTTGTACAACTGTTTCTATACCTTACCAACATCAATCTAAGCAAGTAGCTACAAGATCTCAATCAAAAACTCACAAAAGCTCAACTTAAAGACTCAAATTGAATTCTACCACTTGTGGTACAATTTCAAGTAACTTAGAGGCTCTAACAAGTCTCAAATGACTTACCAAAACTCTTCAAACTGACTATTTGAGCACAGAACCTCTAACTCAAGTTTTCACTAGTTCACTTCCTCAAATTGAGTTCTAAACTAAGTAGAACTCTACCTTATTACCCTTCCATACTTCTATCTTAATTCTCTAACATTTCACAGTATTAAACATGACTCAAACAAGTTCATAACCCATCCCAACTTCAGCAAATCATCTCACCCACCATATTTCACTATTGACATACATTAGACCTTATCTTTTTACACCAAAATTGACATATAACCAAGAGTAACTCTTTCCTTCAACAAGTTTATCATAAAATTCACTTTATCAACATCACAACCAACCTCAATATTACTTACAACAGATTCAACATTATTTCAAACCATTCACCATCATAAAATTCATCAATTTCTCCATATTATCTCAATTATCACTAACATACCACAAAATATTTCATCCAACAAACAGTTTATTTGTCACATACCCTCAAATTCACACTACATATTTCAAATTAAAACAATTATCTAGTTTCCCTTACCTCGACTAAACAGCTCCAAAACCTCTAAACGCTCCACAGATTTCTTGCAGCACAAGGAACTTCTAAAAAACCTACAAATCACCGATTGGTGATTGAAGACCAACCTTAGAACCACAAACGAACCAAGAATCAAGGGAAAGAGATTGTTGATTCATGCAAAACAGACCACGTTACATGATCAAGAACCCTAAACACTAAGGAAAAATGGGTTTAACACTTACTTGTTCAAATCAACCAATTGATCGGTCAGATAGGTAGCCCTCGACACAAAGATCGCCTAGACACCTCCTGATCGTCGAACAGATGATCCAAGAATGAAAAATTGTAGAGAGAAGCGAGAGAAAACAAAGAGAACGAGTTTTAGAGAGATAGACTATATTTTAGATAATAAGACAAGCTTAGAAAATTCTATTTATACTATAAAGTTATTTTATAATAAAATACTCGGTCTCATTATTTTAATACACCTACTAATTCTAATACTCTATTTTCTAGGTTTCATATTTTCAATCAAATGAAAAGTCATGGACCAAATAATTCTAAATAAGAAAATTGTTTTGAAAACTGTTTGGAAAACAATTTTACTTTTTTAAAAGTGAACCAAAAAATAACAGCTTGTTCTTACTTGTCTTCATAAGAAATAAATGTGACATAATTCTTAATAAAACCATAGCAGAAAATGTTTGATTTTAATTTTTTGAAAATTTTATATTATTTTGATATTTTTGAATTATTTGAAAATACATCCCACACGAGGAAAAGTATATTTTTTTAGAAAAAAGATATTTTCCTTTTTGTATTAAAGAATCAATACTAAAAATTAAAAAATAATAAATGTATACAAGTATGTTTCTCTTTTATCATAAAATAATTAAAATGAAATAAAAAATTATGAAAATAATTAATAGTAGAAATAATAAATCTAAAAGAAAATATTAAAGTTAAGTGTACAAAAAGTGTAGAATATTAAAACAAAAATATGATGCAAAAAGAGAACATATAAATCAAAAGAAAAAAGAGAAAATAGCATATTCGTGTGCAAAGAATGAAAAACATATATTCCTGTTTCAAAATAGTGACACAAATAAATAAAAAACATTGTTCTCTTAAATTTTTAAACTATTAAGAGGGTATAGGAATGAAAAACGTCAAAATAAGAAATAGTAAAACATCTTACCGTCTCAATGCAAACTTATTTTCCTTTTTCTCTATTTGTCTCGCTCTTTTTCTTACAGTGCACATTCTTTTCTCCTTTACCTCTTTTTTTCTCATTCCTCTATGCTTCCTTTTCTATATTTTTTATTTAGGTCATAAAGAGGTGTAAAATATTACAATTATTATCAAAAATATTATTTTTAATCATTAGAATAATATTTTCTCTGACTGAAAAATTTGGATTCAGTATATTATAGAAATCCAATTATAACATAATATCAAGATATTATTTTAGTTATTATTTAGAAATATTGTTTCGAATTATTAAATTCAAGTCTTTCTCTAAAATCATAGATTTTCGTGACATATCTTATAAAGAATATAAAGAGCAAATAGTAAGAGTGAAGATATATATAAAATTGAATTAATGAAAAGTTATGAGATAATTAAAAACAAATTCAACTCTTTCTTTTTTAAAATTTATTATTTTTATTATTATTATTGTATTTTATTTATTCTTTTTATGCTAGAATTAAATTTTGAAAATCTAAAAATATTATTTCACCTTTTTTTACCTATCATTAATTAAAAACATATTTTTATCAAACAAAATTAAGTGCTGAGAGTACGATTTGATGATTAAATCTAATTGAACTTATATTGAGTTCTGAAGGGTTGAAATAGTTGGAACATGAAATTTGTCCATTAAGAACTGAAATTATACATTTTAAACTTCTTGTAACTTATATAGAATCGTTAATTTTAATTTGACTACTCAAGTTAGTTATAGAAATTTTTACTAATAGAAAAAACGTTTTGACTTAATGTTTACTTTAAAAACAATTTTATCGTCAGAATATATATCAATTTGTTTAAATGGTCATATTTCAATTTAACACCAATTCAGATAATCACGACTTAATGAAATAATATAATTATTAATGAAAAGTATAAAATTATTTTATTTAATATCTTTTTGTCCTTATTGAATTATCACATCTCATATTTGGTTCTTCTGTTTTCTTTTAAAAAAACGGAGTCTTTACACTACAAAAAAAACAATTATTACCAACAATCAAAATTCGTCGAAAACGTCCAAAATCTGTCGGTAATGTTAATTTTTCGATTATTTACCGACAGAGTTTGGTCCGTCGATAATAACGTTGTCAGTAATATTTATTGACGGATTATTATGGCATAATCTGTAATTACTAAAGGCTTAATTCGTCGGTAATTACCGAAAGCCTAAGTCCGTCGATAAATATCTCGATCTGGTTCATCTTCTTCCTTTTTCCCCTTCTTCGGTTTTCTCAGATTTTAATTTTTTTTATCAAACTTTCTTCATTTCTAAATCGAAACAACAATCCAATTCATTCCAAAACCAAAATCAAAGGCTCTACTTAGGTTCTCCAATTGTTTTAAACCCTGAAATTGGGAAAAATCCCCAATTAGTTTTTGAGCATCTCGACAGTAGCACTACTCCGCATGGTTCTCCGACGGCAGTAGTTCTCCCACGACAGTGGTGGCGTTCTCCCATGACAACGGTAGCGCTCCCCAACGACAATAGTGGCGCTCTCCAACAGCAGCAGTGTCGCTCTCCAACGACAACGGTGACGATCTTCAACGGTAACGGTGGCGCTTCGCGTGGTTCTCCCACGACAGCGGTGGCGTTCTCCCACGACAACGGTGACGCTCTCCAACGACAGCGGTGATAGTGTGGGAAGATGGTTGCACGAGAGAGAAAAATGGTTGTAGATAAGGTGAGAAATGGTCTTGAGATGAGAGGAAAGAAAAAATGACGAAAGTGTTTTGTGAGATAGAAAAATATAGTCTTCTTCGCGCAGAGAGAGAAAAAATAGGCGGAAATTTTGCCGCTCTTTTTACCGACGGGTTATCGACGGAACTTGTTTGTCGATAATTACCAAGGCTTTACCGACGGATTTTGGCTGTCAGTAACTAAAATATGTATTATCGATGAAATTACCGACGAATTTTGTCCGTCGATAATTACCAAAAACTTTACCGACAGATTTTGTATGTCGATAATTACCGAAAGACAAATATTCGTTGGTAATTACATTTTTTACATCCATCGATAAAATCTATCGATAATGCATCATTTACCGACGAAAATAATTCAGTCGGTAATTCCATGTATTTTTGTAATGTTATTATATTAATATATACAATTTTGGTTCATCGGTTGACTAAACAAATATCTAATATTTAACAAAAATGTTACATAGTTAAAACTGCTTAACGAAATTTACAGAAAGAAAAAAAAGAGAGAGAATCAAGTTCAACAAAGGATAATAAGAACAACACAAAATTATGTTGACAACTTTTGGTATCCTAAAAGAAAATTAAAAGTGATCAAATTTTGGACTATACTGTTTTTTTCCCAAAAAAAGTTGTAGGGTTTCAAGGGTTGGTGAAGAAAGTGAATTTCCCAAATTGACCCTAAGTTGGTAAGTATTGGACGGTTCAACTCTTGGTGGATTGCACTACATTTTATTATGTCTTTGATTAATATTTAATTAGTTTTTCAACTTTTAATTAGTCTTTATTGCCTTTCTCTTTCATTGTTTTTTCATTTAAAACTTCTTAATGTGTTTGTTCAATTACTTTTTTGAACACTACTCTCACATTCATTCTCTCTTTCTTTTCTTCTCCATTCATTTATATCACGTCTTTTGTTGGAAACTTAATGTCCATAGCTTTTGACTTTTCAAACAAAAATTCTAATTGAGAAACATATAAAATAATTAAAATTTACTATTTTATAAACTAAAATCAAAATTCATTTTGCAATATTATTTTTCCATGTTTTCAGCTAAAGTTCATTTTGTTTTCTGAACTATAAAATATAAAATATCAACACTCCTTATCCTTAATTATTAAGAGAACTTGCTTCACAAAAATGAAGGTTTTAAAAGAAATGTCACTGTCTTTATTGCTTATTAGGCAATCTATTTATATTATATTTAATAATTAAAATAGTTTATTAAGCATAAAACAAAAATGGTTATTTTTGTAAATCATTCACTTTGTCACAAAGTTGACTAAAAAAGTGTTTAAATTTTATAGCATGTTTTAAAGAGTTTTTTTTCCATAACATTTTTCCTTATTGGTAATAAAATCTCATTTTTCCTTATAGAAAAAAAAATACCTATTTGTTTTTATCTTTAATAGTACAGTTTTTCTTAATGTACTATGCTATTTCCTATATATATCATTTTCTTTGTGACACCATTTACTACTTTAAACAGGGTTCTAATTGTACTTGTTAGATTTCAACAATGGGTTTTTATTATGTCTGCTAATATGCAATTTCAATATTTTAAATTTTAGTTACGTTAATTTAGTTTTTATTTTTCAGTATCGTACTTATCTAATTTCGTCTTTTTAGTTCAAATTTATTTACGCACTTATACGATACGATGATGTCATCACGCCAAATTAGAATTTAGCAAACTTAAAAGATACACTCATCAAATTTAGAGAGTTAGATTAAAAATTTTAAAAATTTAAAAGACCAAAACCATGTACAAACATGTAAACGTATAAATTATAATTTGAAATAAAATTTTATATGTAATGGCTAAAATATTAAAATTAAGCAAGTATAGAATAACATTGACACCACAACCTTAGACAATCCCTTTTGTTTGTGATAGTGGGGACGTGCTAACCAAACATAATCAATTAGGGATGTCTCAAATATTGAATATAGATCACTATGCAAAAAAAAAAAAAAAGAACTAAATAAAACCACCAACTAATATTCAAAACAAATAGTCAGCTCATAAAAATTATAATATTTTTCTTTCTTAATAAAATAGTTTAGGATTCAATATTTTTTTTTTCATAATATTAATACTTCAGTTTTAATTATTTGTCATTTTGGATTTTAATTTCTTTTACACAATTTTAATTTTTGGGTAACTGTTTGTTTATTTATATTGTAACATATGAAAAAACACAGGTTAGATATGTTTTTATCTCTTAACTTTTAAAGAAAATTAAAATTAGTTTCTCTTCAAAACTTTAATCAATTTAATCTATAAATGTGTGAATTTAGTCATTTTAACCAAATTTTGTTAAGTTTATTTGACGTATCAAACATATTTTAATATAACATTTAAGTTGTTTACTCGTTTGATATATTTCTACTTCAATCTTAACTGAAAATATTTCTAAAATTAAAGGATTAAATTGAATCAAAATTTGAAGAAGAAACTAGTTTCAATTTTCTCTTAAAATTAACTAACTAAAAATATATTTAACAAAAAAAAATATCAAAACAATTAGTCCTTACATATATTTTTTTTAAAAGTAATAGCATACTTATACTCTAGATACTTTAATATTCTTTTATAAAAGAAACTTCGATATTTAATTTTTTTTTATCTTTTAGTATAATCTTCTAAGTTTTATTTATCCTAATTATTCTGAGAACGTAAAAAATTCTAGAAATGGTGGTGATTTTTAAAAGATGACATTGGATTATTTTAATAACAATTTATTACTATTTTTTTAAGAAAAATTAAGAAAAATAGCTTTTCAGATAAATGAATAAAAAAGTTAATCAAACAAATCTTAAATATTTTAAAAAAAATTGCTCAAAAATATTTTAAAATAAACGAAAACCCACATTTAAGGCCATTCTATGAATGCGTATTATTTGACCTTTTATTATTTATTTATTTTTATCTCTATATTGTTTTTAGTTTCCAAAACCAGCAGGATCCAGATACTGTGATATGACAAGACATCTACTGTTAAGAAGAACAAGCCCACAGTGTTTTTAACTCAAATGCCAAATTCAATTAACTTGTTAGGACGTTTTTTTTTTAACCAATAGATGAAATTTATCTATTTATATTATAAAAATAATATCGTTTTAAAAAGGCTTAAAAATGAAGACATTGAGTCCTTATGTTATGACAAGTGTATGAATAAGGTCATGTCCGTTAAGTTGACAGCAACGACATTAAGTCCATGCTAATGTGGCCTTACTTTTTATCTTTTCTCTTCTGTTGTCCAACTTTTTCTCTCTCTTGTTTAGCTTTTTCTTTGATAATTTATTGAACTTGTTCTTTCTTTATGGACCTTATTCATATATTTTTCATAACATAAAGACCCAATGTCTTCTTTTTTAAAACCGGGCACTAAACAAAAATTCAGCTCTTAACCTGGAGACGAAGTAAGCATTTAAGCCTTTTAAAAATTATGAAAGTCGATAAATTGTGTTTGAAAGAGTATTTTATTATAAAGAAGTTATAATCGGAAACACTAACTCTGTTTTTATATCTTTTACATTTTAATTGTTTAGCTTTTAAGCATATTTTAAATTAAGTTTAATATCAATTTTGGTCCCTATGTTATTATCCTATTTTTGAGTTGTTCAGAGTGATTCTATGTTTTGTAAAAATTGTTTAAAGTTGATCATTTTGCTGACGGTGTTAAAATACTAACCGTGTAATCTTCACTTTAACAAAAAATGAATGATCTATCCAGTTATTTATTAGGTGGCAAACTTCGTCATCTAATTAATTTTCCTTTTGATAGTTCAAATTGTAAATTCTACTTTACCTTTTACCTTAATCAGAGTTTTAGAAACTCTTGCCTTCCATTTATGGAACTTCTTTTTTCTCGACCAAACCCATCAGCGTGGGTTCCTCGTCATCATGCAAGGAGACACTCTCCTCCTTCCTCTCTCCTGTTTCTGGGTTGGCATCGTAGGGAACCTTTCTTCTTTCCTTCTTCTTGTTTTGTTCCTATTAGGGCTCCGAATTGGGATTCTATTTTTGAGATTCTACGATGTTGGGTTTCCTTCCTTGGATTGAGTTTCTGTTTTGTTTTCTCTACAGGTTGGTGGCACGATGGTTGGGGTTCTTCGTGATCTTGTGATTTGGAGATTTTAGATTTTCGTTTGGGATTGAAGGTTCTAATTTGGGAATTTCTTGTGCCTTGTTTCTCCTCTGCATATTGTTAATGTGATTTTGGGGTTAGAGTTTTCGAATTAAGGTTTTGTTTTCTAATTTCACGTTTTGGGATTATCTGTAATTGTATTATGATATTGCAGTTTTGAAGTTTTTGGAATATGTAACCTTAATTTTAACTTTTCCACATCAATAAGTTTAACTTTTAACATTTACAGGTCAATTGACCTGAACTTGCCACATAATGATAATTAGACAACTCATTAACTATTGACTTAGGTGATGGACATTACACTGTTAGTGTTTTTAACGCAGTCAACAAAAAGAACCAACTTGAACCATTTTGACCACTCTAAACAACTTAAAAATAAGATGACCACTTTAAACACAACTAACCAAACTAGGGACCAAACCTTTAAATTATTTTGTTTTCCAAAAGTTGTGTTTACTTTTAAAACTAACCTAATATATTCAAACATAAAAATGCAACATGATAATCATATTTAAATTTTTAGTAGACAAGTCCTAAAATCTTCATCTGACTATGACTTATAGTGAAAATGCAGAAACAGATATGTGATTGTAAAAGTCAAAATTTTCAAACCCATTTATCACTTTTAGATATTTTTAAATAGGCTTAATAGCATCTTTTGTTTCCAGTTGTGCTCGATTTTGTCAATTTGGTCATTGATTATAAAAAAATGTCTACTTGGTCATGATTTAGTAAATTTTGTCTTAATCTTATCCCTTTCGGTAAAAAACACTAACGGTGTTAATGAATTGATGATATGACAGGATAAACTGGTAACATGTCAATGAGAGGTTGAGGTGGATTTTACAGATTGGATTTTATAGTATAAATTTGGCTGCCACATCATCACCATGTTCAGAAATCCTAACTTCCATCAAACACCAAACCTTAGCTGCCGAACCATCCACAATCGCCGCCGTCAACAGCTTCGACGCTGCTAACATCATGCGTTGTTGCCACCATGAAACATCTTCATTAGACCACCATCTGCGCTACAAAGCCGCCGCAAGGCACCATCCATCACGAGCTCACGCAAGCTGCCGCGACCACCATCTTGCACCTCCATCAAACTCGCGAGCTCCGCCACCAATTTTCACCATCACCAAACCTGCATACCAGAAATCACCATCACGTTACCAGTAGCCACTGCAGATGGGAAGGCCGAAACCCAATTCTCGCGAGTTAACGGCGCAGAAGCACTCTTCCCCAATCTGAAACCCTAATTTTTGGGTGGGGAAGGGCTGCCACATGGTAAGCCTTCATTTCTGTTCTGCGCGAATTAGGAGTTTGAAAATTGGGAATTTTTCTGGGTCTTAATCGTGAGGAAGAAGGTGATGTTGTTGTTGGTGATTTGGGTTGCGCAACATTGATGATGGAGGGTAGGTTCGAACCTGGTTGTGCAATTTCCGGCATAGTGGTGACGACGCGGCATGGTGGTGACAACACGACATGGTTCATGGTGGTGGATGGGTTTCACGGTGTGGGTGGTTGCGGCATTGATGGTGAAAGACGATGTGGTAGTTGCAGGTTCTTTGCGGCATTGACAGTGTGGGTGGTGGCGGCACAGTTGGATAGGGTTTGGACTTCACTGTTGCGGCGCAGCAAGGTGGTAGTGGCGGATAGGGTTTGGCTGACGGTGGAGGAATTAGGGTTTCTGTGGAGAAGGCAAAACTGACATGGCAGGAAGGAATAGGTGGCCCAAAGATTCAAAAAAAGTTGAAAAGAAATTGCCATATCATCATATTAGTAACTCTGTTTGTTTTTTGTTTTAATGGAAGGAACAAAATTGACACAAAATTTTCCAAATCAAGACCAAGTAGACACTATTTTAAAACCAAGGACCAAATTGACAAAACCGAGCACAACTAGGGACAAAAAAGGCTATTAAACCTTTTAAATATATGTATTATCCATAAAGAAGTAAATTGTATGCATTAAATTGATATAAACAATAAAATAACCAAATATACTTTCAATCCTTAAACTTGTATAAATCAAAATTCTTAAACTTTGACAATTTTGATTCTGAAATTAAATATTGACATTGAGTTAAATATGTTAAATGATGTAAATAAATTATATAAATATAAAATTCCATTAAACACAAAAAGAAAAATAATTTTCATTGACTTCAAAAATTATATCTATTCATTTTCAAAACTCAAAAATTAAGATATATCAAAATTTAAAATAAATTTAATTTCTAAATTTAGGAACTAAAGAAAGATATTTAACACATTATAAAAACTCCATGACAATTAAACGGTAAGAAACAAAGAAAAAGGTTCAGCAATGTCACAGACATGATTTTGCATACTTATGATTTAGAATGAATCTATAACGGTCATCAAATAATTAATGGACACATGATATCAAACACATCACATGCAGCTATGAAATAATAGCTTCCATCTTTTTTATCTATAAATGAATGCCTTTATCACCCCTTCACTTCACCTCTCTGTGCATGTGTTTCCAAAATGAATCAGTAAATAGATTAATCCATAATATATTAGAGTTCTGCACTTTTTAGCTACATCAAAGCATTTAGATCAAGTAGCACAAGATCAAATAACACAAATTTCTGTGTGAAATTTAAATTTTTAACATGCAATTATATTTTATATTTGAAGAATCTTTTACTATTCAATCATATTATCCTATTTGAACAAGATTATCTCCTGAAAAACATATTCATGAAATAAAAAATTGCATCACGAAATGGCAAATTCGTGTAAGCCCATAATGCATTCAAACTTCCAATTAGCAGAGTATAAAACAAACTTAGGGAAGCAATTATTCAACTGATATTTTTTTGCATTTTCAAACATATGAAAGTAAAAATATTTTAGGTTATAGAATAAATTATAGGATATTTTCTCTTTCCATGAAAACACAATTTAGTTTAGATATATCTAAGAATATCATTCCGGTTATAATATTCCTGAAGATGCAATATCATATAATGAAACAATCACTCTGTCATACCTCACTAAATTATCCTGGGGTACTGAATCAAAAACTAGCTTTTACACCCTGTTGTTTTCATGCATAAAATTTTCTGAGAATGTTGAAGAAGGTAATGGATGTCATTTAAATCAAACAGTGATAAAATGGAACAGAGAAAATTGATAGACGATAAATAAAAGCCTAACACTTTTAGGAAAGTTCCTGATGTTGCAGCATTGACAGTAACTAGCCACAAAATAACTATCGTTCAGCAGAAAAGAAGAGTTTTCAATAACAATGAATTGGTTATCTTTGCTTTGACTTTTTTGAGGACCTACGTTTTTCCAGTTTTCTCTGTGCAGCTTCAAATTCCTCTTCAGAGGGCTCTGGCATTTGATCCCCACCATACTTTGAAATTAGAGATGAGAACATAGAATTAAGGCGGTCTTTCCTCTCATGTTGACGCTGTGATATGATGGCACCCAGATCTGTTTCTGATTGTTTCTTTGATGATCTGTAGAAGATTTAAACATCAGTATGCCTAAGTTACAGCGCAACAGAAAAAGATAAAATCAAACCCTGCTGATAAACTTACTTTGCACGCCTTCTTATGGGACTAGTAGGTGGCTTGGTTTCTGATAATTTCTTTGCCCATTTCTTGTAGGCTTTTGTTTCCTTTAGTTCTCCTACATGAATGAAGAGAGGAGAACAAGTGTCAAGGAAAGTGAACAACCCAAGTAAAATATTTGTCTGTATTAATATGCTGAATATCTCTGCTTAAAATAAAGGTAACTGCACAGTCTCCCATTATGTTATCAACTTCAAGATCCATCCCAAATATACAAAATTCAATACAGTTCTTTTCTATCAGTGAAACCCACGTCTACATCAGAAGTCTGGTATAAACTTGGACAAAAAATAGATAGTGATATTCTTACCAGCAGCTATAGTCTCATCAAGAATATCCTTGAATCGGTGTGAATCAAGTTTAGGATCTGAACAAAGCATTGAATGGAATAACCTGCAAAGAAAGGGAAGTTTATCAGATATCAAGCTGAAATCCTTTATGTGACAAAACGTTCTTGCTAATCACAAGGTCTTTACCTATTCATTTTACCCTTGTACTTCTTGTAGAGGTCAATCAAATCATTTCTCTCAGAGTCAGATCCCCTATAGTTTGCTTCAAACTCCTCAATATCGGTTTCAGTGACCTATTGGCAAATATTACAAAACTACATGGATGAAAACAAGTATTCTGCAATGCATACCAAAGAAAAGGGATCATCTACTAAAACATGTACCTTCTTGTACATTGCTCTGAAATATTCTTTGAGATTCTGAACAACATCCCCTGCAAGCTCCTGTTTTTGAGAAATAAGTGAGAAGTTAAGTTGTAAATATCCAGAACAATGCTAAAGTATCCTGAAATTCCAATCTTTTATTTTGTTGTAGTGTTATACAGTGATATTGTTATAACAAGAGAACAGTTTCCCCCAAAATCTCCAATGGGTTAGAAATAATAAACAATGTATCTAAACACTGTAAATTACAAATCAATTATATTATGACTTTACCGAAACACTTACAGCGTCATCAATACAACCAGTCTGATCATATACAGCCCGCTTTTCTTCATCACCAAGAATTGAGATAACATGTTGCAATTGCTGAAACTTAGCTTTAGCTTCCTGTAAAAGATGACCAATTACAACCAAAGATATCTATCATTTTAATAAATCAGTTAGAACAGCACGGAAGGCGAGAGATAATACCTCATCACCGGGATTCTTATCAGGATGTAGCTTTAATGCCAACTTGTAGTATGCCTTCTTTATTTCCTGTTGAGATGCTGTTCTCTCCACACCAAGAACCTAACAGAAAAATCAAGCAAAAGGTCACTAACCCAAAACATCCTTGTTCAGTAACACCAAGAATAGAACACTAATTAGAAGAATGCCCATGAGCTTAAGTGTGTCAAATGCGCAAGAGAATAGGAAACAATGGAAAAATGGATTTCTTCTTTTTGTAATGGTGATTACATAGGATGATGAGGATGATTTCAAAGATTGCTAGTAACATACTCTCTAAATCCTTTTACTATTGTTTAAAAGTTATAAAAGTACAAAATTCATGAAGGAAACTTCATTCACACTCACTACTGTACTCATAATATGTAAATCATAAGTGAGACTCATTCACACCCACATAATATAAGAATGTGTTGCTAGCATCCCTTGTTTCCATGATTCTTGGTATATCCCATCGAAAAAGTAAGAGACTAGTATCTGAAAATTAGTTCAGAATCTTAACTACATGTCTAATAATTCCATGTCCTTCCACTCAGACCAAAAAAATCAACCTAAGTTGTATGAAACTCAATAGATAAATAAGTTTGATATGTTACATTGGTTTTTCAACTAACAACATTATATTCAATCTTTCTTCAAAGTAAAAAAATAAATAAAAAAAATAGGTATAATAGATAGCGATAACTATTGAAGCATTAAATAATGTAAAGAACCTGGTAGAGGGCGTGTTCGTTCTGATCAGAAGAGTGGGTTTCGAATTCCTCATCATCCTCCAAAACCCTACTTCTCTTCTTTCCCATTTCCTTTTAACCGTGTGATGTCAATTTGTTTTTCGGGTTCGGGTTGAAATGAATTTTATAAGTATAAATAAAGAAAAAAATATATATATAACTAGAAATTGAAGAAAATAAAAAAAGATCGAGATTTAATCTCCCTTGTGGTTTCAGTCTTTTCTCTGCCGGAACTTGTTTTATGTATAAAAATGTTCAATTTCATTTAAACAAACAAAATTGCAATTAATAAATGTATTTTAATAATTAAAAAAGATATGATATTACAATTTTATAATACAAACAATTAAAAATATATATATAAACTTATAATATGTATTTGAAATACATATAAAAATTTAAACATAATGTATGTATCATATTTAATATAAAATTTTAATAATATACATCAATATTTATTAATAATAATAAGTTTCAAATTTGTAAAAGTTTAAATTATAATTTATTAACTTTTTAAAATTAATTTGACCAAGTCTTGTACTTGTTTTACTATTTTTGTACCTCAATTTTACTCTTTTACTTGATGAAAACCATAAGTATATTTTTACTTCAACACTTCCATCTATACTAACTAATTTAAGAAAATGTTACATAAAAAACTTCTATAGTTATTTTATTGTAAAAAAAGAACTAATATTAAATGCAAATAATTCTATAAAAATTCACCGTGAAAGTCAATTATTCTATCTCTCTCTCTCTATATATATATATATATATATATATGACTTATAACCTATATTTCAAGCACAAATAATTTATGGTGAAAACAATATTTTAATGCGACTTAGGATTCTTGGAAAAAAAGGTTTAACTCTTTTGTAAGTTATTAATAAACTAATAAAAGGTTAGACTATGCACCTATATGCACGTAGGAGTAAGAGAAAAGATTAAAACTATTCTCACTTCTTAGTTTATTTAGACGCATTCATTTTGAGTCTTATGTAGAACTATTTTACCTGTTTGGATAATAGAACATACCATGTTTTAATTTCTTTAAATTTACTACAAGAAAAATACCCCATTATCATCGCACAAAAGTTTAAATTATAAAATGTTTACATTACATCCAACTTTAGCCTAATTAACCCTGACGGAGCCTAATTTGGTTGAAGCTATACTTTACCATCAACCATTTAATTCTGGTCCATATCTATTTTAAAAAATTAATCTTAATGTCAATCAGACCAGTGCTAGATTTGGCTAAATGAGTCTAACTTCTGCTTACTGTGCTTTTTAAATAAATTTTTATTTATTGTTATTATATGTGTAAACATGGATATATAAATTAAATTATAAAAAAATAACAAAAACATGATAAGTTTACATTGACAATGATTCACTCATCTTCTTCCAATTATTAATCTTCATGCAGACTATATTATAAGTGTCAAACTACAGAAAAAAACATATAGAAAAAAAGGGTCTTTGTTAGGCTTCATCATCTAAGAATTGATAGTCCATGTGATCTTTGATAGTGTAGATGTCCAGACTTACTGCTTTTGGTGCAGAAGTCACTGGTGCTTCAAAGTTACCATGCCTTGTACTTCTTCAAGGAAGCAACAATCTCCTTAGCAGCCTTAGGTATCACTTTGGATCTTTAATCCTCTAGTCAACAGTCACAGCCACTTGCTCAAGACTCTTGAACAAGTGACATTACATCATAACAGAGGTTCACAAACAAATTGGCGATGTCTTAAACCTGACCTTGACTCTTGTCACTAGCAAAGTCCTGCAACAAGCCAAGCTTTCTGCATTTGGTTAAAAGGCTGCTGAAAGTCCTCCAGTTTAAAACAAAACAAGCTGTATAAAAATGATGCATACGTCAACAACATGCATTCTATCAAATCCATTGTCAGACCTTTCTTTTGACTGGTAAAAAAAGTAGGGTCCATACCCAACTTGTCAGATCTTCTGGATGGTCAGAGACATGGTCCTGTTTCTGCTCTCCTCTTCGTGTAGATAATTGTTTCCAATTGTATATTTGATGATCTCTTGTAGGCTCTAGCGCCACTTAGTTCTCCCACACACATGGAGAAAAGAGAAAAATAGGTATCAAGAAAACTGTTGAGCAGCACAAAAAAAAAGAAAAAATGCCTGTATTAGTATGCGCAATATCTCTTCACAGGTATAATTGAATGGTCTCCTAATTATGATATGACTTAAAGAAATATCTCACATTCGGAAAAAAAAAATTATTTTCCTTTCCTAACAGTGAAACCTACATCTAGGAGCTTCCATTGCTAGTCCACCCAGATATTTGAAAACCATACTACAAACTCATCTTACTTTCAGCTCCTCTAAGCACCGTCTCTATGTAGAAAATACCCAAACTTTGGCCTTTTTACCTTCACTTGGAGAAAATAAATATTGTAAAGCACATGCCCGGGATACTAATAGCAAATTTTCTGCTACAATATGAATTCTGCTTTCTTGCATATCACATCATACTCTATGGCCAAGTTTATTCAAAATTGGAATCTGTGTAGGACCTCCATCATATTCAGCTGGTGCTTATAATTTGCAAGAACATATAACCAGTAAGTCTTAGGTTCTGATCCAACTGCAGCCAGGCTGCTTTGTTGTCCCAAACTCTCTAATCATATCTCTAAGATTAGCTGCTTCTTCCCACTGACCTGCTGCTGCACAGATATTTGATAAAAGCACATAAACTGATGGATTGTCATTGTCTCTTTCCAGAATAAGTCTTGCAACTGCTCTTCCTAGCTTTAAATTACCATGAGCTGCACAAGCACTAAACATTGACCAGCACATATTAGAATGTGCTCCCAAATATCCATCTTTAATAACGGTCTCTGCCTCATCAAGGTATCCACTGCGACCTAGCAGATCAACCAAGCAAGAAAAATGATCCACACTTGGCAAAATTCCATAAGCTTTTACCATTGTATAAAAAATACAAGCACCGTCATCGACCAAACCTGCATGGCTGCAAGCAGAAAGAACTGAAGTAAAGGTAGCCTGGTCTGGTCTGATTCCAGGTGTGGTCTGCATTGCCTCAAAACAGGACACAGCTTCTTTCCCTCGTCCATGCTGTGCATAAGCAGATATTATAGCATTCCAAGAGATTGTATCTCTTTCCACCATTGCATCAAATACTCTCAAAGCCCCATCCAAAGATCCACATTTGGCATACATTGTGACCAAGGAATTACCCAAAGAAACTTCTGAAGAAAAACCATGTCTTAGTATGTAACCATGAATCTGTTTCCCATGACTCATGGCTGACATGCTAGAACAAATGCTCAGAACAAGACTGAGGGAATAGGCATTTGGCTTGATTTGTGCACGAAGTAACGCAGAGAATTGCTCGAACCCTTGTAACGGATGTCCATTCATCAAAAACCCAGATATGATACTGTTCCAAGATATTAAATTTTTATAGGGAACGGCAGAGAAGATTTGAAAAGCACTCTTCATCTTCCTATGTCTGCAATATGCAGAAACTAACACATTCAAAACTTCAATTTTCACAAGCCCACTTGTGCATAGAAGGGAGTGGATCATCTCCACAACTTGCAACGAATCTGTAGCAAACAGCAAACTTCCATAAGTATACTCGTCTGGTTCAATTCCCTCCCTTCTCATTTTCAAATAGCTCAAAATTGCTTCTTCCTCGAGATTCTCTTGTAGAAACGTTGAAATCATTATGTTCCATGAAACAACATCCCTTTCCTCCATTCGCTCAAAAATATCTCGAACCTCATAAACCTCCCCAAACCCAGAATACATTGTCAGCATTGCATTGTTCACAGCAACACAACCAATAAGACCCATCTTGATAGCTTGAGCCTGCGCTTGACAACCAGCTCTTAAACATGAACAGGAACTTATGACACTCACAAAGGTAACTTCCGTTGGACCAAAACAGTCCTTTTGCATGTCTCTGAACATCAAAAATGCATCCTCACTTCTCTCTTCACTTGCAAAACCATCTATCATTGCATTATACGTAACATAATCACACGTGCCACCTTCTTCTGCTTCCTCAAACACCTCACAAGCATCCACAACACACCCACACTTAAAATACATAGTGATCAAAGAATTAACCACAGAAGTCCAACCCAAAATACCACTTTTGATAACCACCGAATGCACGTGCCTTCCATAATCCAAAAGCTCCCAGGAGCACATACTCAACACGGTGGCAAAAGTGTATTTATCAGCCTTAACACCCATCTTTTGCATGTCCCTGAAACACAATATTTCCAGTCAAATAATATCACGGCATGCCACATACATTCACTTTTTTCAATTTTAACCTTTTAAATAAAAATGAGAAAAAAATTATTAAAGTAAGAGGAATATTTTTTTTGTATTAGGCAAAAGAGATGTTCCATGTGCGAGGCAATTCTACCCAATTCAGTAGGAATATTATACGCAACTAAACTCTCCCTCCAAGTATTCAATAGAGTTGCCTACTTAGGGTTAAATTCAACTGACTACGCTGAAACATTTATGTGCAAGTTGATCCACACGTTCCATGATAAGTAAGAGGATAATGGTAGAAAAAGGTAGGAAAAAAAGTAAACAATTCCAGCTGCTAATGTTTATATTTCGACACATTCACGATTTATTATGTATGTGCATGTAATATCTATTTCCTATTTTCTCATCAATAATTAATATTATTTACATTATTGTTATTTGGAGGAGTTGAATGTAGCAAATAATGAATGTGATGAAATATCACTTGTTAATTTCATAGGAAGATTAATTTCTATGCATTTTTAGTATAAAAAATTCGACATTCAACCAATAAAAAATCATTATAGCATGACTCTTATAATTGTTACAGTAAAAAAAGAAAAATACTTATCAAAAGTGACAAGTAGAATGAGTGTAAAAATTCCATACTACTAGACTATTTATTGAGAAAGGTTAGTAATACACTCTAACACACTTTTTTTAATACATCATCTACTATTGGCTAATTTCTTTTTAAATAAACAAATTGGCGGGTTTGACATCTTACCTAATGACTCTGTTTTAATTTCATTGTTTACAATACATTCCAACAAGTCATGTCTTAACAATAAAATAGATATATAAAAAATTATATTAAAATTTAAAATTGTAAAAGAGTGAAGAGTAAATAGAAAACAGTATAGAAGAGTAGCTTCTTATGAAATCTGCCGATTAGAGTAAACTTGGTATAATGTAAATTTTTTGAAAAAGATGTGATCCAAGTAGAACAATAACCTCTGTTTTTACAATCCATCTAGCATTTTATGATACCTTTTATATATTTTCCAGCTAAAGTATTGATATTGCTTATTTTCCCGATAAAGTGAGTTCCTAACCTAACCTTGATCACCTGAACAAGTTAAAAGCAAGACCTTCATGACCCTTGTCCGCACACCCGGTAATGATAGCGTTCCAGACCGCCGCGTGTCGTTTGGGAATTTGGTCGAACAGTTGAAGGGCATGGGTAACAGGGGCCAGTTTGGCACAGGCCGAGAGAAGTGTGGTCCACGAATACGCGTCGGGGCAATGTATTTCGGTGAACGCGCGTTCGACGGAGGCGAGGTCATGGGTCTTGGCGTAGAGCGAGAGGAGGGAGTTGGCGACGTGGGAGTGGGCCCAGAGCCCTGTTCGGACTGCGTGCGCATGGAGCTGGGCGCCGAAGGTGATGTGGCGGGCGTTGGCGGCGGCGGTGAGGGCCGCGGAGAGGGTGTAGTGGTCAGGTGTGGAGGTGGAGTGGGCGATGACGAAGAGGGTGAAGGATTGGGTGTGGTGGTTGGAACGAATGAGGTCTGCCAGCATTTGGTTCAGCTTCAGCAGACCTTTCATTTCTCATTTGTTTATGAAACAGTGACGATGAAGAAGAAGGAAAGGAAGGGTACCATGGTAACCAGACCAAACAATTTCTTCATGCAACCTCTTGAACACTATGCTCGTAATACTAATGTTTTGCAAAATATGAAACTTTGTGTAACTAAATTTTGAGGATTAAATAATATTTAACTGTGAAAAATTCATTTGTATTTAAGTTAATATTGTGTATATTCACGCGCATTTTTTTTTAATAATATAAAAAAAAATTAATGTTTTCATGTGATGCATTTTGCTTGAAGATTTACTTGCATCATGTCACAAACCTTTTGCTTCATTCATAATTTAGTATCACTTTTTTAGTTTTGTCTAATATATGTTTAACACTAAATAACTTAAATTAGACGAAAAATTATCCTGGTTATTATAATTAAAAGTTTTTATATCAATAATAAGACCATAAAATTAAGATGTGCATCTTATAAAAACTTAATTCATATTTGTCTTAACAATGTTGTAGAAATTCATGTTGAACAACAATAACTTTCTTTTGTTAATAGAAAATGATGTAATGATATTTTATGTTATTTAGTTGTACAGTGATACGAGTCTCTAACATGTTATTAATCTAAAATTTGAACTATTTAATTTTATATGTATTGAATTGTCAATTATCTTTGTAATAATTATATAAAATACTTTATTTACATTTCATGCGACACAACTAACAACAATCTTTATAATTAAATTTGTCAATCTTAAATTTTGTTCTTTATTTTCTTTTTCAGCTTTTAATAATCTTCTATATATTTTAATTTCAATTTGTCAACCCACTTAATTCATTAATTAATAATATTTATATTTTTAATATTTAATTTATTGTCAAAACTTACTATGAGCTCATATTTCAATTTGGATAATGTATTTATAGTGGCAAATCATCAACAAATGTTTTAAGAGTGTTAAAATTTTTATATAGATAAATAAAATATTTTGGAGATGTCAAATATATAAAGTATATTAATTTTTAAAAATAATTTAAATTATATATTAATTTATATAAATATAAAAATAAGTTTTGAGGCCAAAGCTTTCCTTTGTCACCATGAACTGCCTAGTATCCAATATTTTACATACTTTATTAATATGATTTAATCATTCAAGATATCCCTATTTACAGACAGAATATCAATTTGGTCATTTTCTTTCTCGACGTCTCAATTGGGTTCTATTTTTGTGAAAATTACAACAATTCGACCCTTGCCGTTAAATTGAGTCCAACGGCGTCAGTGTCTTATTGATGTGGCACGCTGGAATGAGTTTTTAATTGACGTGTAGAGACACCTCTATCTGACGTGGCAGGCCGGTCATTTTTTCCAGATTTTCTTCTACTTTCCCTACCTGAATGATCATCTGTTGCTTTTTCTCCAACAATGCTCTTTCCAAGCAGTTCAGATCTTGGTATCCTTGAAGTATCTTTAGAACTAAAGCCATTAAATTTATCATGGCTTCTTTGAATGGCATCAAGCCCATTATCCCTAAGATCTTCAGGAACCACTTTGGAAGAATGTGAAAGATCGGATGCTCTAGTAACCTTGTCATCATGCAATTTATCAGAAACAGAGAATCATTGGATGGTAAAGACATGGTTTTGATATGAGCATTCACAAAATTAGTTTCATATCTACTATGCTCATGAAGTTGTAAAATTCCATTAACAGATACATCATGTGTATCTGCCAAAGGTTGCTTAATCCCTGACTGGTAAGCAGCATCTTTTGCAGGAGTTGGCACACTGGAACTCTCAATTTCATTGTCTTCATCATCAGCATCAGAACCATAATTTCCAAGACCTAAAACATCTCCAGGAGAACCCCTAAATCGGGTTCGTCCATCAGCCTTCGTCGCGCCACCAGGCGCCGCTGTGACTGGAGCACCGGAGTTCGCCTCCTTCATCTCCACTATCATGCAACCCTGCAAACAAAAAGCCCCAAATTTGCGAACCCTAAGTGCAGGAAAGATCGCCTCCTCCGACACCTACAAAATCTAGAAGCACGACAACAACCTCCGCGTCAGCATTTCCCTCGCCGGCTTCGGCGGTCTCAAAATCCAGTGCGCTGACCAGAGGTTTCCTCTTCCTTGGAGACGAAGATCACTAGCATGACGTCTCGCCCGATCTCTCGGATGCCATTAAAGCTGCCATGGAAAAAGGTAAGAGCTCTGCCTCCACATCGGAGCTAGACTCCGTCGACGACCACCGCAGGGTCAGTGGGTTTCTCCCCAGCCGCCACCTCCGCGGCTACCATTCCCGTCTTTAGCACCATCATCAAAAACACCAAAACCCTAAGGCGCGACCTTCACCATGCCAAACGCCGATGGAAACTGACGTTAATTAAAAAAATATAAATATACACGTAAGCCAGAGTAGCCCCTACACGTGAATTAAAAACTCATTCCAGCCTGCCACGTCAACAAGACACTGACGTTGTTAGATTCAATTTAACGGCAAGGGTCGAATTGTTGCAATTTTCACAAAAATAGGACCCAATTGAGATGCCTAGAAAGAAAAGGACCAAATTAAGATTCTGACCCGAAAATAGGGACCTCCTGAATGATTAAACCTTATTAATATTTATCAATGAAATATTTAAATTTGAATTTAAATATATTATTTTAATAATAACTTTAATATATGTTATTTTAATTTGAATTTACACAATAACAATCATATATTGTTTTTAGAAATGATTATATATATATATATATATAATTTATCGTATTCTGTTATAATTTTTAAAATAAATATGTTAATATATCATAAAAACTCATAATGGAGACATGTTAAAGAAGAATATATACAAGTTAAACAAAAGTGTCAATCATAAGAAGTGTTTGACACCTACATCAAGACTAGATGATCATACAATCAATTGACACATTCTTATTATAGATGGTCTTATCAATAGACACAAGTCTTACAAGATAAAAGTACTCTTAAGACAAGATTATTTAGACAGACTAAACTATCTAGCAATTCATGTTTTGAATTTAACATACAATATTTAACGAAATATTGTTCATTGAGTGAAGCGTCTAAAGGATGTGCTTACTAAAAACAACTTTGAACGAAATAAACATTTATAATGTTTTATGAAAATAATGTTTTCCAGCATATATTGTCTAACAAACAATGTTTAACAAACAACGTCTAACAAAAAAAAACGTCTAAGTGTTCGTTTTATAAAACACTCAAACTTAAGATCTTATATCTAAATAGTGTTGAACAGATAAATGTTTTAAAAAAAGAAACGTCTAGGAAAAGTTCGCTAAATGATGTAATGAAACTTCAAACAATTTTATATAGTAAACGTTTAACGTTTTATATTGTCTAAAGATCATATATCAAAGGCTTTGCTTCCTCAACGATGCTTCTATCAAACAAGCTGACATATGCCAATATGTTTTAAACACGCAATATGACTAAACGATTACCAATGTTTAAAACATTTATTGCATACGAAAAAGTACTTTTTTCTTGTATGCCTTGCTCTCTTTATGTGTGCAGATCATGAAAGTACAAGACCTTTACTGAAATTCCTACACAAGAAGGATAAAGACGTTAAGAGATAAAAAGAAATGTTGAGAATGTTTCCTTAAAGCTTTGAGCTCTGAAGAACCGTACAAGCTGCTTTTGTAAAAGCTCTAATAAAGCTCTATAGCTCTATAACGTAGACCTGAGTTTGAATGTCCACCTAAAAAGGCTATGAAGTCTACATGGAAGTCAACTCTTAGTCTAACGGATCTCTCTTGAAGAAAACTATATATAGATGATTGCATGAAGAGAAGACAAGAAGAATACATACATATAAACAAGCTTGATGTTACGTTATCTCTCTACATTGCCTAACGTTTCATTTAAAACAGAAAGTTTTTTCAAGTATTCATATCTCATTGTATTTAATCTATCCTCTCTTCGAGAGTTATTTGAATTTGTAGTTGTATTCAAAAACACCTTGACTGTTTTTGTAAACTCAAAAGTGAATCAAAATACTTGTTTGCTAAGTTCAGGTGAACTAAACGGTCTAGTCAGGTTGACTAGTGTTAAAATCAGGAGTGATTGATACTACTCGTTGATACTAGGAGTGGTTGATAATACTCGTTCATACCAAAAGTGGTTGATACTCGTTGTAATCTTTTTTAAAGATTAGTGGAACTCCTTAAGAGATCTTAAGAAAGAGTTGAAGCAAACCAGTACAAAAATTGTGTGTTATTACTTTGTTTTATAAATGTTTTCAAAAAGTTCTTTTAATCACATAAGCGTCTAATAATTATTGCAGACCGTCTAACCCCTGTAAAATTCACTAAAAATTATTTTGGGAAAAAACTTTAAAAACACTATTCTCTCTCCTCAAAACGAGGTGTTTTATTGAAACATCTATCTTTAAAGAAATTTAGGAGATTAGAATGTTAAACATCTAGTAAAGTAGATGCATATTACGTTAATACAAAGAATAAATGAATGTTTTAAAATATCAAAGCAACAAACGGTCTTTCATAAGTTAATAATAGATGTAGATCAGAGTACCTTATACTAGATGCATTTTTATGATATCTTAAACTGTACAAGCTAAATAAGAACATCTTTAAATAAAGATTTTGACTAAAGTATCATTAACTATATACACTAGTATAAAAACAGCTTATAACGTCCAACCACTGAATTACCAACGTTAAAAATGAGCGGTGACATTTTTGTAAATAAATGCAATTATTAAACGTCGTTTAGAATAATTCGACGTAAAAGGATATAAAACGTCGAATGACTTTTAAATTCGACGTCAAAATGTTAGTGAATTCAATAAAAATTTGAGCGGGAGATTGAAAATTCATTCACTTTATCTTAGCGCGCGATACCCTCTTCTCTTCTCAAACTTTTCTCGAACGAAATTTGACGAGCATCATATGTAATCTTTCTTTCATTTGATACAAATGCATGTTAATTAATTACTTTATGTATGATTTTTGTTTGTTTAAACCGATTATTTTCGTGCTCTTGTCCTTCATAGGCGCATTCTGCTTTCTCTCTCACTGTGACAAAACTTTATTTCGACAAACCCACTTTTGAAGGTTAGTTTTCGTTTTCGTTTTGAAGAACTTGTTTGTTGTTTTTTTTTTGTTGAACTTGTTTGTTGTTGTTGTTTAGTTGAACTTGTTTGTTGTTGTTGTTTGATTGAACTTGTTTGTTGTTGGATTGAACTTATTTGTTGTTGGTTATTATTGTTTGTTGTTGATACTACACGTTCATAATTCATGATTTATAAAATACCAAAGACTGAAATTTGTTGTTTTTCTGCTTTTCAGGTATCGTAGAGTTGTAAAAAAAGATCACAATTAATTAAAAAAAACAAAAAAAAAATTATTAACGTCGAATATTGACAAAATTCAACGTTAAGTTTAACGTCAAATATTACGTAAATTTAATGTCTCCTTATATGAGGTCGTTCGCGATTTTGCTGTTAAAAATCCAAAATATTCGACGTTGTACGCGATGATTTTTATACTTTGTGAATGTGCTCTTTAGTATTATGTACATCTCATTATTATCATATTATGTAGTAGAGGATGTAATAGAAAATCATGAACATCTGAAAAACTTTTAACACAATAAATCCTGAATGAATTAGAAAAAAGAAGTTCCATAATGGATGTTAGTGGACAACAGTCTTCTATTGTAATAAATTAGGAATAACAATGGACAAAGATGTAAACATATTGGAGACAAAGACAAGAAAAAAAATAGACAAAAGCAACACAAGAAGATAATGAAGATAATAACATTAAAGTACACGTTAAATAAGACACACAACAATAATTTAAAAATAATCACAATAATTATATTTAGAAATATTATCATTATTTTTTAATTATTTTTTGTTTTATGAAAAATGTCTTTAAAAAGTTATATTTATCAATTACAAAATCCCAATTTTTTCAAAGATAGTCCCTCATGAATGATCATCAACGAAAAACATTGAAAACTATATATTTTATATTCGTGTTTATTCTATATTCTCCCAAGTGAATTTGCTCTAGTTTTTTTTTTCATCTTTCTCATTATTTTACCTGACAATGTTTGTGTTAACTTTAGTGAATGGACACTTTTTAGAAATAATATATATTAATTGACTCATGTTTTTATAGAAATTTAGAATAACTAGTTAAATTCCTTACTTATGGAAAACATAATGATATACAGGAATTACATGTTGAAATTAAGAAAATAAATTATTTGATCACATGCTCAAAATTAGGTCTTTAATAGGGTGCATCTAGAGAGAACATAATATCTTAACAACAAAAAAATATGGAATTATACTACGTATTAACCATAAATATTTTTAAAAATATAAAATATAATGAAAATTATGATAATTTTAATTCATTTCGACATACAATGACAAATTTATAAATACCAGAAGATTATTTAAATATAAGTCAAATTAGAACTAATTGAAAGACTTTCTAACATAAGACATAATTTTCGATGATCTAACTTATTATCATACATAAAATTGAATACAAAATCTATAAGATGATTAACTATTATGTCAATTGATCTCATTCTCCCTCATATGTCGTAGTGAAGGGTGGTTTTCAGCTATGGTATCTCTTTTTTTCCTTCCACCTCACATGTGCATCTACAATGAAAGTATATATACATAGAAGGTGCACACAGTGTTTTACTGAAAAGTGTAAGTACTTGTATATTTAGTTTTTTCTTCTTCTTTTTTTACTTGTTAATTGATACATACCTCTCAAACTTTCTGACCAGAAATGGAATGTTAATAAAAGTAGCATTAATCATTGGATTATTATTACTAGATAGTTTAACTTTTGCAGATATATATATATATATATATATATATATATATATATATATATATCTTCATACGGCAATCAACCATATCCATGCAACCTTCAACCAATTTGGTTTTAGTTTAAAATGATAATATGTGCTTTCCAGACCTTGTTAAGATAAATGGGATAAATTACATAACCATAAGGAAAAAAGAAGACTGAAAGTAGTGCATACGATATAATGTGACAGAACATGTCTGAAACAACATACAAAAGGGTTTCAATCATCAGTAGTTTCGTGATCAACCATGTCAGAGTAATCGAGATTCAGATATTGGGTTATATCCCAATCGTTGTCAGGAAGCACATTCTCATTCTGGTTGCTTGTGGCAAATCCATATTGGAGAGGCTCATACCTATGAACAGATGCAGCATGAGGGTTTTGTTCATCAAATTGCAGAATATTAGGCTCCATTGACCCAGATGAAGCAACACTTCCATTTCCTGCTCCTACTGTTGAGGACTCCCAATTTAGGGCATTATTGCCTAAAGCATCTGCATGGTCCTGAACTTGTGCACTGTCAAAATCATATGACCAAAGAGACGAACTTAGGTCAAAATCTAACCATGCAAACTGATCAGCATACAAAAGGTTGTTCTCTGCAACATTCTCATGTTGGTCTTGTGAAGTTGTTACTGCTTGAGATTGTTGACCAATCTCATCAAACACTGATTGCATTGTGGTGGATTCAGGGTTTGACAATGCATCACCATCTACATTGTTTTCCTGCACTTCAGCTGAAGCTCCATCTACACCACTGAAATGTATATATATACATGCATGCAACATTAATACTACAAAAACTTAAGTCAGCAAATTATGTTCATAAAAAAAATTAAATGCTAATGAAATTACAAAGAAAACATGTGACAAAATTGAAGATCTTAATTTACAAGGGGAGCTATAATGAAGGCACTTTCATGTCCAAACCTGGAGGAATTACTACCATCAGTAGCAGAAGTATCCTTGCTAACCCTGAAATTAATAGGTAAAATTTAATGCAATCATGAATAGTTTGTCCCTTTACCAAAATGTTTATTATACCATATTTAGTGAATAAAAAGATGATTTAAATTTCTTGTCTATAAATAAACTAAATAAAATCAATCTAGGCACTTTTGTAAAAAACCTTCCTTTAACCTTTTTAGAAGCAAAATGTCTATTTGTTTTAATTTATCAAGAAGTTCAATATATTCTATTAACTTCATCATTATTTCCTTCTCTATCTATATATATAATTTTTTTTATCTAAAACATATCAATGATATGTTGGTTTATTTTATTTTATTTAAAAAAAAAACTATTTTTACAAGTTTCTCAGGAGGACATTTGAATAAAAATGTTAAATCCAAAATTAATCTCAACCAAACACGTTTGGCCATATATATAAATATTACGGAATTGTGATAATTGCAAGTGTACCTTCTGATTGTAAGAATATATTCTCTTAGACTCATTTGTTGCATTTCTGATATTTCCTTCAAATAGAAACTCACCTACGATTCGTAGTATAATTATTAGATGGAGTTAATTTAGCAACTATAATTAAATCAATAATCCATATATAAATTTTGTTGTATTAAAAAAGCATAAATTTAAAACACCATCACATACTGGAAAATTTGTATATGCAAACTTGCCCCATATCTTAATGGCAATCAAATCGTGAGCTCTTGCTGCTTCAAGTTCATCCTTAAATCCACCTACCAACTCCAAATCATATGCATATACTAATTAAGTAAGATTAGTTGTACCAAATTTCCACCAATCATTATCCAAATCAAAATGTTTGGATTTATTACCTTACAAAAAAAACATGTAATTAGCTATTGCTAAATACAGAGATCCAAGTTAATGTAGAGTGGAGAATAGTTAGCTTCTTTTTTAAGCACAAGAAACTTGAATTATTTGACTATGTTGCTAAAAAATGACACCAACCATATCATACTAAAATGCACAATCAACTATGAAACATGTCAATAGTGGGTTATATAACCAAAGATTATCTTAAAACTTTTAAGCACAAGTTTTAGTAAGTCAACAACCTCATTCCAACATGATTTATATACTTAAAAGGACAACTAAGTAGAATTAATAAACTTTGATTTTCATAATCACTCCCTTCTCATAAACCCTAAACAACTATATATGAAACTCGAGCTACCATCATCCAACAATAAAAGCACTCAATTGAAGTCTAACCCTTAGTCATTCCTCTCTAAATTTTAATCTCTTTTTTTTTAATATTTTTAAAATCATATTTAAATTTAAAAGGATGCATATTCAACTGTTAACTTTTCTTAATTAATCAATTACTTTATTTTCCAAATACTAAATCCAGATAATTTTTCCGCATCTATCTTAATTAATTCCCTCTTTTCACTCTCTAAACTCTCCATTCCTACACTCTCAGAAAATTAAACTCATCATATATAAAATAATCAAAACCAAACACAAAAAGAAGAACATCGTTTTTACTCACCAATATAAACTGCCGAAGTTGATAGAGATCCAAACATACAACATGACAAAAACATTAGTAACATTTGAGGACAAAAAACAAAATCATTAGAAGTGAAAAAGCTAAAAATTCCAACCTGTTTTTCCTCTCTTCCCAGTTGTTTTGAGGTCCTTATCCCACACAAAAGATTCAAAACGTCCCTTACACCTATGCAAAACGAATCATATGTATGAAAGCAAAAATTCTAACACATCAACATAAAATAACTTAGATGTTGTTTTCACATACACACATATAAACAAGTAACAGAAGAATTGACGAAGTTGTAACCTTCGTAATCAGACTTTATGAAGTCAAGATTTGTAAGTATTTAGTTAAAAAATAGATACTATAATATAAGTATTGGATAGATTTTTGAATGAAGGTGACGTGAATTTCTTATGGGTTGGATTTATGTTTCATTAATGTTGACTTTTTTCAATTATTTTATGTAGAAAGCCCTCTCCACTACGTGATATAAGCTATTAATCTGATTTATCTTCGTATATAAGGGTAATAGATTCTGTCATTGTTACTGATAAACAAAGGTAATAAAAGAAACATGTATACCTTGTCACTCCTCGATACATTGAGGTTGTTTTCTTGAAATTCCGTTTACGATATCGTTTTTGCTTAACTTGTTCTTGAACTCCGAACTCAATTGTTTGTGAGGCAACCACGCTGCTCAGAGTTAAAGAACATTAAAAAAGAAGGTAACATAAACTAAATAAAAAACATGAAAATTGGAGTGTTAAGTTGCTGATGAGACACCAACCTGGTTTGTTGTGATGCATGTTCCATTGCTATTAAGTTTGAAGGAAATTGGGATCCTTGAACTGGAATCAGAACTTCATTTTTTGTGAAATTTAGGGTTACAGAAGAACTATTCCACAAGCCTCGAGAACTTCTTCCACGTTTAGGGTAACGTGGCTTTGAGGGTTCCATGGTTGTTTTTTGAAGCAACTCTTCAATGGAATTCAATTGTTTTAGATCTGTTTTTGAGCTAAAATAGATATAATGTTTGATTACGGTTACATTTTTGTTCTATCTATACATGGAATGCTGGACTTCACAATTTTTTGTCCTTTTTATGAACTCTCAACTCTCACTCACATGGCGTTATTGTTAAATTTTAATCATTATGTTTATACACAAATTTTAATGTAACTTTACTTCTTAATTAATTATTGTTTAAGAAGAGAGAGAGATGGGAATAAATAAATTATTTTTGGTGTTTTAACTCTCGACGTGTTATAGAAGTTATGTAAATTACACCAATTACACGTGAGGTTTTGTGAAATTATGTGAATATTTTTCGTTTTTTTTCTCTTTACACACACTTACCTTTTTTCATGTTTTAAAAGGCAATATTTTAATTACACTAACGTTTCAATTCTAGGAAATTATTATTGTGCATATCCTAAGTTAAGATAAAGGTTTATAAAACAGATGTTTATGTATTTTCACTATATTTGAGGAGTAATTTGAGCAATTTAATCATAAAGTTTCACCTAATGTAAAAATTGAACACGAGAGGATTGTTTTCTCCTTTTCTAACTTCTTTTAATCAATTTTTAAAAAAAAATTGTTTGATATTTGTTATGACTTATTTAAAAAATCATCATTTTGTTATGAATTTTCTAAAATATAACTCTCTTATTTTTTAAAGTAGTATCTTTTTTTTTGCCTTTGTTAGTGAAAAGCTAAAATGAATTTAAAAGATAATTCAGATCAACGGAAATTTTAATTTCTTTAATTAACTGGTTTTTTTTGTTTAAATTATGATTATGAAATATAAATTAGCTTATACTTTAAAAAGAAAAACTATAAAATACAATTACTAGATTATTCTACATTAGAATATTTTAAATATGTACTTATAAAAAAACAAGTTAAAAAAAACAAGGCGATATTATATTTATTAATTATAAAAAAAACAAGTTAAAAAAACAGGCGATTTTATCATAAGCTATTCTAAATAAATTATGGTTTCAATAATACTTCTTTAATATTTGGTTCTTATAATTTTTAAATTTCATATAAAAATTAAAAAAAAAAGGAATGATAATTCTTTGGAGTAAAAAACTGTAACAAGCCTCTAATTTATTAATAAACAAATGGTACGTTTAATTACCATTATTAAATATTTAAAATTAATTATCATTTTAAATATATAAATTCATTATCAATATTAAATTTATGAATGAAAAAATCATCATAATTAAATATTTCTTTTGTTTTAGTAAAATACAGTACAGATTAAATGCACATATACACGATATTTGAGACAGTTCTCATTGTTTTAGGAAAATTAACTTTATGCTAAATCTAAATCTTATTAGTGTGACAAAGAAGATTGATTAGTTAAGTATTCTAACTTAATTTTTTTTTCAAGTATTAAAGTGACCAGATTATCCTTTGGTTATATACAAGATATGTGATCAGTAAGAAAATTGCATTTTGGCATCTTTAAATATATTATATTTAGGGTGGACAATGATTTTGAATTTCTTATGATATCTTTTGTATTTAAGTCGGTACGTAATAATTTGGTTATTCTGCTGAATTTTTTTTTGTCGAGACTCATACATTATTATATATATTTTTAGTTTAATTGATTCGAAGATCTCTATTTGTGCAGTTTTATGTTAAGTAGGTTCCTGTATTTTGAAGTAGCTCAATTTGGTCTCTAATTATGAAAAGTTGAAGCAATAAAGTCCATGCTGTTAAATTCTGTGAACGGTATCAAAATCGTTGCCTAGTGGCTAGGTGAGGTGGCATTTGAAAACACGTGTCACATCTAGCACGTAGTCTCTCTTCGCGAAAGGGTTTCGCCTCTTCTCCTCCGCGGCGTTGCGAACAACCTAATGGTGTTTCAGGCAAATTGAACTCGTTCTGGTTCTTGGTTTGATTCTTGCAGGTTTCTGGATTTCGATGTGGAGGCACGAGAGGAAAACACGAGAGAAGACGAACTGATGAAATTGATTAGGTGTTCTTCTTTGCAGGTGCGACGCAGAAACGAATGGGTTTCATGGATGAAGGTGTTGATGTTCGATGCTGGTGCAAGCTGCTGGTGGTTCGCTAATGGCAGAGTGGTGCGATGAAGGTGGGTGCTGCAATGGCTTCGAGTTCTTGCGCGAGAAGTAATGCGATTCTGGGTTTTTGGTTTGGCTTTGCAAGTCCGAAAGTGATGTCGACACTGACGCGTTCTTGCTTCGCGGTGGAAGAGAAGAGTTGCGATTATGTTCCTTTGATTTCCAGGTGGAGAAGATGAAGATGGTGGCGGCGGCGCATGTGTTAGCAGCGGCGACCTGCGCTGTGGAGATGGTTTGCTACCGGCAAGAATGGCACGCGAGGAAGATGATAGTGTCCGTGGAAGAAGGTCGCGAGAAGCGTGGTGGCCTAAGGTTGCTCATGGTGCTGGCGCTTGTGGTGACCGGTTCTACGGTGGCGTTGATGATCGTGAATGGTGATGACGGCGAGATCGTGGTGGTGGCAACTGGGTTGTCTTCTTTGCACGGTTGCTTTCGCTCCACCTATTAAACTCTTTATGTGCCATGTGTTTTCAAATGCCAACTCACCTAGCCCTCACCTAACCACCAGACAACAATTTTGACGTTGTTTACAGAATTTAACGGCACGAACTTTATTGCTTCAATTTTTCATAAATAGGGACCAAATTGAACTACTTGAAAATACAGGGACCTACTTGACGCAAAACTGCACAAATAGGAACCTCCGAATCAATTTAACCTATATTTTTTAAAGGATTAGAGCACTCCACAAGTTTATTATGCTATAACCACACATTATTATATATAATTAATTAATTTTTTATTGATGAAAAAAGTCTTGTAACTTAAAACTGTTTTTTGGTACTATAACATATGAATTCACGTTTCTTATTCGTAACGTTATTACATAACAAAATTTAATCAAGTTTTATAAACAGAAAAAAAAAATACTACAAGATAAAAAAAAAGGTCACAAAAAATAAAGTTAAAATTAAGACGTTATCCGATTATATTTTTTAAATATCCGAATGAATGAAGTCTTTTTGGATATCGTATGTTTGTACCGATTTTGATAACGTAATATTTATTTTTTATATTAGATATATATGTGTAATATTTATTTTTAAATTAGATATGGAGATAGATAGTAATGTACGTATCCTTTTGTTTTGTCTGCATCCCTAGACTCATCTCAATATTTGTTCATATTTCATACTGATATTCATAAAAATGAAAACACTTTTAATTTATTAAGAGATTTAATTTGACCTTTATCTTATTATTATTTGAGTTTTTTATTCTATTTTTATATAATTATAATTTTTTTCTTGTTATTTGATATTAAAAAAATGTATATTTTGATATTTAATACTTGATAATATGATATTTTCTTTGTTATTAATTTTTTTTTAAATATTTAAAATAGTATAGGATAGATATAAATACTAGTACGGATATACTCATCCTTCAATAGGAATGAGAATGTTAATAAAAAATTCAGATCTATTAAGAATGAAGATGAAAACAAAAATAATTTTTTATTTAACAAATGAGAATGAAATAGTTAAACCTTAACTCATATTGATGATATCCCTAGTTCAATCCACATTTATTACTAAACCTAAAAGTATAGTTAATAGTAAGAATACAACTCTTTTTTACTTAAAAGTTGAGTTTAAGAAAGAGATAAACATTAAAAATATTTTATAAAAAATAAAAAAAAATCATTTTGAATTAATGAATATTGAAAATTAGGTGTTGATAGCTTATGCTATTTACATATGTTTAATAGATAAGATGAAATTTTTGGTATTTTAATATTATCGAAATAAAAAATAAATAAGAATAGAAACATTAGTTTTACCAGAGTTTAAAAAACTGAAAGAAGTAAATGATGGTGCGAACAAAAGTTAGACTTTGTGCAAAAGGAAAGATAAACTAGGCTTTAAAGGATCATAAGAACCATATGAAATTAGGCATGAGGGCCATAAAAAGTTGGGTTTTAAGAACAAGGTAAACTAGGCTTAGTGGGCCAGGCAAGCTGGACATTGGTGGTAAGATAAACTAGGATTAAGAAGTCAAGTAAGTTGGTCTTTGAAGGCTAGATAAACTTGGCTTAAGGGGCCAAGTAAATTGGGCTTTATAGGTAAGGTAAATTAGGCTTAATGGTTCATGCAAGGGGTGTTACTCTCTCCACCACCACCTCTTGCTCTCTCCACCTCCCCATTCCTGTTTTATCCCTCCCTCCATCTTCTTATTCCTATTTTACCTTTCCGTATAATTTTATTTTTAGGGTTAATATTTTATAACTTCTACCCACTTCAATGTCTTACATGAATGCGATGGTCTGATTTATGCTTAACCAACAAACATTTGTTATTGACAGTTATGTTATTTCTTTCTCTCTTCGATCTCATCACCTGAAAAACACAACCATTTTAATGGTGGACCCATGTTTCTATGTTTCATTTTCTTCTATCTCTCTCTGTCTTTTATGCTTCTTTCCATTGTTGTATCTTTTGAACTTTCTGATTGTTTATCTAACACACACCAACGTACGAAGAGTTAAGAAATCTCACATAAAAAGAATGTTGATACATGAGGAAGAAATATATGTCGCAATGTGTCAGAAAAAATATTGTGGAGGATAGTTAATTTTATAAAAAGGTTGAAACATTTTATATAATCATTTAAATAAAAAATTAAAATATTGAAATTTTAAAACTTTAAGAAAGGAATTTGATCATTTAAATTTAGAAAAATTTAAATTATAATTAAATAGTAAGAATTTTAAACTTTTGAAATTTTTTTAATTAATTCATGTATACATTTTTCATTTTTCTTATTCGGTTATCATTTTGAAATTGAGATACATATGCTTTAACACATTTTACTAACAATAATAAATATTTCTCCCATGTTAACAATTAATTGTGATTAATTTTCATATTTATTTTGCAATCATTTTTTTTTACCAACATTAATGATATATGTTTCCATTGATGTCATTTAGAATTTTTTATCAATGTCAATAAAATTATTTTTTATGATGTTAGTCATAAAATATTCATTATTGTTAGTTATAAAATATTCATTATCGTTTGGAACCGCTGCACCGCTGAATGACCACCGCAAACACCCCGCATCGCTGCACCACGAAAAGTCACACCACTGCACCATGAAACCAAACGGATATGGAGACAAGAATATGAGGAAGAACCAAACGGATATGGAGAAGAGACGTAACAGTTGGGAGATGAGAAGAAACGGATCCGGTGAGAGTTGGAGGGGGTGAGAATCTGGAAAGAGAGAAAGTGAGACTTGGGAGAGTGAGGGGGGGGGGGGGGAGGGTGGGGCTGCGCGAGTGAAAATGGGTGAGTAAAAATAGATAGGAATTTAGGGTTTCAAAATAAAGTAAATAAATAGGATTAAAAGTAAAAAAAGCTACTTTTGTAATTAAAAAAAATTGTAGAGGGTTTTTAGAGGTGGAGGGAGCAACACTCTCATGCAAGCTATGCTTTGGGGCAGGTATGTTGGGTTTTAAAGATATGTAGGTTATTCACATGAATGAAGGAGACCATCAATCCAAGAAACGTCTTGAAAGATGAATTTGTAATATTGATTTTTCTTTTTTACCTATGAAAAAGAAACTTGAAAAAGTATGTAGCATGATTATGGTGACTCGCGTTATGTTTTTAAACATGATATGTTGATAGATGTTATAACATACAAATCATTATGCCTATCATTTCAAGCACAAGGTGTCATAACGCTTGTCCAAGGATCAAAACCATGAATGCTCGAATGCATGATGAAAACATTTATTATGGTTTGTTCCTTTGATTTTCCTATGCACACCAAAGTAAAAAAATTGTTCTCCTTGCAATCATCAAACTCATTGTTATTTTCAATATTTAATGAAAGTGATGAATGTTACACATCACGAGGTCTATTCTAAGATGGTTATATGCTTGAATTTCTTTTTCACAACATTAGTGCACATGTGTTTGAATTCATAGGCGAGTGAAAATTGAGACATGTTTGAAAGGGTTTAGAGGAGATTAAATAGCCATGTGGGCACGTTCCTCACACACTCCTCAAAAGAGTTGTAATATGTGAAAGTTAGTGTGAAAAATGCAAGATACCCACAATGTTGTCCCATATTTGGCTTATGGGTAAAGTATATGGGCATATGGATCTATGAATGTTAAGGCGAGAAATCCATGCGGAACTTATAAAGCTAACCTAGTTTTTGTATATGGAGAAAATTTTGAATGAAATATGGGTTTTGTTTTAAAAGAAGTAATGGATATTGAAATGAATGGTTGAAAAGGATTACCTTAATTGGTTTTGTTTTCACTTGCTTTTGGCTATATAACAGGAAGTTCCCCTCTTTTCGAGAAATTATTTATTTTTTAATTTTATTTCCTTTTTTCATTTTTTGCTTTTTGTTTCATTCATTGATTTTTAATGAATGCATTGTTGGTCATGTCATCTTATCACAAAATTAAGCTTTATCAAAATTAGAGCAACCATTTTTTAATCTGTGAACTTTTATTTGGCGTGTAACATGACTAAAGGTCGAAAGGTATTGAAATACAAGACAAAAGGCCCAAATGAATTTTTGTCAGTTATTTTATTGAATCAAGGGTTAGCATCTAGGTATTGCATCTACTATCTCTCAAGAATTTTTTAACACTTCGCTTTTTTCAAATTTTAACTTCATTTTTTTCATTTGTCATCACTTTGTAGTTCTTTTAGCTTTTTGGCTTTTTTTTTCATGAATTCTTTTTATTTGATCATTGAGTGCTTTGGATATGTATCTTGAGTTAGCTTATATTGTAATGATAACCCTTGTTGGAAAATAAATTTGAAAAATACTTTATTTTTGGCTCAACAAGGTAGCAATGAATATTTTTGTTTTTTCAGATAAAGAAAGACGGTCACACATCATTTCAAATCCTAATTGTTTTATTTTCAAAAGATTAACTCAACGTCAAAACTCAACGACCTCAACATGAGTCATCTTTTCTTTTCTATTTTTTTCTTTCTTATGTTTTATCCTCTCTTTTTTTACTTTTCTTTTCCTTTTAAATATTTTGACAATTTTTTTATTTTTTTAGAAAAATTCAAGAATTACCCAATTAACGCTAAAAATGTTGTTAATAATAATGTTGTTAATAACAATGTTGTTAGCACAAATCCTTTTATTATGAGAAGATGAAGAATAGAGGTTTTCAAACAATAAGCACACGAATGTCTTAAAAGAAAATGTTAACTTTTTATTCTTGATTAAAATATTTGACTGCGAAAAAGAAAGACACTCCACTATTCTTCACTTCCCATTATTTATTCATTTTTCTCTTCTTTTTTCATTTTTTTTGTTACTTTTTGAAGAATTTGATGATTTGTAAGAAAAACAAATGAATCAAATGACAACGTTATTTTACTTTTTTTTTTCTTTTTTTTACACACTTTAAGACTTGTTTCGAATGAATCTTGAATATCTCATATACTTTGAAATTTCAAGAAAGATATAACATGATACAAATTGTGAAAATCATCGTAACAATATGAAAGGCAATCCAATTGTTTAACACTATTACACTAGTAAAAAAAGTGATTTTTAACGTGGTGGCATTTTTGTAATTTTAGCGAAACTATATGTCTCGTTTGCTTAGGAACCGATGCCTAAAGAGGTGTACTCTGACCAACCAAGGTAGAAAAATCTGCCTCCCCTTGCAAATCAGTCTTTTCACGTGATAAGCTTTTCAAAATAGGACATATTGTCTCGATTCATAGTAGAACCGATGTCGTAGGGCCTTTCAACATCGGTTTAACCATGAACCGATGCGTATAGTGTGAAATAATTTCAAATTTGGTATTTTGAATTTCTTTTTCAATATTTTCTAAGGAGTATATGCCTCGGTTCTTTCACTTAACAGAGGTAATAGCCTTTGCGTAAGTTCAAATTCTAAACACTAAACGCGAACGCATTTTCTTGCGTAGTGTTCTTCCTCTTCCCTTTCGCGTCTCCAAAGAAGTTCCTCCTTGTACCGCCACTGCACCGCTACCGTTGTTTTGTCATGTAGTCATCTTCGCCTCTCCTCGACACCGTCGTTGGCCGTTCTTCATCGTCATTGATGTTCACGCTGCTGACATTCATCCCTTCTCCATACGAACCGAGGCCTAAAGTCTGAAAAAAAAAACACGCTACTGCTTCAATTTTTTATGAACTGAGGCAAAATCCTACCCTTTTTTGCCTCGGTTCATAACTAAGGCAAAAAGCCTATCTCTTTTTGCTTCACCTGTATATGCCTCGGTTGCGAAACCGCTGCCTATAGGCGAAAATAACATTTTTCGTTTCTCTTTAATGCACTAATGTTAAAAGCATAAAATTTTAATGTTTACAAATCAATGGTGTTCTTCATGCAAAGGTGATTTCATGATTTAATGGAATATTTTCTTCAACATGAGGTTGTCCTTCTTCAAATGTCAACATATGTGTTAGGTCTATCGAGGAGGATGTTACCTGTGTGTTACACAAACACCAATAACATCCGAGCCAACTATATAAGGGATCGACATCACTCTTTACCCAAAGCTTTAAGCCAATAGGTTAATGGGTCTTTCACCTTTATATACTACTCTACTTTCTCATTTCTATCCAATGTGGAACTTAGACTCACACTTGGATTCTCAACATCTCCCCCTCAAGGGTGAGTCCCTTCCACATAGGTACACTCCCCCTTCAATGGAAGCATTTCCAACTAACCACAACCACGAGTAGCCCTTTCCAACTACGTATCTTACCGGAACTTGCTTACCTAGATACCCTTTGCTAGGAAGACTTTCGGTATAGGGATCATTATACTCGTCCGAGCCGTTCACCAAGACAAACCATCGACTCTGATACCACTATTGGGTCTATCGAGGAGGAGGTTCCCTGTGGGTTACACAAACACCAATAACATCTGAGCCAACTATATAAGGGATCGACACCACTCTTTACCCAAAACCTTAAGGCAATAGGTTAATGAGTCTTTCACCTTTATATACTGTTCTACTTTCTCATTTCTATCCAATGTGAGACTTAGACTCACACTTGAATTCCCAACAATATGAGGTTGTTATATAGGAGATTTAGTAATAGCTTTGTTTAAGCCATGAGGTTAGGAGCGAAATTCATAGCTTTCTTGTACCAATTGTGATTTTTCTACCCATTAACTTAATTGATTTCTTGTCCCAACTATAATTTTTGTGAATATCAAAACACATATTCATCAAGTAAATGAATATCCTAACAAGTAATCATATTTACACATATTCAAAGGTTTAGAAAGGATTTTGTTTTATTTGATGATTTTATTCTCCCCTTCTATTTGTATTTTCGTTTGTGATTCTTATACTCTACATGTGTGGAATTGTCACACTGAGTATAGTAATAGGTGTATATGAAAAACCTTATAGCATATTGTAAGTGAATAATTTGGTGTAAATGGTGTTATGTTTAGAGGAAGAATAGATAATGAAAATGTGTTGGCCATTGGATCCTCTACATACATAAATGTCCCATTGATTATTCTGGCTGTTGGAGAATGAAAAAAAAGGTTAGGAAGAAGGTGCTAGCTGAAGAATTCAAGAATATGATATGGATGAGATTAGTTGTGATAATAATGGATGTTGATGAATGATGAGTCTAATTAAAAAGTTGAAAATTAAAAATGGAAAGAAAGAAATTTGTTATATAAGTTTGGACTAAGTTGGGTTAAAATATATTTTAAATTTTAAACTCTACTAACTAAAAAAGGGAGTTGCTCCCTCCACCCCCACACGTCTCTTCCTCCACCTCCCCAATTTTCTAAAATGCCAATTATATCCTTCTAAAATGACAATTATATCCTCAAAAGTTAAAAATTTTATTTTTTTATTATTTTAATATTTTAATTTATTTAAAATTTCTGATTTACTTTCCTCTGCACCTCTTCCTCTCTTCCATTTCCGTTTACCTTTCTCTCTTCCGTCAAGCTTCTTCTCCATTTCTCCATTTTCGTTTATCATTTTCTCTTCAAGCCTCATCAACCTTCCACTTCTATTTCTCCATTTCTTTCTTCTTACCATATATAACATTTAAAATTATAAATTTAAATATAAATTACTGTAAATAAAATAAACAAATAAAATAAAAACGAAACGTAAAAGGAACACTGCCTCTGGACGGATGACATCCTTCAACGGATGTCAACATCCGTTTAAGGCAAAACGGATGTCGACATCCGTTTCGCCTTAAACGGATGTTGACATCCGTTGAAGGATGTCATCCGTCCAGAGGCAGTGTTCCTTTTAGGTTTCGTTTTTATTTTACTACGTTTTGCGGCTCATGAAAGGATTATAGGCTTGGATATTCAAAGGATTATTGGAAGTATGGGAAGGGTTTAGGGTTTAGAATTATAGGAAGGATTATGACTACGTACCTGGAGAGGAACCACGACAAGGACACTACACCATAAACGCACTGCACCACGTATTGCACCGAGAACAAGAGGAAGATTGCTTGATAATTCTTTTCACGATCACCAAGCTTTGCAGAAAAATATTTTACTCATACAAGGAACTACGTAGTTTATCAGTGAAATATGTTATAAATGAATAAAATTAAAAAACAATAATTTTAAAAATAAAATTTTACTAAGGGGCAAAATAGTAAAGGAAAGGTGGAGGAAGGGGCAAAAAAGTAAAGGGGAGGTGGAGGAAGAGATGTGTGGGGGTGGAGGGAGCAACTCCCACTAAAAAATCGGCTTACTCGAATTAAATCTGTGATAAGTCGGATTAGTGAGTCAGGTTGATGAATCAATCTGGTTAATTTTTTTTAAGTTATGAAACCTAAATGCTCTCATAGATTGGTGACTGTCTAAAGACAATAAACCTTCAAACAAATTCCACGAAATGTACAATACACATTTCATTCAAACTAAGTTTCAAATTTGATTCAAATTCATACTATTTCATTCCTTTTCTCTCTTTCGATCATCTCCAGGTTACTTGTTGCTTCTTGAAAAATAGAATTAATTTCTAGAATCAAAGTTTCATGGTCAAAAGTCTCTATATATCTTATAGGTTGCAATTTTATGAAATTTTTCCTGATTGACTTGGACGGGGTAATTTTAACTCAAAAGGTCGCAGTTTTATAGAATTTTTGTTGTTTGACTTGGACAGGTAATTTTAGCTCAAATGGGTGTTTATATCTCTCAGCTTCTATCAAAGTAATGATCTTTTTATTTAACTTCACGCTCGTTGACTATGAGCTGATTTTGAGCCGATTAAAAATAGCAACGTAGAAGAAACCTTGAATGTGTATTTACCTATTCTTGTATTGTAAAGTATTCTTTGTTGTAAAGGAAAGTTTTCATTAATTTCTCTTATTATTTTTAAGTGCTACAGCAATTTTAGGGCTTACCGTGATAATAAACCGTTGAAGGATTTGTTACTTTTTCAATCAATTCCAATCTAAATTTTAAAGAGTTGTTTTATTTTCTTCTATATTTATATTTATATTGTAATATGATTTTGTTTAGATTTAATCACCTAACAAGATATTATGACTTCTTGAACTGTACAGAAAAAGTTATAGTCTTTAGTTTAATCCAAGCTATACTATAGAGTGGGTATCTAAAGTATATAAGAGCTTTCGAGGTGGTTTTGTTTTTGGACCGAAATAAAAAAAAAAAAGCCTACTTTTATTTCCTCTATATCAATGGTTTGCATGCGAAGGTTTGATTACAAAGACAAGTTCTATGTCTGAACAGCATTCCATGCTTGAACAACAGTTCATGTACTAATTGTGTTATGCACTAAAGTGTACTTCAAGTTCAAGTTCAAACAAGTCAAATACTTCAAGTTTAAATGAATCAAATATTTCAAAATCTCATCATATAATGGAGAATTTTAAATATAAGTTTTTAAATATACAAAGTAACAATAAAAACTATTCCCCAATGTGTTTTGTTTTTTTCTAATTAAACAGTAATATTTTCTTGAAAATATTTTATCTTGACTTTTATTTTAAAAATTATTTAAATTCTTATTTATATGAACGAAATTCGGTGATAAAAACTACAAGCCCAAATGAAAAACCTGCAGGAATTTGTTTTATTTTACTTCGAACATAAGATATAAGTTTGAGTAAATTATCTCAAACTACACATATTTACATTTTTCAATTCTACAATAATATTTTTAGAACTTAAAGGAGTTTTTAGAATAAAAGAATTTAAGAAAATATAAAAAAAAATGAAAATCTCTGCATAATTTGATAAACTAAGAGGGGTTGTTTAAAGGAGTGAGGAGTTGAACTTTTAGTATTATAGTGACTACTTTCGAACTAAAAAAGATTGAAGTAGATGGTTTCTCCTCTCATCTGCAATAAAATTTGAAGTGAATAGTAAAAAAAAGGGTGGAAATGGTAGTGGCAAAGGAAGTGATAAGAAACACAAGATATGGAATCATATCTCTCCCTATTATTGATTCAGAAATGGGGGACAGTGAATGTGTGTAGTGGACACCCAGAAGTCATAAGAAACACAAGAAAATGATGGATGCTAAAGGCATCTTCTTCACTGCTGAAAGGATCAGCTACCTTGGTGACAAGACAAACCCCAAAATGAAATCAGAATGCTATAATATTACCAAGGCCATGCAGATTCCAGTCCCCACCAATACTGTTAAAAACATTACACTGTCCATAAATAGCACCAGAGTAGTTTCTGACAGTATACTACAAACAAAATTAGACATCAGAAACCTATCATGCAAAACAGAAATGCCACAGCCAAAATGTTTCAGTACTAGATTTTCTTATTAAACATCAAAGTCAACACTCAAATACTATTATGATACTAACAAATTTTCATGTCATACCTAAACTAGAATCACATTTATAAAAGCTAATTTCCATTACAAGAACAAGGAGAGCAAACCCCTGGCCTAAAACATCTATGTCCCTCCTGGTGTTCGGGGTTTAAACCAAATTGATCAATCAGAAATTATGTTTTGATAAACTGTCTACTAGTAGTTAACATAGAAAGAACTCACGGAACGACCAAGAATGATGACAATGCAATTAACTTCACTAAAATGGGACAGACTTCAACAATTGTGTATGCCATCATATTGAAAAGATGGAATTTTTTATCTGACTATATCCGAAGGATTTACAGACGATTTTATCGAGTGTAACAGTGTAGAGGCAATGAAGCATCCTATGTATAGAATCTTGAATTACATAAAAATGTGTCAGAAGATAATTGTTTTCAAACACACATATTGTGAAGGGGATTTCTGCAAACATAACATGGCTAATTTTGAGATTCAAACATCAGATTAGTTTTTAAGTATCAGAAAATCCTCATTCCCTTGCAACTTACAACGAGGATCAGAATCCCCCCCCCCCCCCCCCCCCCCCCCCCCCCTTCTAGATGTTTGCTCTGTAAGATATGAAATGGAGACTACTTTGCCTAGAGGAGCTAGTTCTCCTGGTTAATTTTGTTTTCATGTTTTGCTTTCTGTTGTCTGGCACTCATAGCCTCCAATGGACCCAAAAGAAAAAAACTAAAATCACTAGCTGAATGAATCATAACTATATTTTAGATGTAAGAGATATCATAACAATACTCAATTAGGGGTAAGCCAAGAACAAAGCCCAGAAAACAGCTACACATTGAGATATCAGATATTTTTAGCATATAAAAAAGATAAACATTTGGTAGGCCTCTAAGTCATGTACAACAGAAGAAAAAGGAGCTTAAGATGGAAAATGTTTGACCAAGGAAATAATTTATACATAGTTATGAGAAGAGAGATGGGAACGCATGAAGGAGCAAGAAGGAAACAGTGATGAGAAGTGTGATAATGAGGAATCAGAGTTACATATGTGCGACAGGAAGCTAGGGGTTCAAAATACTTTTGTGGGTAAGGCTGCAGAATCCACCTTCCCTAAAAGACCTCACTTGGTGGGAGACCCGGGCACCAAGTCTCCCAGTTTTCTCTTTTTGCTACAGTATCAGTTTTTCTGTTTCTTGAGCTACATGTCTCCCGTGGAGGAGACTTCCTGCTTCAATTCTATCTGCTTTCAGTATTATCAGTTCCCATCAACGTCATCGATTTATTAAAAATAGATAATGTTTAAAGTAAAAGCACGTACAAGAGTAAACACCATTAAACACCATTGATGCAAGAAGAAGAAAAAAATGCAGACCAACCAGGAAATCAAATTACAAATGAGCCAAAGGTGTCCATCAAACCAGCATAAAATACTCATACTGTAGCTAACAAGTGAATGCTCACCAATCAACCAACAAGGAATGCGGGGTTTCCCCAAACATGTGCTAGCTATCATGTCATGAAGCAGTATCATGGCATGGATCAGTATAGACACTAAAAGGACACTTCAAAAGCCAGACAGCAAAAATATGTGAATTTGCTGAGGAAAGGTGAGACATCCAACTTCATATTTCAACCAGTGTAGTGCATCCCTAGATTTTATCAAGCTTATCAGCCTTAATTGCAGGGTTGGCTTTAGCTATAGCCTCACGACCAACAGTCTGATAATCAAAGGGGCAATCGTGTTTGTCAGAATAGCGGTGCATTGCACAAAAGAGATTCCCACATTTGCAGCTGAAACCGGTTAATCCAACACGCTTCCGGCAAGTGGCGCATCTGCTGGGACCTGTCTTAGCTTTCATCTCCAAATTCTGACCGGAGGATGAATCTCCAGAAATATCAGCAGAGACTGTCTTCATCTCCACATTTCCAACTTGAACATCCACAGAACCTGCAGTTACCGCCTGCTTCCCGCTGCAGCCAGAGCCGCCATTCACAATGTTCTCAACCGACGCTGCTGCAAGTTTGTCTTGTTCCTGCTTCAAGAGCATGTCTTTGTAACATTTGGAGCACATATTCATGGTGGAAGCCCTTCCAAAGAAGCCACAATTGTTAATGCAAAGAATTGGCCTTTCTCGAGCCTGGCATCCTGTTTCATCGTGAGACTCCATTGTTTTATGACAACCTGCAAACATACCGACTCAGCCTCTCTGGAAACTATGTACACAGAAAAACCTATTTATTCACAAAATATACACAAATTCGAACCTGAACAACGAAATCTAATATAGAACATCAATAGAGATGAAAGATAATAAACACAGGGATTACAACAAGGACAATATGCAATACCAAAATCGTAACAACACATATATCACCATGTCAGTAATTCATGTCAATCACAACTATGAAGAAACGGGACCAACAGTATTGTTCTTATTCGGTCACAACTCCCGACTTTCTCCAAATTCGGTGTGCCCTTGGAACAAAGCACAACCATCACTCTACCCCTTTTGTTTTCAAAACCGTTATTATTTCGAATCAATTAAAAACAAGAAAAAAAACAACAAGAACCCACGAAATCTACATGAACACTGAACCCTGAGTTCCAAATCCCAACCAACACATCAACTAAAACCACTTCACTACCAAGTCAATCATGCAAAAAAAAACCCAACAACCCAACAAGCAAACTCACGCCAATAATTCCAGAAACGAAACAACCCCACAAGCCACTGTCAGAAAAATTCAAACTTTAAACGCCCATCATCCACAATCAACCACCCCACCAAGAAAAAAAACACACCCAGAAAGTAATCCACACCGGAAAAGCGATGAAGAAAAACAAAAAAGCACTAATAAAACTTCTGACCTGCGTGCCTCGTTTCACGGGTGCTGACAGCGTGATCAGGCAACCGCTAAGGGAAGAGAAATTAGAGAAAAATCAGAAGAAAGGGAGACGAAGTGAGAGAAAATAAGAAGAGAAATAATTGCGACCTTTATAGATGACGAAAGAAGAGTGAAGAAAATTGATGATATTTTAAAATTTTAATTAATTTAAAATTAATTAAATAATGAGAATGAAAGAAGAGAAGTAACAGGAAAGTACAATGTTAAACGCCGCTAAAGAAAGAGTGAAGAGAAGAAAGTATGGGTTAGGTTGGGTCGAATGTCGTGTCAAATAGAAAACGTTGCTGTTTGTTTCTATAAACCCTTTTATCAGCTAACTTCTCCTTTTCTTTTCCTAAGTCGGTGATACTAACAAAACCACCCTTTATTTCTTTTTAAATTACATTTTTGCCATTCACTTGCTTAACCATACACATACATCCTTAATCATCCATTATTCATTCAAATCAATTATATATAAAACTAATTACTAGATATTTTTCTGTTATAAGATGAAAAATTTTCTTATATATGAATTATTTACAATGTTGATGACGAAAACTTTCAATCAACCTTGATTAAAATTACTTTGTTTGTTAATGTCACTCAATAAAGTTTTTCATCCTACATTGGTTTAAAAGTAAGTCAAAAAATTATATTAACCAATATTATTAAAAGGTAACTCGGCAACAAAAATAATTATTGTTGTCAATTAAACGTAAACTTAATTAATATTAATAAATAAAAATTCTTACTAAAAAATATTGCCAAAATTTGATGAAGGAAATTGAGATGCATTAAAGAGATGAGCTTTATTGAATTGGTAAAAGTTGAGGTAATGAGATTTTGAAATCCAATTAAATACATATTCCAAACTCAACTAATTTCATTGAAGATCGATTAAGCAACAAACCTATCCGATGATTGTGTTAACAAGGAGATCTTAATTTAAGACTCAAATTTTATACAAAAATTAACATGATGATAGTTGTAAAATTAAAATTAGAAATATTATGTTTCAGTATTAACATTGACGCTTTTTTTATATATAACTTTTGAATTTTATTGACTTAGGTGGATTAGAAAAAAAAGAATATTATAAATTAAACCTTTTTACCGTTAGAACTTAAAAATAAAGTATTAAAATAGATAGGTATTTTAAAATAAGGCTTAATAGCATCTTTTGTCCCCAGTTTTGTTTGATTGTGTCAATTTGGTCAATGGTTTTAAAAACGTGTCAACTTGATCCTAACTTAATAAATTTTGTGTCAACGTCATCCCTTCCATTAAATACGCACAACAACGTTAACTTTTTTTTTCCCTCCTCTGCTCCTCTACAATGCAGCAGACATTTGTTTTCTTTTTATCAGTGCTATCTTTTCTTCTTCCTTTTGTATACCAAAAAAAAGTGTGAGAGAGAAAATTGGATCATTGGCATAAATAAGTTTTATTTCATTCATCAGAAAATTGGATCGTTGTCAGTGTCGTTCGGTTAAAGGCATTTTGTCGTTCAATGCACATATTTCTCTGTTCCATGAGCATTGCCATTGGGTGTTATAGACTTCTACCGTTCGGTACAGAAATTGTTTTTCGCATTCGGTGTATTAGACTTCTGTCGTTTGGTGCAGAAGTTGCTTGTCGTTGTTCCATCACCAAATTCTCCACCCAGAAGATATCAACTCATGCTTCTCATGATGGCGGTGATGACAGTGAAGATCTGTTTTGCAGGTTTGAGTGGAACAGATGATGGTGTAGTGGCTGCTGGTGCGGTTCTGGATAGAGGTTCTTCACCGAACGGCTGAATTCTAATAAACTGAATGCGAAAAACACCTTCTGCACCAAACGACAGAAGACTAATACACCGAATGATAATGCTGATGGAACAGAGAAATATGTGCACTGAACGGCTAAAGTATAATACACCGAATGCGAAAAACAACTTATGAACCGAACGACAAAAGACTAATAAACCGAATGACAACAGAGAAATATGTGCACCGAACGGCAAAATGCCTTTAACCGAACGACACTGACAACGATCCAATTTTCTGATGAATGAAATAAAACTTATTTATGCCAACGATCCAATTTTCTCTCTCACTTTTTTCTGGTATTACAAAAGGAAGAAGAAAAGATAGCACTGACAAAAAGAAGAAAAAGGTCTGCTGCATTGTAGAGGAGCAGAGGGGGGAGAAAAAAAAGTTAACGCCGTTGTGCGTATTTAACGGAAGGGACGACGTTGACACAAAATTTACTAAGTCAGGATCAAGTTGACACATTTTTAAAACTAATGACCAAATTGACACAATGAAGCAAAACTGAGGACAAAAGAGGCTATTAAGTCTTAAAATAATGAGACATAGTATTTTAATGTTAAAATAATTCAATAATATAAAGAGAATTTCAAACATGTCTCATTATTTAAAACACTCACAATCTCTCTAAAACTCATTATCTGAGTTCTCTTTCCTTTCTTTCTAAGATTTTTGACTTCTAACTCACTTGTTTGACGATTAGAAGATATATAGAAGATTACAGCAATGAGTTCTTCATTCTTCACCGATTGATTTTTCTTATAGAACAAATAAGTTTCTACTCATTTTTCTTTAATTCTTAGTTTAAGACACATGCAACTAGAATTTTATCGTATGTGTCGTCTACTTTATTTTTCTATCTCTTTGTTGATCAGTGGTCCTAAGGACTTACTTTGATCGTGGTTCTGTAGTTTGTAGGAATTTTTAGAGTTTAGTGAGTTGAGACAAGGGTTGTACACTGTGTAGAACTGTGGTAGTTTTCTCGATCAGGTAAGGGAAGCTAATGATCTTCCTTTGATTTTATTTTTATTTGGTACGAATGATTGGTGGTTGTTAACATGTTATGTTGACTTAGTTGAAATTGGAATATTTGTTTTAGTGTTAATTGTGATTTGAATGTGTAATTATCTATTTGATGCTTAATGCCTTGGATGATGTTATTTTAGACTTGATTAGTCATGTGAGTGTTGTTGTTGTGAAGTTTAAAAGTATACAATTGAGGTGTTGTTGAGAAGTGGAAATTAGGCGAAGTTAATTTTTTGGTCTAAAAATAAGGTGTTGACAAGTGAGATTTTGAAGTAAAGGTTGAATGGGTGTAATTGAGTTTTTGGGTCTATGTTATGGTCATTTAAAACTTGTTTAAGCTTTGAGATAGGAGAAATCTAATGTAGAATTGGGCAGTAGTTAATAGGGTGTGTTTTTGTATGGTTTTTTATTCATTTTAGTGGTTTTGACTAGTGAAATTTTAATGTAGTAGGTTTGTGCTGAAGTAGAAGATTTGAGGTCAAATGATGAGTCATTTCTAACTCATTTAGACCCCTAGGTTGTTAATTTATCTATTAGAAAGTGTAGAAGTGAGTTTAGGTAATTTAGAACAGTCAAGTCGGTTTAGTGTATCTAATTTGAGTTATAAACTTGTTTTTAAATCATTCATAGTGTATAGGATGCCATGTCAATCATTTATATAAGTATATGTTGGAATTCAAGTGTGAGTCTAAGTCCCACATTGGATAAAAATGAGAAAGTAGAACACTATATAAAGATGAAAGACTCATTAACTCACATTGCCTTAAGGTTTTGGGTAGAGAGTGGTGTCAATCCCTTATATGGTTGGGCTTAGATCTTATTGGTATTTGTGTCTCCCCGGTGAACCTCCTCTTTGTTGGACCCAACAGTATAGGGAGCAACCAAGGTCAAATTAAAGGTCTCTACTCTTCTAAGTGGTTGTTTCAAGTTATGTATGAATGTAAGAAGCTCAGTCTTGGGGGTTATCGTCATAACTCGACATTCATACTATATTCAGATGGTCAAGTCTAGGTTCATGGTATGCTTAGGATTTTTGTTTAACTTGGTGTGAAAGGTGATATATGAAGAAATGTAATATCTTAAGTTTGTCTTTTTTAACATTAATTTACCCTTTTGTGTGTTTCTTCGTTTGTTTGTTTATGTATGAATGATTTCTTTTCCTATGATTGGTGTGAGCAGAGAATGATGATATCTTGGTTGAGTAGACTCTGAAAGGTAAGGAATCATAGGTATAGCTGGATTAAAGTAAATGATTTTGTATAGATGTATTTTGAGAAATTTTATGTAAATGTTTAGGTTCCTTCTCTTTTGGTGTTGCAAATATAGAATAGATTTATAGTTATATTGGATAACTGCAATATTATTTAAATGAGATGTTATATTTACTATTAAATACAATTTTTATTTTATGAATACTAAATTTTCATAATACTTTTTCTAATTTTGCGTTTGTTGTTGGAATTCTGTTTTTTATAAACAAATTCTTAACAACATTTTCTTTTAGTTTTATATATTTGTATTTTTATTTATAATAAATTATTTTATTAAAAAATTATAATTATTTTATAAGTTCGTGTGAATATAAATTTAAAAAATAAGTTTTTAATTTAATATTTATAAATTAATTAGAAATAAGAAATTGAAGAGTGATTATAATAAATAAGATAATTTAAATATATAGGAACTATGATAATAAAAAACTATCATAATAAAATATTGTAGGGTTAAATATGTTTTTAGTCCCTAAACTATTGGCCGTTTCTGGTTTTCGTCCCTCTTTCAAAGTAAGGTACGATTTGGTCCTCAATCTTTAAAAAACGTTCGTTTTAGTCGAAAAAACGAACGTTTTGAGGACTAAAACGAGGACTAAAAACAAAATTTTGAGGACTAAAACGAACGTTTTTTAAAGATTGAGGACCAAATCGTACCTTACTTTGAAAGAGGGACGAAAACCAGAAACGGCCAATAGTTTAGGGAGTAAAAACATATTTAACCCAATATTGTAATTATGGTTTTTTTTAAATTAATTTTGATAAATGTGTATTTATTTGGTTAAATAATTTATGTATTTTGTGTGTGTAATAAGGTAGAAAAATAAAATCAAATAATAATATGATTGTAGGTGGAAATATTTGAAAAGAACTTTAATGAAAAGTTAGGTTTATTTCTAAAAATATATTTATTTAAAGAAAATATTAAAAAATTATAAAAAATTTAAAAATATTATTTAGAAAAAATATATAAATTTAAGATATAGAAAAATACAGAAATTCTTAATAGAATTTTATAAAAATTTAAAATACAAAAAAGGTATAAAGTTCAAAAATTCAAATTTAAATTTAAATTCAAATTAGATAATTATTTGTTGAAGTTGTAAGGACTGAGAAGAGTTAGTCTTGAGAATGCAAGTGACAACAGATAATGGGACTGAAAGTATAATAATAAAATAAGTTAATATATATATATATATATATATATATATATATATATATATATATATATATATATATATATATATATATATATATATATATGCTGGATTTAAAGTTCCTTCATTATCTCAAAAACTTGCATCGCTCTTTAAAGCCACTATCTTTCTTGTCCTCTCTGCTCTACCTTCTCTCTTCCATTCCTCCTCACTGAGTTGTTGGATTTCCAATCAGGAGATGCCCAGACGTCCACAGCGTAGAGGGCTCCATAACTGACCAATCAGTTTCTTTGTTATAGCCGGGTAAGCTGTTTTCCCTTTTCTCCGCATGTTCTTGAGCTGGATCATGTGATTTCTACTGGTTGCATGTAACTAGTAGTGTTATTCCTATACTTTCTATCAAACTCTAGCTCTAAGAGCTGTTTCTATCACCAATTTGGTGGTTTGTAGGATTTGGTTGAGTTCATTGCTGTGTGAGGTACTATTGGGGCATTCCGGTGAGCTGTGTTGTGTGACCTCTGAGGTAAGGGGAGCTAGAATATTTCTTTAAATTGGTTGCATGAGGTGTATGTATACTGAATTCTGAATTGATGTACTGTTTGGAGTTGTATTTTACGTTTTTGAGTATATTGTGTGATATGTGTTGAAATGTGAAATCTGTGAACTGTGCTGTGATGTTATGAAGTGAGTGGATGAGTTTAATTTACTATAATTGATTAGGTTGGGAGTGATTTGGGGTGTGAAATTTGTTACAACATTGTTTAGATAGGAAGCATGGTGAATTTGTAGTGTTTTAAGTTATTTTGGAGGAAGTGAGATAGTGAATTTGAGAGTTAGGAGTCTAGGGCTCTTGTAGTCTGTTGGGACAGTATAGGGAGGTTATTTGTGACTTGTTAGAGTCATCAAACTGGTCAAAAATGGGTGCAAAGTAGTAGAATTGGATTTGGGTCCCTAAGTTGTGGAAATTGGTGTTTTAGAGTTGAATTTGAGTCTTAATCACTCTAGATTTGTAGTAAGGAGGGTTGGGATCATCTAGATAAGTTTAATTAAGTATAAAACACGAATTAGGGGTGTTAGAAGTTGGGGAAAATGACTAGAAATGGTAAAGAGTGTGTGAGTTGCATAATTCTGTAGAATTTGCGTTCTGCAGATTATGCAGACTCGTTGAGCGAATTGTTTCCCACAGCGAGTCACCCTGGCGAGATGCTCTCTGTCAGGCCATTCGCACAGCGACTTGGTGTGCTGTGCGAATGGCTAGAGAGGGTTGCTCCCTGTTTGGTGATTCGCATAGCGAATCTGGACGCTGTGCGACTGGTGGTTGCCTGGGAAAATGCTAGTTTAATTCGAATAGCGAATTTAGGGCGCTATGCGAGGGTTTATGGTCTGATAATGTGTAGTAGAATTTTCAGTTTAGCATAGCGCACAAACTTGGTGCGCTGAGCGAATGGGCTTTAGTTGAGCGCACAGGCTTGGTGCGCTGAACGAATGTGAGTGAGTAAAACCCACTGTTTGTGTTATTCACACAACGAGTTTGGTGCGCTGAGCGACTTGCCCAGAACCTGTTTTTATTCATTTTACTCCTGTTTTCTGATAACCTTGAACTATGTTTTGATTATTAGCATGGTGTAGAAGTATCTATGATAGTGTATGATCAGTGAGGTTATATGTTTGGATTCCATGTGATAGTATTATGGTACTTGGTTGTTCATGTCTTGAGTTAAGTTTCAAAGTGACAATATGGTTGATGGACGTAATTCCATGGATCTCAAAGGGAGGTTATATGGTGGTGCCCTATGTTATGGACGTAATTCCATGAACCTCACAGGGAGGTTACATGGTGGTGCCTTATGTTGTGATCCACAGTGAATTCTCTTGTTGAGATTCAAGTATGTTTAGAATGAATGCAGGAGCTCAGTCTTGGGGGTTATCCTGAAACTCCAATGGTCTTTCTTCTCACGTAGAGAGGATTGATCCATGTCGTGAGGAGTAGCAGGAGATCTTAGTCTTTGAGGCTTTCAGTATGCTCCAAGGCGTGGTACAAACTAACCTCGTGAGTGTGGTAGGGTGAAATCCATTGGCAATGGCTTTGCAAAGCAGTAGAAGCCATCACGAGTGCACGATCCGCCATAGCTCGACAATCATTCTAAGTCCGGATGAGTCAAGTTTAAAGTATAACATGTTATGATGTGTAATCCAGTTTACTTGAATTAAACATGTATGTTTTGTGTTATTGTAATAGTATGATCTTTGTATATCTAGCTCACCCTTGCTTTTGTGTTTGTCTGTCTGTGTACTGTTTTCTCTTTTGCGATGATCACCTTAATGGTATGAGCTTGGGGATTCAATCTTTTCAGTTGGCTAAACGGTAAGTTAGATGAGAAGTTTGAAGTGTAGGTTGTGCTTTTGGTCCTTCAGGTGAAGAATTTTATTCTTTGCAAACCTATAGTTTGTTGTATCATTATTTATGTAATGTTCAATTTAGTAGTTTCATATTACTAAATTGGGATGTTACATAAATTATTTGTTATTTAAATTAAATTTAATAATTAAAAAATTTACTTGATAATAAAATTTTAGTTTATTTTAGTTTTGAAAAAGAGTTAGTAATAGGTGCTGTAAATAAAAAATAAAGAATAAGATGAATTAAGCAAATTGATTTGAATTAAATTTGACAAATGCATATATATATATATATATATATATATAGTTGAAATAATTTAATTTGTTAAAATTTTGGTATAATTTGTTAGAAAAATAAAATTAAATAATAAGTTGATTATAAGTAAAATTATTTGAAAAGAAGTGAAGTAAAATATTAGATATTTAATTAGAATTATTGTATTATCAACTTCTGGAGAGTAATTGAAGGGATTTGAGAGGATTTGAAGATAATTTTTTTTTGTTTATTTGAGTGAATTTGGAAGTAAATTTTTTTAATCTGTCACGTCAATCAAATCCTACACTAATTCTTACAAATTTTACTTCCAAATTCATTCTCACTTACCTCCAAATTCATTCAAATAAACAACAAAAAATATTATCTTCAAATCCTTTCAAATCCCCTCAATTACTCTCCAGAAGTTGATAATACAACGATGTTTAAATATTTTTTTTTGGTTTGTCCTGGTGTTGTACAGTATAAACATTTTTTTGGACCCATAATATTGTTCTCCTAAATCCATCTTTGTTTTTATCCGATTTTACATCGTTTATCTTTTGATATTCTTTTCATTTACAAATTTGGATGTCGTATTTGGTCAATGTAATAAAAACTTATTAAACACAAAAAAAAATTATTACATAAATTATTTTAATTAAATAATACATTTATCAAATTTAATTTTACAAAAAGACAATCATAATTGCAATATTTTATTATGATTATTTTTCTATTATCATATTTACAATATATTTAAATTATCTTATTTATTATAATCATTCTTTAATTTTTTATTCCAATTAATTTATAAATATTAAATTAAATATATTTTTTAAATTTATATTCACATGAGTTTATAAGAAAATTATAAATTTTTAATAAAGTGATTTATTATAACTAAATATAAAAATCTATATCATTAAAAGAAGAAAAATGTTACTAAGAATTCGTTTCTCAAAAAATTATAATTTCAATAGCAAACATGTAAAATTAGAAAAAGAATTATTGGAATTTAGTCTTTGAAAGAAAAAAAAAAGTGTATATGAAGCGAAAAAAGCTTATAATAATCTACTCACGAAAATAAAGTTCAGAGACAAAAAAAAAGTCTATTAACAGTAACATTACTTTAAAACGCCAACATTGAATTAAGAGTTAATTATAATAATTACATTAGTTTTTGAAGTTGAAAAAAACGAAAATATTAACAGAAATTATAAAAGTCAAAACCTTTATAAAACCTAAATATAGAACTGAAACTTCCTTATAATAAAATAGGTATAATACCAATTTTGGTTGAGAATATTCGAAATGGTCCCAATTTTTGTTTGGTGTTCAATGTTGTCCTAAAAAATGTAATTTATGTTCAATTTAGTCCTTTTTACAGACGGCGTTTAAATCGTTAACAGACCAGATGTTCAATAAATGACACATCACCCTTGACACGTCATCATCATCTCCTATCTCCAAAAACCCTAATTTCCCCTACACAGAAACCCTAGCCACCACCTAACCCTAACCGTCGCCACCACGGTCACAGTCAACCACCATCTTCGCACCTCCATCATCTTCTCCACCACCTTAAGCCCTAATTGTTGAAAATGTATTTCTGATTAGGGTCTCAACTCGCCAGACCACCATCTTCGCGCATCATTTTCCTCGCGCTTCCAAAACCTTAGGCCGCCACCACTGCTACGCAACAAAGCCCATTTCAGGCCGTCACCGCCGTAACAATCGCGTCACTCAATGCGAGAACCTGCAACCACTACATCTCCATCTGCGACGTCATCCATGGCCGCCGCTATTACTACCACTCTCCCTTCTTCAACACGCCGCTACGGCACACACCTCCATCATCCTCGCCAACCCCAAACCTACAAACCACAAGAACCAGAAATCCACCGCGGCACACACCTCCATCACCTCCACTATTCGATAGCCTCACCCCTTCAGTCGTTCGGTTCCCTTCTTCTCCCTCACTACTCGACCTCTTCCTGCCTTCCAACTCACAACGCCACAAAGGACTCCACGTAAACCAATACATGACATTTCCCTCTGTAATTGCACATCTGGACATCTGGCCGTTAACGATTTGAACGACGTTTGCAAAAAAGACCAAATTGAACACAAATTACATTATTTAGGACTACATTAAACAAAAAAAAAAATTAGGACCATTTCGAATATTCCCAACCAAAATTGGGACCAAAATAGGTATTAGACCAATAAAATAAGACTCTAAAGCTTCTTATATGAAAATAAGACCATAAAAGTTTCTTACGAGGACTTTCTATAGTAAATGCTCAGGTTCAAGTTCAATTATAAGGAAAGGCCCTTGATCTTGTATGACCCTAATGATGAAGGTTTTATTCAACTTGTGTTTCCTGATTCTCAATGTTTTTCTGGGGTTACTTATTTTGAGAACATCTTCTCTCACACCACAGCGCTCATAATATAATGTCTAGAGCTAAAGGGTCTTGCCAGTTCATATCCCTAATTTTACTAATAGCTAATGTCAGATTCTTCAAACTATCAGCTTGTTCCATAGTGTATTTTTGCTAATTGCTAATCAATTTTTATGTTTTCTTGTTGGAAAATGTTGCAGAAGAATGTAATAAAATATGATGCAGCTTTATCAGAGCATTAAGTTTTGGAGAATCATAGACACTAACAGCCGCATGGTTGTTATACACAGGGATTTTCTTGAATGGTACTGATAATGGACAAGTGCTTGTTCTCCAGGACAAAAGAAATGCTAAAAGGAATAAAATTCATGTTTAAAACGCTCAAATATATTTATAGCTAGCAAAACTGGGTTACAATTGAATCTGAATTTCACCTGTTAATTCATACGGGAGAAGGGTACATCATGATCATTGGCATAATATTACATATTGAAGCTGCTGTTGAGGTCTTTTCCAGGTGTCAAAGTAGCAGTTGCGTCAAAATTGCAATTCGTTCAGACTTGTATTTTGGATTTATAACACTGTTGAACGCGCTTTATGATACCTTTCGAGAAAGGTTCTTCATGCCATAACCAACACACTTGAGAAAAACTGACTGTGTGTTCGGCTCTGGTTTGATAATGAACTTCAAATTTAGAAAATCCCTTATGTTTCTAAGAGTCTCAACCCCGTACTGAGAAAGTTTTCCAACGCGAACCTTTGAAACATCTTGAGGGCATAGTGCACAAAGAAGAAATAGCAAGCCCTATAAACCAAATCAGTAAAAAGAAATATTAGGGGAATCCTTCACAAACGAGCTTAAACTTCAACATATAGACTAGTAGCTACATATTCTAGCACCATACTATGAAAAAAATTATGATTTTTTTTTATAATAGATTTTTTTTATTTGTGATATAATTTTAACATAGATATAGATTTAGTATGGTCTTTTCATATTTATTTTTTAAAATAAAATATTCATGTAGCTCTACCCAACCAATATGAACTTGTTTGAAAGAAGTTTTTGTTACGTGCTTAATACCAGTATAAAAGGGCAGAAAGAAACTGCCGACATACTAACCTGATGTGTTGAATCTACCACTCCATTTTGAGCTATCTCACCAAGTAAAGCATTGGCAGTCCCCACACCAATATCCTCTGGAGGCATCAGGTCTCTTTTTGCGTCATCTGGAAGGCTAGAAGTATCATCATCCCTGGAATGAGAAACAGCAGTGTCTGCAGAGATGAAGCAACCAGAAGTAGTTTCCGCAACAAGCGAAATCCCATAGCCAGGAGAACTGCACGAGCGAATGACAAACAAAAGGAGTTACAATACTATGACTTTCCCTATTTCTACCAAATGTATTTCCAAAATTGAAATTCCATGTTGAACAAATTCTACTGAGTGGAAGGAGTCATACTTTCCAGCCTGAGGACCTGATCTGTGATCAGAGAAAATGTGCACATCAGAAACCAAAGGATTGATTATTCCACGGGTAGCTTTAATCATGCTATTTTCAAACTGAACGGACACCCTGGTTGAAAAGGTAGTTCCTCTAATTTTCTTCACAAAACCTTCATCAATCCAACTAACAGCCTGCCAGGAAGAACACATAAGATAACAATCAAACTTAAAAATAAAAAACGAAATCATAAAAAAAATTTGAAACTTACAGATAGACTCTGAACAACAGGAAGTGATAAAACAACTTCGCCACCACCATCGGGAGGTAATCCACGACTCTCTATTTTAAGCTCCAAGCCTTCAGAGGGAACTCCAAAGCGCTTCAATATGGGTAAAGCAGTAGACTTGAAGGTATCAACGGATGGATCCTTAGAATCATTCGTAATTCCTGACAAACAATATTAAAAAAAGTTATAATTTAAACCATCCAAATATCTTGTAAATGGTCCTTCAGAGATAGGTTTCAAAGTAGAATAAAATTATAACTACTATACCTTTGAGCCTAATCGTGAGGGGCTGTTTGGCAAACAAACACAACACAATGAGTGGCTCCAGAAAATAGGCAATGGAGCGCGAGACGCCACAATCGTGAGCACGGTGTTGCCTGCCACCGATAATAGTTCCAGGTTTGTACTTTAATTTGGTACCTGTCCAATCCAAATAAAATTAATAACCAATCCTCTGGTGGTGGTTTACTGCAACTAAACCTGATTGAAAAATTAAAAAAAATGAAATTAAAGAAATACCAGTTTCGTTGATTTCTACATGGCAATCATCGCAGACAGTTTCAAAGAGACGGAGGAGTGAAATCTCGTGGTTGCGGAGACCTGGCCAAGTCTCGTCGGCGCGAATGTCTTCGATGAGAATGGGAGTCGAAGAGAGAGTAGCGAGAAGAAGGCGTTGCCGGAAGCTCTGGCTTCCCAGCAACCTCTTGTACGCCGTTTTCCCCATTCTATGCAAACACCTGTGTAGTTGAAGCTGCAGATTTTGATGCCCCGGTAAAAGAATGCAGAACGGAAAAAGAAGAAGATACACCCATGAGACCTGTCAACTTGATCCACAAATACGACCACGAGCCCATCAGCCTTTTTTTTTTCTAACCTGGAACGAAGAACAATTGGGGGTTCTTCCGGCACCCAATGTTTTCTTCCTACACTCCCCAGTTTTTGCCAATGCCAATCATATATTAAATAGTGGCTTGAATACTATTTTTGTTTCGGGTGTTGCTCCCTCCACCCCACACGTCTCTTCCTCCACCTCTCCAATTTTCTAAAATGCCAATTATATCCTTCTAAAATGACAATTATGTCCAAGACTTATGATTATCACCAAATGTCTGCACCCTTCATTCAGGTTAAATTCTATTTAATATTTGAATAAATTCCTCCCTCGGGGAGAGAAAATAAGAAACTAAAATGATTAATTTTGACTTTAGATTAAACTAAACTAGGAAGACAGGTTCATAGAGAAGCTTATCCATTTAAGACTATTTTTGATTTTGCATGTTACTTACTCGATCCTGTTGCTTAAATTGGCTACTCGTTGTGTTTGAGTGTTTAGATTAAGATGCTGAAAATTCTCGCATTGTTGGGAAGTGGTGACAAGCAGGCTAGTGGACACATGTACACCGTGCTCGGTGATATAATTAGGAAGAGTGATTCCATGACCAACATAGGGAATGCTGTTCTCTATGAGTGTATATCCTCAAAACGGATGTCGACATCCGTTTCGCCTTAAACGGATGTTGACATCCGTTGAAGGATGTCATCTGTCCAGAGGCAGTGTTCCTTTTACGTTTGGTTTTTATTTTACTACGTTTTGCGGCTCTATAGGCTTGGATATTAAAAGGATTATTGGAAGTATGGGAAGGGTTTAGGGTTTAGGATTATTGGAAGATTATGACTACGTTCCTGGAGAGGAATCACGACAAGGACACTACACCACAAACGCCTGCACCGAGAACAAGAGGAAGATTGCTTGATAATTCTTTTCATGATCACCAAGCTTTGCAGAAAAATATTTTACTCATACAAGGAACTACGTAGGTTATCAGTGAAATATGTTATAAATGAATAAAATTAAAAAACAATAATTTTAAAAATAAAATTTTACTTGAGGGGCAAAATAGTAAAGGAAAGGTGGAGAAAGGGGCAAAATAGTAAAGGGGAGGTGGAGGAAGAGATGTGTGGGGGTGGAGGGAGCAACACCCTTTTGTTTCTATTCTCATTCAATTCTTTTCATGTAATCATTTTCTTAATCAAGTTTTAATTTTTCATTTTTTCCATTAATCTTTCTTATAATTTCATTTAAATAATTAATGGCATGTGAATATTATATATCACGTGTCACATAATAATTTTTTTTGTAATTTTTGTAATTTTTAAATATTTTTAATTTTTTATTTAAAAAAATTTATACTTTTGCAGGATTCGTTCGATTATATATATATTTTAAAAGAATGATAATGGGTTATATATTTTGTGTTTATCTATTGGTAAATCAATTTATATTTATGTATTGTTTTTAATATATATACTACGTTAGACACTTATATTAACTTTAAAAGAATCATTATAAATTGAAAATCTTGTATGCTAGCTAGCTAGTTTTAAGAAATTAATTTCTTTATTTCCGCTTGAATTAACACTAACAATTAAATTAAAAGACGTAACGTCAAACACCACGTTTTTTTTTGGATAAATAATTTTAAAAGTAGCTAGATAAATTAAATCCTGAAAGGACAACTGGTAGTAATATTTTTGTAAGTTATGATTTGTTCAACCAAACATATATAAGTAATTTGTTTTGTTCTTAATTTTAATGCAATTATATTTAAAATATTCAACTAAATATTTTAGAAATTGATAATTTTATCAATGTGTATTTTTTCAATAATATAAAAATATATATAATTAAAACAAACAGACGGATTTAATATCTATTTTAAAGCTAAAATAACTTGTCCACACAGTAATCCAAATAGATGTAGGTTGGATTCAGAAACACTCTGCAGAAAGACTACAATGTCTCAGTAACTGTCTGCAATACTCAACACAGAGGAGTATGTTCCAAGGACTGCACAAATCATTCCAAGTACAGCAATTGCAACACTGAGTGCAACCTGTTAATTTCAAAAAACAAAAGGGAACTTAGTAAAATAGTAAGAATGGATATTCACTAAAATATGAAAAAGTAAAAAGGAAAGTGTATAAACATGACCCAGTATTGTTGAATATATGGTTCAGTTTTAAAATTAAGCCTGAAATTATACTCTGATGTATGTAAAATTGGGTTGCAAGAACGATTCTGTGTTATCTATTATACTTTTTATAGGAAAAGAAAAATACAAGATCAGACTGTTACCTGTGACTTTGTAGCTTTTTTCCCAATAATTTTCAGGAAACATAAAGTTGGCATTATGGCTGACTGAAAGAAATGTCATTGTTAAAATTAGATATAGCAGTTTCATTCAAATTCCTTGCATGAACTGAATGAATAACAATAAGGCAAAGTACAAAGGACTAAGAATAAAATAACAACATAGAGAAAGTTATACAATGATTCTATACATATCATAACTGTTGAAGAAAAAGAGATAGAGATATAGTCAATGCATTTCTTACCACAAGTAAACTGAAGAGAGAACCAATTAAAGCCATCACAAGTCCTGGAATTACAATAAAGTTATCATTAGTTTTGAAATTATGAGTATATGGATATAAAGCTAACGTTACATAATTTTCTTAGGTGGTCACAACCAATAGTAAAATCTAAATCCAAAGCTTACCAAAAAAGGGAACCAGAAAAGCAACACAAACTGTAGATGCAACAAGGGCTGTTCTAAGAAGAATGAAACACCAATATGTGGTTGAGATTCTCTCTGGCAGCAACTCCTCTAAACTCCTTGCCAGTGGGTTCAGCAACAGAGCATATGTGTTTACTGTTAAGGAAAAGGCTAAACTAAAAAAGGACTAATGAATTTTGCAAACCATAAACCAATAAACAATCTTTCATAAATTATATAGCTTTGGCATAAAGGATATTTAGTGAATGGGTTAATAACCTGAAAGAACAGCACAGAACATGAAATTCGGGGTCAAAAGTTGTTGCTAGCTAGAATAATACTACAAAAATAAAAGTAGTGCTAAGAGACCAAAAAATTCTCAAATACTCACCGTTGTCCACAATGCAATTTTGGAAGCAACAGCACCTGGTGGCATATTCAATGTTATCTGAGACAAAGTGCCATCACCAAACATGAGAAATCCCATGATTGCAACGCTTCCGTATATCAAAACACACAAAGAAAAACTGTACCCAAAGAAATGAGTCCAAGAATCAGGAAAAAAAAACATCAAACATGTTGTGTTTTGTTTTGCCCGTGAAAGAGAAGTTACTAGGTATTATACCATGTTATGAGGGCTTTGGTAAACTGTGTCTTGTCAGCCATGGACTGATAAATGTTTGGGAAAACCGAATGTCCTGCAAAGCAAAATCCATAGACACCAATAGCAAATGGAATGCCATTCCACTTTACCAATTGACCAGTGTGATGGAATCCAACACCTTCTGTGGTCCCAACAAAAAGCACACAGATAATAATCAAAAGTGTTGCAACAACTCCTCCAGCTGCAGATCATATTACAAGTTCCAATAAGCACATGTTAAGAAGAAAAATTTGAAAAAAAAAAGGAAATTTTTTGGACTTTGGAGCACCTGATAGATAAGAAATTAGGCGAAGATCCTTCAACCAAACAGTTGGGAGAATAATAAGTGCTGTCAGAACTCCAAAGAGATGCATAGTGTCTAACTGGAAAATACCCAGATTTAAGGAAGTACCAGGAAACAGACTACTGAGGTTGTCTCCTTCCAAGGTGATGAACTCCACACAATATGACTGCATCCATTAATAGAGATTGTACATGTGGTGTAGAGCACAAAATGCAGGTGTTTCAAAGGAAAGAGAAGAAATAGGAAATGCACTTACATATAATTCAATGTACAAAATGATCTGCAACAAATATCATAATAAGTAAGCATAGTAAACATAATATCTCAGCAATCTCTTACAAGTATGATGCAGATTTAGATTAAACAACAGAATGAAGTCATGCTCTTGTACATTTTGTGAGGACCCTAAAACATATAAAGATCAAAGGTAATTAATTTAAGTAGAGAAATAGATTAACTCACCGATACAACAATACGGCCATATCTTCCAAATGCAGCTTCTCCTATATCTGGGTAGGTAGTGATTCCTTCTCTGCTTTCAAAGCAGTGTCTCATAAGAGTTGCTGTATAACAGCAAATAACTGCAAAAAAGAGCATCACTGCAATGCCGATCCACCCAGCTTGGTTCACTGTGTATGGTGTAGATAGAAGGCCAACTCCAGCCATCACATTAACGCCTACCAAGATACAACATGTCTCATAAAATGAGCAAGTAGAAATAGATTTTTTTTGCATGCATGCATAGTAACAAGATTGCTATGGAATAACACAGTACTATTGAAAACTGTCTGAGTGAAGCTGCATCCATATCCAATGGGTAATTCTCCAGTGAAATGGCGTTGTACTGAGGCTTTCTCCCACCAAGTTGATTGATTAGTGCCTTCAGAAGATAGAAAAGGTGTCTTTCCATCAATGTCTAAGCTACTCTTTGAACGATTGTCAAAACTAGAATATATAAAACTCGGCCCTCGCAGAACTGACTCCAGATTTGGAGCAGCAGCTATTGTGTAAGAATCCGTAGTCTCTCTGTCATAAGAAAAGAAATGGGGTGAAAACAACAATAAGAGAACAATATCTGAGCTCAGCTCATTAAAGTTACTATAAACCAGATAAACAAATACTACCAAAGAAATTTAAAACAAATTTGATGCCATACAAATCAGTTCTCACTCGGAAAATAGCAATTCAAATCACTAACTATTATAAATTTGATGTAAGAATTTTCTACGAAAACTCTTTCATGGTCTACATCACCACTTGTATACACTCCCGGCTAATTTTCACACTCTCGATTTACAAGAAAAAGTTCTAAAATCTAGTTATCTATCGAATGAAGATGAGTGAGATCATAGAAATGGGTCATGATCATGGACACATGTGGTTTCACACCGTATTATGATTTATCGTTTTGCCTGCAAAAAATATAGAAACTGAACTGCGAAGAAGCTAGAAAATGACAACTCTAACTCTGCAGTGTTATAAAAATCAGAACAAAGATTGTGCTATAAATTAGCCTTTAAAATTAACGGACACGACAAAAGGAGCCAAAACAGATGTTCGACATCCAAATTTCAAACTAAAATTACAAAAACCACATTTGCTCCTCGACCAAGTTCGATTCCTAAATATGAGCCGTGTTAAATACTCACAAAAAAATATTGTTTTGTCGTTTTCAGTGGTCTTTGTGGAAAATTTCACACTAATAAAAATAAGACTAAATTAAAGTATACACATAAAGCAATCTCAGATCAGAACTATATTATACATAGCTCCAGCACATATCTTAACTATCATGGCTGGATCTATCGATCACGCGCCGTGGAACTATTTTCAGATCATGTTTAACATCATTCTCATATGCAAACTTCATGTTTAAAAAACATTAAAACTCTCACACAGACTACAACACGATGAAATGAAACCAAAGTATGCAAGTGAGGCAACATGAACTCCAAGCGTCAAAACAGAGAACTTGACCATGATTGACTCTGATGACAGAATAAACAACGAATCAAAAACATAAAAAATTGGAGCAAAGAGAAGTGAACAATGAAGAGTGTTAATTAATAATATATGTATGTAGATTATATATATACTTGTAACTCTGAGGCCATTGGTGAGAAGAGAAAGAGCGAGGCTCGACATCACTGTCTTCTTCACTGCTACTTTGGTACTTGTCAGCTTCAATGTCCTGCTGCTGTTCTGCATCGTCGTCGTTCTCGTCGAGCAGAAACTCAAGGTCTCTCTCCTTGCTGATGTGATCGTTCTGAACCATGGTTATGCGTTGGTGATGATGATCTGATAGCAGAATAAGGAAATAAGAAACTAAGAGAAGAAGAGAAGAAGAGAAGATGAAAATGTCTGGTGCAGATTGGGTTCGATATGGAAGCGAAAGAGACAGAGCGTGAGACAGAGCGTGTGACAGAGGTATCGAGAGAAAACGTGAAGGAAGGCAGCAATTGAATGAAAAGAGTTAAAAAAAGTGTGAATGATTTCACTGAGAGCCACAACGTGGCGCGGCAAGTGGCACTTATTGTATGGATCGTCGAAATTAGAACACAATCCTTAATCGACAGAAATCATTATTCAATAGGAAAACGACATGCAGACCCAAACAGACAGACATGCTTGTTTATACCAAATTTCAGAGATCAAACTCTCCTTAAATTATTGTGCCGTTACAAATGTTATATGACATGACAGCTTTCTAACTTACAAAAGTCTTATTAATTCTTCCTGCTTTGTCCAATCATAAATAATTAATGAACAACAAAAGAATCACTTTAATTTCATTAATGTATTTTATATCTACTTCCCTTCTATTTAAGTTTAATTTAACATATTAAAAGAATTTTTCTTTTGCTTTATGTTTCTTCTTTATTTGTATATACACACATTTATTTTGTAATCCCAAATAATATACACTTTTAGTTATTACTCATATTTAGTTTTTCCTTGTAAATTTATTTATAATTTTTTTCTATAGAATATTTCTAATTATTTTTTATTATTAGAAGGTAATGACATTTTTGTACGTAAATAATCTATTTAAATCTTCTAGTTTACGTTAAAAAATAAATGTATTTATTTCTCTATTTAGAAAGAATATATTTGTATAAAACTTATTTTTCAATATTTTCCAGTCTAGTATTATTTGATTATGTAAGAAGATGGATTTTTCTGAATATTTAAATAAGTTTATGATTTATACATTAGTGATGATTTAATTATTGGTGAGTGTAGGTATTAGAAGCTAGAGGGAGTTGGGTTTGAAGTTGAGATTTTTGTCTTGAATTGAAAGGCAGAGAAATAAAGTGAAAAAGTGGTTTTAATTTGTTTTCTTCTAAAATCAGAATCAGCTTTTCCATTTTCCCTACTTAACCATTTCTTCTTGTCTTCGTTCATGTAAGACCATCAAAACTTTTCCTTAGATTGGACTGAAGGATGAATTTGGTGGAGTAAAAATTAGTGGATTTGATGGAAAAGAGAGATGAATGTAAGGTTATTTAGATTAAAAAAAAGTTAATAAAAAATGAGAAAAAACTTTATAAAAGTTTGTTAATAAATTGACTAATGTGAATAAAAACTTTATAAATGTTTGTTAATAAACTTTATAGCAGTTGGAGATTGTTGAATGGAAATGGGATAGCATAGTTATGGACTTTGTTACCCATTTGCCACGAACGGTCATAGGTCATGATGTTATCTGGGTGATTGTAGACAGGTTGACCAAGAGTGCTCATTTCTTGGAAGTTAATTTGAGAATGTCTATGACTAAGCTTGCACAGTTGTATATCAAAGAGGTGGTGAGACTGCATGGGGTGCCTTCTAGTATCGTATCAGATAGAGATCCGCACTTCACTTTTAGATTCTAGCAGACGCTTCAGAGTAAGTTGGGCAGCAGACTATAGATGAGTTCAACTTATCTTCCACAGACTGATGGCCAGTCAGAGAGGACGATCCAGTCACTTGAGGATTTGTTGAGGACGTGTGTCTTGGATCATTTGGGAGTCTGGGATGAGGTGTTGTCGTTGGTGGAGTTCACCTACAACAACAGTAATCAGGCCAGCATTGGTATGACACCGTTTGAGGCACTGTATGGGAGAAGATGTAGAACGCCTCTTTGTTGGTTTCAAGATGGAGAATAAGTGTTGACTGGGCCAGAGTTGATACAACAGACTACAGAGAAGGTGAAGCTAATTCAAGAAAGGATGTGGGCGTCTTTGAGTAGACAGAAGTCCTATGCTGATTAGAGACAAAGACCGTTGGAGTTTGCAGTTGGGGATCATGTATTCCTCATAGTGACTCCTACTACTGGTGTAGGAAGAGTCATTCGTGCTAGGAAGTTATCTCGGTTCATTGGTCCTTACCAGATCCTAAGGCGAGTAGGGCTAGTGGCGTATGAGATAGCCTTGCCACCCCAGCTAGCGAATCTTCATTCAATGTTTCATGTATCACAGCTTAGGAAGTATGTGTCTGATCCTTCTCACGTGTTAGAAGCTGAAGACGTGCAAGTTAGAGAAGATCTGTTTGTTGAGGTACATCCTGTTAGGATCGTGGAGAGCCAGACCAAGCAACTTAAGGGAAAGACCATCAGTCTAGTCAAAGTTGTCTTGGATAGTAGGACAGGTGATTCCACTTGGGAGTTAGAGGGAGTTATGAGAGAGTCTTATCCTCACCTGTTCTCTAGTAAGTCTAATTTTCGAGGGCGAAAATTTTTGTTGTTGAGGAGAATGTAAGGACCTAGAAAATAGAGTATTAGAGTAGATAGGTGTATTAAAATAATGAGACAAATTATTTTACTTTAAAATAATCTTATAATATAAATAGAATTTTATAAACATGTCTCATTATTCTAAGAACACTTCATCTCTCTAGAACGCTATTCCTTACAGTTCTCTGACTTCTCTCTACCATATCTCACTTTTGTGTTGTCTGTTCGACGATCAGGAGGTGCCTAGGTGATCCTGGCATTAAGGGCTTCGATCTTGAACGATTAATTTCATGTTTTTCAGCTGGTAAGTCGTTTCCCCTTTTATCCGTGTATCCTTGGACTGTGAGCATGCAACGTTTCTGTCTTGCATGTGGTTAGCAGTTTCTTCCTTCAATTTTCAGCTCAATTTAGGTTTTAAAAGCTGTTTTCTATCACCAATTGGTGAGTTGTAGGTTTCTATTGAGTTTCCTTGAATTGCAAGGTACGGTTGGAGTGATTATGTGTGCTGGGCAGTTTGTCTCTAAGGTAAGGGGAGCTAGCTACTATTTTAATTTATTGTACAATCTGTATATATGTTGAATGTGGTGTTATTTTGCTGTTTGAGGCACAAATTTAGATTTTTAGAGTAAAGTGAATTGTATGTATTGAAGGTTTGATCTGTGAAACTGCAGTGTAATGATGATGAACTGATTTGAATGAATTTAACTATTGTGATTGAACATGTTAGAGGTACTTTATGTGAGTAATATGTTATGGTAGAGATTAGATATAAAGTGAAGTGAATTGTGTTTGTTTAGAGTCATTTTTGAGGAAGTGAAGTAGTGAAATTGTGAATGAGCGGTTGGAAGTGGTATTGGTCAGTTGGGATAGCTTAGATAAGTCATTTGGGACTTAATTGAGTCCCTAAGTGGTTCAAGAAACTGTGAAAAGTGGTAGAATTAGATTTGGGTCTCTAGGTTGAGAGATTTGTAGTTTTGGAATAGAATTTGGTTCATAATCAACTTAGATTAATGTTAGGAAGGTTTAGAATCACTTATTCAAGTCTAATTAGGTATATACAATAATCTAGGAGTGTTAGAAGTTGGGAAAATTGTTTAGAATTGGTATGTTGTGGTTGAGTTGTATAATTCTGCAAAATTTTCGTTCTGCAGATTATGTAGGCTCGCTATGCGAATGGATTCGCATAGCGAGTCACTTTGGCTTGATGCTCTCTGCCAAGGTATTCGCACAACGAATGGGTGCGTTGTGCGAATGGGCTGAGAGGGTTGCTCTCTGTTTGATGATCCGCATGGCAAATCAGGTCACTATGCGACTGGTTGGGGTCTGTGACTTTTATCAATTTTATTCGAATAACGAATGGGTTTCGCTCTACGAGTGGTTAAGGAGCCTGAGCCACTGTCTGAGGCTCTCGCATAGCGAGTTGGGACGCTATGCGAAAGGTTTGGGTCTGTTACAAGTCGCAGTTTATTCGCATAGCGAGTTTAACCGCTATGCGAATGGTTTTGAGGGGTGGGTCTCTGTCTGAGGATTCACATAGCGAGTTGGGTCGTTGTGCGAGAAGCCTCCAGTGTCGCTCTGCGAATGTGTGCGCTATGCGAATGGTACAGGTTATTTCACTCTTTTCCTTTGGACTTAAGTTGTTTTACATGAAATATTGAGTGCTTTATGAAGTATGTTGGAGTTGTATTATGTTATATCAGTGGTTATTGTTGTAAGTTGTGTTTCAAAGTGTAAGTTGGTTAATTCAAAGTGTAAAGTTCAAAGTATGGTTAATGGACGTAATTTCATGATCCTCAAGGAGAGGATACATGGTGATGCCCTATGTTGTGATTCAAAGTGCAATCTCTTGTTGAGATTCAAGTAAGTTTAGAATGAATGCAGGAGCTTAGTTTTGGGGGTTATCCTGAAACTCCAATGGTCTTTCACTCTCAAGTAGAGAGGATTGATCCATGTTGTGAGGAGTAGCAGAAGGTCCTAATCTTGGGTGCTTCTAGTATGACCCAAGGTGAGTGATAACGGACTAACCTCGTGAGTATGGTAGGGTGAAACCCATTAACAATGACTTTGCAAAGCAGTAGAAGCCACTACGAGTGCACGATCCGCCATTGTTCGATAATCATTCTAAGTTCGGACAGTCAAAGTCAGTGTGGTGTCATGTGTGAAGAGTTTATGTGATGTGAAGGAATGAGTATTATTGTATGAATCTTAGTAAATGAGTATATGATTAATCTTTGTTTAAACTAGCTTACCCTATTGTGTGCTTGTGTTTTGTATGGATTGGTGTTTCTTTCTCTGCAATGATCATCCTTTGAATGTGAGCAGCGGAAGAAGAGGTATCACTGGAGCAAGCATTGGATGGAGGTGATATTGCGAAGTAGATGGCTTAGTTTTAGATCTAGTATATAGTTTTGTTATCCTATTGTATAAAAAGTTTTAAATTTATAGTTGTTTTTGGATGACTGTAAAGGTAATACTTTATATTCTAACTGGATAATTGTTCTATATTATCATGTATGTGATTATTCTCTTTATAGTTTATACTATAATATTGGAATGTTACAAAAAAATCCCTTCAAAATTCGATTTCCTATATTACTGAATTCTGGAAAGATTTTTTTTAATTTTTTAAAGGAGAAAAAAATTAACAAACTAAACATTAATAATTAAAATAACTTAAAATAATTGATTAAAAAAACACAGAAATTAAATTTTATTTGCATTGAAAAAAAACCTAAAAAATAATTCAAGATGAATAAAAACTAGTTTTATAATATAATCTTGCAATAACACCTGTTATTTTTATAATTGTTTATGGAAAAATAAATTAAAAATAAGATAAATTTAATATTTTACTGTTAATGAAATTATTTTCTATTATAATCATTTTATTTTAAAAAATGAATAATAAAAAGTTTAATTTCAAATTATATTTGAGAGAACATAACTTATTTTTTATTTTGTTCCACTTTAAATTATTTAAAAATCGAATTCAATATTTTTAATTATTTTTTCATAACTTAATTTTTATTGTTCCTCCTAATTAAACAAAAATAAAAAAATATAAAACTTAAAATACGTTTTTTTGAGACAATAATGTTTCAATAATGTATTTCAAAAAAATTCTTTAAAAAGGTATTATTTTAAGAAGAAAAAAAAATCTTTTTGGAAGTCATTCTCTTCATCATTTATCGTCGTGTGATGCTGGTATAGGAGTGAGGGCCATAATCGGTGCTCTTGAAACATGGTAGTTTTTTTTTGGAGGATTGTGGCTTTTGTTGAGCTGGAAAATTAATATAAATATATTATTTTTCACGAATTTCTAAACCCTAAACCTTAAATTAACATACTTTTTCTAATCATAATTATTTGTTTAAATAACCATGTGATGATATACAGCTGTATCACAAATTTTCAAAAATATCACATTAAATATTATTTTTAATTAGTTAATTCATATTCTTAAACCTCCCTCTTAGGTCCACACTATGTTAAATATCTGTAAGCTCTTATTCAAACAAAAAATTATGCATACGCATATAAAATCTTTTTATTTTAATTAATTATTTTAGTCCAAATTATGTTCAAAACACATTTATTTATATCATGAATTTGATGTTAATTATTGAGTTAAAGAGAAAACACAAATAACCAAAATCATGAACTTGATGTTGAATATTTAATTAAGAATCGAAGTTTTTATAAAAAGAAATAATCATTATTGATAATATATCTTATTTTACTAAAAAAAACTGTATTTATTTTTTATATTCTCAAACCAACCTTCTTCTAATATAATTATATCATATAAATAATATATTCATATTGAATCAATTCAATGAATCAGATACTATTATATTTGCGGTGATGTGAGTGTCCGATTTCAAATGCACGAAATCGTCCAAGTTAACTTGCTTAATGCATAGACCACGTTTGTTGTATTCATTACTTTTCCTTCTCTCTCATTTCTTATTGCTTCATCAATAATCAATACAACTTACAAATTTCACTTGTAAATGTAATAATTATCTTAATATTTTAATCTATCTAATTAAAAATATCAATTAACCAATTACAAATTAAAAAAAAATATTTATATGATAAAATACATTATTAATATTCATATATATAAGCAAATTTTAAAATACATCAACCTCATGCTCTTTCAGGAAAGGTTACAAATTTTGACTTATTTTGATTAGGTTTAATTATTCAGGAGGTCCTTATTTTCGAGGAGAATCTCAAGTTCGTCCTGTTCTTTTTCGGTTTCTCAATTGGGTTCTAATTTTGTGAAAATTGCAACAATTGGGCCCCTGCTGTTAAATTGGGTCCAACGGCATTAGTCTGTGGTTGACGTGGCACGCTGGACTCAGTTTCTTAATTGACGTGGCTGACTGAAGTACCTTAACTGACGTGGATAATTGTATTTTTTTAAATACAAAGAAAAGGAAAGTACGAATGAAATATTGGGATTGGGATTGAGATTGAATTTTATCGAATTAGGGATTGGGATTGGGAGAAGTTTGTTCTGACATTGTGGGGTTCTTGTAGGGTTCGTGCAAAGTTCAATCAATTTCACAAATTGGGGTATGAATTTAGGGATTTAGGGTTTAATCGAAGTTGACGTTGACAAAGAGTGTGCAGTTGTCGTCGTCGGAGTTGTGGGACCTTCTTCCGCTGGAATCTCGAGTGGCCAGGTCAGTAAAAGTTTAGTTTTGTATTGATTATTGATTAAAGGAGTCATATGTTGTGTTATTTTTATTGCGATGTTGGGTGGTGGTCCCCGTCGTTGTATTGTGTTCCATTTTTTATTGCGATGTTGTGGTCCCCCCATGTTTAAAGTTGTTTTTCTCTGTTGTGTGAGTGCGTTTTGTTTATGGTTTTAATACATGTTTTGTCATCATGTGATTGCATTATAGGTGTATAAATACATATATATAGTGTTTTGCGTCATGGACGAGGATATTGAGGTTGTCTTTCACCATGGAGGGAAATTAGTTAATGATGGGAAGCTTAAGTATGAAGGGGGGGAGACATCTAGGTTTTTGTTTGACCCAGATGTTTGGAGTTATTTCGTGGTTGTTAGTGTAGTAAAAGGTTTGGGATACAATGGGTTTAAAGATCTGTGGTACTCTGTAGGAGGGGCTTCGGTGTTGGATGATAAGTTAGAGTCTTTATGTGATGACACTAATGCCATGCATATGGTTAATTTAGCTAGGCTGAATGATGAGGTGCATGTGTTTGTGATACACCCTGTTTCTGAACCCGAAGTCATACATATGCTGGAATTTGTTGGTAATGATGAAGGACAAGTTGAAGAGAGGGTTGATGTTGATGGTAAACAACAAGAGATGGGTGATGTTGATGGTGAACAACAAGAGATGGGTGAACAACAAGTGGAAGTTGAGGCTGTTATGGAGGAAGAGGTCCATGGACTTGAACAAGTTGGTGGTGTGTTGGAAGAGATGGGTGATGTTGATGGACAAGTGGAAGTTGAGGCTGTTATGGAGGAAGAGGTCCATGGACTTGAAGAAGTTGGTGGTGTGTTAGAACAGATGGGTGATGTTGATGGAGAAGTGCAAGTTGAGGCTGTTATGGAGGAAGAGGTGCATGGAGTTGAAGAAGTTGGTGGTGATGGTGAAGATGAAGGTGAAGAAGTGAATGAAGTTGAACAAGATGTGGAAATCCGAAGTTAGAATTCCTCTTTTGACAGTGGTAGTGGTGATAGAAATAGTGAGTGGTTGGAAGGGCTTGTTGATGTCAATGTTGGTTGCAATATAGATGATGATATACATGCAGATTTGGAGGGAAATGTGGAAGTGGAAGTCCAAAGTGTGTCAAATGACTTTAGTGGACCATATTCCAGTGGGAGTTCTGACAACATGTTTGATGTTAATGTAGAGGGTGGGAATGACAGAGGTGGAAATGATAGAGGTTTGTCAGATGATGAGTGGGAATCTGAATAATTAATTAGTGGAGCAGATAGTGATGAAGACGATACCGATGTAGAGGGTTATGAGACTTTTGCAACATTTGTTTTGCCAAAAAGTATGGTTGACTTCAAGTGGGAAGTTGGGACATATTTTGCTGAAAAGCAAGACATTTTGGATGCTATAAAAAGTTATGCGTTGGATAATGCAAGAAATATTAAGTTTGTTAAGAATGATAAACAAAGAATGAGGTTCAAGTGTGTGGGTGCAAAAGGTAAATGCCCATGGAGGTTATATTATGATTATATGAAGGCAGTCAAAACATGGCAATTGAGAACTATGCTGGACAACCATACTTGCAGTAGGGAGTTCAACCTTAAATTAATTGATGCTAAGTGGTTGAGCAAGAAGTTACAGAAAATAGTTAGAGAGAATCCAACAGTTAAGGGTGTGGATATAAGGGAAAAAATTCAAAGGAAATGAAACATTGGTACAAGGTGTATGGCTTATAGGGCCAAAACCATAGCAATAGAGCATATTGATGGCTCTTTCAAAGAACAATATAAAAGGTTATATGATTATGCCCATGAGTTGGTGGCCAAAAATCTAGGCTCAACAGTGAAAGTAAAAGTTGAGGATGTGGGGGGTGAAGTCTTTTTCAAGTGATTTTATGTATGTCCTGCAAAGACAGTTTTCTGTCATGCAGGCTAATTATTTGTTTAGATGGAACATTTTTGAAAGGTAAGTATGGTGGTGAGTTGTTAAAAGCTGTGGGCCGAGATGGAAATGAGCAGATGTTGTCTATTACGTACTGTGTTGTTGAAGTTGAGAACAAGGATTCGTGGAGGTGCTTCTTGGAACTATTGGTAGATGACCTTGGAGGGGCTGAAATATGTTCTTCATTTACCTTTATATCAGACCAGCAAAATGTAATAGTCATCATTAATTTATACTTGTACATTTTAACTTGGCCTGAAGTATTGGTTGCCTTTATTGATTACTTGTATATTTGTATTGTAGGGTCTACTTCCAGCAATACAGGAATTGCTTCCTGGAGTTGAGCAAAGTTTTTGAGTGAGGCATTTGTATGCCAACTTCAGGAAGAAATTCCTTGGCAAAAACCTCAAGCGTTTAATGTGGAGGGCAGCTACAGCCGCACACCCACAAACCTGGGAGATGGAAATGAGAAACATAAGAGCACTGAACGAAGATGCTTATAAGCATTTGATTACCATCCCTCCAAGGTTAGTCTTCAAAACTACAACACAATTCGTTATTCATATAATGTTAATAATTATTTTATTATTTATTGTAGGTATTGGTCAAGATCAAGGTTCACTTCAAGAGTTAAATGTGACACCTTAGTTAACAATGAGTGAGGACTTCAACAGTGTCCTCGTAACTATCAGGAGTAAATCCATAATTACCTTGTTGGAGGAGATACGACTTTACATCATGCAAAGATGGGCCAAGAAGAGGTCAAGCATATCATCATTTACTAGATCCATTTGTCCCAAGATCCAATCCAGATTTAGAAAGGAATCTCAGTTAACTAAAAATTGGATTCCTAGGTAAATTCCATTAATGACTTGTTTGTTATGTTAATTTACTACTGTGGTTCATAATTATTGTTGTCTTCTTCTACACAGTTGGTCAGACAACAAGCTATTTGAAGTTCGTCACATGTCTAACAGTGGAGATAAGTTCATAGTCAACATAGATGACTCTTCATGCACATGCAGAACTTGGATGATCACTAGAATTCCCTGTTGTCATTCCTGCTGTCATTCATTGGTTGCAATGGAGTTCCTCAACATTGATGGAGAACAATTTATTGACTCTTGCTACATGAAGTACAAATATGAGGAGACATATTCATCAATTATATATCCCATAAATGGAGCCAACATGTGGAACATTACTCCATATCCTGATGTGTCTCCTCCATACAAAAGAGTATTACCTGGAAGACCAAAGAGAAAACGAAGACTAGAGCAATGGAAAATGAGGAAGGATGATTCAAGAATGACAAAATCTGGGTTGCGGAAAAGATGTGGCATATGTAGGGAACATGGCCATAATAGAAGTCGTTGCCCATTAGTAACCCAAGCAGGACTTGTGCATTGCGACGAACAAACTACATCCACTCAACAATCTGAAATAGCACATCAGACTCAACCTCAAGCCTAGTACACTGTAGGAATACACTTTTGTAACAGTTTAAGGCTACAAAACATTATGTAGGAAAAAACAGTACATGTAGGAAAAACATGGAAGATTCTGCTTTTGTCATCCAATCAGTGTTATTCTGCTTCTGCTTTTGAAAACACATGGAAAATTTTGGTTTAATGGTTATTTTGGTGTGTTTGATATATTTGCCCAACTAGTGTTTTGAGGGCTGATATTTACATTATTGTTTAATGCTTTATCAAGTTTATGTAATTTGTACGTGTACTTTTAATGATATATTTGCCCAACCATGCTTGTGCTTATCAGTTCACTATGAAATCACGTCATATGTTTGTGCTTATCAGTTCACAGTTCTTTACAAATAGTATTTTGGCCAAAACTTACAAACAATACTTTGAATTACTTCCTTACCAAAAGTTACAAACTTTTCAAGTCAAAATAACTTTGGTTCATTGCATCCTAAGTACATTCCCATCATAATTACGATGAAAACACTCCTATGAATGAAAGAACACTAATGTAACTACAATAATGTTCACCATACAAAGAACACAAACAATCCCTAAGAACACGTTAAGCCTATTTTCCAATTTCTTCACTGACAAGTCCAAATCACTTATAATCTTCCATCCACCTTCCATTTCTTCTCTGCTCAAGAATGACTCAGTTTTGCCTTCACACTTTACACTCGTTTCCCTTTCCACATCCCCATCATCAGCACACCATCTGAAGTAATTGCAAGCACCATTCTGTGAGAAGAAAACACCAATTAGGGCAGCCTCCAACTCAAAAAAACAACAACGAAAAAACCTTACCTTGAACTTAGGGCAGCCCAAAATTTGCTTGCCTATGTTCTTAGCTGTTCTCGCAGTTTTGACAACACATTTCATCCCACAATAGCAAAATGGACCACCATTGCTAGATCCTCCTCGACCACCACCACAGACCACATTACCATCTTGCTTTCGCCACCCACTACATGACGAAGACGAACAGGGATGGGCCATCTTCAAGCACAACGAAGTTATCCACCTTCGAAGAAGAACAACAAGCTGAATGAAAATATACCCTTTTATTAGGGATATATACAAAGTTCTCTCCCTTCAACTTTTCTACCATATTTTACCAAGTTTTTAATTTTAAAACTACCCAAATGCACATCATTCAGCCACGTCAATTAAGAAACTGAGTCCAGCATGCCACGTCAACCACAGATTAACGTCATTGGACCCAATTTAACGGTAAGGGCCCAATTGTTACAATTTTCACAAAATTAGGACCCAATTGAGAAACCGAAAAAGAACAAGACGAAATTGAGATTCTCCTCGAAAATAAGGACCTCCTGAATGATTAAACCTTTTGATTATAACAAACCAATTAGATCTGATCCGCTCTTTGCAGACTAATAGTGGATTGGACTACATCGGTTACAGGCTAATGGTGGGCTAGAAGGCTTCTCCTTACACCACCACACTCTTCTTCCTACACCACCACACCCTTATTTTCAATTTTATTTTATTCCAAAACTAATCTTCAGTAAATTTGTTTTTACTTTTACCCTATTTAATCTAAAAAAAATCATAATCTCATATTCCTTTGTTTGCGGTCACTTACCCCACACCCCCACACTCCACACAATCTCATCTCTCTCATTCTCTCTTCTTCCTACTCTCTTCATCTTTTTTTTCTTTTTTGTGACATTCATTTCCTCCCTTTCTCCATATTTTTTCCTTTCGTGCCTTCATCGTGTGCTTCCATTCCACTGTGTTTAAGGTTCGTGAAGAGGAGTGAGAAGAGAAGTGTGGTTCGCGCTTGGTTTACTCTCTTTATATCCAGGTTGTTTGTTATTTAGGTTTTGTACTTGGTGTGATTTTGGTATGTTATGTGTTGTGGTGATGTATGTTACTGGATCCATGAAACCAGTGAAATTCAAATGTCAAAACGGATATGAAAGATCATTTAGTGGTGGATGTAAACATCTGTAGTTTAATTTTTTTAGCTTTAATTATAAAATATCTTTATGTATTTAATTTTTTTATATAATTAAGCCAAAACACTAAATTCTGTAATGCATTTTGAATTTTTCAATTACAAATTCAAATGTGATTTTCGAATTGATACTTAGATTCTCCTTCGCCATGACCACACCCGTACAACCACCGCTCCCCACCCAGATTAACAACCATTGCCACACAGAATCACCACCTACCCCACCCCCACATTTCATAAAAAAAAACTTAATATCTTACCTCTTGAATCGCTACTTCAATTAGTCCAAAGCAAAACCTTGACCAAGCAAACGAACACCTTGAATGTGCAATCAGAAATGGCCGACGAAATGTTGGAGGGAGGTGCAGTGTCGCTTCTATGGAGGAGGAAAGAAGAGGACGCTTTAAATGAAAATTGGTAAAAAGTAAAATTTTTTAACCACCAACTTTAATATTAGCCGAGGGTAGATTGGGGATGTGACGGTGCAGAGAGAAGGATGTGGTGGTGCAGAGAGAAGCGCTCGGTGGGCTAAACCAAAATGGGCCGGAGCAGCGTGTTTTATCATCCCTATGCTGTTTCTTCCTCACCTCTACACATTTCTCCTTATACTTCCATATTTCAAAAATAGTCTCAGAATTACGTTTATTTTAAAATCTATTAAAAGATTTTTTTTTAACAGATTTTAAAATTTGATAAAACTTTCAAAAAAATTTTTAACAAATTTCGAAATGCATTGAAAAAAAATCCTTCAATCTATTGAAATACAAAAAATAAACTGTAGAGTTTTTTAATTGCAGAGAGTAGTTTTGGAATTTTAAAAAGATGTGTGAATGCAGAGAGAAATGTATGGAGATATAGAGAGAAACAGCCTCACCCCTAATATGCAGGACTGACTGAAAATTTGCTCAAATGCCTTCTACACGAAACCGATCACTTTTCAGAATGAAAGAACAGACAAAAAAATTGAATATCAGATGGTAAAATTTGATATGAACATAGCCCACCTAAGGAAATAAAAATCAAGGTTTTTGCAAAGTACACTCAGTGATCAGATCCAGCTAAACAAAACAAAGCTATATTGATAAAAGTGGGAACTGGTTTAGATAACATAAGTAGGATGGGGTGATGAATTGAGTTAAAAACCGGACCTAATTAAAAAACTGGTAAAGATTTTGATATATGCACTAGTTGATCACTGTCAAAGGAACTGCCACAATCCCAACACCAAACTTACCTTATGTAAGTTTTAAAGATTAAGTGGTATGGGTCTAAACACAGCAGAATAATTTGCTTCCTACATCTAAAGAATTAATCATCATAAACAAAGTGCGGAATAAAGCAGACAGCACACAAACTGTAGTAGTATATAGTTTAAGTTTGCTATGGGCTCAGTGACAGTGATATGAAACACTATTAACATTAACTTGTGCAAATCTACAATAATAAAAAGGTAGAAAACACACAAAACTTCAGCATAGAATTTAAAATTAGGATTGACTCCTCTAAAGTGAATAAATGTGTCCAAGAATGGATCCACAAACAATAATGAGGCAATATTGCAAGAAACTTTAATTCAGATAAACGGTAGATATACTCTACTTCCTCGTTTTATAAATTTGATCACTTAGCAGAAGCTAATCCACGAGAGTAACAAAACAGGGGTAGGCAATGGAGACAAACTCAGCCCTGATAAAGAATAATGGAAGGCTTGTACACAAAAGCATAAACTACTACTGATTGGAACCACTGCCAACCTTAGAAGTTCTTGTAGAACCAATTCAAGAAGTGCAATAATTAGGCACTTCCAAGTTCCAATATTTCAATAGTTATTTGAACTATGATAAATCAATAGGTTCTCTAGTTACTTTATTTACTTTCCCACGGATATTTTTCTTCAAAACAAGACTGTTCAAAATAATGTCAGACACTAAATGTAAATACTCTCTATGTAGGGACTCAAACTTTGTTTCTCGTATGATGAGAGAGATCAATCACTTCTAAAAAAAAAAAAAGCAGAAAGAGTTCAAACCATATTTGTCACATAGCGGAGAGACTAATCCCTTCTACAAGACCCAACCCGTTGGTTCTCTCTGTATTATGCAACACTAGAATGAGTCTAAATTTAAATTTACACAGGCTACAACTAATTTCTAAACAACTTCTGAATCAGGACACAATCCATCAACAATTTCAAATTCACACAAACATTAAACAAATCCGATCCAAGGTTAACTTTCAACACGAATAATCTACAGCCAAACGGATGCATTTCAATTTCGCAAATCCACAAATAGAGACAAATCATAGGATGAATTCAAATAGCTCCTCAAGGATCACAAGGGAATCCACATAACAACAACAAGCATCATTCACCTAAACGAATATCATATAATTAAATAGAAAAAATAAAAACATTGAAACCACAATGTAACGCAAGAACAACGCCTTATCCACATTCGATAATAACAGGAAGCGAGTCAACAATCTCATGACAATGCAATACTAAAAAACGCAGAAGAAAAAGGTAAAAATTAAGAGTAATAAAGGGAATTGAAAAATTCCGAGAGTTGTTATACCCTTATTACAGCGAAAACCCTATTTATGGCTTTAAACAAAAGCTAGCAAAAGCGAGTGTGGGATGCATAGATGGATGGAACTGATGCAGATTCATTCGGAGGAGTCGTTATTGGAGGCGAGGGCGTTCTCGATCTTCAGGCGCTCAAGGGCCTTCTCGTGGGCCCATGTTTCGATGGTCAAATCGGGCTTGGCGTTGAGCCCAACACCCAGGATCACGATGGTGAGGAAGCTGGTGATGTAGCAGGGCAGTTCCCAGTCTTCCCAATTGCGGGCCTGGCCTGGGGGCGGGGGAGTCCGGTTGAAGAGGTACCCCTTGGGCCGCTCCTCGTGGCCCGGGCTCGTCCACCGGCTGGGCCCAGACTCCGCGCCGCCGCGGGTTCGGAGAGACTGGAGGACCCGCCGGCGGATGGTGGCGGAGGCGGTGGCGAATGGCGTCGCGGGCGGCATGGGGTTGGGTTTGATTTTTGTGGTTTTGATCTCTCGGAAGGGAGAGTGAGTGAGACCTGAACCGCGATTGGTCACACAGTGAGAGAGAGAGAGAGAGAGAGAGAGAGAGAGACTACGAATTTTCTGATGTTAGTTTGTTTCCGTTTCTTGGGTTTGGGTTGGATTTCGAATTATCAATTGGGCCTAGAGTTTTAGCCCTTTACACAGTATTTATAGACAGAGGTTGTTATACTCTCTATCTATTTATACTACGGAAATAATAACAAAATTATATGTTGAAATTTAAGATAACAATATTCTCAAATATAGAAGATGGGATAAAATAAAATAATAGAACCGTTTGTTAGAATTAAAACATATATTTGAAAAATATGTAAATTTTGAATAATAACTTATTTGAGTAAGTTTTGAATTTGAAATTGAAAATGATCGCATTTAATCTTTAGTATTGTATGACATCCATTGATACTTATATATTCAATAAAATATTTAAAAAAATATCGTGTATTATTTTTATAATATAAAATATAAACATGTTTTACCTAAAAATTCTGTTAAGATTTATAAAATAAAGGTTTTTCATCTATCTTTAAATAAATATTAGGGACACGGATTTACAACTTTGAAAGAAGGAACGTTAAAGAAAATTATTTTATAAGAAATAAAAAGAGTTATTTTAAATTTTGTGGAATGAAAAACCAATAAAAAATTATATTAACCAAAATCAATACTTGCTAATTTTAAAGAATATATATATATATATATATATATATATATATATATATATATATATTACTGATGGGTTGACAAAACTTTGGTTGAAGTACTTTGAATAAAAGAAGAAAAATATTAATCATGATAAATTAATTCATTAAAATGTGATATTTATACCATACTCTAGAATTAATCCAGAGTGGTAGATGACGGAAAAAATAGTCTGTTATTTTTCTAGTGATTTTTTGGAAGTAGAATAATACTACTTGAAGATATTTATATCATACTCTAGAGTAATACTTGATTAATATATTATCAACTTATTTTTGATACAAAATTTCTACAAGAATAATTGTGGCTTTAGTGTGTTATAGAAACAGACTAGGTATTAACTACGGTAGAACCTTCACATCATTGAAGCATTTTAACGTATACCGTGTTGATTCCTCTTAAAATTACATCCTACTCGTAAGTTATTCAATCCAAACAATATTCAATCCTAGTCAGTCAACACCAATCTCTTTTTTCTTGATGGAATTGCATTTAAATTTTGAGGCAATTTCAGCATGAAAACAGATTAAAGGTTAAAGTTGAAGGCCCTTTTTTTTAGCACCTTAGAGGTTCATTGGTTACTCTATATCAAAATCTTCTCACCAGTAATCTCCACAGGAACATTTTCCTCCAACAATTCGATGAAACCGGTTTTTATCCCTCAAAGATACTTCTCTTCCGTAAATCTTTGAGATATACTTGGCAAAATTATGGCAATCAACGCAAATACGAAGGTTTTTTATTACACGGATTGTCACACTTTCAGGAGTAGCAATTAGACCAAAACACAACGCCAACTTTTCACTGTGACTTAGGAGTATCTTCTCCTTCTGCTCTTCATCCACATCATGTAAAACACAACTCAAATCAGGAACATAGCCCGCTTCTTTAAACCTGACTGATAACTCCTGCACTTTTGCAGATAATTCTTTTCTTCTTGGATGGGAACAATCACTAGCATGGAACGTGTGAAGTATTTGATCAAGCTCAATCCAGCTTCTTCCAGGCTCTTTTCTTACAGTCTTCTTGAACATCAGGTTCCTTAGTGATCTTACTTCTTCCCATCTTCCTGCTGAAGCATACAGATTAGACAGAATAACATAATTGCCAGCATTTTCAGGCTCAATTTCTAGAAGCCGGTGACCCACAATTTTACCAATGTCAACATTTAAGTGAACATTGCAAGCACCTAAAAGGCAACCCCATATAGCAGCTGATGGTTCGAAAGGCAACTTCCTGATGAACTCTAGAGCTTCTTCTATTCGCCCAGCACGACCAAGCAAATCAACAACACACCCGTAGTGCTTGGTGTCTGGCTCAACACCAATTTTCCCACTGGTCATATCATAAAAAATATCCATTCCCTTATCTTCCAGTCCTGCATGACTGCAACCAGATAACACAGCCAAAACTGTGACACCGTCAGGTTTGACTTTGTTTTCATCTCTCATTAAATCGAAAAGCTCGACTACTTCTCTTCCCTCTCCATGTTTGCTATACCCAACTAGCATCGCATTCCAAGAGATAACTGTTCTCTCATGCATGGTATCAAATATCCTTCTTGCGTAAGTGAGGTTTCCACATTTTGAGTACATGTCAATTAAAGAGTTTTGAAGAACCACAAACGAGGGAACTTCAGACCGAAGAAGATGATTGTGCACTTGCTTGCCATGATCTAGAGCAGCAAGCCCGGAAAGTGCAGTTAAAACACTAGTATAAGTAACATAATTTGATTGCATTCCTTCATCTTGCAACTGGCGAAATAGTTCTAACGCCTCTTGATCCAGACCCAGTTGAGCATATCCAGAGATTATGGCAGTACAAGAAACTACATCCCGTTCAGGCAAGCATTGAAATATGCCTCGAGCTTCATGAATTTTGCCATATTTGGCATACATATCAAGGAGCGAACTTCCAACATAAACATGTGCTTCGTAATTCAATTTTATGATAAGAGAGTGGATTTGCCTCCCTAAGACAAAACCCAAAGAACCTATACACGAAGTAAGCACGGTAGCAAAAGTAAACTCATTAGGTTCTGTATCTGCAAAAAAGGTATAGCTACCGTCAACACAGAAAAACCATTGACACAAAATTGACCCGCAAGCAAAAGTGTCAACCCAACTCACTAACTAAAACAACATCTTCATCCTCTAATTTCTCCTTAACTCAAAAAAGTGCTCCGTTTTATGAATCTTAGTTACCAACTTGGGCCTAACAACATCTTCTACTACATAAAACCAAAACATAATGAAGCATTAAAAAATCTATATTAGCTCCTTCCATAACACAATTACCAAAAAATAATCACCCCTCTCATATATGAACTTGTACAAAGTACAAGCACGCCAAGAATACCTGTTCTTAGCATCTGCACAAAAAGGCTCAAGGCTTGAGAAGCATACCCTCTCTGAGAATAAGCCGAGATCATAGCCGTCCACGACACCACATTCCGCTCCGGCATTTCATCAAACAGGTTCCGAGCATTTGTCAAAGAGTCGCACTTGACATAGAATACGATTAGCCTTGTCCTGAGGAACACACAGGGAAAATAGTTAGTTGTGATCATGTGGGCATGCACTCTCTGCCCTTCTCTAAATGCCCTTTTGCTCACACACTCGTTTAAGAGCGTGTTGTAGTCTTGGAAGTTCATGTCATGGCCACGAAGGGCCATTTGTAGAAGGGCCTCTCGTAGTTGGGTGTCACGGCTATGAGTGCTGAGAACGTGGTGCGAGTTTGAAGGCAAAGAAAAAAGGCGCAAGTTTTGGAATAAGGCTTTGTGTGTGGAAGACAAGACATGTTTCGACAGAAACATGCTTCGGAAACCACTAGGAGAGATTGAAAAGGTTGAAGGTTTTAAAAAGGTGACAATGGAAACCAAAGTAAAACAATAAGGGAACAAATTTATGTGATCATGAATCTCTTAGGAAGAGAAAAACCACTTGCCCTGTAAATAATAGGCTTCTGTTCATAAGAAAATATTTAATTCTTAAACTTTAAAAAATATTAATATAGTTTATTTAAACTAAAAATAATATTTTTTTTAGCTTGACATGTGTTTTAAATTGATATTTGTGTTAAAACTTGTTAAAATAATATAAACAATTCAAATCTCGTATCAAAACATATTTAATATATAAAAAAATTAAAATAGTTTAATATAGAAAATTATATTTATTTATTTTTAAATTTTAAAATCAAATTATACAAAATTTGAAATATGAAAGAAATTTAATTTTGCGTTAAAATTTAATAATTAAAAAATATATTTAACACAAAGTATACTTTACTCTAGAAAATTGCTCAACTTACAATTTATTTTATCATACAATAATATATATAACTATTTAAGTTAAAAGAAAGTTATAATATTTATTTTCTGTATTTTTTATTACAAATTTTAAATGCAAATACATATCTTTTCCATGATATTTTGGGTTAAAGAACAAATAGCTTTGAATTATTATAATTTATATCAAATTTAACATAATAGAAATGCAGACAAGAGGATAAGCAAATTCCTTGACAAACACTACTTTCCACTTTCCATTTTCCTTAATGATGCCAGTTCCGGGATTTCAATCTATTTTCCTCTAGAATTCAAACTAGAATGAAAAACTGAGAGTTATTATTTAGGTAGAAGGCCTGAGTTTCAAGGGATTATTTATCTGATTTACATCCCTTTGATGATGTCATTTTTACATAAGACCTTCATTGTTGTCCAAAATTGTGCTTGCAGTTCTGTGTTTCACCAATTCTTAGCATCCTGGTCTGTAGTAAAAAGATCCACCAGGTTTAACAGGAAACAAAAAACAATGATGCTATGAAATCAAACACAACTAAGATTCCCGGTTTTTCTTATCACATTATAAACAAAAGTATTCATCAACTAATCTGTTACAAAACCAGTAAAGTTAAGCATGTTGAGGTGTTCTTAATCATCTTTTTTCTCGTTCAGATTACTATATCTTAAAATTTTGGAGTAAAAGATTTGAATTCAATTTTACATAGACCAAAAGAATGTTTTGAATTTTTCATCTCTTTTGAGATTAAATATATTTTCTGAAAAGCTCTTAAAAATGTAAATGGCTTAACACAGTCTATTTCATAATCACTGTTGAATATAGTGAAAAACTATATTTAGATTAATCTCTCTTGTGTTAACACACATATGGTTCTCTATTTATAATAGAAGAAATATGGGCTAAGCCCAAAATACAAATGAGAAATAATAACAAACTAACTAAAAGATAAAAGATATAATATATTTAACATTCCCCCTCAAGCTGGAGCATACAGATTGTATGAACTAAGCTTGGAATAGATGAACTCAGTGTTGAACTAGATGATTTGTCTTCAAGAGTGTGAGGCAAACATAGATGGACTAACAGCAGCTTGTGAAACTTCAACTTCAAAAGTGGATGAAGGAGAGCAGTGGTGGACAATGACAAACTGCAAGGACTGATTCCCAATCAATGATGGATGAGTGACGGGATCAACAGTAGTAGCTAAAAGCTAAGAGCTACAAAACTGCAGGGACTACACTAAATCATCATCAATGATGGATGGGTGACGGGATCAACAGTAGTAGCTGAAATCTACAAAACTGCAGGGACTACACCCATATATATGTGACTTGCAGTGTCTTGGAAACGTACTCCCCCTTAGTGTGAAGGGCGGAAATGTGGAATATCACAGTTGCTGGACCACTAAAACAGAAACAAAATACTAAGCTATAATGCTGAAATAAAGGCATCAAAGATCCAAAGACATGTTGGAGGTGGACAACTCCCAAGTGTGATACTTAGCAGTGTATCACAAGAAGATTGGGCTAAACTCTAACCCAAGAAGAACTGACGCAGTTGCGTCTGTCTGAGGCGGTAGCGACTGCAGCAGCGGTTGACTGCTATAAAACTGTAGGGACTAAATTGCCATCACTGACTGATGGGGCCTGGAGTGGCTGAAAGCGACAAAACTACAGGGACTGCCATCACTAACTGACGAGGTGATGGGGGCCTACAGTTGTTGGAAGCATACGGCGCCTGGACAACGGCATACGGCGCGGACAGCGGCAGACGGCGCGGATAGCGGCAGATGGCGCGGACAGCGGCATCAGTAGTTGAGACGAAGCACAGAATCGCAGAAGCGAGAGGAAGGTCCGACGATGTGGAATGTGCGACGAGATGAAGATGCTATGAAGACAGACGAAGATGGCAGCAATGGCTGTTATGGAGGGTCAGAACAGAGAGAGGAAACTTCGACGAGACAACCGGCAGCGTCGCGGTTTGATGCCGACGCTGGGAAGGCGGCCCGTGACGAACACGTGCCCGAGATCTGACGGAGAAGAAGCGGCACGTGGAGGCGCGTGAAGAGGAGTCTGGTCTTGTCTCCGGCGGGGTTGGCCGTCGCTCGAGGAGACGCTCTAGATCTGCTGGTCACCGGTCGAAACTGTGACGGCGGCCGGCGACCGGCAACGGACTGGCCGGAAAGAAGCGCTGCGTGGCGGCACGTGACTGAGAACTGGCTCTCGAAACCGGCGTGGTTGGCCGTCGCTCGAAGAGACGGTCCAGATCCGCAGGTCACCGGCTAAAACTGCGGTGGTGGCCGGCGACGGCGACGGTGGTTGGCCGCGGAAAGTGGCGGCGACAGCGATAGCAGCGACGGCAGCGGAAAGCGGCGATGGTCGACGGCAGAAGAGACTGGCTGCACTAAGAAGAAGAGAAAATGGACTACCGACTGAAACTGTAGGGGCTGCCAGCGGCCATGGCGGCGGCCGCCGGCAGACAGCAGAGACCACTAGAAGAGGATCAGAGAACCTGCTCTGATACCATGTTGAATATAGTGAAAAACTATATTTAGATTAATCTCCCTTGTGTTAACACACATAGAGTTCTCTATTTATAATAAAAGAAATATGGGCTAAGTCCAAAATACAAATGAGAAATAATAACAAACTAACTAAAAAATAAAAGATATAATATATCTAACAATCACAATAGCTGCACTATACATGTCTTCAGGAAACAACACAACGAAGCAAATGTGATACCACAATAAAACTTAACAGATAAAATCCTGTATTGAATTGGGAAGTCTTAATTATAAGATACAAATAAGAATATGAAATAGCATAGTGTTATCTTTGAGATTCTTAGGGAAGAACTTACAAGAATATCACTGTTTCTTAAGAGGGGAGGGTGTATGATTTTGCTGCAACAAGAAAGGAATGCTTGCTAACAGGTGAGAACTTATTGATAAATACAATATATTCCTAGTAACTAATAAAGAGGACAGAATTAATTCTTATGAATGGAGGGTAAACTTTTTATACAATGCCACAGTTAGTTTGTTGCATATCCATTTCCCTTCCTTTCATGTGAGGCTTCCTTGTCCCTTTCCCAAGTGTTCTGCCAGACGAGACAGATAAAATTTTCTCCACTGAAGAACTAGGATTTGGCTTAGTTTGCTTTGTCTGAGAGTAGTTTGAATGTAGCTTGTATGAGCCAAGAAGTTCGTTTAAACACCCCTTTCAACTACCGTAAATCCTGTGTCACTATACTCAGTCTACCCAATGCCTCATAAATCTCCTCTGCTTCAGGGTGTGATTTATCACCAGAAACAAATCCGCGGATGGACCCAGCTACCTCAATGCAGCTCCACCCTGGTTTTTTCTTGAGATCCCTTTCTCTCATGTCTCTCCTCAGTTTTTCAACCTCCTCCCATCTTCCAACACTTGCTTTTACATTACTCAACAGAGTATAATATCCAGCATTGTCAGGTTCTAGTTCCAAAAGTCTTTGAGCTGCATATTCTCCGAATTTTTTATTTCCATAAACTCTGGAAGCTGCCAGAAGAGCACTCCAAATCTTGCTATCAGGTAGAATTACCATTTTGAATATTATGGCTAAGGCCTCTTTAAGCATCCCACATCGACCAAAAAGATCCACAATGCAGGTGTGGTGATCCAAAGTAGGTTCAATTCCAAATCCCCATTTCATAGAATGGTAAATATTGCAGCCTTCACTGACAAGACCAGAGTGGCTACATGCGGAGAGTAAGCTCAAAAAGGTGACTGAGTTTGGCTGCACTCTTTGCTCAATCATTAAATTAAAATACTTCAAGGCGTCAAAGCCAAAACCATGGGAGCCAAGTCCGTCAATCATTGTTGTCCATGCTACTACATCTTTGACAGACATCATATCAAAACATGTTTTAGCAGAAGACATGCTACCACCTCTTAAGTACATGTTTAAGATAGAGGTCTCAAGGTGTACTGAATTTTCTATTGCCCCATTAAACAAATTCTTTATAAGGTAACCATGGACCTCTTTTCCCAATTTTAAAGCTCCCAGGTTTGCATATGCATCCAGAAGATTTCTCCAAATTTCAGGAACAACATTAAAATCTTCAGCTTGCATTCGTTGGAATAAAACTATGGCCTCCATAAAAGAGCCATTCTGAATGAAACCTGACATCATAGCACACCAAGTGATCTTACTTTTAGAATGGATTTCACTAAAAAGTAGAACTGAAGTTTCCAATTTCCCACACTTGGCATAAAAGTCAAGCAGAGATGTCAGCCAAACGTCATCAGAAAACCCAGTTTTAACGACTAAGCAGTGCACACCTTCGCCCTCTGAAAGACTACCAGACTTTGCAAATGCCGATGTAACTAATGTCAAAGTTTCAATGTTCCACACATGCACTTCTAGGCTCTGCATTGCTTTGAGCAGACCTGCCACTCTTGTTGCGTCTCCTTCTGAGGAGTAAAAGGAAATCAAAATATTCCAAGAAACCACATCCTTCATGTTTACTTCACCAAATAAAAGTTCCACTTCTCTGGTACCCCCTTTACTACCATACATTCTCAAAACGGAATTTTTCACAGACCAATCCATTAGCAACCCACTCTTCAGTGCATACCCATGTATTTGAGTTCCCTCACTTAATTTTATGGAAGCACAAGGTGCCTGCAACATCACAATAAGTGTGACCGAGTTTGGTTCCAATTCCATCCTCATCTTGTTAAACAGACGAAAAGCCACACTAACAAGTCTCTGGGAAACATAACCAGCAATCATCAAAGTCCAAGAAACCACATCTCTCAGTGAAATTTCATCAAACATCCGGCGAGCACAAGCAATGCACCCACATTTCACATAAACATCAATCATGGTATTGCAAAAATACAAATCCCCATCCAAACCCATTTTAGTTGCCACACAGTGGATCATTTTCCCATACACAACATCAGCCCTCATGGAAGACAGGGCTCGGTTCAATAACGGGAATGTGAAAGTATCATGGGGAACACCCTTTTGCCTCATCTTTTTGTACACTGACAAAACTGAATGGAACAGTCCCAAATCAACATGGGACCTCATGATCAAGTTCCACATCACTGTGTTTAGTGCATGGCATGAGTTTACAAGAGTAAAGGCACTGTGCTGGGGACGTTTCAAGTGATGGGTGTGAAGAAGACGAAGTGGCAAACAAATGTGTTTGAGAGGGACATGAAGAGTACGAGAAAACAAAGGAATTATTTTGAATGAAAGTGAAATGGATTTTGTTTGATTATTGTGAAGTTGAGACTCAGAGAGGAACTACATGAAAAGCAACAAAACTGTTCACTCTTATGCTGATTTTACATATGATGAGAATAAAAGTCATTTTTCAAAGAACGAAAATCAAGAAGAAGAAGAAAACTTTCCTTTCTATAGTTAATTGTCTCTTCAACTGGGAGATTTTTAATTTTTTTCAAGTTAGATATAATGTGTTTTCATCCCATTTTTTCATATCATAGTCATTTCTTTATCCCATTATAATGCATAAGAATAATTGAGGTGTGATGCATTTCAAATAGTAAGAAACATATATTTCAACTACCATATTTTTGCAATAATTTTGAATCCTTCAACGAAAAAAATATTAAAAACAAACTTACAAACAATTTACAATGTTTATGAAAATCAATTTCATCTTGTTAGAAATTAATAGTTATCAATCTACAACAAAACAGATAAATCATCTACTATAAAATAAAAAACTATTATTATTATTATTAGAATGAAGGTCATAATAACAAAATTCATATATTATAATATTTGTTTTCTTATTAATTTGCAATTGTTTTACGAACAAAAACCCTCTTTATTTTTTTTTTCTCAAATTACATTCTCATAATATTGAAAGTTTAATTTATTAACTAAATTATCTACAAAAATAGCAGCTGAAAAGGAAAATATTCACATCAAACAAAAATTAAACAACACGTAACAAAATTAAAAAAGAAAATAAAAAATATAAAGTAAAAAAAAACATAGATGTAATTAAAAAACTTTCAAAAACAAAAATAATTAACGTAATCTCGTACAAGCACTAATTTTTAAAAAAAAACAGAGAAATCTTCCTTCCAACACATTGTTTAAAATAAAAATGTAATGAAGAATGCGTACACTGAAAATTTAATTTCTGCTTGATTAATCTAAAATCATCCTTTCACTGACGATTTCATGGCTTTGATGTTCTACTTACGAAGTATGAGTCACCTATTTTTGTAATCTTTTTAAAAATTTTGTCCATTTTAGTAAATTCCGTTCAAAATTAGTTGTGACTGACTTTGAAACGAGAATCAGAGGCCCCGTGTTTTCCTATGATCTTGGATAATAATAACTGTCACCGTGACTGTAAGAGATCCATTAAAAGCTGCTACTGCTACTGCTAGTTCGGCTATATGGTACTGTGTCTGAGTGTAGACTATATTTTTAAAAGAAAAATCTCGAACATTTTTAGTTTGTAGCCAAACATGTCCTAAATAAATGATCTTGGACCAATAAAAGATTCTTGGTACTGCTTCTCTGGAATTTAAATGTTCCAGAGAATGCCATGTTAGTTTTGTTAGAGCTGCTGTTGCAAGTTGCACGTTGATGCCAACAAAATGCTATAGATTTCATCGGCATTTATCAGGCAATGCTCATGCTGTCTGTCTTAGCTGTGGTAACGAACCACAACGCCTTTTACATTGTGTCTGGGATTGATCGTTAGGTACAAAAGTCTGAGCTACTTTCTTCACTGCAACAAGTATCCTTTGGTTACTATAACGCGTATTCCCAGGGAAAAAAATAATAAAAAACCATATACATTTCTAAGAATAGAGTATCATAGTTGAAACAAAATCATCTTTAACAAAACTTTGCACCACTCTAAAATGGCCTCTTTCATGGATCTGTCTCCCCACATGATAGTTTATATCACAAGACAGCGTAACACCACACAACTCTAGGCACTAGGCACTGAACATAGAAGAAGGCTAATGCTTTTGAAGAACAATTAAAGGAGACAGCATTATGGAAGAAACATGATCTAGTTCCTCTTATCATGTCGCACTTTTAGAGTAGGATAGCATCTAGAAGAACAAAGAAAATCAGAAAATTGAAAATAGATCAATTTATGCTACATCCTCCTTAAATTTATCATCCCTAAATGGATGCAGAACTAAATATTATCTTTCAGAAAGTCCAATAAAAATAAATTGTCCTTTAAATATATAATCAGCAATTACTTGCACCTGAAAAGCTTGTGGCTGAAATAGAAATAATGCAGAAGATAATGCAGAGCGCATCATCAAGACCTGTTCATTTTAACCTAGGGGGACCAATTTGAACAGCAGAAATTCACGTCAGTCCACTTTTAGCCAAGTCAATATGGTAAAACACATAAAAGTGTCTTTGGAATTTAGTTGAAATCTCTAACTAACCTTCATCTTCTATGATGTCAACATATTCACGAATTTTCTTCACATCCACGTACAAGTAAAATTTATCTCAAGTTCCAGTTGAATTAGAAAGTTGTAATAAGATTTTGTTATCAACTTCAAGTAAATTAAACTCAATAAAGATAAGAATATTCATTTCTCTGTGATAGAAATGAAAAATTGCCAGTATTTTGTTCAGAAAAATCATGAAAAAGAACCAAACCATCAAGTAGCATTCAATGAACATAGCAACAAACTTCCATGATAGTTCACTAATAGTCCAGTCAATGATTTTACAATCTGAATCAATCAATCACAGCATAGATTGAATGACCCCTGTAGTTAGTATAAATAGTGATACTAATATATTTTATAAAAATAGATTAACAATTCTTCTTCCTTGCTGGCTGAATAAATTCCAGGTTTCCAACTGACTCTGACAAAATAGAAGACAAGGAAACCCTGCTGAATGTTGAGGCTGCTCAAATCACGGCTAATTGCTAATACTATATTTGTTATATACACTAATTGCTACTGGTGCCACCACCTCTGTACCCCTTCAGAGTTCCATCTTCAACTGATTTGAATGCAGAGATACTGTATCACAAATTTTAAATTGTTCCATTCAGATTCAAAAGTAACTTACCAGGATAAAATTGCAGAGTGCCTAAAAATTTAATAACATATTTGTTGTTGTAATGCAAACTAATTCCTTTTGAGCAATTTATAACATTTTTATGACAAGTTAACTTGGGTTGAGTTATTTATGATTCATTTATGCTTTACAGCATCAGTATGTTCCCTAGAAAATACAACATTTATCTATTTATAATGTGTAAAATGAGTTACACAAACAATATGTTGTCATGACTATAATTCCACTTCCGTTTGTTCTATTACTTTAGAATTTTAATTTTACATTTATTGTTTTATAATTAACTAAAACTATTAACTAATCAATATCCGTGTTTTTATTAAACACATTCAAATTATATCAGTTACTCATTACTAATTCTAATGGTAATACAACATCCATTATAATTTTAAGCCTATTGTGCATTCTGTTAGAAACTGGTTACCCTTTAAATTGCTCATTGAATGAAAGAAAATTTAAAATTCTTATTTATTTTACCTGCCACTAGAGTCCTCAATCAAGGCCTCGTACCATGAAATAGAGTTCTTAATTGTCCCTTGTATGGTTTCCCAACTCATTTGCGCCTATTAAAAGCAATTCAAGATCCAAATGCAAATTGTGAAATCATAATTGAGAGGATTCTCTCTCTACACAGAGACAAACACACACCACACAAGGGCATTATTGAGACTCGTCTTTTAGTTGAGTTTAAAAAAAATTAAAACCTACAACCAGTTTTCAGCTCTTAAAAAGATTTTTAGCGTAGGATGGTTTTTGCCTTTTAAACTTTCAATTTTTAGTTTATAGATTCATATTAAAACAGTAAAAAGAAAAATCTTATTTGGTTAAACTTATGTTTGTATGGTGTTGGCGATGTCGAAAACTAGAACTGCATTAGTATGGAGTGACAAGAACAATTGTGGTAAATGATGAAAGTGTTGGTCTTATGGTAATGGTGTAATGACAATATGGTAATGACTAATGCAATAAGGTTACTTGTAGGGGACAGTAGCATATCAGTAGTGGTAACACAATGACAATGGTGAAGGTGTCGATTATAATAGTAGTATCGACAATGATAATAGTAACAAAATAACGGTCTACGATGGTAATATGTCAAAATAATGATTAAAATGACAGTGTAGGTGATGATGAAACTAATGATAGTGGTAAAACGAGACGTTACAGTACCGATGCTAGTGGTGCTTACGGAGGTAATAGTGAGAAAATCATTGTCCAAAACAAAATTTATAGATTTTTTTTCTGCCATAATAATAAATGTTAAACTGTTTCAAAAAAAAAAATTAAAAAATCATTAGTTTGATGGGTTTAGAAAGAAATGTGAAAGAGGTTGTGACCCATTGACAAAATGAGTCCTAAGTTATATCCTTTCAAAAACAAATATGTGAATGTCTATTCTTATAATATTAGAAAATTTTATTTTTGGAAAGAATTTGAAATGCTATGTAAAAGATGTTATTTAGATAAGAAATTTTCAAAGAATTTGAATTATATAAATTTAAAGGGGGTAATTGGCCTGCTCACAATCAAAGAATTTTACATTTTTCTCTTTCACATTTATGAGAATATTATCAATGTGTTTGGTTGATATAGACCAAGACTATTTCTCTATAAAAGTTGGTCAAGGTTTTCTAGAAAAGATTGTTGACGAGCCTATTTTTTATGGAGTTAGTCGTATTCTATTAGGTGAAGTTTGTCCTCATTATTTTGTTTAGATGTCTACCGAAATTTTTTAAAAGGGTTAACATTCACGCAACGCGCGGGTACATTTCTAGTTCTAGTTTATTTAGAAGCCGAGTGCCATGATGAAATTAAATGCATTTTTTTGTTGAATGGGACTTCTGGGAGGAAAGGGTGAGATAGAAGCTTAAGTCTGATGTACCTGAATTAGCCGATGAGTCATAACTCAAGAGTGAGTTTTCTGGAGTCATAAAATTAGTGTTGTCTTCTTCCCTGCCCCAAATGGGCTGGTGGTGGAATGCATCGAATTGCCACGGTTGCTGATATTGTTGTCTGTTTGCATTCTGCGGGATTTCTGGCCAGACGACGGGTGCAACTGTGGGAGGGAAGTTACAGTCCATTGGAGAGACTCCCTACAAGTTACCGACAATATTTATCAGCAGAAGGAAATTAACATAAAATCTAAATATCAATGGAGAATGCTGAACTGGCTCTATAGCTTCATCCAACAGAAACATACCCCAGAGCATATACCAGATCCAACTGAACTAATCAAAACGCGCAATTCCAACAGAACAGGAGAATTTGAAATACTAATTATGACAAGATAGGCTATCAAATGCTAGCATCTATGTGTACACATTGTTAATTCTTGTAAAGCGTCTACAGTTTTATGGTTGGTCTGCAAGAACATCCTACAGCATGAATGAATGGCAGTAACTGAATATAAGGCATCTCTTTCACTGTCCCAATTTTCAAGTTCACCACTCCAGTGTTTTGGGAAATATAGAAACAAAGCAAAACACAACTGATAGGGCAGCAGTAAAACTTTGATCTATCACTAATCAATGTGAAAATGTAAGTGTTTGAAAGAGTAGTCTAAAATTACATCAGACTTCTTAATACTGCACAAATGCCCGTTTTCCAATAAAACTATAACTGAAACTACTCCAGAAGGTGATGGATGATAAATGTTATTCCACAAATCTTTTAGAATCCAACCAGACAAAATTCATTCACACAGGAAGTGGATTCTCTCGTGTGATATCTCCCCCCTTGGCAGACAATAAATAGGTGGGATCTATCTCATAATCATTAGGAAAAAGATGACACAAGATTTGAACACGATCTATCATGTAAATCAGGAGCCATAGCCCATGTCCTTCAGATGACTCCCCAGCAAAGACAAAAGCTAAAAAATTATACTTACTTCGGTAGCCAATAAGCTGTCAAGGTTGAAATCAATTACTGGGTTCACTGCTGCCAGTTTCATCGATAATATCTGGATTGATAACGAAAATCAATAAGAACAACATCATCTTGATGAAAATTACTCATATTATAGCACTGTATTCCAATAGAAAGATTCTTCATAATTGTAGTTCACTTGCAAGCAAACTTAGATAAATTATCATCTCAAAGAAAACAATTTTATCATTTTTATAACTTCTGCGCATATATACAAAAACCAAGCAATGCACACTTCCAAGAGCATTTATTTTCAAGTCTCTAGTCCACATTAGGCAGATAGGCGGCAGTTCCGTAATAAGATGAAATCCAATTCCATGTTCATTCATATAAGAAAGTCGAAGCTTATAATGACATATGGTACAAAATAATAGAATCATGATGGCTTTAATGGTTATAGGCAAGCAATGTTTTATTTGTTATGATGACTGCCATCATATTCCAGAAACTCACGGTAGCTTTTTATTGGGCTACATGTCAATTTTGAAGTATCAGATAAAGACAGGGGAGAAAGGAAAACCAGCCACTTTTTTTAAATGTTTGTACGCACTATCCACAGTAATATTAAGAATCAGATTACTTCTAATAACTTTATTTTTCTCATTGTTTGTCAAAACTGCCAAGAATGTGAATGAAACGAAAGTCTGACCTCCACTTCATGTTGTAGAGATTGAACATGGTTGATGATTTTATCCAGAACCAATGCTGTGCCTGATATCTGTACAGAAAACATTGTTGTGTCAGCTTCAGCTATATCTGATTTACTACATTGACTGCTTTGAGAAAAATTAAACACAATCTAAATGCATTTAAAATTCACAATAGTGGCCGGTTATTAAGGCCTCTAGATTAAACCTAAATAGGTCCACAGTAGCATCGACAAAATCGTGATCGTGTATAGTAAATCATTAATTAAGTGAAAAGGAGTGAGATCAAATTTTTCCCATGTTGAGAAACATCCGCAGGTAAAATTATTCAAAATATCACTTTATATTAAATAGAAAAAGGTCAAGTTAATACCTTGTTTGCTGGTTTGAGAAAATATATTACGATTTTCATTTCTTCATAAATAATTACAAAGATACCATTTTGTTTTAATTTTAAAAATATAAAAGTAAAGATTTGTCTGAAACAAGACTTTTGTTGTTTTCACTGTTATTGTACAAGTTTTTTATAAGAGGAAACAACGTATTTATAAGGTCATACTTTTGTAATCATGAATTCAGAAAAACAAAAATATTTTTTCCAAATCAATCAAGGATAAATTTATCTTGTACCTAGCTCAAAACAGACGAGTTCAATTGAAAACTGTAGGAGATAAATCTTGAGGTGTGTATCTAGATTAAGGTTAGGCGGCCATAATTTTGATCATGTACAGTGTTCAAAGCCAGTTAGGTTTATCCGTTTGGTAGATGCACTGCAAAAGGAATGCTTTCTTTTTTCACCCTATTTCCGCCATCCCATAAATGATTGATGGATACCAAACTCCTAGAGAAGATGGAACCGTCACCGTCTTAAGGATTAATATTTCAATGGCCGAGGGGACCCATGCACACTAGTTTCAATACACCCACCTATGTGTCTTCAAATCGTTAAGAGCAGAGTCCAGCTAAAATATGCCCCCCATTTTCGCCCCACACGCCCACCCTTCTGTCTCTTCACTAAGCCTTCTGGCTGGAGAAAGGGACGAGGGAGGATTTCCTTAATTGTCCTGAACAAACCGTGACGCATATTTTTGTTTGTCCTTTTCAAAAAAACAACGACTAATTTATGGCTAAATAAAACGAAGAATCGCTATATTACTTTTATGTAACATTCTTTTCTTGATGTCGCTTTTTGTACAGTTCATTATTTCACATTGAAGTCCAAAATCCGGAGTCAAAAACTTGTTAGAGGAACAAAAACGATTAAGGATGGAGAAAGGGCTTGAACCTACCTCAAACTCCTCGCAGATGTGTTTGAATTTCAGTAGATAATCTAAACTACTGCTTGCCAAAACAATAATTTGGGAGTTCAATGGGAAACCAAACACATCTAAATATGCACTTACAAGGCTTAACAACGCAGTCTAATACAATTTTTCTAGAACATCATTTACTATTATTAAAGTTTATTAAAAGAAACAACAAAAAATCAAAGATTAACTCATTCACGTAAAATATAAGTCCCACTAAAATATGCAATTATTAATAATTCTCAACAAATTTTAGAAAAGATAACGCGTTAAAAAATATTAAATTTTGTTATTAACATTTTTCATAAGCATACACAATACAAAAAAAAAATCTTCTGTACTTTATATAGAGAGCCAATTAATAGGATCTCTTTTTTTATTTAACAAAGTTGATTTAAAATTTTGCATAAACTAATTCCAAATTATAAAAAAACCTTGCTATAAAAACAATTATAATAAAATAACCCATCTTCATTTAACTAGTGTATATTATTCCCTAATAAATACTTACTAAAAAAATTATCCAAATAATTCTTAAACAGAGTAACAAGATTGGAATAACAAAAGCATTTTCTTTTTGTACTGGAATGACGGAGTTAGCCTTGAAACAATCTTGTTCAGTACGTTACAAACCAATTCAAAAAGCAACACCAGAGAGAGAAGGTTACGAAAATGCCGTGTTGACACACCCAGTGGGAGTGAGCACTTTTCTTAGATACAAAAGCATACACTTTTTTTAGGTGAAAAGGTGACAATGACACAAGCCAGTTTCCAAAACTCCATAATCCCCGGACATAATTGCACTTTTAGGAGACAAATCAGACAGATAATCATGGCATAATCATGAAAAATGAACAAATCGCGGTTAATGAACTCTGTAATTAAGCCATAAACTAAACCCTAAAAAGGAAGAAAAAGGACCAACCTTATTGCAACCCGGGACCAGCTCTTGCAAAAGTTTCATCCGAGCATTTATCTTCTCTCTCCTAGCCTACAACACGGTTAAACAAAAAAAAATGTAAGTACTATTTTAAAATATATATATATATATATATATATATATATATATAACTTAACTTTTTTGACATAATAATATTATTATATATATATATATATATATATATATATATATATTCAACTTAACTTTTTTGACATAATAATATTATTCAACTCCACTTTTTCTCCTATAAATAACTGTGATTAAAATAATTAATCAGTGGTTAATTAAATAGGTTACCCTTTCTGCTAAGCTATGGCTATCAGTGGCTTGACCTCGACGAACTCGGACGTGAACGTACGGAAGCTTCTGGCCGTCGCAGGAACTATCGTCTGGGACGACACTCTTGCTCTTCTTCGAAGATGCCTTCACCTGCGTTTCACAGAATCATTGAATTTCGCAAAAATTACCGAAAACCGAAACCCTAACTCCGGTTGCGATTGAAATTTGTGAGTATACCTTCTTCTCTCGCTCCTTCCTCTTCAGGCCCTTCTCGTCCTTGTTCTCCAGGGCGGGATCGGAGGCGGAGCCGCCGCCCTGAGTTGAACTCGGGTTGGAATCGGTCTCCGGCAGCTCTCGCTTTATCTCCGTTGAGTTCGAGTTCGAGTTAGAATTCTCTCCGGCGAAGACGGAGAGCCTGGCGGCGCGTTCAATCAGGGCGGCGTTTGACGGGAAGGTCAGGTTGGCAGACGAAGCGGAGGCGGAGGCAAATGACGTCAACGGATAGGGTTTTGGATTATGGCGCGGTGGTTTCCCGGCTCGCTCCGGCGAATGGAGGAGCTCGACGGCCTGCGTCGGCGGGAGTTCGAGCAGCGCAGTGAAGGAACTGGCGGTTTCCGGCGCCGGAGCTATGATGCCTTGGATTTCCTCGTTGAACTGAATGGCTTCAAGCATGGTTTGTTCCATGATCCAATTGAACCGGACCGAACCGGACAGGAAGTGCAGGGAAATGGAAACGGGCTTCTTGATTTTGAAGTTCTGAAGAGTTTTCTGGACAGTGAAGAAGAGAAAGAAAAAAGCAGAAAGAGAAAGATAAGAGAAAATGGAAAGATAATGAAGGGAATGTGTTTGGGAGTGATATATAAAGGGAAGTGGTTTTTAATGGCGGTCAATGCTTTTTTTTTTTCTTCTCTCTTCTCTCTCTCTCAGTTCTTGTGTGTGTTACCGTGATTGTGTCTGGGAGATTGCTTCTGCGCCATTTCAAGTATTACGAAAGCAACCTTGCTACGCGATCCAGAGTTTATAATCTCAACTGTTCCGGTATTTTTGTACGGTTGTAATAGAAATGTAGAATACGGAAATATATTTGTCTAATTATCTTAAATATTCATAATTAAAATATTTTTTATAAAATTTATTAAATCTTTTAGAATGGTTTGATATAATATAACCTGTTAAATTTATAATAGGTTAAACAAATAATGATTTTGTGTGAAAAAAACATTGTATATTTTTTGTAATAAATATTTTAATATTTATTTATAATAAATAATTGAATTTTTGAATATTTACTAATGATAATTTGAAATATTTTAAAATGTGCATTTCATTCAATTAAGATTTATGTTTTAGAAAGGAACATACAGTAAATAAATAAACATATTATCAAAATGTGTCTGTTTTGTGTTTAATAATTTTCAAACATTTGTTTATATATCATAATTTTAGTTGTATGAGTTAGCGTTTTCATAAAAAAGAAACTATTTTATTAGAATAAATATTTTATGACTATTGTTTTATTTTCTATAATTACAATGCAAAAATAAAATTATAACATTTTTGTATACGGAAGTTTTAACAAATAAAATATATTTATTATGTAAATTTAAATTTGTGAGATATAATTAAAATTTAATATAAATATTTTATTTTATAGAATTGAATAAGAATTTTCTTATGTTTATAATAATAATAATAATATATTTATATTATTTCATAAAATTATTTTAAATTAAAATAAAGAATTTTGATGTAAATAAAATAATAGTTAATAATTTTACATATTTCTCTCTCAGGTATTGTGTATGTTACTGTGATTGTGCCTGAGAGATTGCTTCAGCGCCATTTCAAGTGTTATGAAAGCAACCTGGCTTCGCTATGCAGAGGTCACAATTTCAACTATACGGGTATTTTTGTACGATGATAATGCAACGGAAACGGAGAATAGGGTTCCCAGAACTGCACTTTAATCTCTTTTCTCCTCTATCACATTATATAGGGTGACAAGTGTCTCACTCCACTTTCCAACCCGATCAGCTTGAACTAAATTAAGGATCATTTTCTTAAAATAAAATTGAAAAGGACAATGCAAATATATAAATAATGTAATAGAAACAAAAATACTTTATTTAAAGACTTTTATTGTGTGTGTTTTATTGAATGGAGTCTTAAGTCTCAAATATCAAGTCTCAATTTTTTTTAATTAGAATCAAATTTATTATTTTTATAAATATTATACTAATATGTACATGAAAATTTAGTTTTTATTAAATACCTCTAAAATTATTTTTAAATCCATTATAATAATATTATTGAATTTGATTTAAATTAATTACTTGTTTTTTTAAAAAGATATAAATTAATAATATAATAATTTTAAATACTTACTTTTTTTTTATTAAATAAAACTGAACTACAATAAACTTTATACTGTAAATAATAAAAACATATCAAACTTCAAATCAAAGCATAAATTCAACCAAATCAAATTATAAGGTAAACATCCAAAACAAACAATTCAACACATCAAACTTCATTATGCAATTCAGTTATGTAAACCGTAGATTTTAATATATTTATAACTAATAAACAATGTAATTAGTTTTTCTAATTTAAAAGATAATTATTTAGTTTGATAATATAAAAAATTATGTCTATTTATATGATTAATACAATACGATCAAAATACATCATTAGGATAAGTGATGAGCAAAAATTCTTATAAAATGCTTAAATATTACATACAAACTAAAATGATTTAGATACACAGAAGAACACATAGAATAAAAAAAAAGACATCTATTAGATAAACTGATTGGATAGAAATGAAAAATTTGTCTCAAAGATCACTCTAACAATCTTCTATCTTCCAATAGATGGACAAATAGATAAAAAAAAAAGAGAAAAAAAGCTATAAAAAAGTTTAATGAAATAATATGCTTTTAAAATAATAAAACTTATTTATATCATTTCTATTTATATTTAAAATTTTTATTATTAAAATAATTAAATCTCATTGTTTTAAACACCGTCTCAATTCTGGAATAAAATTTTGTAAAATATATTTTAAAATAAATTGAATAAGCATACAAACAAACTTGAATAATAAAATAAATTAATTTTAAAACCTTAATTACTTTTGTAAAATAAATGACACGGTTTCGTTTAAAACGAAAATTAAATTAATCATGAGTTAAAAATAAATATTAATACCAAAACGAATAAAAAATTTAAGTATAAAAATTAAATTATTAATTAAGTTCTGAAATTTATAAAAAGTTGAAAAGTCAATTAAACATTGTTTTATATAAAGACATGTAAACAATAATCACGCAAAATAAAATTCACATTGACCGAGTTGAATACAACATTATATGATTTAGGATTTCAATTGAAAAATAAACAAATTTTAGATAGTCATCTCAACAAACTTTTTTTTGAATAGGTTTTTAAATGTAATTACACAATAATATTAAATAGGTTTAAGAGATAAATAGGATTACATACTTAATATCATAGTTGCCAAAATGTACTTTTTAATCTATATATACTTAAAAATAATTATTTTTAATATGTTATACATTTATATTTTTAGTTAATTTTATTTCCTATATATACATTACTTAATTATTATATTTATTGAATATAACATATCATTAACACTGTATGATTAGTTTTACATGGATTATGTATTTATTAAATTAAGCAATATTAATGTATGTAATAAATACACACACATAAATATATAGGTTTATAATGTTAAAAAAGCAATTATTTAATAAATATAATGCACGTATTTAATCATTAAAACTATATTACTTACTATATTTATTTAACATAATATAGTATTAATATAACACAGACCCATATTTATGTATTACACTAAACATTATTAATGTATCTATTTAATTAATATTTAATCTTTGGTTCGTCTCCATTCAATTTTTTTAATATAAATATTTACTACATCTTCTAAATATAAAAATTTGTTCCTTTTCATATTATAACATTATAAATTGATGTATACAATTTAAATAATTTTTTTCTTATTAATTAACATTATTAATTTAAATTCATGTTAATTAATAAATAAAAATACTATTTTAAAAAATAATCACAATTTAGTTTTATATAAAAATTATTAAGTTAATAAATTTATGGTTATTAATTTAAAACATATTTTTAGATTACATTTATTATTACTTACTATTAATTTATGTTCCCTTGTTTATTACATAATTTTTGAAATTTATATTTAACTTATACAAATAAAATAAGATTTATTGTCACAGTAAACGAAAATTAAAATAACACGGTTGGTAATTTAATAAATTTTTAATAAGTAACATTTCCAAAAACTAAATTCAAATTGAACTTATAAATATATTTAAAACAAATATTACTTACATAATTTTATATAATTTTAAATATGATAAAAAAGTAAATGGGTAAATAATCGTTTTAATATAACACATATTATGTGTTTTGTTAGGATGATTTGGATTTATAGGTCAGGTTGAAAACCAGCTTCTTTCAACCTATCTCGCCAAATCCATGTAAATGACAAGTTAGAGATGGAATAGAGGAGGCTAACCCGCGAACTCACTTTTATTTTAAATTAAAATAACATTTAAAATAATTTAAAAAATTAATTTGTGTGTATTGTATTGTAGGATATAAATGTACAATGCTTGTAATTTAATTGATTAAATGAAGTTTTAATTATTAAGTATAATAAAGTTGTTTAACATGTAAAAATAATTATTATTATTTTTATTTAATTAAAAACATTAATTAATTAATTAAAACTTAAAAAATAATTACAATATATATATATAATTAATTTATTAAAAAATTTAAATAAACTTTGTGGACCCAATTTATTGGTAGGATGGATTGGGATTTTGAGCTTACTCTTCTATAATGGGTTATCTTAGCTTATTCCATTTCTTACGAAAATAACAGCAAGACGGGTCATAATAGGATAAACTAACCCGTTTTGTTACTCCCAATTTTAGAATAATAATAATAATAATAATAATAATTAATACAAAAAATTAATTTTGTTAATTTTGTTAATTTTGTTTAAACTTTAAATAATTGAACATGTGTTTTATATTTAGTAATTATTACATGTGTTTCTTAAAGAAAAGAAAATTAATATTAATATACAATTAACCTAAGAAAATATTTATCTTTAATTTTTGATCTATAAGTTTAAAATCTTTAGTAATTATGTCTTAAAACAAAGAAAAAATATATAACATGATAACTTTGACACTTTTTTGCGTTTGTGTAGATGTAATTGGTTCTTTATTTGTACATGTTATATTAGACAAACGTCAAATACATTTATTTTTCATAAACTATTTTTAGAAAATTGTGTTTCATTCATAAACTAAAAATATACACATTTTCATTCGTACATAGAAGGTTTATTATTGTGTGATAAATGGAGTTATATAATAGATTATAATATGACTTTCAAAAAAAATATAATTTTGTAAAATAGTTTGAAAATAAAAAATATATTGAACCGATCAAAAATAAAAGAGAAATATAATAACTTAATGAAAAATTCTTCAAACTTCTCATTTAAAATCACAAATACAAACGAGCGTAACATTTTCAAATAGATACTTAGATCATGATAACATTATTAACCAAAATATAATGTGTAACATCCAAAAATATAGCATAATTCTCATAACTTAACATACACAGTCATTCGTCAATTATATTTTCACTCATAAGAAAGATAAAACCTGTGAACATTGGAGACCGAACACCTTCACACTTACCAAAGGGACACGACCGAATGGTGCATAATAAATAAAACTGAAGAAATTGTCGAACGTAAATATTGGCTGATTACTAGAGAAAAACCGACCATTAAGAGCTTAACCCAACCCTAAGAGTTTAAAATGAACGCTTAAAAACTTAAACCGAATACATATAGCTCAGACCGAGCGCTAGTACAAGACCGAGCACTATCAAGAATGACTCACACACCTAAGACCGAACGTTTAACATCAGTAAAACTAAAGAGACCAAATCCGGTTAATGACTCACAGGAAGAGAATTTTAGAGAGAAGAAGGAGAAAATAAAACTCAGAAATTTGGAGATAAGAGGTGCATGCAAAAAGTGGCTCAAAGTTTTGAAAAGTTTACTTATATACTACCGTCAAAAAATACTCGGTCCAACCAGCTGCATACACCTGGATTCCATTTTTCTCTGAATTTAATGGTCCTGACATTGTCCTTAACAACAAAAAAATTTTCGTCCCCAAAAATTGAACTTACCAGATAACAGATGAGGATACATCTTCCTCATAACTTCTTCCAACTCGCAGGTAAAGTCACATGTTCTTTTATCCCAGACCACCTTAACTAAATTGATGGATTGTCCTCTAAGATTCTTAGTTAGGCTCTCGGCAATATTGACTGGCTACATCTCAACCGAACGGTCTTCTCGTACTTGAATATCATTCATTTCTAATACGTGAGAAGGATCCGGTACATATTTTCTTAGTTGTGATACATGGAAAACCGAGTGAAGGTTGGCTAGTTGAGGAGGCAAGGCTATTTCATAAGCAACTGGTCTTATACGCCTTAAAATTTGATAGGGACCAATAAATTTAGGAGATAGCTTCTTAAACCGAACGACCCTTCCAATTCCCGTAGTAGGATTTAGTCTAAGAAAGACGTGATCTCCAACAGCAAACTCTAACGGTCTTCTTCTCCTGTCGGCATAAGACTTCTGTCTACTCTGTGAAGCTTTTAACCTTTCTTGAATCAGCTTCACCTTTTCAGTAGTCTGCTGAATCACCTCTGGCCTAGTCAACACTGATTCGCCTTCTTGGAACCAACAAAGAGGAGTCCGACAACGTCTTCCATAAAAGGCTTCAAATGGCCCCATGCCAATACTAGATTGATAGTTATTGTTGTAGGTGAATTCCACTAAGGATAACACTTCATCCCAAACTCCCAAGTGACCCAAAACACACGTCCTCAATAAGTCTTCAAGTGTTTGGATTGTCCTTTCAAACTAATCGTCCGTCTGGGAATGATAAGTTGAACTCATCTGCAACCGGCTGCCCAATTCACTCTGCAGTGATTGCCAAAACCGAGAGGTGAACCTAGTGTCTCTGTGAGAGATAATACTAGATGGCACCCCATGCAACCGAACAACCTCTCTGATGTAGAGTTGAGCCAACTTGACCAATGACATCTTCAAATTAACAGCAAGGAAGTGAGCACTTTTAGTTAATCGATCCATTATCACCCAAATAACATCATGATTTCTGACCGTTCGAGGTAAATGAGTCACAAAATCCATAGCGATGTTATCCCACTCCCATTCAGGAATTTCCAATTCCTGCAGCAAACCACCCGGTCTTTGATGTTCCGCTTTGGCTCTTTGACAGGTTAAGCATGATGTCACAAACCAAGCCACATCACTCTTTATTCCTTGCCACAAAAATGACTCCTTGAAGTCCTGATACATTTTAGTCATGCCTGGATGCATGCTAAAATGACTTTGATGTCCTTCCTCAAGGATCATCCTCTTCAACTCACCATCATTAGGTACACAAACTCTTCCTCTGAACTGCAAAATATCACTCAGTCCCAAAGCAAAATCTTTACCTTGTTCGCTGCCGATCAGTCCTCTTGATTTTTGCAACTCCACATCTATTGACTGCTTCTCTCATATTCGGCTCAACAATTCACTTTCTACTACTAAGCGATTACAGCTGATACCGTTCGGTTCTAACTTAACTTGCAGCTTCAAGTCTCTAAAGCTCTTAATCAAATCCCATTATCGGACCATCATTGTAGACACATGCATGGTCTTCCTGCTCAAGACATCAGCTACTACATTAGCTTTTCCAAGATGGTAAAGTAAATCAAATTCATAATCTTTTATGAATTCCATCCATCTTCTCTGCCTCATGTTCAGTTCCTTTTGATCAAAAAGATACTTCAAGCTCTTGTGATCACTGAACACCTGAAACCGAGCACCATACAAATAATGCCTCCAAATCTTCAAGGCAAAAACCACTGCTACCAATTCCAAATCATGCGTCGGATAATTCTTCTCATGAGTTTTAAGTTGCCTTGAAGCATACGCAACCGCCTTCCCTTCTTGCATTAGTACACAACCCAATCCTTGGTAAGAGGCATCACAAAAAACTTCAAAGGGTTTACTCGTTTCTGGAATTACTAACATAGGAGCGCTCGTCAACCTTTGTTTTAACTCTTGGAAGATATCTTCACACCGATCGGTCCATGCAAAAGGTTGATCTTTCCTTGTCAATTGAGTTAACGGTGCTACTATCTTAGAGAATCCTTCAATAAACCGCCTATAGTAGCCCGCTAATCCTACAAAACTCCTGATCTCAGTGACCAAACGGGGTTTCTCCCATTGAAGCACAACCTGTAGTTTTGCAGGATCCACAAAGATACCACCTACTGATATTACATGCCCTAAGAATTGCACATCTTCCATCCAGAAGTCACACTTAGACATTTTAGCATAAAACTTCTTCTCCCTCAACACATCGAGCACTGATCTAAGGTGGTCCTCATGTTCTTCATGAGTTTTAGAATAAATAAGTATGTCATCTATAAAGACGACAACGAACTTATCCAAGAATGGTCTGAAGATACGGTTCATGTAATCCATGAATATAGCTGGAGCATTAGTAACACCGAACGACATTACTACATATTCATAATGACCATACCAAGATCGGAAGACTGTCTTCTGTACATCTTCCTCCTTAACCAAAATTTGATGATATCCAAACCTCAAATCTATCTTGGAAAACACAATAGTCCCATATAATTGATCCAAGAGATCATCAATCCTTGGTAAAGGGTACTTATTCTTAATTGTCAACTTGTTCAACTGCCTATAATCTATACAGAGCTGAGAACTACCATTTTTCTTCTTAACTAGCAGCACAGGAGCATCCCATGGTGATACACTTGGCCGAATGAATTCTTATCCATCAACTCTTCAATTTGCTTCTTAAGTTCAACTAGCTCTGTTAGAGCCATTTTGTAAGGGGCTATGGATATTGGTCCTACTCCTGACACCAAATCAATTGAGAATTTCACTTCTCTAGGAGGACGCAATCCAGGTATCTCTTCAGGAAAAACGTCCAGAAATTTGTTTATGATCGAACGGTCTACCCTCTGCTTACACTGCACTGATCGGTCCAAATCTTGCTCACCCTGAACCACTTCCAAATGAGATAGTATCAAGAAGCAACTAGCACCTTCCATTATATCCTGCCTCAACTAACCGATTGCTAATGACTCTTCTTGCTCTTCATCTGGAAACAACAATTTCTTCTCACCACAATCTATAAGAATGTGATTGGCAGCTAACCAATCCATTCCCAATATTACTTATAAACCTTGAAGAGGTAAACAAATCAGGTTCACTTTGAACTAACGACCCTCAACCACTATTGGACATTTAGCACAATAAGTAGCCGTCCTAACCTCCCCAGTTGTTGGGGCTGACACCACCAGATCAAACTGAAGCTCATCTACTGACAATCTCAACTTCTCAACACATTCCTTCGAGATAAAGGAATGTGTTGCCCCCGAATCACAAAGCACACAACAAGATATTCCATACAGCAAGCAAGAACTGACAATGAGATTACCTGAACTTGTTGCTTCTATTCCTATCAGTGCATATACTCAACCAGCAGCTTGAGCTCTTTCACCACCACCACCTCTTGGCTGAAACCTTCCTGCCTGTTATGGTTGACCACTAGCTCTTCTTCCCAAAGTACAGTCTCTCTCATAGTGTCCTGCACTTCCACATCAGCTACACCATCTGCTACTATTCTTCTGAGGACAAACTGATTGATAGTGTGGACCCCCACAATTGAAACACATCACATTCACAGGAACGTTTTGTTGTCCGAACGGTACTGGAGGTCTTGGAGACTGACCCCTATATCCTGAAGAAGGAGGCCGTGCATAAGGAGTCCTCCTAGTACCGAGATCACTCCTGGAGGAAATTGGTCCTCTAACATTCGGCTGTTGCCTTTGTTGCCTTTCCACTTCCATCTTGTCTTCTCTAAGACCTTAGCTCTTTCTACCAAAGAAGGAAACTCCTTGATACATAAACCAGCCACCATAAACTTGAGATCCCCTCTCAATCCATTTTCAAATTTTCTACACTGTCATTCCTCATCCATGGCCAGTGTATGAAACCTCAACAAATATTTGAACTTATCAGCATATTCAAATATTGTCATCCCTCCTTGAACCAGTTCAAGAAACTTCACCTCCTTGGCAAACCGAACATTATCAGGGAAGTATTCGACATAAAACTTCGTCTTGAAAATTTCCCAAGAGATGTGAGTATCGTTGCTTTTTAATAGCATCCCCATGCTACTCCACCAGTGACTAGCTTCTCCCGTCAACATGTACTCAGAATATGCCAACCCATTGTTGTTCGGACACCTCTTGGCATTATAAATCTATTCCATATCTCGGAACTACTGATCTGCTTCATCCGAGCTGCACTTGCCATCAAACTTGGCCGGATGGTGTTGAAGAAAACTCTCAAGACTCCACTCTGGCTGATGATTGGCAGAAGAAGTAGATGGTCCAGCTGTAGCTCTACCGCTCGCCATCAAGTCCACATATTGTCTCTAGGACACTTCAGCTGATAACCGAGCAGTTTCCAAATGTTGTAAGGTGACAATATTTTGTTGAACTAATGCAGCATTATGTTGTTGCATTGCCATGAGTACTGACTCCATCATCCACATCAAATCTGATGTGTGAGAATTTGCGGTTGGAGAAGAAGGAGGAGACCGAGATGCCATCTCTGATTATACAGAGAGAAAGAACCATTAGTCTAAATCAAGGAAACAAGGATATTGTCTAAAACTATCACTGAGTACACAACACAAGCATAACATACTCATAACCTACAAGATTCTAAGAAAAGAACTGCTCTGATACCATTAATGTAACATCCCAAAAATATAGCATAATTCTCATAACTTAACATACACAGTCATTCATCAATTATATTTTCACTCATAAGAAAGATAAAACCCGTGAACATTAGAGACCGAACACCTTCACACTTACCAAAGGGACAGGACCGAACGGTCCATAATAAATAAAACTGAAGAAATTACAGAACGTAAATACTGACTAATTACTAGAGAAAAATCGACCACTAGGAGCTTAGCTCAACCCTAAGAGTTTAAAATGAACGCTTAAAAACTTAAACCGAATACATGTAGCTCAGACCGAGCGCTAGTACAAGAACGACTCACACACCTAAGACTGAACGTTCAACATCAGTAAAACTAAAGAGACCAAACCCGGTTAATGACCGAGCAGGCCGATCACTATGACTACCGAATACTACTAAAAAACCGAACGCTAAACATAGTACGACTAAGAACGAACGTTAATACCAACCCGAAGACTGCCGAGGTCGAAAATAAGTTTTTTTAAAACTGAATGTAAATACTAAATCGAACAACACTACGTTAAAATATCACACCAAAACCGACTACCGCTAAGCCCGATTACATGACCTGACCGAGCGTTCAACAACAAGCGCTCTGCATTCTACATAATTCTACAGAACTTCTCAACCAATTCACAAGTCTCGGCAATACACAGAAATAAAGCAAATATCAAATTATTCACACATGCACACGTTCAACCAATCATTTCAAACATAAACAAACATAATTAAATTACTAGTTTCCCTTACCTCAAATAAACCAGACACTTCCTACACTTCCACAGTGTTGACTAACTAGAAATCAGCTTCTAAGGCAACCTACTACTTTCTGATCGGTGAAAATGAACCAACCAGAGGATCAAAGACAGAAAACAACTTTAGAGAAGTAGATGATGAACACATGCAAGCTGAACAGTGCTTGCATGTATAAGAAAATACAGAAAATTCAAAGAACGAGTGAATTTAACTTACCAACTCCAACAACAACTTGATTGGTGAAAAGAGAGACTCTTGCCACGAGGGAAAAACTCAGGCACCACCTGGTTGATGATCAGAAGAAGGAAAATGTGAAAATTTGTAGAGAGAAGGAGAAGAAAATAAAACTCAAAAATTTGAAGAGAAGAGGTGCATGTAGAAAGTGACATAAAGTTTTGAAAAGTTTACTTATATACTACCGTCAAAAACCGTTCGGTCCAACCAACTACATACACTTGAATTTCACTTTTCTTGAATTTAATGGTCCTGACATAATGTGTTTTTCATAGTTATTCAATACATTAATTATCTTTAATATAGAAAAATCATAATCTATCTATAATTTTTCTTTTCTCTTTCTTGTCTTTTTTTATTATTAAAATAATAATATTTTCACAAAATGAAAATTATAAATGTATTACACATGGTTATAATTTTATAATAGGTTTAATTAATAATTTGATATCTAATTGCTTTTATTTTGTTTTATTTTTTTTATATTCAAGTAAGTGTGATTTTACCGAAATCAATTTAATTTAATCTTTTCTATAATTTAATCTTTTCTATTAGATTTGTCTACATGTCATTTTTTTAAAATTCTATATATCACATCATAGTATTTTTTTTTTTTTGTAAAAGTTTTTTCCACATGTTAGGATTTATGTCATTATGTGACAGTATAAGTATTAGGTGTCAATTTCAGAAGTGTTAATGAGAAGTGTCAATATATTAAATTCAACTTAGTTCTTATATTTATTTATTTTTTAACTCAATTTAGTATATTTTTTTAAATCGAATAATGTTGTCATATTGAATTTATTTTATTTATCAATAAAAATAAAAAAATTGTTTCATTTTATGAAAAATTGTAAAAAAAATATTATTTATTTTATAAAATTGATTTAAGTTGATAAATTAAGTTAATAGATGTAAACTATATTAATAATTTAGTTTTAAGTTTTATGTAAATATAATAAGGGAAAATATTTTTTTTCAAATTTAAAAATTATAACAATAACTTTAGATTTACATTTTTAATATTTTTTATTTTTTTAAAGTGCGATTTGGTTTTTCTAGTAAATAACTAACTTGATCAATATATCTAAGATAACATCTTGATCTAATTCTTTTTAAAAAAATTATAAGTTTAAAATATGCATTTTTAAATTTAAATTAAAAATAAAACAAATATTAGTATTTAGGTGAAGTAATTTGATTTATAAATTCTAAAATTTTATTTTAACATGAATATATAAGTTATAAGTAATTTATAATTTAATCCACCGTTTGGGACAAGGATAATATTATCCGATTTAAAAGAAAATGGAATCCATTTAAGTCTAAAAATAAATATTAAGACAAAATTGAGTACTAATATTAGCACATAACATTAATATTATCTTGTCACATAACATAACACGAACTCTGACACATGAAAAAACTTTACAATAAATCAATAAAATAAAATAAAAAATTAAACAAAAATTACTACAATATTTCCACTCTTTATACAAATATAATTGTCGTGTCTAAATTAAATCAATTTAACGTAAAATGTGATTTAATTGAAAAAAAACCAAAAAAATAAAAAATAAATAAACATATTAAGAATCAAATTACTAATTAAAGGTTTTGAGAAACTCTATTTGAAAACATAATAAATGCTTGAAACTTTTATGTTGCACATATTTATATTTTCACTTATTTTCATATGAAACTTACGAAGATATGATTAATGTAACATCCATCCAAATATCTCACATTGGATAATTCATAATTATATATTGTAAGATTAATGTAACATCCAAATATCTCACATTGGATAATTCATAATTATATATTGTAACCTTACAATTACGGTAACATCCCGTAATCTCACACTTAAAAAAATTCACAGTTGATATACATATTTTAAACTCAGATTTCAACTATAAACTCCTAAGTATAACTTGAATCCTTCTAACTTATTCTTCGATCTCTTTCTTCATTGGTATTGTTTCGGACGACATTCATTCATCTGCTCCCGTATAATACCACGCATTATACGATCATCGCATTCACATGCACACACAAGTAAGGGTGAGCTAACAATTCAATACAATAAGCATACCTCGATATCAAACCATACTATGCTCACTATACCAGATCAAATTACATAAACAAATATGAGTTACCCACTAAACCACATTGCATGCATCAATATATATCAAACACCAAATCAGAATGCATACACCAATATGCATCAAACACCAAATCAGAATGCATACACCAATATGCATCACGACCATCCATCCCAAAAGTCATACAAATTGACTATATCGCATACATTCACATACTCTCCACATAAATCACATCATTATAATTCACAAGTTCAGATGCATAAATTCAAATCTAATAAAATCCAAATATTTTAGAAATCATACAAACTGAATATATTCCAACAAGATATATTACACAATAATTTAACAGTACATAATCTGTTCAATAGGATTTAAGTTAAAAACTTGTCGAGTAAACTTCCAGGAAAGAGAGGTGCGTCACAATGGACAACTTAAGTACCAAATCTTTCCTTAGCCAAAGCGTTCCTCAACTAGTTTTTAACAAATTTCTTATTTACAGATTTAAAACAACAGCATGTAATATTAACACCGAAATTTTTAATATAGATATAAAAAAAATAGAAATTAAGCAATATTGAGATCCCTGAGAAGATACGAAATTAATATCTATAAATCTGTAACTCCGATTTCAAATCTGAATGGTCACAATAATTCACTATTTGTTATAAACTACATATTAAAATTTCAGGATGATCCAACGGATAACTAGATAGATATTGAGGTTTTACCGAGGTAACTCAGGTGCAGAATTTTAAGTGGTTTTTGGTTATACTCAAAATGCGGAACTAATTTCCCTAAGCACAGACATTTAATTTCAAATCTGAACGGTCAAAATGACTTAATATGTCTTATGAATTACATACTAAATTTTGGGCTCAATCTAACGGTAAATGAAATATATATAAAATTTTTACCATGATAACTTAAGAACAGAAATATAGTGTTCATCAGATTTTTCAAAACTTAAAAATTATTTTCTCCAACCATAGACTTTCAATTAAAAATCCGATCGGTCAAAGTGTATTAATATATCTTAGGAATCATATATAAAATTTTCAAGTTGATCTAATGGTCAAATGAGTCATAATATATATTTTACCGAGATGACTAAGTAACAGATCTACAGGGGTAATTAATTTACTCAAACATGCAGGATTTATTTCTCTAAGTACAGACTTCTAATTTCAAATCCAAACGGTCAAAGTGAAGAAATAGGTCTTAGGATTCATATATTAAAATTTTAGTTAAATCCAACGGTCAAAATAATTAAAAGAAAATTTTTACCATACTAACTTGAAAATAAGAAAATTATAATCATAAAAACTAAATTTATATAAGTGAATAGATAACTACCATTACCAAAATTTTAACATACTCATAACTCATATTCATTATCATAACATGTCATATACAAGAAGAATTAGCTCCCCTTACCTCTATTCCAGACTTAATCTCCTACTCCGAATTTGTTTCCCCGAAATTTTTCAGAACCTCTACTCTTCTTGCAACTAAAAATTTCTCCCTAACTCTTTCTTCTCTATTTCTCAAGCTCTCACTTGATTCCTCTTTTTTTTTTTGTGCAAAATACCCTTCCCTCCTATGGCTATTTATAGGTAAAAAAATTTACTATTCATTAATATTTTAATATTATTTATTATTTTAATATTATTTAAAAAATAATATTTTAATCATTTACTCACCAAATCTGATCCTAGTTTCTACCTACTAATTTCTTCCATGCTAAGGAATCTTAATGCTGAAAATTTATTTTTATTATTTTTTTTTACTATTTACTATTTACTATTCACTTTTTACTATTCACTATTCAATTTTTACTATTCGATTTTCTTAAAAAAAATACTAAATAAGTTATCAAAAATTTTAACTTCTCCTTATAAAATTACTATAATTTTATATCCAAAATTTACATTTTTCTATCCACTAAAAATTATTATTACTAATAAAATGCTAAAATTTACTACTATATATATATATATATTTTTTTTATGGGTCTTACAATTAATGATTTTATAAACGTATCAAAATAAAATATATTATCACTTAAAGGAAATCACCATTTTGGAGTTGAACCGTTAAATTTATAATGGGCAACCTAATAGGTTCCTAAAATTAACAAAACAGAACTTTGTCTTTGAAATTAAATATTTTTATTCGATTTAGTAGCTAAAATAAATTAAACGGTAAAATAGTTTCTAAATTTTGAAATTATCAATTAATGTGGTTTATAAAATTGTAATGTTCCATCAAATCGATTTATAAATCAGGAGGGCTTAATTGTACTTCTGAAAAGTTTGAAATGTATGGCTTTTTCTCCCTCCACGTTTTGACTCAAATAATATCACGAACTCTATTATAATTAGTAGAAATATAGGCGATGTCGCATATATTGACAATTTTTTATTACGTTATTTTTTAATGGTTTAAATTTAATATTTATATTAATTTTAGTTTCATATATCCTTTTACATAAAAAAAACATGTATATTATGCATTTTAGATTATGTACTTCCTTTTGGGATAGATATGAGTTTTTATTTCTTGTTTTTTACTTAACATTGTTTAATAGATTAAGCTTGTACGATATACTCAAAAGATTGTATACACAAAAGAGTTTGAAAATTTAATGATGTGTTTCAAATTGGATTATCCATTATAAGATTAAGAAAAATAATTTAAAAATTAATAAGTAGGTAACAAAAGGATGATCCCTTATAAAGGTTGTTTAGTCTCTTTTAATAGTTCAAAAATTTATTTGTGAATCCAAATGACGTTAAAATGATAAATGACACACAAATGACAAAATATAATGGATTACTTTATCTCCCAACTTATATTTATAATGAAAAATCATTGATATTGAACTACGAAATCATAATTTTAGACTACCATCTTCTGAAATAAGTTTGTTTGGTAATTTAAGTACTAATAAAAGTTTATGATCTATTATGATAATTATTTACAACTTCCCTTAGATTTGTGTAAGAAGGTGAAAATATATAATGTTTTCTATGATTATCTCTGATCCAAGACAACCAAGATATTATATAGAAGTTTATATTTTTGTGGGGTAAAGGAATTGAATTGTTTGTTGAGTTTAATGTCAATGCATCGTTTCACGTACATATAATTTTTTTTTACTGTTAATGACTTTCTTGTATATGGGAACTAGTCATGTTACAATATCAAAATAATCATAAAATATATTTTTTAATATGAAAAAACATGTTGATAGACAATTAAAACACAAAAGGAAGACATTGTATCTTGACCACTATATATTTCTAAAAAGGTTTAACCCATATTGTAGATTGAGAAATGTTTTTGATGAACACTAAAAGGATGACATTTCTATCACGCTATCAACTAATGATGAGATTTATGAAAAAATGAAGCATGATGTTGTGAATTACATGTAGAACTTTTTTTCCATGTCAAAGTTATAGCAGAGGTTGATGACCATTTAGTTGACATAGATCTTTGTTGTACTGAACTTGCTATGCTTCAAACTACCTTTTGTATTGAACATCCCTTTCGTGTACAAACAACATCAAACTTAGTATGTAAAGAAAAAATGTTGGTCTATTGGGTCAAAGACTTTATTAAATCATATGTTTATGATTTATTAAGACAATTTAACAAATTCAAATTGCATTAGGTCTTGTTGTGAGTGTTATCCTTTCTCTTGCATATTATCTTAAATGATCGTATGATAAATATTGAATAAAAGTCATGAGGAAAGATGATATGATAACTTTGTAAAATATGAGTTTTATTTCACTTTTTAACCTTATAATTATTTTTTATTAGCACATTTAAAACATAAATATCAATTCATCAATACTCGATTTTATTTATTATGATATCATAGGCCATTGTTAGTGTCCAAGATTTTAAATGCCCACTAAATGATTCATCCTCAAACCACACCATACTAGGAAAAATGCCCTACTTTAATACCACAGATAACACCTAACACCTAATTGCCTTCAAAATCAATGACCACCACCACAAATCAACTCAACTTTTTAATTTGGCCTCACTCACACATTTCTTATAAATTATTCAAATGAATTATGAGTTCTAATCTGTTAACAAAATTGAAAAAATAAAAAGAAATTAGAGAATAAGATACATTAATGATCCTCTAGGTTTCATGAAATTGCATAAATACCTCCCATTTTTTAACACATACGGTATTTTTCCTTAGCCATACACTCTCTACGCTTTTCAAATACTTGAGGTTGGTGCAATGCATAAGGTTTTTCAAAAAATAATAAAGGAAGGGAAGTATAAGGATAAAAGAAATGCAGTCGATTCTTACTTAATTTAACAAAATCTCAGGAATAATGAACACTATCCTTTACTAAAAGATACAATACAAATCATGCTATAAGTTAAATGTTTTTATTAGATTCGATGACGACACTATAGTTAAAGATTGAATAATTGGATTCAGCATAGTTGAGTTTGGGATCGAATCATTATTAAAAGCATTATTACAATAATTAATTAACTAATACACAAAACAATATATTAAAATATAATATCATTCTTTTACAATGTTAAAAACTAAAATAAAGCATCAATATGTTGATTATTAACATTTAAAAAACATATACAAGTCTAAATGAAATATTTTATCATGCTTAAACTAGAAATTTAATAATATTTATTCATAATTACAAGTTTACATACAAAACAAAGCAAAAATAGATTGATTTTATTTTTTTTTCAAAAAAGTTAAACTAAAAATTTATAATATTTATTAACAATAACAAGTTTATATAGAAAATACAAAATTAGATTGATTTTAAATTTTGAAAAAGGTTGAAACAATGTATTGTTATTTTTTTTTAATTAACCCAATTTAGAATATTTATATTGATTTTATGATATATTTTTTTTCTGAAGTCAATCTTGTAATTTACTTGAACTAATTACTTGACACAGGCTCACTTTTTTTAACCAATTATTCTTTTCTGATTTTCACTTAGATAATAGGATGAGAAATTATATACCTTTCAAAAGTGTTGCATATATAGTGCATGGCTTGAAAGATTGGATTGATTGAGGAATTTTTCTAATTTTATCAAAAGAAAGGGTGTATAATTGGATTCTGTGTATCTAAAAGGTCAACGAAATTCTATTTCAGCAATTTAAAGTGCGTAATAATTTAATAATAAGGTACTTTTATTCTGCAGCTGGCAAACAGGGAACATTATTAAGGCGTGTTAAGGTTGTTTGGATCAAATGGAAAACAGATAAGGTTAGGGTTTGTAATGCAATATAGCTGTCTCAAGGTAAGAGGAGTTTGGTGCCATGATATGATATATATAAATATATACTTTTCAACCCTTCAAAAATTATAATTAAAATTCATGATTTATAAATACAAAAATTTAAAATTAGCATTTCATCAACTTGTATGAACTTTTTGCAACACCATCCAATAATGTACACACTATTAAAATATTTATTCTTTTCCAATAGTTGAGTAAAATTTCCTTAAGAAAATGATAAAGCAATTAAGCATATGCTCGAAGAATATTTTCCAAAAAAAAAAATACTAAGTAGTATATGTATGTTAAATTAATAAAATTTGATGTTAAATTAAATAATATTTAAAATTTAATTGTGGCGATTTTTTAATAAAATATAAGAGAGAAAATTATATAAATAATAATATTTTCTTAATGAATTAAAATTACTTTATATATCTTAGAAAAAATATATGAAAGTTTAATTTACAAAAAAAGTTAATTTGATTTTTTTTTTCTTAAAAATTATTGGAGAGAAGTTTCTCCAAACAGATTTATACTATTTTTTAGCATAATTTGGATATTCTAAGGAAGCAATTGGAGTGCACATTCACAAATATAAAAAATTAAATAGTACATATAATAATGTTATTTGCATAAAAGATTATTAATACTATTACTCTTAACAATAACAATAGCTACTTGCCTATTTAGAATATTATAATATTAACCTATCAGATCAAAATAGTATAAAATATAAAAATTCTTACCTTAGCGTGTTAAACAACTTTTTCTTAAAAAAAATAATATTACACCGATTTATTTTATATCGATATGTTTAGTTCAGTAACATTAAATAAAGTTTTAAAATTTTATGGATAAAAATAATATAATTAAGCGATGTGAAGTTGTTAAGTGATAAGAGTCAAGAAATTTGAAGCAAAAATATCACTTAAGCAATAGTCTAATATAACTTAAGTAACAATATCCAATATTAATTCTCTTTATTAAACATCCAAATGGTTGAATTATACGATTATTGGATTGGTGTGTTGTTGAAACTATATGCTTATGAAATTTATGTGAAATGAAATGAGTATGAATGGAGATAGATATTTATTTGCCTTGAAATGTTTGAATTTAATAAAATTATGTGTTATTGAATTGAATGAAAGATGGTTTGGAGTAAGTGGATTGATTATGAGTGAATTGAATGGAGATATGTGGTAAGCCTTTTGAAATGAGAAAATGTAGATATTTGGGATGGTATGAGAGAGTTGTGGTGTCACCTAAAGAAACAATTACGAAAGTAAATATCATATCTCATAAATAATCTAACTATGTAGATTGAGATATCGGATGGTGAAAAATTGAGAAAGGTTTTTATGTAGTACGTACTAAGTTGATATTATGCAAAGTCAATGTTGATATATTAAATATGCTTAAAATGAGTTATGTGTTATTTTTTTTAAGATAAATCTATTACAAATATTCTTAAAAATGGTGTTATAATACTAAAATGTTTTGATTCATGAGTCACACTTAAGTTTGTATTTGGTGTAATTCACTAAATTATGACTGAATTGTGATATACACTCTAAATGAATGAAATTATTATATGTGATGGTAATTTATAGTAAAAAGTCTTGGTTTTATAAATTTATGTGTTTTTATCTTTAAGATTAATCATGTAATCAATATGATAATTGATAGTGACATATTTTACTATGAATTCAGTATTGAATTAGAGAAAATATCAACTCTTTCTCATCCTTTTTACCTTGTAAATCCTAGTTTTCATTTAGTTAGTTTAAGAAGTGGTTTCATCTTAAGCTTTAATTAGATAAATTGATCATTAACCCCTTTATTTATACAAGTTAATTAGTTGGAAGAAGTCTCTGCATCAAATGAAGAGTGCTGGAACCAGAGAAAACAAGAAAACAGCAAAAACAGCAAAAATATGAAGAACCAGAATCTGGAAAAAAGTTAGCTGGAGCGCCCTTTTTCCATGGGCGCTGGAGCGGGCTCTGCACCAGGACTGGAGCTAGCTGGAGCGCCCCCTACAAAAGGGCGCTGGAGCGCCCTTTTTCCTGTTTTCGCGCGCTGGAGCGCGGTCTCAAGCGCGCCTGCTGCTGATTTGGCAGATTGGGTTTATTTAACCCCAAATTAGAAGGGCTTTGACATCTTTGGCATCCCAGACACGATTTCTCTCAATTGGAGCGTCCAGAGGCGAGCTAGGAGCTGTGGGAACAACCCTTCTTCATCCTTGGGTCCTCCTCCTTCTTCCATTTCCACCATTGTTGTAAGCTCAAGCTCTCCATTCATGGAGAGCTAGTTTCATTATTGTTGGGGATTGATGTAATCACGGATCTCTTATGTAAATTAAAGTTGTTTTGAATGATTATATGCCTCTTTCATTGATTGTTAGTGTTTAATTCCTCTACTTAAAGCTTGTATGAGTAATTCAACCATATCATGATTTTAGGGTTTGCTTGATATTGGGAAATATTGGGTGAATCTAGAACTGGATTAAACACCTAAAGGAAACTGTATCTAGGGATAGAACTAGGACCTTTGGTTGTCTTGAATCTCAATTCTTAAAGCGGATGAACTTGTTAGGTTTTCCAAGGGATTGGAGTTTAAGAAGTAAGTCTAGGCTCTCTCTACCAAGGGATTGGGTTTGAGTAAATTAGAAGATTGACATTGGCTAATTAATGAAGAGGAAGTGATTTTCTATACATAAGAGTGAAGTAGGTGAAATCATCCCCCAACAATATCATTCCATAGCATTTCTAATCTTTCCATTCCTAAGTGTTTGCGTTATCAAAGATCACTTTTACACTTTATGTTTTATCTTTAATTCAATTGCATGAAAACTACAAAAACATGAAATCATTCTTTAGTCTAAATTAGTTAGATATTATACGATTGTCTAGGACACGAGTCTCTTAGGAAACGATATCCGGTCTTACCGGTTTTATTACTTGAACAATTTGGTACACTTGCCAAAGTCTCAACAATAATTTTGATTAGAGATGAGTTTGATGTGTTGTTTATTTTATTATCTTAAAAAAACTTTGTATGAAGTTATACAATAGCCTTTTCTTTTAATATTTTGGAATATTTTTTACTTTAAGTTGTTTAAAAATACATGTAATTATATTAATTGATAATTGGTTATCTACAAACTCAATTAAAGATAAAATAATTGATAATTGTACTTTTTCGTATTTACACAATTAGTTCTAAACTGAACAAGAAAAATATAATTGATTGATTCTAATCTTAATTAATTACAGTTAAATGTGTTTTTATCAAATTACAAATATTATTTTTTATTTAAAATAATTTATTATTGCATCAATAATAATAATAATAATAATTATTATTTAAAATGATTTAATTAATATAAATTATGGTTGATGACATATACATTATGAAAGGCTAATTGTGTATCATAAGTAATATTTTTAATTTGATGAAGGATTAAATTAGAAATATTGAAAATTATGAATGTAACTACAGAAATTATATAAAAGGGTTATGATCTCAATTTGTAAAAACATAACTATTATTCTTATTCTTTTCTTTTTCATCTCCATCAAAAGAAGAAGAAAAAATATAAGGTGTTCTACATTTGAAAGATCACATATGTTTTGTTCATCTCATCATTTTCATTATTCTCAATGACAAATTCAAGTATGTTTTAGTTTCATCATGAATTAAGAAATGTAATTTTGATTGTAGATAGAATGCATGTTCTAACATGTAGGAGATGTTATCCGTTCAACTTTCCATTAACAAAATATTAAAAACTAATATTTATTGAAAAAATAAATATATATAAGTAATATCTTTTGAAAGAGAAAATAAAAAATAAAAATTTGAGGTGTGTAATGGTGAAAGGGCACGCAAGAACAAAATCAGTGAATGAGTGATGTTCTTGGTCGAAAACGAAGGTAGCATAGGTCCACTAAAATTCATATAATTAACAAGTTTACGAGTGCATGTCATGGAAGTTTGCAATGCATCAAAGAATGGTGAAGAAGCTTTTTTAAAAATAAAAATAAAAAAAGAAATAGTGAAATGTAGGTATATGAATGCTACTAGCTAGTCAATAGCTACTTATATGTTACAGATGAGCAATGAGTAAGATGTGGTCCAAAGGCTTGAAAAAGTTAAAAACATGACAATTTATATTTATTGCTATCGATTCTTGATAGAAGAAGTAGGGTTACCTCTTCCCACTCACTAGTAACAACTGGTTCTTTTAGTGCTCTGATTATGACCCTACAACTACAACCATCCCATATCTTATCTATCATCTTTTCTTCTTACACAACCAAATCTCTCTTTCTATACTTAACAATTTCACTTTTATATCTTATTATCTTCTCTTCATCTTCTTAATTTTCTAGTTAATGTAAAACTATATTTTTTTCATTATTTTAGACTTAATTAAGTATAAGTTTTTTTATCTTATAAATATTTAACATTTTTATGTTTTTTAATTGGCTTTCTATCATTTAATATTTTTGTTAATTGAATAAACTTGCTATTGTCTTGCTATATCATCTTATCTTCATGCCATTAATATTTTTCATGAAAACAAAAAAGTAAGATGACAGGGTAAAATAACAGTGACCTCACTCAATTGATGAAGAAAATTAAATGACAGAAGTTCAATTACAAAATAGAAAAAATTGAAGTCCCTGATTGATAAAAGAAACAATAAAGACTCTAACTGAAAACTTAATTAAACCTTTTCTTTTATCTTAGATATAATATAATAGGAATGGTTAAAGTAGGTTATGTTAGGCATGAAAAGTAAAGAAGTAGAATAATTTTTGTAGAGTATGTAGGTACGTATTTATGTAAAAAGGATGTAAGATGTATAGAAGAGGGACAAGAGGTAGACAGAGTCTGACAAGAGCAATTGGGCCTGGTTGCATGGTGGGGGTAAGAGCCCATCGAGGTGAGATTTTAATGTTAGGGAGGAAGGGCCTGATCCTGAAAGTGGGCCATAGAGGTTAGTGATGTTGATGAAAGAGATTCCTCTGGCTCTTTTAGTGTTCACTTGCCCATACCCATCATCCCATCTATGTATTGTAACTATTAAGGTGTATTGTTTTGGCCTCAAAACAAGGGTAGGGGACAAGGTTCAAAGAATTGGAGAAAGACATGACTTCGCACCTTAACCCTTTGTCCTTCTACTACATCCTCGTCTTCTTCATTCAATCTTAAAATCAAAAGTAAATAAACATTACAAGGGTGTATAATATGATCAATCGATCACTTCAAGAATCGAGCAGTCGACCAACTCATGGTTATATGTGAATCGTTCGGTTGATTGACCAATTCACGATTCTATGTAAGGCGTTCGATTGACTAAACAGTCAGATTAAACTAGAGCAAAATTAATATTAAAATATATTTATTAATCCTAAACTAAATCATTACTATTTTTGGTCATAACCAATATTAATCAAAAACTCATCCCAACAAATTCATAAATACAGATTTGTAGTACTGAGATAATTAGTTACACATATATTATCAGTATTATTATGTGTACGTTGACTTTATTATCGAAATATTTTCTGCAAATATCACACCGGTTCAACTTAATGACAGCTTATGTATAATGAAGGAAGAACCTTTGGAATTTGAAAATAATATGGAAAGAACCCCTTAAACAGAAGAGGATAACTTCTTTCCACTATGAGGGCTAAGGATCAAGGGCACTACCCATTGGATTTTTTAATTTTTAATTTTTTGAGAAAATAAATTATGGACAGTGCTGGTCCGTGGTGAATCTAACTCTTTTGGTGTTTTGTTGAACATGTATGCTGACATTTCATCCAACCGTGTACTGTATTACATGATTTTTCTGTTTTTATTCATTTGTTTTATCTTGAGGTGGTAAAGGTTCTCAAAATAATATATATCTAATTTGTGTTACATTAAATTCGTTTTGCCCCGTTTTCTTAAAAAAAAAATAATACACAACAATTTAATCATCCTTTCTTGTCACGATAACACGTAATAAGTGAATAATATTATATTTAATCGATGTCTTATGAATTCGAAAGTTAAGAGTATTTGTAATCACATTTCAATGTTTAATTCAGTAATACATTAAATATATGTATTAAATATTATATAATCAATGAATGATGAATATTTTCATAAATACAGACCTTTTTATATATTTTTAATGGTTCTTATCTAGATAGACATAAATTGTTTAGGTCTGATATAGTCTATATAAGTTTAAAATATTCTAATCCTTGATTAAACATCATTTGCATTATCTTAATGTGATTTTTTTGTTGTGAGGTATATTCCTTATAATGTCCTCCATTATGAAGGACATCATCCGGGTATTCCTATAGTACAATTGTACTAATATTTGATTCAAGTTACATCAAATAATAATCTCACTTTAAAACGAGTGTTGTAATAGGATATCTCTAACAAATATTAAAAAATAACATCTAATGTAAAATATTGGAGAAAAAAATAAAAGACATTGAGTTTTTAAGTTTAATTCAATTCTTGTACAAATTAACCCTTTTATTTAAAGAATGTCTATAATGTGTTTGATTTTTCTTTAAAATTGTGGATTTAATAAAGCTATAATCATTTAGGTTTATGCTTGGACCATGATTTCATTCTTTTTAAACCAACAGTTATTTGATTGAAGTAAAAGTTAATATGTTGTTGTGTTAAGATGTAAGTATTCACATACTAAAAATATATACTTTCTATTAATTTTATGTGTCAAATCATGTTTTTGATCTTGTAAATTATTTTAATTTGTGGAGTATTAGAAATTTAGAAATGTACCATATGAACCGGACAGTCTAGAGAGCGGTGTCAATATCGATCCAACCGCCGGTGTTTCTTCAATCTTTTTTACTCCTCTGATAGCATTGCCGAACAGCTTGCATAAACACTCACTACGCGCTATTCTACTCGACCATTCATCCTTCCACTTGGGTGAGTAACAACTATGTATCGGACGGTTGCACAAGATAGGCCGATAGGTGAACTGGGTCATCAAGAATAGGATTAAGGTAAATAGTGATTAGAGTCATTGGGCTAGAATTGGGTCGTGATTAACTTTTCACTAATCCCAAGCCCATGGCGAAAACTATAAATATAGGTCAGAGGTAAGTGGTAGATAAGTTGCATTCACTGCACATTTATTACTGCTCTATTGAATTGCCGAATGGTTTGAGTACTAACTTTGGCATCGGAGGATCTTTGACAGGTTCCGGAAGAGCGAGAGAACAGAACTTGGAGTGTGACTGGACGACAAGAAGACAAATTGTGAAAGAGTTTGGTGACTCAGCTCCAATAACCGAAACAATATTTAGATCAAATTTAATTTTGTAGGCATGTAATATGACATTTTGTGTGTGTATCTAGGTAAAATATTTCCTCTATTTTTTTCTCACTACTAAGAAATATATCCATCAACACTAATGTTTATGGTATAATTCATCCTTAGAGTGTTAAAATAAAATTAATGTTATTTTTTATGAAATATCATATACGAATATAGATAACTCTTCATTAATGTTTATTGCAATGCATTTAGAGACTCAATAATGAAATATCAGATCTAATAAATTGTTAACAATGATATAAATGAATAAGTATATGTATATTTATGTATTTGTAACTAAATAATGAATTAATATGATAAAGTTAACGGTCTAAGCTAAGCTAAGCCCATACAATTTTGGCCCAAATATTGGAGATTTAGGCTGAATTTAACTTCAATCAAACTAATCAATCTTTTCCTATTAATTTATTTTATTGACTAAATAAATCTAAAAAATGTAGTTGTGGAATAAATTATTTTTATTATTATAAATATGAAAGGTTATTGTATATCTTGAAACTTGAGATAAGTTTGTATTTGTTTTTTCTCTCGGATATAATTTTTATTTTATAGTCTTTATAATTTAAATAAAATTATTTTTTATATGACGATTTTCTACGATTTTTCATTCTTGTTATAAATACTTAACTGTTTTTTTTTTCATGTATTCGTTTTAACAGTGTCTAGGTATGACATGTTTAGATAAATTGACTAACCAAGTTCTTTTCAAATTATAAACAATACAGAGACCAATTTTAAATTTGTAAGAAACAAATTTTAATTCAATGTATAGACCTTTTGTGGAAATACCTTGTAAATTCTTTTTTGAAAGGGTTAGAGTACCTTAAACGCTCTAATTTAATTAATTATTTTACTTGATAAAAAATTAATTTAAAAAGTTTAATCTTGATAAAACTAAAAGCATTTAATCTGAGTGTCTTAAAATTTAAATTCATGAGTACCGTGATAATCTTGTTAAGTTTTTAAACATGTACATGTGGTTTTTTTTTTATAAAAAAGGGAATAAAATAAATTTTGTATCCCTCTAAAATATGAAAAACTCAATCTTAGTTCCTCCAAAAGAGTATTTATTTTTGGTATTTTTAAGTTTAAAAATATACTTTTGATCTTTAAGTATTTTAGACATTTTTTTTATAAAGGGAAAAGGTGGCTTATGTGGTACTTCAAGTGTAAAAATTAATGCAATTCAAAATAAAAAAGATAAATTTTTTTTTTCTTTTTAGAAAGAGTAAAAAGATTAAAACATATTTTGTCCTGACCCCACTCTTTTGTTGAATTGAAAATACAAGTGAAAATGACTGGTGGCAGCTTGCAAAGGCCCGATGGGCCCATTAGGGACACCTAATTGTGGACCCGAAAAGGACCCGGCATGTCACGAACCAAACACGGGGTCAACACACGCGATGGGATAAAAGGCCCACGTGTTGGCATTTAGTGGGCCCAATAATCAATTATGAGTTGGAAGAAATGCATACAGTTGTTCTCAAGTTGAGTACAGTGTGTCGGGTATGGTCAGATATGAGAAAGATAATGTGGGCCGATTTCCATGGATCACTGTTTTAAAAATTAATATTATTTTATGAAATTATATTTAAGTTTAATTTAATTTTATAACATTATTTTACAATTTGAAATTTATTTCCGTTATAAAATTATCTTTTATTATATTTTTATTAAATGTAAGATTTTTACCAAAGATGGAGTTCATTATCGCTCAAACTAATAATTTCTTAACATTATTTAATTCATCATATTTTTTCATTACAAGATTCCATTTGTTTGTATCTGAAGAGAGGGTGAAAAAAAGTAAAAAAATATATGTTAAAGTATTAAGTAGGTGTTAGTGTCAGGTTCTTTCGAAAGAGGAATTATAAATTTTGAGAAATTTGAATTATTTTCATTAAAATGTTTTGCATTTTTCTTTTTTTTGGGATAAATCAAATAAATGATTTGTTTTACATGGGATAGTTTAATTTATCCTAGATGTAAATAAATTAAATGTAAATTTTAAAAAAAAATTAAGACTTCACTGTTAAAGTTAACAGAAATAAATATTAACCAATTTTAAATGTTTGATAATTAAAAAATATGTAATGAATAAAAATAAGTTACAATAAATATTAACTATATCTAATATTGATATAAAAGGGTATTTAGTGATTTAAAAATATAAATATTGATACTTTCGTCTTCCAGAGAACAAAGATGAAGGAGAGAGAATAATCGAATAGCAAATAGAGGAAAAATTAAGTGTTTATTTCTTTAAATGAATTTACTATTTGTGAGTGAGTGACTGAAAATGACATGTTTATTCATTTTAAAGAATTTGTGAGTAAATGAGAGAATTTGAGAGAAGGAGATTAAATCTATCTCTTATAACATGCAATACCATATGACTCTTGGGTGTACCATCCACGTAACCTCAAAATTTGTAGGAGAAGACATTTGAAGTGAAAGAGTTGTATCAAACAATGTGGATACATGAGTTTGCAATGTTTCACTGAAGTTAATGGCTAACATTTCTATTTCTGTGAACACCTGAATTCTAAGAGTAAACCTAATGTAATGGTACAGATAAAGTCACAAGTTCCCCCCAACAACCAAAAATTAGGGTACAACTTACCAAAGGTGTCCTAGGTCATCATCGTCTTCAATGCCTAAATAGTAGACTGCGATTAATGTTAGCCTGAAATAAAATACATAGTAGGTACAAATGTTGACCATCAGGTTCCTTAAGGGAGTATATCTAGCCATGAATAACAAAGCTTGCAATAATAATCCTAGAATCTTTTAGAAGCAAAACCATCCATTTTATTTCCAAAGGAAAGGGCATTTTAAGAAAACACCAAAAGAGAGGAAAACATTTTAAGGTTAATTTGCAGTTACATTTGTTATGTTCTATAATTTTCAAATTTGGACGACAAAATACTTATAGGTCACACGATGCATCTAGACAAGGATACCAAACATCCTCTTACGTGTAAACTTTTGTTATATATGACAACAAAATTACAACTTCAAAGGTCACTTGAAAAAATTTACGCTCATTTTACATCAATATTGGAGACCAAACGAATTAGAGAGGAGAAAATATAGTTGGAGAAGGATTAGTCAATTTCCTAATTAGATAATGGCAGCTGAAACGGTGAATTTCCTAATTAGATAATTAATAATCTACTAAAGAAAAGTGTAGATTGTATACTTCCGGAGGATTACAGTTTTTTTCAAGAACACTAGAGATTTGACCGTATGTCTAATTCTTGGAACTTGGAATTGTAGAATATTATTGTTCCTGCGGCAAGCATCCTAATGGAAGGTCTTAATTAGAAAAGGAAATAGATACAGTGTTGAGCAGTTAGACCGTACAAGAAAAAGCAGAGCAGATAAGCATGTTCTATTGTAAGGGTGTGAGACAAACCTGAAGATAGTAACAATGAGAACCGTTAAGTATAAAGCAAGTTTGACTATCCGAAATTTCTTCTCAGCATTAACTACCCTAAATACCTCAGTAACATCAATCAGATGCTCTCTTTTCACATACCTGAGTCATAGAAAGGGAATAATCATGACAAAAAAGAACATAAAACAAGTTTAAACAATATGTCCTGAATGGAAGAACAAACATAAATTCACTCATTATACTAAAAGTTTCGTTGTTGACATTTCCTATTCAATATGCATATGAACCCGCAAAAAATAATTTAACACTAATTTAGACACAAATTGAAAAAATTTTAAACAAGAAACTAACTATCATGTTGCATGGATCATGACATAACACATTCATTTCCCTCTAGAAAACCAGTGAACAAGGTTAACACAAATAGCAAAAATTTGTAAAGTTAACAAATTATTAGCTTATGAACATAAACTAGAAAATTACAATTCCAAAAAAATAAATGTAAACCTCACAAAGCCAAACGGAATTTAAAAAATTCCATCTAAATCACGAAGGCACTTAATAATAGGAGTAAAAAGATCAGATCGAATGCAGTTTCAATGAAAACCTCAGGATCCAAATGGTATAACGAGAAGATTAAAGAATAGTTTCATGTTGATTGCCAGCCTACAATAGGAATCCAGTATTCTGTATATTCATGTCTTTCTTTGTCAATCTTTTTGGTGAAAGAATTTTGAAAATAAATTACTAAAATATACAATTACTTAAAAAAAGTTTTACAATGGTTTTATATCACTTGTAAGGCAATGCTAGTATTCTGGGTTTTGGCCTAAAGCCCAACAACTGGGCTCAACACAGAATTAGTTAAAATAGTTTATGTGGCCAGTTTAGGTAGAGAGGCAAGGCATTTATAGGGAGAGGGCATGACAAGGGGGAAAATAATTCTGTAGCTTTTGTTAGAGATAACCTTAGATTAGGAACATGTCTTCTCTGAGGATCGTTGCTCTGGGATTAGAGGGGCTCTTCTGCAATTTGCAATAGTTTTTGTTTTTTCAATCAATGATATTGTTATGTTTCTACTGAATCCGAGTCTTACCTTGTCCATGAGAGAGCTGTGTTACCAGGGATGCAGGACAAGTGGATCATGAAGGATGAGCTGCCAGATTTTATAGGGGAACCTGCTTTGTGGATCACTAGAGCTGAAAGGTTCTTTGAGGAGCAAGAAACTCACCTGCCTGATGAGTTGTAACAAGCTTTCATGAAGATGGATGGTGTGACTATGCTTTGGTTTTAGTCTTGGTGCCAAGAGGACCTTGCTTAAATAAAGCTGAAGGAAGACGCATTCTAAAAAATGTTGCCAATATCTTCCCTTTCTTTTCTTTTGCTAACTTCCTATAACTTAGAAAAGGAAAAGCATGCCGCCACACTGAGAATTCTACTTATATTGATGGAATGAGTACACCAATTAACATGCAATAAAATTATAAAATTGCATTAAATATTTTCAGACACCTGATAAAGAGACAAAAAAAATCTGCTCAGGTGACTGAAGCTGATACTAGTAAAATTTGTGTGTCAGCCTATCTGCTAATCCAGTAATCCTTTTACAGCAACACAGTTTCAGCACCTAACACTGCTTCAGAAAGAAATACTTTTATTGCATCTATAGCTAAAACAAATAGAACAGAATATTCTCCTCCAACAAATCAGGTTTCATCTTGTGCAGTGGATTACTGGTTCATGTGCTACAGATATTTGAATAGTGCTCAAATCTTGAAATTGGCAATCATTATTTATTTATAGATTGGAAAATTTCAGTCTCACTGGTCGATGGATAGTCAAATTAAGCTTTAGGGAGAAAGATCCATAAAATATTAATTCTTTTCCTTCATTTTAAATGTCCTTAATTTAAAACAATATCATCTACACATTGATTGGTCAAGGAATTTGTTAGGTTTCTGGAAAATGAAACCTCTAAATCTCACTCCCAAACACTCACCCGCAAGAAACTGGACAGAAAGAATATAGTTTCTGTATTAACCAAAGAATCAATGTACAAGTATATTGTTCTACGAGAGCCTAATCCCCCTCCTCAGGCTCAAAGTCCTGACTTTACACATAGCCAAACATAATTACAGGAGCTCTATTTATAGCAGCTCTTTCCCGCTTCCCTATACAAAAGAATCCCTTCCTGAACCGATACACAACAGTTCTATTGCTAATACCGTTCGGCTTCTAGCTCACTTCCCTCTTGCCTTTAATTGTTTGGTTTCTAGCTCACTTCCCTCTTGCCTTTAATTGTTCGGTTTCTAGCTCACTTCCCTCCTACCTTTAACCATTCGGCTCACTTCCCTCCTGCCTTTAACCGTTCGGCTCACTTCTCCCTGCCTTTAACCGTTCGGCTCACTTTCCCCTGCCTTTAACCGTTCGGCTCACTTCCCCCTGCCTTTAACCGTTCGGCTCACTTCCCCCTGCCTTTAACCGTTCGGCTCACTTCCCCCTACCTTTAACCGTTCGGTGTCTTTCTTCTCCTCTCATACACTTTCCAACCCCTATCAGAATTGAATCATAGTTAACTAATTATAGTTAACAAACTGAATTGTACTATAGGAAGAAAAAAAAATCATAACTTGCACCATAGAACTTGGAAATGTAAGGTGGATTGCTATCTGACCACTTACAAATATCTAGTTTCATAGTCAAAATATCCAGTCCTCTGCAAAAGAGTGTGTTGAAAATCTCACATTGACTAGAAATATCATCAAATTATAATATATAAATGGATGCAAATCACACCTTGCATACCAATTTTCTGAGATTGAGTTAGACCTAAAATTCACTTCCTAAGAAAGTGAATGACTATAATCATGTAAGGAAATAAAAGAAATTATTTTATTGGGACTAGACAATATATCCACTGAGATACGGAAGTGCCTAGGAGAAAAAAAACTACGATGATTCACAAAGTTGTTAAATTCAATTCTGACTTCTGCGGCCTGAGACCATGTCTAACGATTGAAGAAGAACTTTAACCCCCATCTATATTAAAGGTGTGGCATTCAAAGCCATAAATTATTGGAGGATTGCACTCCTGAGGTTCTACAAAGACAAGACATCATATTACCAAAAATCAATTTTGTACTATGCCAAGGGGGTCAGCCTTTGTTTCAATATACTCACTAGAAACATTGATGCAGAGATATTGGAGTAGCCAAGGAGACATAAACACGTGGTCAATTTAGAAGAGGCATATAATAAGATTCGGAGAGAAATATTGTGGAAGTATCCAAAGAGGGAAAATAATAGAGTACATATTGCCTATATTTAGTAATTCAAGAAATGAATGATGGGTCACACCTGGGGTGAAAAAGCAAAAGGTGAGACCACAGAAGACTTTTCTGCAACTGTAGAACAGGACTAAGGATTAACTTTGTGAGCCTTTATTAGCATTTAACTTTGTGAGCCATTATTAGCATTTATTTATTCTCTTGTGTTTACAAAAACCCTGGAATAATAACATATTCAGATTGACAAAAAAGGTATGAAGAATATTTCAAAAGAATATTTTGCAAATTCAGATGTAAACTAGTAAATTATAATAGCCAAACAACTAAAGAATAAATATTGTCGTCGCCAAAACATAGAGTTTAAAGAACAACATCTACTTTGTCACAGTGAAATATTTAAAAGCTGTCATAACATAGCGGGTGAGGTGTATCAGAGTAGCAGTTTCAATTAGAACTTCAGATTCAAACAGTAATAAAGAAAGCAATAATCCATTTACACAAAAGATTGTATAAATGCACAACTATAATCACATCATAGATGTACTTCAGTCCCTTGATTCCCCAATCAAAAGTAAACCTGCGCAGACATCTATGTATATGTAGGAAAAACGCAAAAGTAAATTGAGCTCAACCATGAGTTAAAATCAACTTCCGCATTCTGACTTTTATAAAAAAGTCTCATCTAACTTCTTGAATAAACACAACTTCCCCATAAAGAGTTTGGTTTTGAGTTCACATAAATCCTTCGAAAGTAAAACTCTTGGGCCTCAATCTTTTTTCTAAACGCACCCAAAAAAGGAAAAAAAAAAGAAAAATAAATTGAGCTCAACAATGAGTTAAAATCAACTTATGCATTCTAACTTAAACAAAAATAAAATCTTCTACAAAATTTGGAAAGATGATGTAACAAGATGATTTTAGCTTACAGAAGAGGATATTTTTTTCAGCCATAATAACATTATCAAAAGGACTCACAGACACAGTATCAGCAGCAAAAACATCACACCTAAAAACCCCACCATAACAACAACACAGAGTTCACTCTCATCTGGCAAAAATACATGAAAAAGTTAACTTACAGTCTGGCATGGTAACAAGTAACAGGAACTGTGAGCAAAAACATGAACCAATGGCCAGTGAAGAGGCACAGAGCACACAATGCTCCCTGCCCAATGAACTCCGGAAGAACGAAGTAGTTAATCCGAGACGAAGCGTCGAAAGGGTTGACGTAATCAGACTCCAAATCCGACAGAATCAAAACCTTCAAGCCCAACAACAATAACCCCAATTCAAAAACAGTTTTAACGAAAAGAAATTAAGCAAATGGAAAATTGAAGACCTGGTAGAAAGTGGAAGCGAGAAGCGCAATGTTGGCAGGGAAACAAATGAGGAGCCAGAAGATGAGATTCCAACCCATTTACAGAGAAGGGGGAAAGTAGGGTTTGTGAAAGGGAAAAGGGTAGCGAGTGACCGTTGGAAGCGATCCAAAATTCAAAAGTGGGATTGTGGGAGAGTTGGGGAAATAGCGCATGAATGAAAGAATCTTTGTTCGCATCCACGCCTGTGGAAAAAGGAAGAGTAAAGTTGCATGCTTTTCACACAACTGCATATGAAAATTGAAACCTTGATTTCTAGAAAAAAGAAAAAAACAATGTGATCGTGGTAGAAAAACCCCACATCGATTATTACGTACTCAACTGCTACGATGTTACTGACACATCGTCAGATACTGTTTTTTCTTTTCTCTTCTGAACTTTACATTACATCTCGTCAAATTATACATTTGGGTGTGCTTGTATTTTTCATGAAACATTTCTTAATAATTAGAAAATATTTTTTCTTTTTTATATTTTTATACTTAGTGGCTTTTGTTTTAAGTATGTTTCAAAAAATTTGTTTCAGAAAGTATTTCATGTATTTCAGAAATTTTATTCTGAAAATTTATTTCGAAAATCGTACTCTAAAAATTCTGTTCCAAAAATTATATATTTCAGAAATTTCAGAAAATTTGTTTCCAAAAAGTTTCCCAAACACGTTATCTCAAAGTTACTTCTAGGAAAGATCAAATGGTCATTTTGAGAAGAACGTGTGTTTTATCTTACTCCAATATCTCTGACTGTACTTCTAAAATTCTATTCTTAACTTTCTCAAATTTTATCATTATCTTACATTTCTAACTTTATAGAAAAATTTAATTTTAATTTTATCAAAATTTTAGAAAAATTTATTTATCAATATCCATATCCGATTATAAATCTATCGGATCTCTATATTCGACTAACGTTTCTAAAATTTTGTTTTTATTTAAATTTTAATAATTATTTAATTTAGTTTAATATTTTAATATAATTTAATATATTTAAATATATTCAATGTAAATTTTAATATTATTTTTATTTTTATTATTTTTACTCTTATTTTATTATTATTTTTATTTTTTAATAAAACTATTATAAAAATATAAATCATATTTTAATAATTATTAAAATATAAAAATATAATAAATAATGTTATAATTTTTAATTAAATTAAATATTGATTAAATTTTAAATAAAAAACAAAATTGATTTTCGATAACAAGTTTTTTGAAAATTTTTGTTTTTATTTACAATTTAATAATTATTTAATTTATTTTAATATTTTAATATAATTTAATATATTTGAATATATTAAGTCAAATTTTATATTATTATTACTATTATTTTATTTTTATTTTTTTAATATAGCTATTATTATAATATAAATCATATTTTAATAATTATTAAAATATAAAATTATATTAAATAATATTTAAATTTTAAATTAAATTAGAATTATTATTAAGGTGGTGTAGAGTGTTTTTAATAAGAAAGAGAAGAAAATAAAAAGATATTTATTAAAATGTCTTTAATAAGAAAAAAAAGAAAGTTAAAAATGAAATTTTTAAAAAAATTAGAAGTGCAGGATGTCAGGAAGGTTAAAAATGAAATTTTTGAAAGTATAAGATGAGATGCTGGAGTTGTAGGATGAAACACTCTTTCAAAATTGGTGTGCATGAAGAAATTTTGGGGTGCAAGAAGGATGAGTCAATCACACCCATAGGATTGGGCCTGACCCGTATTACCCAATCCAGAAGGAACTAGAGGTTGCAGAGAGGAGCTGAACAATACTGAACTTCCTGAATCATCATTTGAAAATCTTGCTTCAGCCTCTCATCTTCCAACTATTGTTATTATTCTTTTCTTCAATTCCAGATTCCAGCTTTACTCATTCACAACACTCTTTAGGGCCCCAAAACCCATTTACTCACTCTTCATTGCATTGTCTTCAACAGGTTTGCTTTTCCTCACGCCTTGTCTTCTCCTCTCCATTGTTTTATATATATTCCCTTTTCCTCTTTATGTTGTATCTGTTATACATAAATTGCAGTAATAAAAGTCATAGGGAATTTGAATTTTACATTAAATATTGTATTATACATACTTAATTCCTGCTGATAGACCCATGCTATGAAAAAACTCATGTTAAATCGTGACATGTTTTAACCTGTGGATATTTTTTAATTGGTGTCATTTTAGTATTTTGGGTTGTTAATGATACTAACTGATATGGGTTCAATCAAGAAAAGAAGTGAAAGGGGTTCGAGTTTGATTAGAATAAATAGGAAAGTTCATGTGATTCTAATGTGAATATCTGAAAAGCCAAATGATAAATTTAGTGGATTTTGTCATTGGTACACAGCAAGCTGGATCCTAAAGCAACCTACACATATAACTTTTCAAATTTTCAGGCGTTTGTTTACCAACTTCGAATAAGCTTGAATGATAATAACTTCTCTTCATATAAAGATGTACCTTTACTTTGTCTCAGAATGAAGTATTGAAGTCTTTTCGCCTGGAATGGTGTTGGTAAAAAGAGACTATAATTTCATGTTTAGCTTAGAAGGTTATATCTAATTGTTAAATGGACCCTTTTTAAGGAAGCATTTAAGTATGTCCAATTAGAGATTTCTGAAGATAATAGAATCTCAGCTGGAAAATTGGAGAAAAGAAGGAATGTAGGGTTTCAACAGATTCTTAACTTAATTGTGTTTCATAGTCTAAAGGATGGGAAAATGGCTAGTCTAAGATGCATTCAAAGATGGGAATAACATGGTTGATTCCTGTTTTCATTTAGTGCTAATTTGGAAGGTGTTTGGAAGAGTTTCTATGGATCCTAGAAAATATCTTATGACTCCTATAACTTCTTTCTACCTTATTTCAGTAAGCTTCTCTCCATATTTTAAACCTTTAAGGAGAAGCACATCAAAGTAAGATACTTTTAGCTTATCCTGATAGGCGTTACATTCTAATTTATGACAAAAGCTTTTGTGTAATAACACCTCATTGAATAAGTACTTGGTTAAACAGTTTACCCAGATGCATCCTTAGTTTTTCTTTTAACAGAATACTAGATACTTAAAATTGTATATAAATGGTGTATTGTGCCATGATATGGATTGACGTGAATGGTAAGGAATGAAAATGTGAAACTAACTTCTAATCTGTCGTACATTTTTTTCTTTTAAATTTAGAAATTAAATCCTGGGAGTTAGGCTGGTTATTCCCCTGTGTTCGTGGTGTGAGAAACATTATACACTTTAAACATTTGAGCCTTCCAGATGTTTAGATTGACCCTTATTTTTATGAAATCTCTTGCTTGCCAGTGCCATGGGTCCATGGCAGCCACCCAAACACTTGATAGAATGTAAGTAATCCTTCGATTTTGTCAAAGAGAATAGTTGATGTGTAATGATATTGAAATTGAACTTTTAACACAAGAATTTACTGGAAATCAAATGGAAAGAATAAATAGAAGTGCCTCTATAAGGAGTCTTTGAGTACATACATGCTAAAAAACGAAAAAAATATGGTCTTTGTTCATATCAATCTATCTTTTGAAATGTGAGTTATCTTATTGAGTGTGATTTGGACTAATCCTGCTGTCAGTTAGCTTTTTATACATTGATCTGGCATTTTCATGAACTTCAGATCAACAAGTTACTAACCTCTATCTAAAATTACACGTGTACATTTAAAATAATATTTATGCTTTGGTTGTCAGCTTCCGACACTGTGTGAAATCTTGGCCATGGACTAAGCGAAAAATTATATTTATGCAATTTTATAATAATTTTCTAGTGACATGGATTTTATGAACGCATTGTCTTGAGAATTAAGCTAGGAGCTAGCATATAATATTGGGTTATGGGAATATTAATGCTAATTCATATATTCATAGTAGTAACGTTCTCTGGCCAGATTAAAAAAATTAATTCTGATGAAAAATAGTAATGTTACCTGGAAGAGTTTCTGATGAATATGGTTGACTTTTATTCAGGCAATGTAAACATGAGTGTTTGCTTTTCTACTAGTCAATCTTCAATAAATGCTGTTGTCCTGAAAGGTCGTTCTCCACTGCTGATGAGCAGTAACATTCATGGACTTTGGTCCCGCGGAATATCCTCTTCACTTCCTTCTAGTTCATTTCCTGGGGAGTCAGAGATAAATCATGATTTTTCTGTTTGCACAAAATTGTCTTGTTCAACGGTTATGGGCCAAACAATTAGAGGAGGCTTCCTTCGATCATGCTGCTCCAAGCAAAGGGGAAATACTCGATTCTTTAGTTCTGTAGTACCTCGGAAGAGGTATCATGAAATTTCACTGGCATGCCAAAGTATGAATATGAGGCTTTTGTTACCCAAACAAAAATTGCTGCACAAAGTTAAGTGTAATTTTGGTCCAGTAAGTCGGCTGCGGGGATGTGCTTCAGTTGGCTTGATTTTTGGGTTACTTGTATGTAGTTCTAGTAGTGAGCCTGCTCATGCCGAATCACATTCTGAAAATGAAAATAGGAAAGATGACTGCAACGACTATGAGTCAAATGTTAAATTCTCACATGGGAAGAAAGTTTATAGTGACTATTCTGTAATTGGTGAGATGTACTTTCTGTTAAAACTCCAGAAGATACATTACACATACAAGTCTATTCATATGCATAAATATTGAGCAAATAGATGTAGATAAGAACCTATGCATTTGTATGTAATAACTGCAATATTTACTAAGCTTATGGTTTTGAGCAGGAATACCAGGGGATGGAAGGTGTTTATTCCGCTCTGTTGCTCGAGGGGCCTGTTTGAGGTCTGGAAAGCCTCCTCCTAGTGAAAGCATCCAAAGGGAGCTGGCGGATGATTTACGAGCCAGAGTATGTTTTATGTATCTCTGTGCATCATTGTAACAAGTTTAAAACATCACCTTCCTCCTGACTTCCTTGAAACTAAACTAATTGGAAAAACACACAGGCACAGTATTGCCAACAATTTAAAGGGATTACCGAGATTATATCAATTGCTGATGGATCACGATTTCAAATTATTCCTATAGTAACTTCCTAATAAAGCGGTTGAAGTTATCCGGTCACTACTTTACCTCAGCTCATGCTCTTGATTTTTGTCTTTCATTTTTCAGGTTGCTGATGAGTTTGTCAAAAGAAGGGAAGAAACTGAATGGTGAGTTCTCGTATTGGATACCTGTATCATTCTGATGATTCCATTGTTTGATCGACAATTTTATCAATACAGTTCTTTCAATCTGTTTTCCCCTCATAACATGTAAACAGCTAAAAATACAATAGAATGTTTGAGACATCACAATAACTGTTTCTACTGTTAATAAAACATTAAATTTATTTTCAATCTTCATGTTCTGCCCTCAAAATATGCTTTGGTATAAACAAATTCTCTCCTTGCTTTTTATTTTTATTAAAACTACTAGAAATGAACCGAGCCTAACTCAGCTCTAACGGTTAGCTCTGGTGGAAATAACTTCTGAACCGTTATGAAAAATAGCATGACCATATATCTCGACTCAACGTGGGACATCTGAGCAGTTAACACTCCTCACATCCATGATGGACATTTGGAGTCTAAAATTTGTAGGACTGGATATTTGTTGGTACAACATAAAATTGATTGGTCTTGATTGAAATGAACAAAACATAACTCAAATCCAAAAGCTAGCCTAAGGAGTAGTTTACCTATATTCTAACTTATAGTGGACATCCTAAAATCGGCAGGAGAAAATTGTCATTTTAAGTTGATCTCAAACATCAATTTAGTTTATTTTTTTATTTTGTTCTTCTACTAGTATATCTTATACCACACTTGGAGGAATGTATTAAACTTGAACCAAACTCTATGTATTAAACTTTGTGAATAATGATGAAATCGATGATTGATTATTTACTAATAAACATAGTTCTCCCATGAAATCTTCAGGTTTATTGAAGGTGATTTTGATACATATATTTCACACATAAGGAAGCCTCACGTGTGGGGAGGTGAACCAGAATTGTTCATTGCATCACATGTTTTGCAGTAAGTCTCTCTTCCTTTTGGGCAAGTGAATTCATATGCAGTCATTCACTATACACAGTTAATGTTAATATAGGAGGGCCATTTTCCAGGATGCCTATCACTGTATACATGTATGATAAGGAGGCTGGTGGCTTGATATCAATTGCCGAGTATGGCCAAGAATACGGCAAAGAAAACCCAATTAGAGTTCTCTACCACGGGTTTGGTCATTATGATGCCCTTGATATCCCTACAAGGAAGGGTCCTAAGCCACGTCTGTAGCATTTCATATTCAAAAAGTGACAGATTAAAGCCTGTATTGGTTTCCTTTAGTAACATTTACTAAGGTCATTCATAGGTTCAGTTTCCCAAAAACCTTATGCCTTTCAGATCTTGAAGGCCACAGGTTCCATGGCCAAAGTGAACAATGAGTCCCTCTTGACTTCAGGGGACCTTAACCTTAAAGGTTCAAAGTTCAAACTATCTACTAACTTTTGTGAACCCTTTCTGTGAAAGGTAAATAATGGTATCCCCTTAAGTCTGAGTTCACCACCATTGCTTCCATTGAGAAAATATATGCAATGTCTGATAAAGCTGGAAGTTGGTGCAATTATTGAGATGTTATGGATTCCATGTATGTGGTGTAAGTTATGTTCAGGGATCTAATGTTTAATTTTTACATAACTAAACTTCTTTGTTTACCTTTTCATCTATTGTGCACTTTTCAAGTCAAATCTGTGAACCAATGTCATATCTTCTGTTTAGAACTAGAACTAGAATATAAAAGCAAGAGTATACACTTTTGTAATAATTTAATACTATATAATTTCTTTTATATGAAATAATTTACAAAACAGAATATGTTGGGAAAATTTTCATAGAAAAATTTAAATTTTTCTATAATATTCAACTTTTTATGTTGTCTTTATCACATGACAATAATTCTAGTGATTTTCATACTATGTTACGTATGAGGCACCCAGTTTTTCTACTTGTCCATTTTTTAGAATTGATTTTTTTCAGTGTTTTGTATTTATTTTCTTTTTGCAATTGTTTTTCTATCCTTCTCAGTAATTGTCAACCAAGGTGAACTTATTTTTAATAAATCAGAAAGTACACTCTTTATTATTTATATTAGCCTAAAACAAATACAAATGGAAATAGAAGTAAATTAAATTCATTTAAATTAATTTTATTATTCTTTATATGATTCTATCAAGTTTCAATAACACGTATTTACATAACCTATTTAAATTTGTGTATATATTATTAGTGATATATTCAATTTTATTTATATTAATAGTATTATAAAATAACATCACTATCTTTTAAATACATTAAATATTACATGGAGACATTATTTGAGAAACTTGAGATGAAATAGAGGGTGAGTTTTATTAATTGGAAAAATAAAAAGGTGGGATATTTATTACAGTCGAAAAAGAGGGCAAGGGTGCCAAATACAATTTGATTAAAACTTGAAGTATATGAAATAGTTTTATTTAAGAAAAATTAATTTATTTAAGAGAATACTAATTTACTTAACCGACAATGAAAACTAGTTTGATAAAGCAAATATATAAAATCTTTTTCTTAATAATGGAAAAGTCATTATCAATGTTTAATAAAAAAAATAATTCATTATTGATATATTTTTATACTATTGAACCATAAAGTATTTTAAATCAAATACATAATTAAAAAGTATGTATATTCAAATAGTTGTTATAGATATTCTTTTTAATAATGTAATAATTTTGTTTAAGACCCATTTTATATAATTGTTCCACTTAGATATTGAATTTTTTGTACTTTGCCATATTATAAATTTTAATATATTTCAAAATATAAACATTAATATATTTTAAAGATAAATATAAAAAATTCAATAAAATTTAAATTTAAATAAAACACATAAATGAAGAAAAATATATTTAAATAATATTTAAATCTAAAATATTTTTACATTAATTTGGTAATAATGCAACACCATTCATTTAAGAACTAAATTGCTATTTAAATGTGTAATAAAAGACTAAATGAAACCTAAAATGTGATACATCTTTGATTGATAATTTAAATAGTCTCCATAGGATTTATCATTTACCCATGTTGAAGGGTTTTATCTTTCATGAAAAGTAACAAAAGAAGTGGTGGAGAAGCAACGGCATAGAAGCAAGTGCACCATCACGTGTGTGTGTCTGCCTCCATACAAACACCACCTTTACACTTTAATTATTTTTCAGGTCCCTTTTCTCTACTTTATTTACACTTTTTGGCTAACTTTTTCTTTACATAAACATACACATATTATCCCCTACTTAAAATATCCCCATAACCTATTACCCCCTACTTATAATATCCCTAATCAAATTATTAATCAAATTATGGACAAAAAACATAATGGAAATGCCTAATTTGGTTTCACAATTAATGAAATTCATAACAAATTAGGGTAAGTTTGTTCTTCTTTAATTTTTCAATATAATAAAGTCAATTTTTGAGTGGAATTTTCAGAAAAAAAAAAATACTAAAATTCGATATCAATAAGTTAAAAGCAACTTTATATAAAAAATTATAATATCCCTGTTAATCTAAAATCTTAAAAATATAGATTTATCAGTCTTTTTTATTTGTATATCATTCATCTTACTCTTTTATTATTCAATACGAAACTTTTAATTCATTTTAAATTTCTAATCATTTTTACTTGTTACATGTTTTTGTATAATATGTTTATTTTAAAACAAATAAGTTTTTTATTTTTCAAGAAGTAAATTTTTTTATTTCTCAAGTTACTTTCTTAAAATATTTATTTTAAAAACAAATTTTAAGTTGAAGCAAATTAATTTGAAAGTTTTAAAAACTTATATATAAGTCTAAATTTCATATTAAATAGAAAAAAGATTTAAAAATGATATATAAAAAATATTTATAAACTTATTATATTAAAACTTTTGAAACTGTAGTATCAATTCCTTGAGTTTAACTTGGGTCGTTATTATCGAATCTCTCGAATTCCTTTAAAAATAGCCATGAAAAATAATACTATTATTCTCCTAATATATAAGAGAATTCATATTAGTGCCACGAAACCTAAAGAAAAAAAATATTATTCACACATTTAAAGACTAAATAAAAAATTTGAAGTTATATTATTAAGGAGTAAAATGAATGTTTAGAAAGTTTATGGAAATTAAAAAGATGGGATCAGATTCTATGGAAAGTCTAATAAAGTGATAAGGATGAAAATTCTTTACCATTTTCCTTTTGGAATAAAATGATCTTAATTTTACGTCATAAGGGAATCAAAGAGAAATGTTGCATAATTCTGTTCTATAATATTCTTCGTACTCATGAGATCGATTTTGTTCCATAATTGACATCACTGATCATCATCAACATTCATAACGACAGATACAGATTGAATTGAATCTATGCATTATGTCATGTCTCCTCTTTCTCACCAAAACAAAACAAAACGAATATAAAAATGCTTTTTTATTTCTTACACAATAAGGAGAATATATGAGGTTTTATTTATTTTTAAAATTTAAATTTTTGTTATGATTTTGTTTAAATATGTTTTAGATTATGAATCTACAAATACTAGATGTGTATCAGATTCCACATGAATTTAATACATTAATACACTTATTTTAAAATAATAAAATACAACATTTAATATATTTATATTAAAAATATATAAAATACTTATAAATATGATAAATATATAATTTTTATTATGTGAATACAAATTAAAATCACACGTTTTAAATGTTGTTAAAATAAAAATTATAATTATATTTATTATAAAAAGTATTACTATTTATAGATTATATATAAATATCGAATATGAATATGTATTAAATACGGACAAATTGAATTTATTATAGGTTTTAAAAAATTGGAAAAATAAATATATTTATATTGTCATTCATCTTAACTCTAAAATGTGAAATTATTGTTGTATAAGAGAAAAAAATATTTATATATTTCCTAGTTTACTGAAATGTTTTTTTTTAAGAATAAAACAATCACTATAACATTATTCTATGTGATGCTGCTAGTTATACTATTCCATGAATAATTGTTCAAAAAGCACGACAATAATGCTTTATTTGCATATATGTCTCGTTGACATTGTGGTTACAGGAGTTATCAAAAGAAAGATTATGACAGTAGAATGTAGTTACATCAAATTTTGATGCTATTAAAATAATGATGTTCAATATATATACCATGTATGTATATTAATTATTGATGTTATTAAAACAGAAAACTAAAGAGAAATGGTGTAATAAGTTCTACTACTTTTTTTTAATTGTTATTTTCTCGTTTTTTCTTAAATACATAATATTAATTCTCTTCCACTTTATCATTTTTATTCTACTCTACCAAACTCGTAATATATTTTTGAGAGTGTTTTAGTTAATTTATTTTTTAAAAAAATCGAATACAAATACCATTTAGTTTTAAATTTGATATTAAAATTTCTTGAGATTTGAAAGTGAATTAATATCTTATAGTTTATACTCTTTATTTAGCTACCAGATGCCCTCTTTTCCTTGTCTTTTTTTTTCTTCTTCTAGTACTTGATTCATTTTAATAAATATTTCTTTTATAATTAAAATTTATAATAAATAAATGGGTTAATTAAATTTTAAGTTTAAATTTAGGGTTTAGATTTTTTTTTTCTATTAAAGCATCCTAAATTTATATATTTCTTTATGTGAGGAATATTTTGATGACACATGTAGTTGATATGTGAATTATTAACAAAAGTTGATATAGGGTGCTATTCCTTAACATTTCACTAATTTTTTTTATCGTAAAACTCATATGTGAAGTTGATGATCGCTATTGACGGTGCACTCAGTTTAAGGGCTTTCTTCCTGCACCCCAAAGTTTTCTTTTTTCACCTCTCAAATTTTTTAAATCCCAATAATAACCTGTTTTGACTTTGACTTTGATCGGGTAAAAACATAATTATCCTCTCTCTCTTTATTTATTCACTCAAAAACACCCCTACCCTTATATTTAATTTAATGTTGCATTCATCCTTTACACTCTCTCCCTAAAAAAACCCTTCGAATTTGTGAATTTCCATAAAATCCTTCCTTTTTGTATCAACTTCACGAACCTTCATCTTCGCACAACATATCCTAAAGAGGCCAATTTCATTTTTTTTTTACTTCTGTATTGATTATTAATTAGGAAATAATTTGGGATGAAGGAATTTGAAATCTAAGGGTTTAGATGGTTAATTTTGGTTGATAACTGAAACAAATTTAGAAATTCATAGTAGGAGATGAGATATGTGAAACAAAACATCCCAAATTTCAAAACCAGATTTTGAAAAAACACCAAATTTCAAAATTAGGTTTAAAAAAACACTAAATCCAAGACATTCTTAAATTGAATTTTCAAATCCGAGATACTTGTACACTAAATTTTATAAAATTAGGTATGTTGGAAATTCAATATATTGTTATATCCGAATTTCAAAATCTAATACATATTACACTGAATTTCTAAATTCGGACATTTATATATTGGATTTTGAAATGCAACATTTACACTAAATAAAATTTTAAATCATGCAAACTGGATTTCAAAAAATAATAAATAATTATGAAAAACTTGAAAAAGACATTGAAAATGAAGAAGAAGGAAGTAAATATCTCTAAGCTCCAACCAAAACAATGAAATGGGATATAAAGTAAGTAAAGCAGGCCAACAGTAAATACGATATTACCTAATTAATTTATTAATTTAAATATATATTCTATAGGATTATAATGGAGTGATATTTGGAGGTATAGGAAGAAAAATAGGATACAGAAAGAAAGTTGCTCAGTTGAAGGGCCATAAAAGGCCCAATTAGTAAAAAAGAAACTCAAAAGAGTTTCAATATAAATAACTTTTTTAAATGAAAAAAATTGGAAACAAACGCAAAATTTTATGGAACTGATGGATCGGAACTTCTATATATGTAAATTATAATATAAATATTTTTTTTTTCAATTTTAGTTTCAATATTTTTTTATATCTATTTTGGCATCCCCTGTAATTGGAAGAGTTAATTGCTAATTGGAAAAGAGTAGAAGAGTTGTTGATAATTGATTTATTGTAATAAAACATATGTACGAAGGTATGCTGATTTTCTTTAATCAGTTCTAGTTTTATATTTATTTCTTAACAATTTAACGCATATTTCATAAACAAAAATATGATCTTATAAGGTTAAAAATCATATCAAAATCACTATAATCTCCTGCAAACAACCAGAATAGACAGATAACATGTCAAGGTCAGCTAACTAATATATTCTTAATATATGAAAATAAAATTCTTAGGTACATCCAAATATTCTTTTCATACATGTCTCTAAAATTAAAATTAGTATCTCTCTAAGAATAAACGAGGTGATATATATATATATATATATATATATATATATATATATATATATATATATAAAATATGATGATATTCTATTATTATCTCTAAAAATAGTACACATTCCATTACTAAAAGCGAACCGTTTGGTCCGAATTTTTCAAGGGCATCTGTTAAGGAGGAAAATCCATTTCTCCACTTTATTTTTATTTTTAGGAAGTTTAACAAAAGATTAAAAAGGATATTTTGTTTTTTTTTAAACAAAGTTGAATTTAGATGATCAGAGCATTTCCAATAGAAAATGTTTAACACATGTATCATAAATATTTATAGTTGTTTTAAAACAAAATTTAATATTGGAAAAAATGTAAGTGTTATTTGAAACATAAATGGACCATAAAAGTAATTATTATTCGAAGAACATGACTGACTGGACCATGAAAGTAATTATTTTATTCTTGTAATATCAAAACCTTCTATATGAAGAAACAAATGAATCACCAATATGAAAGCATAAACAGACCAAAATGTAAGAGCATATCGAAACGAAGAACATGACAAACAGATAAAAAAATCATAACAAAATAAATAAATAAATAAATAAAAAACAAACAGCTGGACTCCAACATTAAAGATTTATAACATTGTGAGGATAACATACATAATACTCAATGTAAAAAAAAAAGAAAAATTCTACATCTTTCCCACCTCATTCTTTTTCTTCTAGATGTGTCTATATCTTTTGTAGTGTATTGTAAAATCCATTCAATTTAATACTAATATTATTATTATAATTTATTGTAAAATTAGTCATCTCTTAAAATTATGAAAAATAAATAAATTAATCAGATGTATTCATTGTTTACCATGTGTTTCGGATGTGTAGGGCTGTGCTGTTCCGAACTTTCAAGTTCTCCTGCAATCTTGTATCAGTGGCGGATCTTCTTCTCGAGCTTTGACTCTCCTCTTGATCCGGAGGGGTGGAGACCTACAAAAGATTCTCCGATGCCAAAGTCAGTTTCAGAGCAATGGCTTTTCTCAGGGAATAGCAATAAATGTGCATTCAATGTAACCCATCTACCACTCACCGTGAACCTGTATTTATAGTTTTCGCTATGGGCTTGAGATTAGTGAAAAGTTAATCACGACCCAACAGCCCAATAGCTTCTAATTTCTACTTACCTCCAAACCAGGTTAATTTACTTAAGCCACAATGATTAGTGATTTGGCCGGTCAGTGTGATATGGGCGTCCGCCCAAGTGATACAGGCGTCCGCCTTACCTATGGATGACTCGGGCACTAAATTGGGCGGACGGTCCTCTACGCGGGCGTCCGACATTCCCTGGTACCAGACGTTTCGTCTCTCAGCTTTTTCCTGTAGAACATTTTTTGTGAGTGTAGAAAGTGCGGGGCTGTCCTGTGGTGATGGAATTCCATGTGAGTTCTTCAAAGTTTCTCTTACAAACAGAGGTTGTGCCCATTTGGGCAGAAGGGCCCTTATCCCTTTGGGCGACGTGGGCACCGAGACGGGCGGACGGCCTTATTCGTGGGCGTCCTTACATACGATGCCCGACACTTGCTAGTGTAGGAGAGTTTATACGGAGTCTAGGTTTAATCCGTATCTATTTGGGCGGTCGAGCATTTAGCTCTTTGGGTGACGTGGGCATCGAAATGGGCGGACGATGCTAGGTCAGCTTGGTCGAACCTTCCGCTTTGATGTATGAGCACCTTTATCACGATTGTGTATAGGCATTGTCGTTTTACAGTTGGGCGGACGAGCATTTATCCCTCTGGGTGTGGCGTGGGCGCCGAACCGGGCGAACGGCCTTTCTTATGGGCGTCCTTTGTATGGCGCCCGGCACTCCCTGGTACATCATGAATCTCAACAATCCACACCTTCATCCTCAACTCAAGATCATTATCTTGAGAATCATTACCTACCATTTTTAATGTTTCCACCGCTCATTAGAGTCTATTTATGAGTTAGTTTGATTAAAGATAAAAACCTATTTTGTTTTATCATTGTAAGAATTTAGATGAACAAAACATATAAAACTCAAAAAAGGGTTTACTACTAAACATAAACTTAATGTACATTATTATTATTATTATTATTATTATTATTATTATTATTATTATTATTATTATTATTATTATTATTATTATTATTATTATTATTATTATTATTATTATTATTATTATTATTATTATTATTATTATTATTATTATTATTATTATTATTATTATTATTATTATTATTATTATTATTATTATTATTATTATTATTATTATTATTATTATTATTATTATTATTATTATTATTATTATTATTATTATTATTATTATTATTATTATTATTATTATTATTATTATTATTATTATTATTATTATTATTATTATTATTATTATTATTATTATTATTATTATTATTATTATTATTATTATTATTATTATTATTATTATTATTATTATTATTATTATTATTATTATTATTATTATTATTATTATTATTATTATTATTATTATTATTATTATTATTATTATTATTAGTATTATTATTATTATTATTATTATTATTAGTATTATTATTATTATTATTATTATTATTATTAGTATTATTATTATTATTATTATTAGTATTATTATTATTATTATTATTATTATTATTATTATTAGTATTATTATTATTATTATTATTATTATTAGTATTATTATTATTATTATTATTATTATTATTATTATTATTATTATTATTATTATTATTATTATTATTACTATTACTATTATTATTATTATTATTATTATTACTATTACTATTACTATTATTATTATTATTATTATTAGTATTATTAGTATTATTATTATTATTATTATTATTATTATTAGTATTATTATTATTATTATTATTATTATTATTATTATTATTTCTAAAATTACCTTCTTATCATTTCTAAAATTTGCAATAAAAAATTAAACTAATTATTTTATTAGTATGTATTCATTTAAAACTATTTGAGATTTTCTTTGTCCATAAAATTACCACCTAGTCATGCCAAACACAAGTAGATCATGTCTTTGTCATCCAACTTGAAAAGAGATGTGAAAACTGAACTTGCTTGATTGTTGAAGAGATGAACCAAAATAATATTAAACATTTGCAAATAATTCTTCAAAAATATCAAAATTTTCTTCATGTTCATACATCGTTCTTTAATCCAAAGAATATTAAAAGAAAGAGAAAATAAAATTCTAGTACAAACGCTAGTTTCCATATTGGTCTGTCTTAAAAAGTAAGTGTAATTGAAGAAAGAAAAAGTCAAATTAAATGAATTACTTAAATTAAAAAAGTCGTAAAATGTGTTTAGAATATGAAATCCTTATAACTGACACCACTAACAATTTTGGGAAGTAGGGTAGAAACAAGATTTTTATAAAATGTAATAGATATTATACTACAATTAATTTTAGCCATTAATTATTTATTTAAATATTAATTTAAATATTATGTAATTCGCATAATTTTTAAATTAAAATATTAGTATGTATTATTACTAATTAATTTCTTAATGAAAAATTGAACTATTATAATGTAATTAAATTTTAATTAATTTATATAAATAAATGTTATTGTATATTAATTGTTGTTGATTTTGTAATGTTAAATTATGTTTAAAGTTCACTTATTTAAATGATATGAGAAGTGTCTGGAATATATTATAATGATATTTGTTATTGTTGGACCTATCATATAACCCTGTTAGACAATTATTAATATTTAGTCTAACGCTCGATTTGTATATATCTTGGCGTGAGGGTGAGTGTTTGATATCTTATGTCAACTAAAGATAAGACATGTTTATAATATATAAATGAGTTCAAAGCTCATCTTATAAGCCAATTTTGTAAGGTTAAGTATAAGTTTGTTATATTGTCACAATAATCATACTAAATTTGTCTATTATTCAAATATTAATTGAGCATGCATTAGTGATAACTTTATCGAGTAAAAAACAAAGTATTGTACAGTATATAGTTATGACCTCAATCATTTGTGAACATGTTTGGTTTAAACATTTACTTTAAGAATTGTAATTTAGATATGTCAATTGAATGACACTTACATGTGATAATTAGCATGTTATTCATATTAGCTATAATCATTTCTTCAATGAAAGGACCAAACATTGATATTGACACTAGAACAAAAATATCGTATAATATCAGTGTCTTTTGGCCTTTCACGTCGAATTCAACACCAACATCATACTAGGAGACGTTAAATTGACGTCGAATTTAAAAAAATCGACATTACTAGCAGAGAAAAATGTCTCGTGTGCTAAGATAAAGTGAATGAATTTTCAATCTCCCGCTCAAATTTTTATTGAATTCACTGACCTTTTGATATCTAATGCTAGGGCATTCCACGTTTTATAACATTTTGATGTCTAATTCTAGGACATTCGACATCATACATAAGTATATTTCCACCTTCCGAGCAAAACATTTTTGCAAAATTTATCTCAATATTCGACGTCTTATAACAAATTGACGTTGAATTAAAGTTCTAAATGACGTCTAATAATTACATTTATTAACAAAAATGTCACTGATCATTTCTAACTTTGACTATTCAGTGGTTTGGACGTTGAACGCGTAACGTTATACGCTATTTTTGTACTAGTGTGAATATCATTTTATTTTAAAAAAAAAAGATCATATATGAAGATATTAAGACTGAGTTTGTTAATTTAAGTTTTCAATTAACAAATATTTTCACGGTATCTTTACCAAAACTAATAATTAAATATATTTATAACAAATTTCATAAATACAATTTATAAAATGATAGGAGCAAAGTGTTATATATTATTAAAATATCATTAAACATTGGCTTAATTAAGTTTTGAAGTCTCTAATAAATTTATAAACTTTCAATGGAGTCTCTAATAAATTTTGGTGGTGTATTGTGCACTCAATAAATTTATACTGTTCAATTGAGTCATCTTTGTTAAAATTTTCTACTACCTTACATGTTATCTTGTCATGTCCCCTATCATGTTATTTATTTATTTTAAAATGTTATAATTTACAATTTTATAATTTCAAAATTTTGTAATTTCATAATTTATAGTTTTTTAATTTTATAAATTAATAATTTATAATTTTATACCTATATAGCGTTAAATTTTTTTATAAAAATATAAAATATAAAATTATAAGATTATAAGATAACGAGATTATAAAATTATAAAATTATATATAAATACATAACCTTATATATTTAATAAACAATAGATTCATCCTCTGTCTCTTTATATTTATTTTAACAATAATCTAGTTTAACTAAAAACTATTAAATATTGGATTGCTTGAAGTTGTTTTAAATTTTTTCCATTATAATAAATTAGATGTGACTATATGGAATAGAGAAATTCACATTTTACATTTTTTTATTGTAGGAAACAACTCACGCGACATATTTCAACAAAGCTGCCCTTTAATGAGTTTGTAAAGATGAACACAAATATTAAAATAGTATTGAAGGAATAAAAATATGAGAAAAAACCTATGCAAGATGAACACAAATTATATATTGTTCATTTCATTTCTAAAAATAATTTGGGACTTCTAACTTGATTTCATACCATGAATTTGAATTCCTAAATCTTTTAAATTCATTGTCATTCCTAAGAATTTTGAATAATTTTTATGATATGACAGATTTCAATTTTAGTATCATTATTATAATAAGAAAAACTTGTAAATATACTGGTAAGTCAATACATGTTTGAACCTGGAAGTTCATGTGAATTAAATTAAGTCGAAGGAAGAAAAAATATTTCTACAAATAGTTATAAAGTTGATTCAAAGATGGGCTAATAAGAATTAGATGCTAAAAGAGAAAGAGAGCAGAAGAATTTGAATTGAAAATGGGAAAATGGATAAATAAGAAGAATTGTTTTGGCAAAGACGGCGGTTGCGAATGTAATATTGAAAGAGAAAGTGAAAAGGATGAGACATTGCAGAATGAGATACGAGCAGAATCTGAATCTGGTGCTCACCAGACCACCTAGCTTGTAATTATAGATCAATTCAAACACTCTTCTGTCCCTATAATGTTTTTCCTTTTTTCTGGGATATGTTAATTCTTTACAATGTTGTCGTGCTACCTTCCTCTCAGATTCTAAGTCCGACAGTGACTTCTCTACTAAAATCCTAATTGCAAGTTGCTGTATTATTTTTAAATATTTATTTTCTTTATAGTAATGCTTCCCCAGAATTTTGGTAAAATATGATTGCATAAGGTTTTAAACTCAACATTATTAGGATAATAATACTTTGATAACATTTTTTTACAACATAACGTGTCATTCTGTGATTGATTAATGTTGAAGGTTTATGATTATTATTATTGACTGTGGAGTAATTTTAGACTAATCATAGAATCACACGTAAATAATATTAAAATGTTGTCAAAATAATGTTAACACGTAAATAATATTAAAATATTGTCAAAATAATATTGTAAAAGTATAAATCTACATCGGTTAGTATCCTAATTTTCTTTTTTACTATTTTTGTTCATATGATAGGTAAGAAATTACTTACAATAAATAGTAGTTATCATGATAAAAAAGTGTTTCTATTATATATACTCATAACAATATAAAAATACATTAAAAATAATTTGATTATTTTTTATGTATATAATTTTTTATAACTTTAATATAAATTTTAGTAGTTGTTTCTTTATTTTTATAATTATCTTAAGAATTATTTTTTTTATCTCAACAAGATGCTAGAGGTTGTGAATAATTATATGCCATAGTGAAATGAATTTTCTATCTTAAAATACTTTAGTATAAACAAACATAATTAAGTTAAAATATTTGTTCAATTATAAAGGTAGAAGCACTCGTGTGTGTTTTTAGACGTCACACGAAGTGAGACACTTATTGTTACATATATCAATCTACTAATAAAAAGAAAAAAAAAACTTTTCTCACACGCTGTGTATGAAATGTTTAACATGAATGAAAAATGTTAAACAAATTCCAATCTATTTTGTAAAATAAATTCGAGAGCTATTATTAAAATTTTGAGTAGCTTCACAATACGGTGAAAAACACTTTTAACCATTTTCAAAGTGTAATAACCTGACTAAATTGTTAATTAATTTGAAATTGAAAGCAAATTGTATTATATAAGTAATTGTTGTTCAATTAAAAATTGAGAATAGATTTTATTATATAAATTGTAACATCCCAAAATACAGTATAAAACTATATAATAGAATAATCACATGTTAATAATACTACAGATCAGTCCTACAAAAGTCAGGACGTACACTTATGGCCGAACGGCCGCGCAAAATAATGATAAAGTTAAAACTGTACAAATAAACAATCTAGACCGAACGGTTTACAAAAGATCTATACCAAACGGTCATACAAAAGAAGAAGGTAAGAGATGATCGAAACGGTCATCGTTCAAATAAACTAACTGCTGACCGAACGACTCTACTATTCGGTCTTAACTTCTACCTCGACCAAACTTTCTTCTTCCAATGCTTCTTCCAGCAGCCCGTCTCCTTCTGCTCACATCCACACGGATGATCATTGCAACAGAAGGACAACAACCGAACGTACAAAAATAGACAAGACAGGAAACAGGGTAAGCTTATGTAATTTAATTCATGTATTAGCATATATTTCACACAATCAATTAAACCAGATAAATCATTAACTCTTTCAAGCAAAGCCTAATACTAGACTTTGACTGTCCAGATTGTATGAATTATGTGTAGCTACGACGTTCGTGCACCCGAGTGATGTAGTAACTGGATACCCTCAACAGCTGTCACCCGAGGTTAATCCTATCTGTCCAAATTAACCATAAGGACTAGGACCTCCTGTCATTCCCACACATGACTTACCCTTCTCTATGTGAGAAACGAGTAATCACGGAATATCAGGATGAACCGCCAGCTTAGCATGCCCACATTCATACTTTACCAATTCTAATATACATTCATGAGATATTCCTCCCCGAAATACTCGTTCATAACCAAAGTCATTTCATCCATATCATATTCCATCATCTTTCATTATTAAAACCTCAACTGAACCAATTTGAATAATGATCCCTTAGGATACCAAATACCGAACGTTAGTTTTTAATCCAGAACAAGAGTGAACACTTGGAGTGAGACCGAGATGTCTCCAACTCAAAACATAATCAAATTGAGAGAGTTACTCACTAGTTGTGAAAGTGACCAAATACAATAATACTTCTCAAAGACTAATAAAGTCGAACGTTATTTAGAAGGTGAGTCAATTTAATGAACTGGCTCATGAGAGTTTAGACCGAACACCGTAAAACCTAGGCCGAGTACTAAGACTCTAGGCCGAATCCAATTGAGACAGATACTGTAGGGCATCAAATAATAGTACATGACTGAATCATATGAAGAAACCGGACGCCAATAAATACTTAACTTCTTACTGAGTTAAACATCAAGGAAGCCGAATGCCAATCGAAGACCGAGCACTATAGAGAGCGAACACTATTGAGTTTGGACGAACGCTCTTATTATAAAGATAAATTACGGAAATGAGAACGAATGCATGGTGTAAGACCGAGCACTACTTAGTACGAGCGCTTGGTGTAAGACCGAGCACTACTTAGCTTATAGAATAAAGACTTGATAAATATAAGATACCATTTAACTATAATGTTCAAGAACGAACGAAATATACAATTACATATAGATATACTGAAGTTTACAATCAAACATCAAGGAACAAATTTCCTTGGTTGAACACTTATATACAGATATTATTAAACGAAGACGCTCGGTCCTCAACTGGAATTCCATCCAAATGAAAGAATCTAGTTCCAACCGAGTCCACAAGAAAAACCGAACGGTCAAAGACCTTCAGTGACGAACATCAATTTTCATATGAAATACATCTTAGAATTCTTTATATCAATTCATTTCTCAACGTCTATCTTCATAAATTCATACATCCATATCATAGTAAATATTCATACTTCATACAGTCAAAACATAGCAACAATCATACTTCATATTCGTTCAGCAATCAACGAACATGCCAACATTCAAAACAAACATAAAATCAAATTATATAAGCTTCCCTTACCTTTAACGTAGCCGAACGCTCACAACTTGAACAGAATGGCTCACCACCAGAATCTTAGAATTCTACGGTCACTCGTTATGAAACTAAATCAAACATAAGACCAGAAATACTCAGAATGAGAGGATGAACCCATGCAACCAAAAATCTGGGTTTGCATACGATAGAAAACACACGGCTGAGGGAGATATGAACTTACCAGCTCGAACTTGAAAACTGATCGATTCAAACAAACGCCCTCGTCGTCGGAAGTGCTCAGGTGTGGTCTGTTTGATGATCTGAAGAAGAAAAGAGTGAAGGAATCTTAGAGAGAAGGAGGAGAAAATGGAGTTTTAGAAGATTGGAGAAGATGGTTGCATGCAGAGAGTGGCGTGCATTTTGAAAACTAAGTGTTACTTCTACCCTCCAAAATCGAACGACCACTCCACTGCTCACACCTGTCTTCCACTTCCTAGTTTCCAGCTCCCCTTCCTCGACATTTGTCTTCCACTCAAATGGGGTTTTGAGTGGATTTTAATGGGTCTGACATTCCCCTAACTACAAAAATTTTCGTCCTCGAAAATTAAAACTTACCAGAAAACAGACGAGGATACAAGTCTCTCATGGCTTCTTCCACTTCCCATGTAGAATCGCCCGTCTTCCTGTCCAGACTACTCTCACTAATCTGATGGCTTTTCCCTTGAATTGTCTAGTTCGGCTATCAGCAATGCTAACTGGTTGCATCTCCACCGAACAGTCTTCACGAATACGAACGTCTTCAAACTCCAGCACATGAGAAGGATCCGCGATATATTTCCAGAGTTGGGATACATGGAAAACTGGGTGAAGTTTAGATAGTAGAGGAGGCAAAACTATCTCGTACACAACTGGTCCGATGCGCCTTAAAATCTGATACGGGAAAATGAATTTGGGAGACAGCTTCTTAGGACGAACGGCTCTGCCCACTCCAATGGTTGGATTCAGCCTAAGAAAGACGTGATCTCCTGCAGCAAACTCCAAAGGTCTTCTCCTCTTGTCGGCATAGGACTTTTGCCTGCTTTGAGACGCTTTCAATCTTTCTTGAATCACCTTTACCTTCTTGGTCGTCTGCTGAATAAGTTAAGGTCCAGTCAACACCTTTTCCCCTTTGTGGAACCAACAGAGAGGGGTTCTGCACTTTCTTCCATATAAAGCTTCAAAAGGAGTCATTCTAATGATGGACTGAAAACTGTTGTTGTAGGTGAATTCAACCAATGGTAAGACTTCATCCCAGACTCCCAAGTGATCTAAGACACACGTCCTTAGCAAATCTTCAAGTATCTGGATGGTCCTCTCAGATTGACCGTTCGTCTGGGAATGATACGCTGAGCTCATATGCAGTTTGCTACCCAATTCACTTTGCAGGGACTGCCAAAACCGAGAAGTGAACCTTGTGTCTCGGTCAGATATGATACTGGACGACACTCCATGTAAACGAACGATCTCGTTGATGTAGAGTTGTGCAAGCTTCACCATAGACATCTTCAGGTTGACAGCTAAGAAGTGTGCACTCTTTGTTAGCCGATCCACTATAACCCAAATGGCGTCATGATTCTTGACCGTACGGGGTAGGTGGGTCACAAAATCCATTGAGATGCTATCCCACTTCCATTCAGGAATCTCGAGCTGCTGTAGTAGACCGTCCGGTCTTTGATGCTCTACCTTTGCTCAATGACAAGATAGACAAGATGCCACAAACCAAGCGACATCATTCTTCATTCCTGGCCACCAAAAGGACTTCCTGAGATCTTGATACATCTTAGTCATGCCTGGATGCATACTAAGACGACTTTGATGTCCCTCCTCAAGAATTATCCTCTTCAACTCGCCATCATTCGGAACACACGTTCTATCTATGTAGCATAGGAGACCGTCCGTTCCAATATTAAAATCCTTTGATTTGTCTGTGCCGGTCGAGCTTAAGATCTTCTGTAGGTCTTCATCAGGCGACTGCTTTTCCTTGATTCGATCAAAGACGTTACTGGATATCCGAAGAGTACAACACCTTATACCGCTCGGTTCTAACTCGAACCGCAACCTTAAATCTCTAAAACTCTCAACCAGACTGAGTTCTTTGACCATCATTGTCGAGACATGAATTGCTTTTCTACTCAACGCGTCCGTTACTACGTTAGCCTTCCCTAGATGATGAAGCAATTCAAAATCATAATCTTTCAAGAACTCCAGCCATCTTCTCTGCCTCATATTCAATACCTTTTGATCAAAGAGATACTTGAGACTCTTGTGGTCGTTGAATACTTGAAACGTAGCCCCATACAAGTAATGCCTCAAAATCTTCAATGCAAAGACCACTACTGCCAATTCAAGATCATGAGTAGGGTAGTTCTTCTCATGTACCTTCAGTTGCCTAGACGCATATGCCACTACCCTCTTCTCTTGCATAAGAACACACCCCAAACCTAGGTGAGAAGCATCGCAGTAGACTTGGAACAGTTTGACCATGTCTGGAATGACTAAGACTGGAGCGCTCGTCAATTTTCGCTTCAGAGCTTGGAAACTAGATTCACACCAATCGGTCCATGCGAACGGGTGATCTTTCCTGGTCAACTGAGTCAACGACGTGACTATCTTAGAGAACCCTTCAATGAGCTGCCTATAGTAGCCCGCTAGTCCCACAAAATTTCTGACCTCAGTGACCGAACGGGGACTCTCCCATTCCAGTACGGCCTTCACTTTAGCCGAATCCACCGAGATACCTTCTGCCGAAATTACGTGCCCCAAAAACTACACTTCCTTCATCCATAATTCACACTTGGATAACTTGGCATATAACTTCTTCTCTCTCAACACACCAAGCACTATACTCAAGTGTTCTTCATGTTCTTCACGACTCTTGGAGTAAATTAGGATATCATCAATAAAAACGACCACAAACTTGTCCAGGAAGGGTCTAAAAATGTGATTCATGTAGTCCATGAATATTAGATATGGGCATTATCGTGGATGATGGCGTGGAACTAGTTGACATCAAAGCAGATCCATGCGATGCTGTCAAATCTGGAAACGCCTCGGTGTAGAGTCATTGAGATTGGCGTAGCCGTGCTGGTGTCATGATGTGGCTTTTGTGGCAACAGTTCAATGCCAAGAGAGGAGTGGATTTTGTGGCTTATATATATTATAAATTGGCCTTATCTAGAAGTTTCACATCGACTAGAGATAATGTCAACTTATAATACATAAGTGGGTGCAAATCTCACTTTACAAGTCGGATTTGTGGAGTTGAGTTAGGCTTAAAGTCCACTTTTTAACATGGTATCAAAGTTATGGTTAGAGCCTATTCTAACGATATTTGTTGTTTGTTAGGCATATTGTTCCACCTACTATCGAGCCGTTATCGGACTCCTATCGGATCACTCATTAATGTCTAGACTTACGCTCAAGATGATGTCTATACCTCGACGTGAGGGGTGTGTGTTGAAAGTCCCACATCGATTAGAGATAATGTCAATTTATAACATATAAGTTAGTGTCAATCACACCTTACAAGCCGATTTTGTGGGGTTGAGTTAAACTTAAAGTTCACTTCTTAACATGGTATCAAAGCTATGGTTAGAGCCTATCATAACCTCGGTGTGAGGGGGGTGTATTGGAAGTCCCACGTCGACTAAAGATAAAGCCAATTTATAATATATAAGTGGGTGCAAACCTCAACTTACAAACCGATTTTGTGGGATTGAGTTAAACTTAAAGTCAATTTCTTAATTAACCAGTATAAAAAGTGACACTTTCTATATCAATTCTAGAATCGGTATAAAAAATTAATATTTTTTATACCTCCTACTTTTATATAGGTTTAAAACTAGTATAATTTTTTTTAACAGAAACTTTTTTTTAATCGATATCTTTTTTTTTGTTTTTAAAAATTGTAAACTATGTTAAAATTTAGAGAAGAAATGGAGGTCTCTATTTGGAGTTTTACTAGAAGGTACACCATGTATAAGTGAGCTAATTTTTCTATGAAAAATCTAATGTTAATAGGTAGAAATTGAATAGTTTTTGTTAATATACTAGAATCACCCAAATATTATCATAACTAAAAACAATCCTTGTTACACCTGTAAAAGAAGAATATATGGATATGCTTTCCCATTTCATTATCAACTATTTAAAGACTGTAGTTACTTTTAAGACGTTCTAAGTTCTACTTTTATTTCTATCACAATAAGCAATATACAACAAATTTCATTATTGTTTTCTTCATCCTAGACCACTAAAACTTTTTCTTCTCTTGATACATATTTGTGGCACTAAGATGAGTACTTAAGCTACTCCAATGAACTTCATTTAACATTAGTTTTTTTAGATATTATTATGTAGGTATGTGAATTCTCCCTAGATTTAATTATTCCAATGTAATACTTGTGATATTGATAATATTATTTTCCTTCATTCTTGTTAACTTTTCTTGAAAAAAATGGTCCTTTTCTTGAGTTTCCTTTTGTAAGACCTTGGAAAATTAAACCGTAAGCTAGCTGTCAAATCTAATTAATGCACTGAAACCCTTCTCTGATTTCATTAAAAACCCACTTCCATAACTCTACAACTCACGCCAAGTGTCACCAGGAAAGAATTGAAGTCAGTAATGAGGGTGCAGGTGTCGACAGGAGAGACGCACGTTCGTGTGGACGTGGGGAGAACAAAATGGATTTTTCTGAAAAAACTCTCCCACTCTCCTGCATGCATCTTCTCCCTTCCAAACTCAGACTCTATTTTTCTCCTCCTTCTCTCTAGAAAGCTGCCATCTTCTCTCTACCATAACTCACCACTCTCTTCTCCGATTCATATTCAGAAACCGTAGGAGCATCCTCTGAGTTGAGAACTTCAATCTAAACCGAATAGATCCAAGTTCTGAAACCGGTAAGTCTCTCGACTCTGGACGCTCGTTTCTGAGTTACATGCAAACCAAGATTCGGCTGCATGCAAGGGTATAAGCTAAATTCTTCTACATTTCTTTTAGTTAGATTTAGTGAAGAACTTAAGAAAATCGTTGAGGGTAGAAAGGCATAATTGAACGAGACAAAGTCATACTCTTAGACGTGCACCACTATCCAGGTAAGGGAAACTTATATAATTTAATTTAGATTTGTATGTTGTTTTGCTGTATGAACGATCGCTGTTGTACTGAATGAATATGATATATGTTGGTTGATATGTATGTGAATGGTCGAGGCGTATGATTGTGAATATGAGAAATTATTTTAAAGTATGATTGATTAACACGAATCATATGATATATGTAAATTGATATTTAATATGAAGTTATGAAGTATAAATTGATATGTTGAAACTGAGTTAGAAATAGATGAAAAATCTGGAATATGACATTCTTACTATGAAAATGTACGCTCGTCATCGAACGGTCCTCTACCGTTCGGTTTCCTAGTAAATAGTTTAAAAATGGAATTCTTCCATTCGGGAAGGACTCTGGTCGAGAACGAGCGTCCTCTTGTGAGGTACTAGGTTGAGCGTTCGGTTCAGTCTAGTTGAATCTATATATCTGAAATAAAGCCATAATACATTTATACCTTTATACTTTAAAAACTAGTAATGCTCGGTCTTATACCTAACGTTCGTCATAAGTAGCGCTCGGTCGTATACCTAGCGTCCGTTCTAATGAGCTCTCGGTCTTACATCTAGCGTTCGTCTTAAGTAGTGTTCGGTCTTATACCGAACGCTCGTCATTACATTTGATTACCAAACGTGCGTAAATAGCGTTCGTCCAAATATTTTAGTAAACGAGTATTATCGCGTTCGGTCATTGACTGGCAGTCGATCTCTTTAAATGAATTTTTTTTCATTATAGTCAATTACTCGTCTTGTTGTATCTTTATCCATTTGGATTCAGCCTAGAGCCTTTGTATTTAAATTATTCTGAATATTGATTGTATTGTTCTAGAATCAGTTCATTTAACTGATTTGAATAGTAATGACGTTCGTCAAAGAATCAAGTGTCGATTTATTCTGATTGGCAACGAGTCTTTCTAGATCTCGTCCTTAACGTTCGTCCTCGTCCTTTAGAGGGCTGAACGTTCGTTATTTTAGGTATTGGAAAATGAAGATAAAAATGCGAATGAAGTACAAGATTTTAAAGGATGAACATGATATGGAATTATTATACGATTATGGATTTTGTACGAGCGTTCCAGGGAGGAACAACTCATATATATTGAATATTGGATTTGGTAAAGTATGAATGTGGTTATGCTAATGCTGGCAGTCCATCCTGATGTTCCGTGAGTACTCATCCTCACGTAGAGGGGGTAGGTCATGTGTGGGAACGACAGGAGGTCTTAGTCCTTAGGGGTACTTTGGATAAGACTAACCTCGAGTGGCAGCTGTTGAGTGTATCCCAGTTACTACATCACTCAGGTGCAAGGACGCCTGTAGCTACACAGATTCATACACTCCGGACGGTCCGTCTAGTAATAGATTTCGTATGATGTTATATATTGAACTATGTGTTGGTGTGTATTGTAAATGCTTATTTTATATTTTGATGTATGAATTAAATTACATAAGCTTACCCTTCGTTTTTCCTTGTGTTGTCTCTCGTCCTTGTGCATCCGTCTTGTCTTTGCAATGATCATCCGTGTGGATGTGAGCAGATGGTAGTACGTTACTTGAAGAAATGCTGGAAGAAGAAAATTTGGAAGATGCGAATCTGGTAGAAGTGGAAGTCAAAGCCGAGCCCTAGAATGCTCGTTAAACTTTTAGTTGTTAGTCGTTTAGTTTTGATATTTGAACGTTCGGTTAATGTTTTGTAAAACCGTTCGTTCTTAACTCTTATTTTTGTAGTACGGTAGTTGAATTCTGTACTTAAATCCTTTTGACTTTTGGAATTCTGATCTTAGTGTAAAGACTGAAATGTTTATTGTTAAATGTAATTAATTCTAATTTATCTAATTTATAGTTATTACTGTATTTTGGGATGTTACACCTTTATTTCTTCCAAGAATCTGTTTGAAATTTTAAACATTTTTAAGCATAAACTATTGGACTTAGTTCTACAACTAATTTCAAGTATATGAATGATTTTATAAAATCCAATTCATTCCATCATCATAGATGCATGTATAGATTTTTCAACTCTTAAGCTTGTCACAATGTTTGTTTTTTCCGAAACTCAAAGTCGTAATCCTTAAGAAGTTATATATATATATATATATATATATATATATATATATATATATATATATATATATATATATATATATATATATATATATATATATATATATATATATATATCCGTTGTCTCATGTCTGAAAAAAAAAAGGTACTTGAAGATTTTATGGTCATTGAAAACTTCAAACCTCTGTACAATCAATGTTTCCATATTTTCAATATCAACACCACTGTGACTAATTCTAAATCATGTATAGGAGACTTAATTTCATGTTATTTAAGTCATCATAAAACAAAGCTATCACTTACACTTATTTCATCAATACACATCTTAATTCTTGTCCAGAGACATCACAATATTTCTAATAAAAAAATTGGATGGCTCAAGACAACTAAAACATGTACACATTAATTTTTTCTTTAACTCTTAAAAATTAAACTCACATATGCTTAACTCCAGTAAAAAAGGTTAATCTTTACATGTTAGCTTTATCAAAATGGATGTTAATTTAGAAAAAAATTCAATACATTCTCTGTAAATCCTTAGAAACTACATATCTTTATAATTTTCTGTTGTTGTTCCCAACGCAACGTAACTCGAACCTTCAAGGGTTAACTGCAATTCCACATGTCTTGAAAATTGAACTTGTTCGAAGGAGAAGTCACTTTAACCATTTGCTATACAATATCTTGGTTTGAGAATTTGTAACACAATCTTCAAATGTTTCTCATTCATTCTCTTTGACTTTTAAAATAAATGAAAATATCAATTATGAGCTACAACAAATTTGTGAAAAAAATTCTTAAAAGTACGATTTATATAACTTATAGAAAAAAAAGAGAACATTATCATAAATATTCATAACGACCATATCTGATCTAAATATTATTCTTTGAATATGTTTAGTTTTGACACAAATATAAGAATAATCAAATTTAAAATATACCATCAAACATTATCAAAGTGTTTTATCAAAATAATATTATTTTATAATATGATTTTAATATTATGTTTAATGATTTTGACTTTTGTTTACGTGTTTGATTGTAAGGAAGGTAAATATAAACAAGACTTATTAAATATGTTCTAAATTTATAAAAAAGAACAAAAAATAAAGAGTATACATTATTTATACTAAAACAAACTAGTACTAAAAAATTCGATATACTACAACTTATTGGCTGCCATTATTGTTATGTAATTACTATTATTTTTTTTGAAAAATATAGAAAAACACACTGTCTCTTCTTCATTAATTATAATAATATAATTATTTTTAAAATAATAAAATAAAATTAGAAATATTTAAGAGATATAAGTTTTAACATAATGTCTTATGCATAAAGTCGAATAAATAAATAGAGGAAGGACAGGGATTGATGGTTTTTGTACTTTCCATTGGGCAAACATAATACCAAGATAAATATGTTGCCTCCCTTACTCTCTTTCTCTTTCTTCATTCATTAGATCTTCCTTGTTTTCACTTCTTTCTAAAGCAAATCTGAAACCTGCTCTTAACACTTTTGTTTATCCCTATCTCCATAGCCACCTCTCTCTCTCTCTCTCTCTCTCTCTCTCTCTCTCTCTCTCTCAAACCGGTCCCTTTCACTGGATCTCTCTCCCTCGAACTGTGTGCAAACTCATCTCTTTCCTTCCTTCACCTACAAGATCTTATCTCACTACAGCTTAGTCCCTAAGCTGAAAAACACACCAAAAAAACACAAGAAAAAAAATTCTCAGAATTTTCCCCCCTAGATAAAAAGGAACCAGTCTTTTCAACAATGATTCCCCAGCTTCTCATTTCACTGTGACTTTACCTTTTCTTTTTAATCTTTTTACAGTGACTTATTATTATATAATTGTTCAACAATGGATTCCCATACCCATCATCATCAGGATTACCAGCTTCATCTCCATCAGAACCAACCCTCTTCTGGGTTGCTTCGTTTTCGCTCTGCACCCAGTTCGCTCTTTTCAAATCTCACACCTTTTGTCAGCTACGGTGCTGACACTGCTGCTTCAAGTAGCTTCCGGGAGTTGGAAGAAAACAGCAACCAAAAGTGTTGTTCTAAGGATTTCAGTTTGATGAATTCGCATAAGGGTTATGGTGGAGGGTTGCCACCTCACTATCCAAGACATGGTTCTTCATCTGCTACTTCGAGTTCTTCTATGGAAGGGCCTTATGGGTTGGTTGGTTCAATGGGAATGGATCATGAAGCTCCAAATAAGGGCTTCGGGTCAAGTCTTCTCAGGCAGAGTAGCTCTCCTGCTGGCCTTTTCTCCAACAACAATGTTTCATTCCAAAATGGTATTGTTTTTCTTTGATTTTCGATGTTCTGTTGGCCTTGGTTGTGAATAGAACAGATAGTTTATAACATGATTATTAGTTGCTGGCTGTGTTGTACTTGATAGATACGACAATTACACTTGCAAGCCTAGAGATTTTAGTGTATGAGAATAGAAAAGATAGATTCTTTTTTGACATTTTATATGTTTTCTTTTGTTGGCCACTCTTTTGGAAATTTTGAGCTCCTTTACTTCTTCTGTTTTCACTTCCTGTTTTGAGCCCCTCTTTACATTATTTTCGATCTGTTTTGAAATATTTGTAAAGAAAAAGGAGAAAATGGAAACAGGTAATGAAAACTGGAGTAGACTGGTTAATCTTTATATTCATGTTTCTGGAAAAATAATTCATTTCTAATTCTTTCACTACAGTGTTTATAATCTGAATCTATGCTATCTTGAAGAAGAATAATGAAATTCCATTACAACACTCTGAATGGGATAGATATTCTGGTGTATAAAAATAGAAAGTAATGATTCCTGGAAATACATTTTATGCAGTTCTTGTTTGTTTAAGATCTGATGATCCACATACATTGTCTATATCTGAGTCGGAAATGCAGTTCCTAGTATTCAAACTCTTCCCAGATTGAAATTTTCCCGTGTTCGACATTTAATCAACTCTCTTATACTTCAAGCTTATCACTTAGTGTAGTTAGAGACACAAGATTGGAAACTTAAGCATGTACTGATGTAGTAATATCAATCTGAGGAACTAGATTCTACATCGATTTGACAGCACATGATATATTATAACCGACCCTGGTTCTTATTTTGTGAAGACAAATTTCTTTTAGAGGGGTACAATTCTATTCATTCCTAATGGCTAATGAGAAGTTATAAATTTGCAAACGGCAGGCTTTGTCACCATGAAAGGGGTTGGAAACTATGGTGGGGTGAATGACAATAATGGTGAACTCAGTCCATGTATTAGCAGGTTGAAGAATCAGATTAACTTCTCACCAAGAAATTCTTCTTCCCTGGGAATGTTGTCTCAGATCTCTGAAATAGGGAGTGAAGACATTGAGACAACTAGTCCTGATGATAATACCACTCATGGAGGTAATGATACTCAACATTTTGGCCCTGGATTCCCTTATGGTTCTTGGAATGAGACTCTACAACTGTCAGAAAATCTCAGTGGCTTGAAAAGAGGGAGAAGTGACAGTGAAAAGATCTTTTCTGATGTTCAGGTGCATATAGGATACTTAATTGCTATATTTTCTTGTTGCATGTCTTGCATTTTAGTTTCTTATTTTTAATACAAAAAATTGTTGTGCTCAGAATGGAGAACCTGGAAACCAAGTTAATATATTATCACATCACTTGAGTTTACCGAAAACTTCAGCAGAGATGATTACAATGGAGAAGTTGCTTCAGTTTCCTGATTCTGTTCCTTGTAAAATCAGAGCAAAGCGAGGGTGTGCTACTCATCCTCGTAGCATTGCTGAAAGGGTAGGATTTTTTCTTCAGAATTGAATTTAATTAGAATGCACAGACAATGTTGAAGCTTTTTATACTGTCTTCTATATACGAGGGTAACAATATTTATTCTGGTAATAATTATTCATAAAATTGATGATTTCTGATTAATAGAGACCTTATTGTTGGAAGTCTTGCGTTAGAAGTTGTACATCAATTAAAAATAAGATGATTTCTATGTAAGTGAGCGTAAATCTACTTTAGAAATTGGTTACGGGAAGTTGAGTTATATTTAAAATTTACTTTTTAACATTTATACATGAAATAATTTGAAAAAAAAAGGTGATGACTTGTTTCAGGTGAGAAGAACTCGGATCAGTGAAAGAATGAGGAAATTACAAGAGCTTGTTCCAAACATGGATAAGGTAAGATCATAAGCACATTTAACTTTGGAATGTGTCGATTGTATGTTACATTATAGTTGTGGTTGAAAAATTAACACTCTTCTTCATTCTCTTGCAGCAAACCAACACAGCAGACATGTTGGACTTAGCTGTTGAATACATTAAAGATCTTCAGAAACAATTCAAGGTATATACAAAAACATACATTTACAAATACAAAAGCAATAAATCTTGTTACTATTATGCATACACTCATTTTTCATACAACATGCAGACTCTTGGTGATAAAAGGTCAAACTGCAAGTGTTCAAACATGCAAAAGGCAGATTCATAAAGCGTGCAAAGATGGCTTGGATTATTGGTGCTTTTAACTTCAATGCTGAACAAACAGAAAGAAAGATGCTAATATATAGAATGATGGTATTACCAAAAATAGAAAAAAAAAATAGAGTAGAAATAAGAGGAGAAAGATGTGTTATTTGAATTGATAGAAATAGAAGATAAAGGAGGGAGAGAAAATTCTCTTGACATATATCACGAGTGATGAAAAGGATGGAATATAAAAAAGTAGAGTAACTTGTCTTTACATGTTTCATGAATGATATAAAAATGGAAATCAATCTATAAATGATTGTGTAAAGAAACTTTTTATAACAATAATAAAAATTTAAGCTTTATAATACAATCTTTTTCATAATTGTGCATTATAGTATAAAATACTTAAAATGAAAATCTTTTTCCAAGTTAACCGTGACCATCTTTTTCTTTCGTGATTTTTTTCTTTCTAGTTTTTTTCAGCACAGTCTACTTCCCCTTCTAACCATACCATATGAATAAGATATGTTAGACCAAATCAAAGCATAAAGCTTTTCAGCAGAATATCTAAGTTCTTTAAGAAAAAGGATGTTTGAAATGCGGGGTCAATAAATGATTTAGCATATTTATGATTCTAATAAATGTTTTCCTTGTAAAGTAAATGTACTTGTTTCATCGGTTTTTCTAGAAATGTGAAAGTGTTACTAAATCTATTTGTTGGGATTTCCATCATTGAATAGTCATGGCATGTACTTAGAACATTTCAATTGTTTTGCCCTTAATAGAAGAGTTGCAGAAAGTGTCACTGATTATTGATGCTGACCCAGAGAGAAAAGATTGACGCACGCCTTCGTTTATGACCAACTGCAACTACCTGTACACTCTGTCTTCAATTTTCTCCGTATATGGTCGTGTTTGGCTGTCTGTCTTTTTTCCCATAAAATATCCAAGACACAATTTGGACCTACAGACAAAATTAGCAGTCTCTTGTCGTTTATAATATGAAAAAAAAAAAAAGAAATGGAATTGAAATTATTTAATTGGAGAGATAGTGTGAAGGAATAATATTTTCTTTTGATTGATACCAATTATAGATAAATGAAAAAGAAAAATCATAGTGGTGAATATTACTACGTATTGAGATTGTTCTACATGTTTCAGAATGAAAAACAGGGAAGAGTCCATGAATAAGATTACAAAATACAAAAAAAATTGCAAACCTAATCAATCTCTTCCTCTTAAATTGATTGCAAAAGTGTTTATGGGACACTCATTTTTCTGTCTTCCATTTTTTTTTTATAAAAATGATGATTTATTTTTTATTCCTTCCCTTGTAAATACTTTTAATAGATGATAATTTTTTTTTTCATTTTGATAAAGATTATTTCCGTTTATTGGTGATATTGTTGTTCTAGTATTTTTTGTAGGTCTAGTAGTTGTAATAGGTGGTGGGAGTTGGAAAGTGGTGTTGGGGTTTGAAAATTATGGTCCACCTAGGATGTAGTATTGATGTGCTGAAGAGTGATTAATGTAGGTAGGTGGGAGTGAGTTTTGCTCTAGGTCATTAATTGGATAGTATGTAGGTTAAATGAGTTAAATTATAATTGAATTGCCAAATTTAAGTCATTGCATTACACTTTTAAGTAAGAAAACTACATCCTAATATTCACTTATAAAGTGTTTGATGTAAAAATTAAAGTTACAAATTTGATTTTAGGTAGCATAATTGTTGGAAAGATATTATTTTATTAGTGCAAAAATAAATTTTACGTCATCATATATGTTTTATTTTAAAAATAAATCCGACCACGATAACTTTTTTAAAATATTTGAATAATTATAGACAAGGATAATTGAAGTCTATATTTAATTATTTAAAGAATCAAAATTTATAATGACATAACATATAAAAAGATCACCCTGACTTCGATTTAACTTACAACAACAGCCTTAGCATAAGTTAATATTTGAATTTTTACCATCCGCAAAAGGTTTTGAAAATAATCAGAATCTAAATTTGAAAATAATCTATGTTAAAGCCCTTCATTACATTAGTGTTACATATCAATAGTTTCTATGGGTCAATAATTTAAATTTTTTTAAATTATAATATTTTTTAAAATATTTACATAATTATAAACAATAATTTAAGAATAATTGAAATTTATATTTGATTATTTAAAGAATTAAAACTTATAATGTCATAGTGACATATAGGCTTTGATATTGAAACCAATAATTATGCAATATTTTTAAAAAGATCATCATATTTTAAAAAGCTTTACCCTTTGGTTCTAAGTTAAATATAGATTTCGGTTTGGTTCTAAGTTAAATATAGATTTCGGTTTAATCTACAACAGAAGCCTATACCTATTAGCATAATGTTAATATTTGAATTTTTACCATTCGTGAAAGATTTTTAAGATAATCAGAATCTAAATTTGAAAATAATCTATGCTAAAGTTGTTTACTATATTAGTATTACATATCAATGGTTTCTATGGGTCAAGTCATAATAAAATTGTGTTGTGTGTTCTGCTATTAAATATAAAATGTTATATATTAATTGTAATTATTAACTAGTGACAAAACCCTCCATTCTAAAATAAGTTTAATTAGTGTTTACAATGAGTTTTGGAAGAAGAGACATGAAAACAATCAATAGATAGATGTCAAACTTGTGTTGTGATGAAAACAAGGTAGGAATGAGTATCATAATCTTATTCTCATCTCCCTTACAAAACTTCATTCTCATACTAAATAAATATACATTTTTTTTCTAATCCTTATCACCGTCGAGTATCTAATATACTTATGTATTGACTTTCTGGCTATTCAAATATCAATTAAATAATTTTATAAAAAATAAAAACACAAAAAATGAAACATAATATTAAATATTCAATACCAAAAAGTGTAAATTCTCTTTTCTTCAATGTCAAATATTAAAACAAGAAACCCCTCGCGAAAAGACGTTAGCATCAACCCATAATAGTTACAAAACATTTAGTTTCTTAATATCAATTTTGATAAAATCATAGAATGAAAGGAGTAGAAGTTAAATTATGAGCGTGATGGTAACAAATTTATTAAGTTTAAATTTCAATTTGAAATTTAGTGCATTTTGTTTTTCTTAATTTCACTTTTGTGACAAATGATAAATCACAACATCATGTTTATATTGACCAAACAAGTTGGAGATGTGAATTGTTTAAAATAAACTAACATAATGTGATTTACTTTAGAAAGTAATTTTCTGGTCCAACTAAGAGCTAACAGGTTCATTATCACTAGTTTACTAATTTCTGGTTACTTTTTAATTACTTGGTATATCAATGCATTTCTTCTTCAAAACTACTCAATATTCTGCAATCTGTTCAAATATAGAAGATGTGTAATTTGTTAGAATATTTTTATTCTTTTTACAAAAATGAAATGAAAATATGCTTATCAATATGAAACATTCCAAAGGAAACGAGCAATGGTCTTTGTTCTGAATAAGGGGACAAAGTCAACAACAATTTTCTCTGTTCATAACTCTCTCTTCAATAATTTGTTCCTGTGAAATCATTTAGTATAATTTGCAGGAGTTTCATCTTTTTTCTTTTTTGTGTTTTGACGTTACTTATATGTAGGAAGATGAAAAGTATATTTCGAAATATATTGTTTTTCAGCGAAAAATATGTTTTTAGAATTATTTTTAAGAGCTGAGTTCAGAAATCTATTTTCTGGACAATAACTTACCCCGTAAGCTCCTTTCCACATAACGATTTTTCTCTTCTGAAAAATATTTACGGACAAGTTAATAGTCAAAATATCAAATCTCTTTAAAGATAAACTATTAATTCTAAAATTTAAAAACGAAATTTAATGACAATCAGAAGGAAAAAGATATAACACAACCCTCGATCAAAAATCAATATCAACATCATCAATTATTTTGTTATTAAGGTGGAAAAAAAATGAACAAAGAGAGCAAGAACAACAAATTGCGATGTCGTGAGTTACTGTGTATGGTGAGACAGTATAGAGATGAGAGAGAAACAAATAGGATAAGTGAGGAAGGTAGATTAAGGTTAGGCGAGTGTTTGTGATTTTTCAGTTGGGGCTACCATAGGATAACAAAGAAAATGTTGGAGTGAGAGAGATGAAAGAATAAGGGTTGAGATGAATGAGGGATGTGAGTAAGGGTTTCAGGGGTTTTTTGTTTTTTGTTTTTAGTTTTGAGAATAAAAATTATTCAAATACCCTTGACCTTAAAACTTAGAATCCATAATATATGAGGATATTTTTGTCTACTAAAATCCGGTACACATTACTAAAATGTACTAACTGAAAAGAGAGTATATCCAAGTTAACAAACCCCATATATATATATATATATATATATAAATTTATTGTAAGTACTTTTTTATTTATTTTATAGGTAAAAAATGGTTAAATTTTGAAAAAAAGGTAAACCTGATAAAATAATTATTTTAATTTAAAAATAATTTTATTTAAAGAATAAATTTAGAAAAGAAATGTGAAAAAAAAGAATCTCCTTTATATATATATATTATTAATATTATTATAATTATGAAATTAAATATAAATAATTTTTATAACTTTGTCGAAAATTATTTTTACATATTTTATAAGTAAAAAAGGTTAAATTTAAAAAAATAGTAAAATTGATAAAATAATTATTTTAATTTAGAAATACTTTAATTTAAAGGGTATATTTGGAAAAAAATACACCTGGTCATATAGATGAGGATGACACTACACAAATATAATATAACGATAGTTATAAAAAATAGAGCATTAGAATATATAGATGTTTTAAAATAATGAGATTGAGTAATGTTAAAATAATTCAATAATATAAATAGAATTTAATAAACATGTTTCATTATCTAAAACACTCACCATCTATTTATAACTCTTTTTCTAAGTTTCCTTTCCTTTCTCTCTAAGATTTCTAGCTTTTGAGATATTTGTTTGACAATCAGGAGATAATGGAAGCTAATTAATTGTTTCTAAAGTTATAGTGAAATGGAATATGTTTGGTATGTTTAGAATCAAATGCAATTGGTATTTGGTGGTGTTAAATGTTTATTATAATGAATTTGAGTATGTGATGGTATAAATGAGTTTGTTGTGTGCTGAATTGTATGTATTGATGATTGGTGGTATGTGCTGAGAAACAATTTGAGATGTGTATGGTTTGATAGTTGGTTGATATGGAGTTTTATCAGTTATATTGATTAGTAAACAGAGGTGGTATTGTGAAGTGGAAAACATGTTAATTTGTAGGTGTGTTTGGTCTTAAAAAGGGGGTTTTGATAGGCAAAAAGCTGAGACAATGGTTAAATGAAAGAAACTGTGTTTTTGGGTCCATTTTATGGATAATTGAAACTTGTCAGTAGAAATTGGATGTATAACTTCTTAGCAGTTAGTAGGTTGAGTTTTGTACAATTTTAAGTTCATTTTAGGGATCTTAACAAGTAAAAAATTAAAGTAGAAGGTTTGAGATGAAAGTAAGGGTTTGGAATGTGTTTTTGGGTCAATTGTAACTTGTCTACTACATCGAGAAAATAACAGTTTCTACTATCTTAGATTATTGCATGATTGAGTATAAAACAAACTTGATCATAGATACGAGATTTAGACATACACAAATATAACATCATAGTAACATTCATACTATTTTATAGGTTTAAACCCTCAGATGGTCCTCATATTTGTATGAGAATCTCAAGTGGGTCCTCATATTTGCAACTGTCTCAATTGGGTTATAATATTTGTAAAATTGAGCCAATTTTGTCCTATCCGTTAAGTTGTTACAGACGACGTCAAAGTCTCTTGATGTGGTGATACTGATCTGTGTAATCTTATTACGTGGAAATAAATTTTAAATTATGACGTGGAATTTGATAACCTTTGTTGCCACATCATCATCCTCTCCACAAAAACCCTAATTTCCTAACACTTGCTGTCGTGCCGACACTGTGCTGCCATGATCACCGTCCATGTTGTGCTGCCACAAGGCCACCGCCTAACCCTAATTTGTCCTCCCCATCAACCTTCATCAAAAACCCTCCTCTGCGCCATTGTTAAACTTCAACGCATCATCTTCTTCACAACATAAACAACGCATACCTTGCCATCATTGCCTCAAGCAACCGCCGCCATCAACAACGCAAGACCTCGGTCCACCACCCAATTTTCTCCACCGCATCAGACCATCAGCGGAACGCCAACAACGCCTCCATGGCCGCTGCAATTCGCAAATCTCCACGAACGTATCCATAATCTCTGCAAGCTAAATCGCAAGCCTCTTCCATGGCATTCTCAAAAAATCCAAAAATCACAAAGGAGGGGAACCTTTCCACCACAATCTCCTTCGAGTGAATCACCTGCAACAACCACACAACAAAAACCCTAATAGCGACTCTGTAATGTTTGCTCCAACATTCATCTTCTTCATCAGGAACCTGAAAACACAGAAAACCAAATCAAAATCACGACAAAAATGGCCGCTACGATTCACAAATCTCTATGAGCCTCCTTCATGGCAATAAAAAGAATCTCAAACTCGTAGAGTAGGGGAACCCTTCTGCCACCATCACCTGACACACAGACCTGCAGAAAATCAAAACAGAGAAACCCCCAAGAACCAACCAAATCGCAACGTTCCTTCGCACTTCACCATCATCGCAAGAGACTACCGTGAACAGATAGCCACCTTGATGCGAGTTCAGTTTCACCACCAACATCCGTGCATGTAGTTCTATCGCGAGATCGATTCCACCTTAAAATCGATCTCCTTCACGCCTCCACTACGTGTGACGACACAACCTTTTCCTCCTTGCAAAATGAAAAAGCCTAATTTTCCATGTCATAATTTTTTAATTTAAATAAAAATTCCACCTAATTAAACAATGCACATCAGCATAAACACGTCATCACAATTTAACGTCGTCTGTGAGAACTTAACGGACAGGGCAAAATTGACTCAATTTTACAAATATTATGATCCAATTGAGATGGTTGCAAATATGAGAACCCACTTGAGATTCTCATACAAATATGAGGACCATCTGAGGGTTTAAACCTATTTTATAATTAAGGTTCTACAAAGCCTTATATAAATATCTTCACTTTTTATAAAAAAAAACCATCAAACTATGAGCTATACTAAAAGTTTTACATTATGTACATCCATCAAATCAAGAAAACACACACGACCTTGAATGATATCCATTCCTACTAGATATCCCCATTAACTCTTGTAACATCCCCTACTTATGCCAAAGTGATGATCATTGCAAAGGAAAAAAAAACACACAATCACAAAAAAAAGATGGTAAGTTATTGCTAACATGAACATACATAGACAATTTATAACTTAATATATGAAACAATTCAAAACATATGATTTAATGATATGGTCATCACACTATTCATAGACACCTAAGCATATTATAATGATAAACTCGATATTCAGATTCAATAAAGGAATGCCACCATAAAATATTCACACAAGAGCATTTGAATTACACCGAATGCGTTATTTCATCCACAAACATGATTCTACATCAAGTTTCAAATACCAATCACCCATATTTGTATTCATCCATACTAAGTGATATCATGTTCATGATAAATTACAACCAACATATATTTTCATAGTGCATCATACTTATCAATCTTGATATATAAATATACATACAACATGTTTTTATTTCACCAATTTTACAATCCATATTACTCTTACAATAAAGTACATTTATCATAGATTTTCATACCACTTTCGATGGTACTATGTATGAATTGGTTTGGATTTTGAAAAAAGAATTGCAACTTTCACAAAACAAATATATATGTTCTTGCATTTAAATTAAAAATAATTGCATGGGGAATGCAAAAAGAGTAAACTAAATTGGATAATTGTGAAAAAAAGTTATGTAGTAAACAAACAGCAAATGTCAAACTTATCAACCAACTAAATTAGTGAAAACTAAAGTGAAAAACTACTCTAATTACATACCTTCAATCCAAGGTTCGTCTGGTCAAAGTAAATAACAATATGTTTAAGACCAATTATCAATATGTATAAAGACTAATATAATCTTATATACAAATATTTTAATAATTTAAATGAGAATGACGATAAAAACATGAACTGAGTATAAGGATGAATACTATGACAAGACTCATCTCTTCATATCAATTCTTATTCTCATATCTAATTTTTTTTTAAAAGTAAAATATATTTTTAGTCCTTAAATTTGGACACAAAATCGAAATTACTTCCTACCTCAAATTTTGATACACTTTATTTTCTACGCTTTTAAAAATGAATAAATATAATCTTTCTTATCCAACTAGATTAAATTGTAAAACATATTTTAGAATAACATTTGAATTATTTACATCATTTTAATAATTCTAATTTAAATATTAACTTAAAATTTAACAAGCTCATCCAAAATAATATTTTTCTTATCATTTTCTCTTTCTTCGTATTTATTGTGAAATTTTGAGATCACACAGGAACTAATAATCAAATCTACATTTTTTTAATTCTCAATAAATTTCAATTAATATAAAAAATTGTATTTAAAAGAGTGTAAGAGAATGATATAAATATTTTAGATTTTAAAATCAATAACTTTATAAATACATAGTTAAATTTGAAACCACTCATAATGTTTTTAAGTGATATTTCAGAATACATAATTTTCTTTTATTTTAAATTCTATTGTTTTAATAATATTTACAAAGAAGGATTTTATAGATGAAAGAAAAAGACAAATAAATGCTATCATACTATAAAAAATTACAAAGAAGGATTTTATAGATGAAAGAAAAAGACATATAAATGCTATCATACTATACACACACACACATATATATTAAACAATACAAAACATTATAAATCATCCTTTATTTTGTGTAACTAAAAATCAGTGTCTCTTTCTTACTAATAATTATAATAAAACATATTGCATTTAAAAAATATACTAAATTATTTATTAAAATAAATTTTATATCAATTAAAGAAATAAAAAAATGTAGTAAATTCCATTAAGACTAATATTTTTAAAGCTAAATTAAAAATATAACTAATGACTTTGATATAATTATTTTAATATGTTCCTTAATATTTAAATATAAGTTTACTTATATATATATATATATATATATATATATATATATATATAATTTTACATAATATCACAAGTTACAAAAACACTATTCATAAATACAAAAGTAAATAATTAAAAGAAAGTTGTAATATATTAAAAACAAATTCTACCAATTCTCCCATTTCCTCACCCCAAACGGCCACCACCCCTTTCCTTCTTCCTCACGCCTCTTCTTCTGTCAACCCAACAACCAAAACGACCGCGTTTCCCTCCTTCTTCCTATCACCAACATGTGATGATCATGATGATCACGACGATCATGACTTCCCCCCTCCGCGATCCCAACAACAGCTTTTCGCAATGCTTCATCTAAACGACGTCGTCACCAACGGCACCCTCCGTCTCGCGTAGCCATCACCGTCTCATTTCCGCGGGATGTCGAACCTGTACGGCGATTTCAACCACAAGATCGATTACGTCTTCAAAGTCGTGTTGATCGGTGACTCCGCCGTCGGCAAGACCCAGCTCCTCGCGCGCTTCGCCAGAAACCAATTCAGCGCCGATTCGAAAGCCACCATAGGCGTGGAGTTTCAGACCAAAACGCTCATCATCGATAACAAAACCGTCAAGGCTCAAATATGGGACACCGCGGGCCAAGAAAGGTCCATTCTCTCCTCCTTTCGCGTTTCGCTTTCCTTTGCCTGTCGTGTTGCTTCTCATAAATTCAATAACAAAAATTAAGAAGAGGCCTTCCAAACGCACCTATAATCGTTCTCATCCTTCTGCTTCGTTGTACTGTTGAACAATCAATTTAGAAACTGTGCGTCGTTTTGCTTGCTGGAATGTCGCTTTCGTTTCTGTTGTTGTTTATTAATGTAATAACATGTTTCTTGTGTGGTTTAGATGATTTGCAGTATTGGAAATGATTAGAACTTTGCTAGAGATCAGTAGTTTATATCATTTTTGTCTTATCCCGAGTTTTCTCAAGTTTACTGAGTCACAAACTAATCAAACTCGAAGGTAGGAATTAAATGCATATTCACGTGATCATAGTGTATTTGAAAACAGCTGGAAAGTGTTGGAGCTAATTTGGTTTGTTTAATGGTCGAATTGAATGGTTTTGTTTGTGGTTGAGTCTGGGAGGACGTTATAATGTAGGGGGAAGGGGACCAAGTGAGGAAAGGGAAGTGTGTTTGATGTTCATGCGGCAAATTTAGTTTTGATTGTTTTTAATTAGAGGATTTTGTGAGCAAGATTTGCATTGTCGTTATTGAAAATTTATGTAAGTTGTTTGATTTTAATTGGAATTTACAATAGTGTAGATGGTTATGAATGATAAGTTTATTGAGTTTTATAATAAACTAGGCCTAAATCCATGCATGGTAACCTACATAAAGGGAAAATAAACGAGAGAGGATGAAATTAAGTGGGTGTCTGGTAAATCAACAAGTGATATGCCAGTTAAAAAATAATGACGGTAGGATTTTTATATAATGATAGATTACTTTAAAAGTCATAAAATGATTTCTGATCAGTTGACAATTAAAACTTATTTACATGTGCGTGAAAATTAAACTCATTTTATGGCTTATTTGGGTTTAGCTCCTGTAAAGTTTGGATCATTGGATGTCTAGTGAAGTGTTGTTGATTGCGATAAAATATAAGGATGGGGGCTGCCAAGTTATGAAATACGAAAAAAAATGCAGGTGGTGATTTCCTAAACAAGTTTGAGGCTGCTGAATTGTTGAGGTCGCTGTTTCTGCGTCCAAGGTTATTCTAATTATGCCATATATATGCTCTCTTCTTTAGCTTGGTTTGCATCTTGCTCACAACTTGAATTGTTTTCTACATTTTATTTTAGAGTTTGAAGCTTTTTTTTTGCAAATTAGCTTCTGATATCTCTTCTTTCTTCTCTCAGGTACAGGGCAGTTACTAGTGCATATTATCGCGGTGCTGTTGGAGCAATGTTAGTTTATGACATGACTAAGCGTCAATCATTTGATAACATGGCAAAGTGGTTAGAGGAACTGAGAGGCCATGCAGACAAAAATATTGTTGTCATGCTAATTGGCAACAAATGTGATCTTGGAACTCTTAGAGCAGTGCCAACTGAAGATGCCGAGGAGTTTGCTCAAAGAGAGAACCTATTCTTTATGGAGACATCAGCACTTGAGTCCACTAATGTGGAAACTGCCTTTCTGACCATTCTAACTGAGATATACAGACTTATAAGCAAGAAAACACTAACTGCCAATGATGATGCTGATCCACTTGGCAGTTCAGGGCTTCTGAAGGGAACCAAGATAATTGTTCCCAACCAAGACATGAATGCTGGTGAAAGAAAGGGTGGCTGCTGTGGATAGTCTTAGGTTTCGCTTGTTTCTACTCTTCTTGGGAGCATATTGCTCCCCCGACTCCGCCTACATGTGGCGTTTGTAGAGAGGACAGATACTTTTATTGGTCATCCAATCAGCAAAATGTAGTCTATATTTATTTATCACTATGCTTGTTGATCACAAGCTTGCAGTTTTTCTGCTGTTTTAATCTTTTACAGCTTTAGGATTTCAATTTGTTAATACAAATCCCCGGTTTTGAAGGGATGGTTCAGTTCAGACAGAGGAATGCAAACTGTATAACTAGCTGGATGCAGTTGTTTTTGGCCTGTAGTTGAATTTTTTAGTATTAATGTTGTCTTTGATGTGAGATACTTATTAATTATAGGAAGGGATCAACTTACAGTAACTATAATTGTGAAATTATATAAGCTTTGCAGTTACATTTTCATGTTTCGGTTGCTTACAAATAGTAATGAAAGACAAAAGATGTGTAGTATCTTTTTCTTTCTAAGTACTTTTGGTTCCTCTCAGAATTACCTGCAAAGATCGTACAGAGATCAACCCAAAAAAGAGATCCCAAAGAAAGATGCTGCGGTTCTTGATTATTAGTTTTTTCTTATTTTTTTGGTGTATATACGATTTTATTTTCAGTTTGGTAGCCATATTTCAATACGGTCTTGATGCTGTTTTCAGATTTTTTTTTTACAAATTGATGAGTGGTGAACATTATTTTCCACATTCCAAAACAAAAGTATAGTGTCACCATCTCTCTTATAGAAAAAGCAATTCAAATTTTAGTTTCGGATAACCCACTATTTTTTTTAATGGAAAGAGGGTATCACTTGAGTTTTTGGGAACAAACTAAAAGAATCCTAGATTGTTACTAGCCCAATCAGACTTTATTAACCATATAGAAATTGTATTATGGAGATTAAAGTTAGGGTCATTCTTTCTGTACCCCAAACTTTTATCATGCACTCTCGCATTTTGGAAATGATCGTTTTATTCTTTTCTCTTTTATATTTGTCACAATTATATTCCTTTTTTCTTTTATCGAAAAAAGTTAGTTATTAATATTTTGTTAGTGGAAATAATTGAATCCAAAATATATTTTTCTCTCTCTTCTAAACTCATCAAACTAACCTTATAATTTTTAAGTGTTAGTGGAAAAGTTGAACCCATACCCTCTCTCTCACTTTTCGATGGCCTCTTCCTCAAGCTAGAATGATTCAAACCATGAAGATGAGGTTAAAGTGAGTTCACTAAAGCAACCAGATTGAATGATACAGAATGCTCTCAGTGTGAAATGTTTGATAGTGATATGATGGTGTTCGAGTTCTTAAGAAAGATTAGGTCAACTTTCAAGGAATGTGACTAGAGAAGACAACATAAAATGCTCTAACCATGACTTTAGAGACAAATACGATGACACAATAATTTGACAACATAATAATACTAATGTCAAAGTGAATTTACATGGGGAGACACGTCTATTATAGGCTAAGATGTCTTTAAATTTGTAGAAGAAAAACTCTAAAAACCTTAACTTGGCTAGCTTGAAAATCAAGGCAAAAGTTCTCTCCATTAGGAAGAAAACATGTGGCCACTAACATGAGAGAATCATCTCAATTCCTAGAATGATATATGGTCACTACTTATGAGAAATCTTTTAGTAACATGACACATGGTCATTCTCTCCAAATGTCGGTCACCCTTCTCTCTTGCTCACCAAACAAAGTTCTAAAAAGAAAGTTTTCATATTCAAAATTGTGCTTAATCCAATCTAGTGCATAAAATTCATACGTTAAAGGCTGAGAAAAATTTTAAAAAAGAGAATAAGATTTTCTAAGTGAACTAGATTGTTAAGAGGATACATAGAGAATAAGTGGTGAAATGATAAATGTGTTTTTACATATAAATTCAAAAATGACAACAACAAATACAAATTTGTATGCAAAATCTGATAATATATACTATAGGGGACCATGGCATAAGAATAGTTGAAAAAAGAAACAATATGATATATTAAAAGGAATTTGGTTAATCACTAATCCATGCATCGACAAGCATATACAAACAAAAGTAGAAAAATAAAACATTGGATAGACAAAACTTTTAGTATGAGAAATGCAGCCGCAAAAGCATATCTCAATAGGAATTAGAAATAGGTGCAAAAGCTAAAATTAAAAGATCAATCTAGTAAAAAGGGAAGAAAGTAGGATTAGAACGATGAACTTATATATTTTTTTTTTGTTTTAAACATGCGAAATGATCTTTGGTGTTTGTAATTCAAATTTTGTAAAAAGGTTGTAGTATTACAAATATTCTTCATACCCAATCAATTCTTTATCCTAAAAAAAAAAAGCAAAATCTGTGTGTTTATAAATATTTTCTTAAATCCTATTTTTATTTTTACTTAATAAAATATTTTCAACTCATATTTGCATTACTGACCATTTTCTTACGAATCTGTCATAATTTATAACAAATTGTAAAACATGTAAATGAAAAATTATTTATTTATAATGTAAGGAAAAAGAAGTACATGCCCCGTTGGAGGTAACCCAAAAAGACAATCTAGTATAGGACCACCACACGTATTTTCATTTAACAAGAAACCAAGAAGGTAGAAATTAGAAAATGTACGGATTTTAATATTTTAGCTCATTGATATTGTATTATAATTTATAGGACCACTCACGTATATTTATTTAGCAACAAATCAAGAAGGAAGAAATTAGAAAAGGCATGGATTCTAATATATATATATATATATATATATATATATTAACTGCATAATTCACTTTCATGCTATTATATTTAATCTTATCGCATACAATGTTCGATTTGATGTATGAACCACTTAGATTTTATTTGACAATCTTTCCTAGAAGAATATCATTATTTTTTGCATGTTGTGTTCTAGCAATAACTTGTTAGGTTAAAATATGCTTCCCCACAAAAGAAAAAATCAAAGGTTCATGTGTAACGAAAACAGATGATTATTATATACTTTTTGTCTAATGAAAATGAAATTTCAAAGTAAAAATTCTAATGGTATATGCGTATCAACTGTAACCAATTTATTATTCATAAAGTCAATTAGTTATAGTAGCATTACATTTCTTGGTGATTATAATATTTTTAAAAAAATATTTTTAAAATAATTAATAAATGTAGAAAATAATAATAATAATAAGAGTTTTGATATTTAAAACTGAGGTTTTTAATCAATTTACAAGTGGAAAGATAGTCGTTTCTTTAACATTTGTTATTTATGATCTAAAATAATTAAGATTTTTAATATAGTTAATACAATTATAAAATAGTCTCATGTCTATTCTTATTATATAAGTTATGTTTAAGCTAAAACTTGATAATTAATGTACGGAAACAATACTTTACGAAATTATTAAAAATATCCACAATATTCTTTTTTAACACAATAATTCACTTCATTTGAAAAATTAGACTTGCGACATTTCACTTCCATAATTCATTATTTTATTCTCCATTCCTCTCATCTTAATCAGTCCGACAGACACTACCTTGATGAACAAGTCGACACTAATCCTCTACACAACCCAATATAATTAAAAAATTAGATCATGCCTATGATACTTCCCTTTCGTCGTACAATATTTTATTCTCCTCTCGTCTCATCTCTACCAGTCTGATAAACACCATAACGACGAACATGTTGATGCTAATTCTCTCCTTGCACAACTGAACATGATTACAAAAATTAGAACATGCTCACTAAACTTCACTTTTGTCCTCCATTACAAAAAATCAAAATATTATATTTTAGATGACAAAAAAAAACAAAAACTGGCTAGATGAAAAATAAAAGAATTCACTTATTACCCATCTTGTTATTTAACCCGTTATCCGTTTAAGAAATAATCATAATTTTTTTAAAATTCACAAGTATATGTAAATATCCACAAATATTTTAAAAAATATTCTATAAAATTTTAAAATAAAATTAAAAAAGATATAAAATATAATATAAATTAAATATAAATTATGATTTAGTTTTAATTAGATTTAACCTAACAAAATATAAATTTATTTTAATTTTAATTTAATTTAAATTAATAAAATATAAATTTAATTTTAATTATTGGCAAATAAAAGATACCACAATTTGAGTAGATCCAATTCATTTATAAATAAATATTAAAATATTAATTATCTATTACTCATAAATAATAAATACTCACGAATACAACTTATATTCATCACAAATTTTATTGATAAATATCCACGAATTGCTATATCTATTCACAACATCCATCCCTTACCGTCCGTGGCAACACTTCCCTCAAACCTGTATAAATAAACACTTCAAATACTCACATATCCGAATGCGGCTATAGTATATTCCTTCATTAAAAGACAGTTAATCATTAAGAGCCTTTTAGGTTTATATATAAATTACATAGGAAAAATATGAAATATTAATTTTGATAGTAACTACACAATACCATTTTTATATGACTATAGCCAATTCTCTAAACTATTTCATTTAATCTTTTTTTTACAGGATAATACTTCTCTAAACTCTTTCATATTTAATTTTATATTTTAAGTTAGGAAAGACAATACGATAAGGTGAATGAAAATATTATTATTTTTGTTTTTATTTTTAAAATGAAAATTCATCTATATTATTGTCTCATGAAATTTTTATTTCATTTTCGTTTTTATCAAGTGTTGTATATATATATATCCATACGTGAGTCCGGCCTGATAACTATTTTCCATATTAATAAAACATTTATTTTACACAAAAATAAATATCACATCAAAGTAAAGGTAATATATCAAAAGTTTAATATAAAAATGATACACATTCTCTTTTATTCAATGTCAAATATAATATATATATATATATATATATATATATATATATATATATATATATATATATATATATATCAAATTAAAGTACCAAATAATAATTGAATTAAAGTTAAACAATTGTAGAAAGAAAATAAATATGATCAAATGTGTTGATTTTGGGGAAATTGATAATTGCATTCTTTGAAATGCTATAGTGTTTGTACAAAATCATACAAAAAAAAATTATAATCAAGATTATAGAAAAAAAAATCTTGAAGATTTGAATAAACTTAGTAAATATCGAAAAAATTGAATCGTTAATGTAAAATAGAATTTTGATAACAAAACAAAAGTTTTTCAAATAAAGTAAAATTAAGAAACAGAAGGAACAAAGAAGATAAACTTGTTATTCCATGTGCTAAAGTTTACCCAATGAAACACTTAAAATTGAATGAAATAATTTTATATAAAAATAATAATAAAAAAATATTAAAAATGAATAGAAATAATCAAATATGTATTCTAGAAATTATTTGATTCAATAAAATTGAAATTTGTGTTTTCTAAAATGCAATACATATTTTGAATAAAATCACATAAAAAAATACAATTAAAGTCGTGAAGAAGAGATTAAATATCTTAAAAATACAAATGAACTTTATAAATTTAGAACAATTAAACAGTTAAGAGATAATAAAAATAATTAAACAAATTTGGTAATCTTTAATTTCTACCAATTAAACAAATTTTTTAAAACAGTTACATCTATTAAATTCTACACTAATTCTCACAAACTTTACTTCTAAATTCATTCTCCATTACTTCCAAATCCACTCAAATAAACACAAAAAAAAGTTTACCCTCAAATCCACTCAATCATTCCCTCCCAAATCATCTCCTTCAAACTCCCTCAAGTGAACACACCCTTAAGAGATAATAAAAATAAATAAATAATAAAAGAAAAAAAGAAAAAGAAAGAGTTACCAAACTAATAAATCATTTGTGTTTTAATAATTTAAAACTGTTTCGGTGTACATTTTCCTGTGTGTCTCTGTTGCTCCTGGATGTCTGGGATGCTTGCATTTCTTCAACTGTTGTCCTTCGTATTCACCAAAGGAGGGGGAGGTACCTGCAAAGATACTCCGACGTTCAAGTCAGATATGAGTTGTGGAGCTGAAGCTCAGAAGAGAGTAATTGGATACTGCTCTGAAATATTATTCAGGATCTCTAGAGCATAAAGAGAACGTACCTGGACTTGGGTCCTGTCACTGTATTTATAAAGAATAAAAATAACCACCTTACCTAAAAGTGTGGTTAGTGGCTTTGACTGATATTTTAACTGTCTAAAATATCTAAGATATTTATGTTATTACATAAATATCCTTACTACATAACAAAAACTATAACAAGAATTAAAACAAATAAATATGTACTTTTTATTTTTATCCTCATTTAATTTTATGTCAACATTTACGCAATTCTAGAAGAAATTTGGCGACAAATGAATTATTGATATATAAAATAACTTTTTATCATTTTGATGATTTGGTGGGCAGCATATAAGAATGATAAACTTAGTTGTGTTGTTCAGAATAGAAACATTTTTCCAATATTCATGGCTGAATTTGGTGACTATTTTGTGCTGCTTCTCTTGTGGCTATCCTCAATATTCTTGTTACATGTAATCCTAAAAAAGTTTCGTATGAGGCCACGCCTACCACCAAGTCCTAGACCCCTCCCTGTATTAGGACACCTGCACCTCCTCACCAACCTCCCCCACCAAGCATTTCACACCATCTCATCACGCTATGGCCCTTTGGTCTACCTCTTCTTTGGTTCCAAACCTTGTGTTCTTGTTTCATCGCCTGAAATGGCATCTCAGTGCCTCAAAACCAACGAATCATGCTTCCTAAACCGACCCAAAAGAACAAATTTGGACTACATCACATACGGTTCTTCAGATTTTGTGCTGGCACCCTATGGACCTTATTGGAGGTTCATGAAAAGGGTTTGCATGACTGAACTCCTCGGAAGCCGCATGCTTCACCAGCACCTTCCCATTAGAGCTGAGGAGACAAGGCTGTTCTTGAACAGCATGATGCAAAAGGCTGGTTTCAGAGAGGAGGTGAACATAGGCAAGGAGCTAGCCATGCTCACAAATAACATAATCACAAGAATGGCTTTGAGAAGAAGGTGTTGTGATGTTGAAGGGGAAGGGCACCAGTTGATTGAGCTGGTGAAAGAGATGACTGAGCTTGGTGGGAAGTTCAACTTGGGAGACATGTTGTGGTTTGTTAGGAAGTTGGACTTGCAGGGGTTTGGTAAAAAGCTTGAGAGAGTTAGAAGTAGGTACGATGCCATAATGGAGAAGATCATAAAGGAACACGAAGATGCAAGAAGAAAGAAGAAGGAAAAAGGTGGTGATGGAGATGAAACAGTGAAGGATTTACTTGATATTCTGCTTGATATCTATGCTGATGAACATTCAGAGATTAGATTAACAAGAGAAAATATCAAGGCCTTCATAATGGTAATTAGAAGTCCCTTTAAAGATTTCATTCAGGAACTTTATAAAGTAAACTTACAATGAGATTTTTGGTTATGTAATTTGCAGAATATGTTTGGTGCTGGAACCGAGACATCAGCCACTACAATAGAATGGGCTTTGGCTGAGCTAATCAACCATCCAGACATGATGGTAAAAGCAAGGGAAGAGATTGAATCAGTGGTTGGAAAGAACAGATTGGTGGAGGAATCAGATATTCCTAACCTTCCTTATGTTCAGTCCATAGTGAAGGAAACAATGAGGCTTCACCCCACAGGACCTTTGATAGTGAGGCAATCCACTGAAGATTGTAATGTTAAAGGGTATGAGATTCCAGCAAAAAGCACTGTGTTTGTGAATGTATGGGCCATTGGTAGAGATCCAAAGTACTGGGAAAAGCCAGTTGAGTTCAAGCCAGAGAGGTTCCTTGATGAAGAGGGAAAAAGCCCTTTGGATTTGAAGGGGCAGCATTTTGAACTTTTGTCATTTGGAGCTGGGAGAAGAAGCTGCCCTGGTGCTTCACTGGCTTTGCAGATCATTCCCACAACACTGGCTGGAATGATTCAGTGTTTTGAATGGAAGGTTGGTCAAGATGGTAAAGGAGTAGTTGACATGGAAGAGGGACCTGGAATGGCACTTCCTAGGGCACATCCCTTGCTATGTCTTCCAGTCGTTAGGCTTTGTCCTTTCGCTATAAGGGTATGTTAAGATCAACTTTTTCCTAAGCCCTTGCACCCAAATGAACAAGAACATAATATGATATCATGTAGGAATGTCCTTTTAACATTTTCTTAAGTAAAGCTGGCATGGATTAATGTTGATTGACTTTGTTATTATATATATGTAGTTTGTTATTTTCCTGTATGAAATGTTTGATTTTGAATGATGGAAACAACACATAGAATAATAAAATGGGGGTAATGTTAATCATAGCAATAATACATACACTAGAGGACAGGGAACATCAAATATCACCTATTTATGCCATGGACCACCAATAACTAAATATTAATTAAGGTAGCTATTTATAAGATTAATACAACTTCAAAAGAATAAAATTGTAAACACTTTTGAATTGCCAACCATATTATTTTGAGGTACTTTTTAATCATTTTTTAATTATGTTTTGTAAACGACTAATTAATTTCTAATAAGTTTAACTTCGAATATATCATGACAAAATTGAGAAAAAAAAATACAAAAGTTGTGTCATGTGATTAGTTAGTTAATCAATTTTAATTATAATCAGCCAATAACTTTGGATTTTTACGATGAAGAGATCAAATTTTGATGCAGTCATACGCTTTCCACTGATTAAAAGTGGTTAGAATCATTTTCGTTATGAAACGTTGGTATCCAAAAAAATAGCTTGAGTTCTGTTTATGGTGGAAGATTGCAGAGGGTACAGAATTTTAGAGTACAATCTAATGTGTTAGTGATAAATGTTTTAATTTTTACCATAATTATCTTCAAATCATTTTAGCAGACTCTTTTTTATTAAGTTATCACAATTTTTTTTTTAATTCAGAAGTATTGGAATCTATAAAAAAGTCGATCTTTCTGAAAAATGAAACTTGTGAAAAGGAAAAGCGTTTAAACGCGTTTCTTTGAGAAAATTTACTTGGATAAAGAAATTTAAATATTTAAATATATTAAGTTCAATTGTTTTTACTTTAGATAATTTAAATTTATTGAATTTTAATTAGTGCAGATAATATTTTAATTAACACTAAATAAAAAAATTAATATTTAAAAATACTATTAATGAATTTTTTTTATTAAAGTTAATCAAACACCATTAATATTTTTCGATTGATGTTGAATAGGATTTTCTGGGTTGATATTGATTGAAGTCATTGGTCGTTATTTTAATTCAATTGTTTTTGCTATTATCCCAATTGAAAATTCTTCCTGAATTACGAATTATATTAATTCAAATAAAGGTTTTTTCGTCATTCATTACTAATTTAACAAAACTTCTTTTGTTTGACACCTGTCCTAAATGGAGGTTTTTTCGTCATTTTATTATTTTCTGGCCAGTTGACTATTATATCCTTACCTTTATCTTTTTCTCTCATCCTATGCAGCGCTATTTTCGTATTTTTGGCATTCCCGCTTTTTCTCCGTTTTGACGTTATGATGGACGTAATTTCCCGCTCTTCTTCTTCAAAGTTTGTTCTACTACTCCTTATTATGTGACCAGAAAACTGAAGTTCAGGTATTCTTGAACCTAATTTGGTTTTCGTATCTTCGTTCTGAAAGAAGTTATTTTCGTTATTGCGTATCTTCTCCGTCTTCTCTTGGTATTAGCCTAAACTGTATCATCTGATTTGTTTTTCGTATATTTTTTATTTTTCTGAAAGAAGGTTTTTTCGTTTATGCTTATCTTCAAAACCGCAACAACAATGGTGAGGGGTTTGAGTTGGCTTTGTAAGAGAAGAAAACAGGGGAGAATGTATACCACTAGGCCTATTTTCTAGACAACTTCAAAGGATCCAAAACAATGTAAACCAATGTTTATGCAATTCTACTGAATGTTGCATGTGAGGTTGCAGTTTCACCAATGCAAAATCACCAACTTGCATTTGGACATCACGCTTATTTTTATCAGCTTGTTGCTTCATATAATTTTGGGATTTTAACAAATGTTGTTGTAATTGAATAAGCAATTGATCTCGGACACAATTTCATGTAATAATCAAACACATAACCACCTTGTTACAATTTGAACAATTCGACCATAGGGCAATCAAAGGGATGATATTCTAAAGCTGGCGTAAGAGCCAACCAATGAGATATCCCTAATTGGAAACGTGACATTCATCGAGTTAATAGGGGAGGAAGTTTTGGTCGATGTCCTTCCATAAAGATGAGAACTGTTATGCAGAAACAAGGTTAAGGAAGCTTGAATCTGTTCCATGCAAAGATTTTTCTCCCGATAATGATGTTCAGTTGTTTCACCAATATGACGAATTTCCTCTGCGTGAACGTTCATTGTTGTTTGTAAGTCGCGCAATCTTATATTCTCAGTCATGAAAGTCAATGAAATAAACATGTGTTTTATTATTGAATCAACCAGCTGAAACGTCAATAATATTAACAAGATTACAATGATCCAAATTGTTGTTACGTCTTTGTAAAGTTTCCACCACTATACCTGAGAAAAAGAAATTCCAAGATTAAGTAGAGGATAGAAGAATGTTGTCAGAAAAAAGAAAAAAAAAAGAATATTGTAGAAGAAATTAGTACAAGATATTTTTTCTATATCTTTTCCAATACGAAATCTTTTCATTTATTGTTAGTTTTCTTCTTACGTGTGTCACACCTGTCATGTGTCTTTCCTAGATCAGTTGCTCAGTTGCTGTTGCTGATGATCTTATAGTCATTACACAATGAAAGTGAAAAATATATCAGAAGTTAAAGATTGAATATTTTACTTCCCTTATCTTCATTGCTAAAATATCGTTTTATCAATTGAAAATGGTTAGTATTTCATTATCTCAAGAATTAATATGATAGCTTCATTTAAGAGGTAATATTAATTGCAATCAAAATCATCTTCCTGATTATACTATCTTGACTTTGACTTTTATTCATACTATACATTCAGAATTTCATACAAAACAAAATTATTCACTTCATATTTTAGGAATGACTGTGAATTCAGGTATTATCTCAAGAATTTTGTATTTAATGATTGCCACCAACAATGTATTACAGCTTATAATTCATCATCCATTCCAAAACCTTTAGTCTGTTATGTGAATCTGGATGTTCTATGTTGCTGATTACCATCATTCTAAAAACTTAATAAAAGTAGCCTGATATTTCTAATGTATTGAAAAATTTAACTCAAAAAATATATCTTTATTTTTCTCTTAGAATTATTTTATGAAAAAACAACTAATATTTTTTTCCCAAAAATTATTACGTTTAGTAATATTACATTTGAAAAAAAATAAGGGAATAAAAAAATAAATATTTATTATTTATATTACACAACATAATATAAATATAATATACTTTTTCTCTTTCATTTGCATTTCATTTTTCTTTTCTCTCTTATTTTATACATTATTTGTTATATATTTTTCATGTCTTTTTTATAAGAACTAAATTTGAAAGTTGAGTTTATGTTTTTTACTGGGATTAATTTACAATGTCTCGTGCGTTAATTTCCTTTTACAAAAATACCTCTAATTATCGGTTTTTTCTGTGTTTAATGAATCGGTAAAACACATTAATGTGTTAGACTTTTTTATGATTTGAATAATTTTATTTTATCCTTCCATATTAATTTGTATAATTTTATTTCATGCCCTCAAATTAATAAAACCAATAGAAATTGAGGCAACAAATATATCACACATATGAAAGATTAAGTGAATTAAATATTCGAAACACAAACATAAAAAGATGTCTCAAGAGACCATATAAATTTAATGTTGGTAACGAAATTAATTAATTTTTCATTTTATTTTTCGTGAACATGTTAACTATAGTTTTATAAAAGTGAGAAAAGCTTAATTAACTCTCTAAATTTTCAACTCTACACTATATTTTGAGGTGGAAAGTATCTTCTCTCAAGTAACCAATATCACGGAGGAAAAAATTACTCACACATGTCAGTTTTTGTTTTCATCAACAAACTTCCATATTTTTTTTATAATATTTGGTCTGTGTTTGTTACCTTGTCTTTTTCTACCATCATTATACAAGACATGAAAAATTTTCCAAGGATGTTCCAAAACTTACACGCAATCATGGCGGAAACAGAAGCTCAAACCTACGTGCAACTCTTCTTCATCTGGTTACTCTCCACCATCGTGTTTCGCGCCATACTCTGGTCCATGCGCCGCCATCCCCGCCGTCCACCTGGGCCACCCTCTCTCCCGATCATCGGCCACCTCCACCTGATCTCCGCCCTCCCTCACCGGTCATTCCAGGCACTGGCCACGCGCTACGGGCCCATCATGCAGATCTTCCTGGGGTCTGTTTCGTGCGTTGTGGTTTCGTCCCCGGAACTGGCGAAAGAGTTCCTGAAAACTAACGAGAGTAGCTTCTCGAACCGTTTTGTAAGTGCGGCGGTTCACCACCTGTCGTACGGATCTAAAGGCTTCCTCTTCGCGCGCTACGGAAGCTTCTGGAAGTTCATGAAGAAGATATGCATGTCGGAGCTTCTTGGTTCCCGCACCCTCGACCAGTTCCTCCACGTCAGGGAACAAGAGACTCGAAGGTATATAAAACTTTAGAAAAATATTATTTCACAGACCTAAATTTTGAACGTTAATTTGATACAATTTTTACTTACTTTTCTTTTTTTTTTCCTTAAAAAAATGAAAAATAATTCTTTCACACACCATTTTACATTTATTTGATATTATTTTTACTTATTCTTTTTCTCTTTTTTATTGAAAAAATGTAAAATTTTACACTTTTATGATAATTTTATCCTTATATCCAGTATTAAATGAATATAAAAGTGTGTTATGGTACCATTCCTCTAAAAACATACAAAATTTTACACTTTTATGACCATTTTACTATCATGTGTCAAATGAAAGTAAAAATGTGTCACGATACCATTTTTTAAAACTTTACCATATATCACACTTTTGCGACTGTTTATATATATATATATATATATATATATATATATATATATATATATATATATATATATATATATAATTATTTTTTATCACTTTAAACTGAATATTTGAAATCAAAATAATCATGTTATATTTTAGAAAAGAGAAAGTCAAATAAAATAGTTTACTAGCATGAAAAATAAACAAAAATTTTCGTAGAAATTAAAGTTACTGATTCATTTATTTTAGATAGTATATAAATATATTAATATATCTAATGGTTAAATATAATTTTATTTCTTAAATTTTGTTTTAAATTTGAAATTCTTCCATGTCTCGTATTTTCGTACCATATTATTCTCAAAAATTTAGATATAGATATATATTTCCTTAAACTCAAATATGTTAAATTTTTTACAGATCAAACTATGTTTTAAGTTATGTTTTAAGTTAGTGTTTAAGTTGTTTAAATTATTTAACAAGTTCTAATTCAAATATCAACTTAAAACACTATTTAACTTGTAAAAAAAATACTATATTTAAGTTTAAAAGATTACGTACAATCAATTCATTTTCAAAACTTTAAGATCAAAAAATATATAAAATTAAGACAAAAACAAATTTTAATTTTATGTTAAAGTTTAAGAATTAGAACATATTTAAGCTTATATAATTAGAGTCTCTTATTTTAATTTAAATACTGCAAAAACTTTTTATGTTGAATAAAATGGAATTGCTATAAACATGAGACAAAAATTAATTTTTATGTACCATTTTGCTTATTTTCTATGTAACAATAGTCTGATTTATATTTTTGTTTGATTTGAGTTAATGACGTGTTCATCTGTAGAGCAATAGTTAATTATACAAAACTATTAATGTCTCTTTTAATACTTAGAGAGAGGGGTAACTAAATATCTATATATACACCATCGAACAACATTTATTTTGAATTAATTTTAATAAGTATATATTTGAATTAATTGTATATTTACCTGACATTCACCGTAATCACGCTGTGGCTCAGGAGTCCAAAAAGTAATCTATGAAACATAAATCAAATTCAATTAGATAGGACGGTTTGTTTCTCCTTATTATGTTTTGAAAGAAGAAGGTAAGCATATTTACATCTTTTGTATGTTTTTCCTATCTGTTTATTAAACAAAAATACTTTTCTTTCATGTACTTTTGAATTAGTAATTGTTTTGAAAATGATTTCATTTATGTTTAAACTTGTTCCAATCGAACAACCGTTCATTTTTTATATCCGACAAGGTTTCTCCGCGTGTTGCGGACGAAGGGGGAGGCGCGTGAAGCCGTGGATGTAGGCGGGGAGTTGTTGACTCTGACGAACAGTGTGATATCGAGAATGGTGTTGGGACGAACGTGGTGCGAGAGCGAGGGCGAGGTGGCGGAAGTGAGAAAGATGGTGGAGGACACGGTAGAGCTGGCGGGGAAGTTCAATGTGGGAGATTTCGTGTGGGTGTGCAGGTGGTTGGATTTGCAGAGAATGAAGAAGAGGGTTGAAGAGATTGTGGAGAAGTTTGATGGGATGATGGAGAGGGTAATAAGGGAGCATATGGAGGAGAGACAGAGAAGAAAGGAGAGAGGAGATGAAGAGGAAAAAGTTAGGGATTTGCTTCACATTCTCTTGGACATTCATGAAGATGAGAGCAGGGAGATGAAGTTAACCAGAGAGAATGTAAAGGCTTTTATCTTGGTAACTAACTCTCTTTTAACTTCACTCAAAATTATTTGTTATATATAATATATGGAGTGTTGAATTTGAGAAGTTGCATCATGCAGGACATATTGATGGCAGGAACAGATACATCTGCTATAACAATAGAGTGGGCGCTAGCGGAGTTAATAAGAAACCCTAAGGTGATGGAGAAAGCGAGAGAAGAGATAGAATCAGTGAGAGGAAATAAGAGTGGAGTGATTGGAGAGTCAGATATTGTTAACCTTCCGTACATGCGAAGCATAGTGAAAGAAACCCTAAGGCTGCACCCGACAACGCCGATGATTGGAAGAGAGTCATCGGAGAAGATGAAGGTTTGTGGATATGAGATTGGAGAAAAGACGTGGTTGCTTGTGAACTTGTGGTCGATGGGAAGGGACCCTAAGGTTTGGGAAGAGGCTCTTGAGTTCAGGCCAGAGAGGTTCATGGGAGAGGAGAAACAGTTTGATATAAGAGGACAGAACTTTGAACTTATGCCATTTGGGACAGGGAGAAGGGTGTGTCCTGGTGCTTCACTTGCACTTCAGGTTGTGACCTCCAACCTTGCTGCTATGGTTCAGTGCTTTGATTGGAAGGTTGAAGGGAGTGTTAGCATGGAAGAGAAACCATCCATGACCCTTCCAAGGGCACATCCTTTGTTCTGTGTCCCTGTGCCTCGATTCTCACTTTCCTTCTAGTTTATGGGGGTTCACTATAACAATAAGACCAACTTTCACTTGAAGGTGGTCACAATTTTATCAAACCAATGTAAACTAACTATGTTTTGTTTGAGGGTAATGAATAATATTTGTTCGTTTGTAAAACCCCAACTTAATTTTCATTTATTAAAATTATATAGGTTTCTTTAAGTTTCTCTCCATAATAACGATACATTGTATATATTGTTGCTATATTTATCTATGCATGTTTCCAATCATATAAGCAAAGATTGAGTTGGGTAATTTGGAAAGTATATATTTGATTATACCATCATGGGAAAGTAGGAGCTATGATAAAGGGATTTTAGGAGTGTTTTATGGGATATACAAAATTACATTCTTGTATATATTAGGACACAATTATTGAATACAGACAAAACATTCCAAAATATCAGTTTTGACATGGTATCAGAGCCACATGACGGAAGCCGTAAAGCCTCAGACTGATGGTTCCAAGAAACCTGCACCTCCATACGATTTAAACTCAAATGACAACCCTGGTAACGTGATCACACAAGTGCAGTTGCGGGGAGAAAATTATGAAGAATGGGCCCGAGAAATGAAAGTTTCGTTACGTGCCCGCAGAAAATGGGGTTTTCTAGATGGAACTCATCAACAACCTCGATGGCACACTGGAAATGGAAGATTGGTGGACTGTTCAATCCATGCTTGTGTCATGGATAATGAATACCATTGAAACTATCTTGCGTTCAACCGTGACATATGCGGAAACTGTAAAGGAGTTATGGGAGGATATTAGAGATCGTTTTTCTATTGTAAATGGTCCAAGGATCCAATAGTTGAAGGCGGAATTAGCAGATTGCAAGCAACAAGGGATGACAATGGTTTCCTGGGAAATTAAAAACACTCTAGGACTAACTCGCAAACTATTAGCAGATTCCAAGGTGTTCATGTGGAGGATGCAAATGTGATATTCCATCTAAACTTGAAAGACGAAGAGAAGAAGAGAGGGTTCACCAATTTTTGATGGGCTATGATGATGCAAGCTATGGTACGATGCGCTCTAACATTCTGGCTGGCGATCCTCTACCATCGTTAAATCGAGTGTACGCCATTCTAGTGCAAGAAGAAAGGGTGAAAACCATCAATAGATCGAAGGAAGAAAGAGGAGCAGTCATGGGTCTTGCGGTACAGGCAGGATATAGAGCGAAAGGGAGAGGAGACACAAAAGACAAATTGATGGTGTGCTCTTATTGTGGGAAGGTAGGACATGATGCTAAGAAGTGTTTCCAAGTCATCGGATATCCTGAATGGTGGAGTGATCGCCCACGAAACGAAGGCGGAACTAATAACAAAAATCAGCACAGAAATGGGATTTCAGCAGGACGAGGCAGAGGAGGCATGGCCCAAGCTAATGCAACACATGTTGTAGGCAATCATGTGACTAGGTGTGACCCGAACTTGGGAAATCCGAGCTGCCTGGTTTGAGTAACGAACAATGACAGAATCTGGTTGAGATGCTGAACAACCGTAAGACATGTGAGAATGAGAAAATGATCGGTAAGCATCCCAACGACATATGGATAATAGACACTGGTGCTTCTAACAATATGACAGGGAATTTGAAGAGTTTTTCTGAAAAGAGAACAATACAAGGTTGTCCGATGGGATTGCCTGATGAAGAACAAGTTATTGCCACCAAAGAAGGGACGTTGATTCTCGATGGTGGTCTTAAACTTGACAATGTCCTTTATGTGCCAAAATTACAATGTAGTCTTATTTCTGTGTCGCAAATGATAGACCAAACAAAATGTGTAATGCAGTTTACACATAATCATCATGATCTTTGGCATAAACGAATGAGGCATCCTTCCTTTAAAGTTGTCCAATTGATTCCTAATGTCAATAGTAGTGGGAGAAAGTGTTTGAATAAGGTTTGTGAAATCTGTGAAGAAGCAAAGCAAACAAAAGACAAGTTTCCCTTAAGTACTTTTCGTGCAACAAGCATTTTTTATTTAATACATTGTGATTTGTGGGGTCCCTATAGAACACCTTCATCTTGTGGTGCATCCTATTTTTTAACATTAGTGCATGATTATTCTCGCGGTGTTTGGATATACTTATTGAGAGACAATAGCGAAGTATCTCAAACAATGATAAATTTCTTTGCTCTAATTGAACGCCAATTTGAAAAGCGTGTTAAAGTGGTCAGAAGTGATAATGGAATTGAATTCACTTGTTTAAAAAGATATTTCATTGATCATGGGATTATTCATCAAAAATCATGTGTGGGCACACCGCAACAGAATGGAAGAGTAGGGCAAAAATATGGACATATTTTGAATATAGCAAGGGCGCTACGATTTTAAGGGAAACTTTCGATCCAGTTTTGGGGTGAATGTATTCTGACCGCTGGGTACCTGATTAATCTGACTCCATCCCTCACTCTTGGTGGTAAAACACCATATGCACTTATCCATGGAAAATCTCCTTCCTATGACCACTTAAGAGTGTTTGGCTCACTATGCTACACACACAATCAAGACAGAAAAGGAGATAAATTTGATAGTAAAAGTCATAATTGTATTTGTTGGCTACCCTTATGGACAAAAGGGATGAAAATTATTCGACTTAGAGAAAGAGGTATTCTTTGTTTCCCGATATGTCAAATTTGTTGAAACAAAATTCCTTTTTGAAGAAGCAAGCATCACATATCCTCTTACTCAAGTGTCCATCAACCCTCCTTTCCCGGGAGAAGAATATCTTGTACATGACGACACAAATATTGATGTCAGGGGGTACTAGCGAAGCGCATGATGAAACCCAACGCCTTGAACCTATTCTATAAACACAGAACTGCACAAATGCAATGTCCGGCAGTAGCGATGAACCAGAAAGCAACATTGCTTCCTCCTCACAACTTGGAAGAGGTCATCGGATCAAGCAATCTTCTGTGAAGTTACGTGAGTATGTGACAAACACCATGATCAAGTTGAGCCCATCTGTTCGTTCCTCCGCTACATCACATCATTCTGGTGCGTGTTATCCTATAGCTCACTATGTTAATTGTGATAGATTTTCATATCAGCATCGTCAGTTCCTTGCAGCAGTAAATGTGGATCGACAACCTATGCATTTTTCAAAAGCTATACAAGATTCACGCTGGCAAGCAGCCATGGCCAATGAGCTTCAAGCTCTTTAAAATAATGGCACATGGACCTTAACCACCTTACCTCCAGGGAAGAAAGCTTTGGGTTGCAAGTGGATTTACAAAATCAAGTATCACTCAGATGGTACCGTTGAGAGCTTCAAAGCAAGGCTAGTCATTTTGGGAAATTACCAAGTTGAAGGGATAAACTACACTGAAACTTTTGCCCCAGTGGCAAAAATGGTTACTGTACGTACAATATTGGCTGTAGCTGCTGCTGAAGCATGGGAACTTCACCAAATGGATGTTCACAATGCTTTCCTACACGATGACCTTCAAGAACATGTGTACATGAAATTGCCCCCCGGCTTCATGGTGGAAAACCAAGGAATGGTCTGCAAACTCCATAAATCGCTTTATGGTTTACGACAAGCACCAAGATGTTGGTTTGCTAAGCTCTCTGTTGCTCTGAAGAAGTATGGGTTTCGGCAGTCTTGTTCTGATTATTCCCTATTCACTTTGCGGACTGCCACTATAAATATTGTAGTGCTCGTTTATGTGGATGATCTTATTATTTCAAGTGATGATTCTGAAGCTATTCGCCGATTTAAAATTTATCTTCATACATGTTTTCATATGAAAGATTTGGGGAGATTGAAATATTTTCTTGGAGTGGAAGTTGCTTGTTCACCCACAAGAATTTACTTGTGTCAAAGAAAATACGCCTTAGATATTATCCTTGAGGCAGGTTTACTTGGAGTCAAACCAACTCCTCTTCCTCTTGAAGAAAATCATCGCTTAGCATTGGCTGAAGGTCCTTTGTTGTCTGATCCAGCTTGTTATCGACGTCTTGTTGGACGCCTCATCTACTTGTGTTTCACTAGACCCGAGCTGTCTTACAGTGTCCACACTTTGTCTCAATTCATGCAGCAACCTCGAGAAGATCATTGGCATGTTGCTTTACGTGTGGTTTGTTACTTAAAAGGGAACCCCGGGCAAGGCATTCTTTTGCGTAGTGACAGTGATTTGAATTTGTATGGGTGGTGTGACTCGGATTGGGTTGGTTGTCCACTTATTCGCAAATCTGTTACAGGATGGTACATCTCTCTTGGTCGCTCTCCTATTTCATGGAAGACCAAAAAGCAACACACAGTCTCCCGATCATCTGCCGAAGCAGAATATCGTTCCATGGCCAACACCATATGTGAATTGAAGTGGCTGAAAGACATTTTATCTAATCTTGGTGTGCCTCACCCTCACCCAATTCATATCCATTGTGACAGTCAATCCGCTCTTCATATAGCTAAGAATCCGGTTTTCCATGAACGCACAAAGCACATTGAGGCTGATTGCCACTTTATTCGTGATGAGGTTCTTAAGAATACTATTAAGCTCTCTTATGTCCGTAGTCGTACTCAGCTTGCCGATATATTCACCAAGGCTCTTGGAACAAAGCAATTCTTATTCTTGTTAAGCAAGTTGGGCATCCAAAATTTTGCATGCGCCCACTTGAGGGTGGGTAATAACGATATGTGGTATATATTGTTGCTATATTTATCTCTGCACGTTTCCAATCTTATCAGCAAAGATTGAGTTGGGTAATTTGGAAAGTATATATTTGATTATACTATCATGGGAAAGTAGGAGCTGTGATAGGGGGATTTTAGGAGTGTTTTATGGGATATAGAAAATTACATTCTTGTATATATTAGGACACAATTATTGAATACAGATAGAACATTCCAAAATATCAGTTTTGACACTCCACAATTTTATGAACTTTTCATTTGAAGTTTTTTTTAAGACGAATGTGGGCTTTATCCTGACATTTATGAATATAGGACAGTTGGTGACTTAAAATTTACACTTTAAAGTAAATCATCTGAAGTTCTAAAGATTTCTAAATTCAACTATCAGTTAGAATGACTTTTTTATCAAATTAAAAACAGTGTTGTGTCATTAATCTTATTGTTATTTTTATAAATTTTTTGGGGAAAAAGTGATAATGACAATAAATTTAGAAGTTGTCTATAATGGTAAGAACTCTCAATTAAATTAAGATCGTTCTCACTCATAATGAATTTTTTTTATATTTTTTAGATTAATTATATTTTTGGTTTTAGTTTTTCTTTAAAATTTTGTTCTATTTAAGTTATTTTTTATTTAGAAAGTAAGAGATTACTAATGTTGTTTTCTTTACATGACAAATGATATGTTATGTCCCAATCTTTTTAAGACTTGAAAATTTAAATAGAATGAAATTTGAAAGAGGGATGAAAAACCAAAAACACGTAATAGTTTAATGACAAAAAAACATAATTAACCCTTTCTTTTAAACATAACTGAATGTGAAATAATTTGTAAACCTAGGTGGTGTCAGAAATATGAATATGTGGATTAAAAATAATTATTATTATTATAAAATAATATCAAATAATACTTAAAATTTATCTATTTGTGACATCTTATTGTTCGTGTGATTCGTTGTCCTTCATCACTTTGTTCATTTTGCGAAAAGTAAGGATGTTGAACAACTAAGTGTGATGACTGAAAAGACACTAGTGGAAGATAAAATGACATTGATGAAGTACTTGAATTATGTGGAGATGGTGATGTCATGCTTAAAGTCACAAACATGTATTCAGCACCAAAGGTTGAAGGAGATGAAAAGAATGCGTAGAAGGATAGGACTTGTTAGAAGGGGTTGTTAGATAGGTGTAGAAAATCTACAAAAGATCCAACATGGATAGGAAAATGTTTTGAAGGAGAGTGGAGAAGTTCTTGTAGCGTATGATACTGTACCATAAATAATAAAATTGTTGTCATCGAAATATTGTAAAAATAGAAATATGTAACAATGTAGTTTATGTACCACTATATGTACGATTTACTGTCACGTAAATTATCATCATTTCATCTTATGTTCTTTGAATGACAATTTTTTGTCATTCCAGAGTACAATTTGTTGCTTATGATATGTTCCTCAATCTCTGTTATTTCTTCCTCTAAGTTATCCTTGTGAGTTTGATCGAAGTTGAGTGGATCAAAAGAAATATTTTGTCCTGAACCCAAATTTTCGCACTACCTTATTTCTGTTTATTAAAATTCAATCTTTACATAACAAATTACAAGAACGATTATCAAAGAAGTTCATGTTCACACCCAATAAAACAGAACCTGGTGGCGGTGAAAGTATGCAACATTATTCGACTAAATCTAAGGAATTTATCATTCTTTCCACTACAAAAAATTCCCATGTCTATCTAACATTAAGTTAAAGACGAATAAAGACAAGAGAATAACCTTCTAAAGCATCTTTTGAACTTCACTTACTCCATACCCTTCCATGCTGTTTTCTCCTTTTTCTTTCATTATTCACTATTTCTTGTGTCTTCTTCAACCTAATTCATATACACGTTGTCAAATTACTACAACACACATATCTCATATCATGCATATATCAAAGTTTCCACAAGATAGGCTAAGGGCAAAATGGGCTTTTAGCGACAAAATTTTCCATTTTGAAAAGTTATGAAAGAAAGACAAGAGAATCAATGAAAGTGGGCAGCGATTACGTGCAAGTCCACCTCGATCTTATTCTAAAAAATCTATCTTTGTCCTCTCAAATGGGTTGGCAATAAACTTTTACAAAAAAAATGGAATTTTTAGCAGTGCCTTTTCTTACCTTTACTTTAATTATCAAAGTGTCTACATGAAGCACAAAATTGTGGAATGTTCCTCTAGCATGGTTAGAAAAGCACATTGATATCTTTAGCCAAATAAATAAATAAATATAAAAGGAAAAAGAAAGCACCTTTGTATCATTTTTCTCAATCACCATTTTCAATCTTTAATGGGTTCCTCTTAATTTTCTATATGCCTAAATAAAATATTCTCTAGTTTTCAGAAAGTGACCTTTGAAAGAGGCCCAATTTCCCACCCAAGATTAACAAAAAAGGACAAAGTTATCTTGAAGCGTTTTTTGCACAATGATTCTCAATTCATAAAGTGTCTTGAAATTGGTACAACTCTTATGATATAGAAAGTTGTTGGTTGGCTTTGGAAAAGCCTTTTAGTCATGAGTGTTATATACCGTGAGAGAAACATTAACCTTGTTTTACAACAACCAAAAACATCCGTGAGAGAGTGTAAGAGTTGTCCACTTGTTGTGCTAGACAGTGAGGTGTGGGTGAGAAGCAGAAGTCAGAGAAGATTTATTATCAAAGAACCCCTTGGAACATTTTCTGCAATTAGAGGTAAGGGGTTTAACTTATAGTGTATGATGGGTAGAAGGTGATTATTTTTAAAGTGATGATGCATTCATGACCTTGGTATAATATCTTTTACGTATGGATTGGGTAGAGGGGTGGTCGTATGTTAATTTTCATTTTGCTATTGTAATGGGTATATATGTTTTGGGCACTTGGAATGATGCATGTTTATGGAAAATATGATGGGTACACTTAAACCATGTTGTATTGTGTATCATTTTGCATCCTTTTTACCTTGTATGAGTTAAACACCTTGAAGGGACACTTATCTATACTCTTTGACCAAGAGTGTGGGTAGGATGGGAGTGAGAGTTGTCTTCCATTGTTGGAAGAAAAAGACTTGGACTATGAAAATGAGAATGAAGGAGTGAAGTGTGATACTTTGAAGGAGTATAAAGAAGAGGAGGAGAGCTTAGAGAGAGTTTCTTCAAAATGGGTTGTTTAGTTTTGTGATAGAAAGAGAAGATGAGGAAGAAACGCGAACAGAGGGCACAATTTTGGATCATCAAGGTTGGTGTGATGTGTGGAAGAGGATCATGAAGAGAGAAGATTGGAAAAGATGAGAGTCTTGGACTTTGGGTTGTTCACGTAAAAGAGAGAAGGGAAATTGAAGAGAAGAGGGAGGGGAGAGAAGGTTAGTGTCTCATGTAAGTGTTAAAAATAAAAAGTGTGTTGGTAGTGTGTTGGTACTTGAGGAGAGAGAAAAGAAAAGGGAATGAGATGGTTTTATTAGTGATACATGAAAGAAAAAGTAAACAAGATGGAGGGACAAAGAGAAACTTACGTAAAAAGCAAAAAGGAGAGAGAATTTTTTTTTTTTTGTGTGAGAAAAATAAAGTTTTGATTTTAGAATAAAAAAACTTGTGGGGACCACTTGGGTGGTAGAATTAAAAGGAGAGTGTATTTAAGGTAAAAAGGGGTATATTAAAAAGTGTGTTTTAATTTGTGTTGTAATTTTAGTAAAAGCGGATGTGCACCACAAATATTGGTTTTAGTGGATGGGTTGTGAAATTAACAATTTCACTTGGGTGTATCAGTAAGAAAAGTAATTTAATTAATTAATTGTGAAAATTAAGTTATTTAATTAATTGTGAATTTTAATAAATTGTTGATTAATTTTTCTAGTGTTATTTTAAACAATTATTGAGAATTGTTGGTTATTTTCTTAGTCTATTATTGGTTTATTTATACATGTTATTGAAAATATGTATGAATTTGTGATTGAGCACATCTATTTTGTTTGATGTCTTCTACGTAGACTATGTTATTTACTTTGTAACTTCGTCTAATACTATAATAAATGCAAGTCTTGCGTGAGACTGAGATTCAAGTGTCACCTCCTTCTACGTGAAGAGGTGAATGTTTCACCCGATGACTTCGGCTCGTGTTGAGTATAGTGTATCGTTACGTGTAGTATCGATGTTTTTACTCGTTAGTCCTAGAGGAGTCAGGAAGATAGGTCTGAAGTCGCGATGGAAGACGGCTCGAGTTGCATGTTATTGAGAACAGGTTATGACGACGAATTACAAGGAAAAGACATTAGTTTATGAAAGGCTTCTCAGCGATGTCATGTTTTCCGTTGTTATACATATATAGAGTCATGGATTTGTTATAGTTTATGTGTAATGTGTTTATGATGTGTTGTTATATGCTATTTTCAATTACTCACCCTTGTATGTTGTGGTTGTATGTTGTGATTGTGGTTTCCACATGCGATGATCGTACTTGTACGGGAGTACGGGAGTAAATGATAATGCAGATAAAGCTGAACTGGAATAGATCTTCGAGAGAGACGGAAAATAAAACTTGTTGGGATTTTTATAATGTTTTCTTATTAAGTTTGTTTGATTTTGTTATTTTAAGGATGGTTTGTTGTAATGTATCAACTGATGTGTGTATGATTTGTTTATGTGATGTATTGTTAAAAAAAAATACTTTCATAAAATTCATACTCCAAGATTATTTTTTCTTTTTTATATATCCTATAAGGAGTGTTACACCATCTCTGTCATTGTAATTAGTAATACCATTGTTGGAATCAGGTTCAAGACATAAGCATCTAAACCAAAAGAAAATTCGCAGTAAATTTGTCTTTCACGAATTTTCATGTTTTGTTTCACAGACACATGAATTAGAGGTTGAGCAACGAGAAGAAATTTGAAAGGTGAAGTTTTCAAAGTCGAAACCATGAGTTCTCAAGCAGCAGCAAAGGGGAACCAGGAAGACTACAAGCTGAAGAACACAAAACCAGAGCTTGGAGAAAGGTGGCCACATGGAGGGCAACGTGGAGGGAGTGGTTGGTTATACAGTGAGAGAGCCACAAGCACTTATGACTTGGTGGAACAGATGTTCTATCTCTATGTCCGTGTTGTGAAGGCCAAGGACCTTCCACCAAATCCCGTCACCAGCAACGTTGACCCTTATGTTGAAGTGAAGGTTGGAAACTACAAGGGGAAAACAAGGCATTTTGAGAAGAAGACCAGCCCTGAGTGGAAGCAGGTTTTTGCATTTTCAAAAGAGAAGATTCAGTCCTCAGTTGTTGAGGTATTTGTGAGAGACAAAGACATGGTGGCCAGAGATGACTACATTGGAAAAGTGGAGTTTGACATGCATGAAGTGCCAACAAGGGTACCCCCAGATAGCCCTTTGGCTCCTCAGTGGTATAGGCTTGAGAATCTCAGAGGGGAAGCAAGGAGTAGAGGAGAGATCATGCTTGCAGTTTGGATGGGGACACAAGCTGATGAAGCATTCCCTGAGGCTTGGCATTCAGATTCTGCTTCAGTTAAAGGAGAAGGGGTTTATAATATCAGGTCAAAGGTTTATGTTAACCCAAAACTATGGTATCTAAGGGTTAATGTGATTGAAGCTCAAGATGTGGAGCCACAGGACAAAAGCCAGCCACCCCAAGTTTTTGTGAAGGGTCAAGTTGGACAACAAGTGCTCAAGACCAAGCTGTGTCCAGCAAAAACACCAAACCCCATGTGGAATGAGGATTTGGTGTTTGTGGCAGCCGAGCCATTTGAGGAAAAGCTTGTGCTAACGGTTGAGAACAAGGCTTCCCCTGGGAAGGATGAGGTTGTGGCAAAAATAGCCTTGCCTCTTAACAAGTTTGAGATCCGTTTGGATCACAGAGCAGTGCACTCACACTGGTACAACCTTGAGAGGTTTGGCTTTGGTGTGTTGGAGGGTGACAAGAGGAACGAGACCAAGTTCTCAAGTAGGATTCACCTGAGGGTGTGTCTTGAGGGTGCTTATCATGTGCTAGATGAATTCACAATGTATATCAGTGACACAAGGCCAACTGCCAGACAACTTTGGAAGCAGCCAATTGGGATTCTTGAAGTGGGGATACTCAGTGCTCAAGGGCTCCAATCTATGAAGACAAACAATGGTAAAGGGTCAACAGATGCTTATTGTGTGGCCAAGTATGGTCAGAAATGGGTGAGAACCAGAACAATCACCGAGAGCTTTAATCCCAAATGGAATGAGCAATACACATGGGAAGTGTATGATCCTTGCACTGTCATAACTTTTGGGGTGTTTGACAACTGCCATTTGGGTGGTGGAGGCCAAACTCAAGGAAGTGGAGCCAAAATTGACTCAAGAATTGGCAAGGTGAGGATTCGTCTATCAACCTTGGAAATGGATAGGATTTACACAAACTCATACCCTCTGCTTGTTCTGAAACCCTCTGGGTTGAAGAAGATGGGTGAGCTTCAATTGGCCATTCGTTTCACCTGTCTCTCCATGGCTCACATAATCTACCTTTATGGACACCCTTTTTTGCCAAAAATGCATTACCTACATCCATTCACTGTGAACCAGTTGGAAAGTCTGAGGTATCAGGCTATGAACATTGTGGCAGTGAGGCTTGGGAGAGCAGAACCACCACTGAGGAAAGAGGTTGTGGAGTACATGCTGGACGTGGACTCTCACATATGGAGCATGAGAAGAAGCAAAGCCAATTTCTTCAGAATTGTGTCACTCTTTTCAGGTGCAATATCAATGAGCAGGTGGCTTGGTGAGGTGCAACAGTGGAAGAATCCAGTGACCACAATTCTAGTGCATGTCCTCTTTTTCATCTTGATATGTTACCCTGAACTGATCCTCCCCACCATGTTCCTCTACATGTTTCTCATTGGAATATGGAACTTCAGGTTCAGGCCAAGGCACCCTCCAGAAATGGACACAAAACTTTCTTGGGCAGAAGCAGCACGCCCAGATGAACTTGATGAAGAGTTTGACACTTTTCCCACTTCAAAGGCTCAGGATGTGATAAGAATGAGGTATGATAGGCTAAGGAGTGTGGCTGGGAGAATACAAACTGTTGTTGGAGACATTGCAACTCAGGGTGAGAGATTTCACATCCTGCTCAGTTGGAGAGACCCTAGAGCAACAAGCCTCTTTCTCATTTTCTGCCTCGTTGCTGCTGTGGCATTGTATGTCACACCCTTCAAGGTTGTGGCTTCAGTTGCTGGCATTTTCTGGCTAAGACACCCCAAGTTCAGAAGCAAGCTACCCTCACTGCCTAGTAATTTCTTCAAGAGGTTGCCATCTCGTGCAGATAACATGATTTGAGGTTGCAATTGCTTTTCATCATCTTATCAAATTTTTCATTCTTGAGTTACATGGGATTAGTAAATCAATCTCCTATATTTTCCCTAATATTCATTTTGTGTTAGTTATACATATGATCTCATTCAAAACTTCTCATGTGGATCAAATTCTCTGTTATTTTTATGTATTTACTCAAATCCAGAAACTTATGCATGAACCTATGACATGAGACACGAATTACCTAATTTTTGTGCATTGGATTATATTCAATGGTGCTAATTTATATATGTAAAATAGAATACCTATATACGGTGAAATTAACAAAAAAAAAAACACATACACACACACTAAACCTCGTCGTATATGTGATAAAATTTGACTAACTTAATTTACATGACAAACTCAGGTACAACTGGAATAAAAAAAATGTTGAAATAGTTTATTTTAATATTTACAAATTCTATCTTATCTTATAGTTTTCTATTTAAAAGAAAATGCAAAACTGGAAGTAACCATAACGACAGATATTTTCTTACAACTTTCTAACAAATACAATAATATACATTCCTACTTTAGTATTCTTGATAATGAAAAAAAAATATCGTGAAACAAAGATCTCTGTAAGTTTATATATTAGTCAACGTGGGCCAGAAATGGCCCATAAATAATTAGTGACATAATTGGGCCACTGGACAGAGTATAGTTCACTGGACCCGAATCTCTAAACATTTCTTTTTACACTCTCATAAAGTAGTGAAAGGACTTATTTATCTTTATTTTCTTAGTTTCATCATCTTCTTTAGATATATCACTAAAAATAACTTAACTTATCCATGTGGATATAGTCCGAAACTCTTTCCGTTTAATAATCCTTACAGTAACGAGTATTAATATGAATATTGTTTGATTTTTTTAATTGAATTTAAGAATAAGATGAATATATATGACTATATATATTTCTATATACGTTATTTTTATTTTTATTTTATAATTCTTCTTTTTTTTTTAGATACAAACTTTTTTTATTATTTTAAGTATTTTTCTTGTCATAAAATATATTTGTATCTTGAAGATATTTTTTTTCTTATCATAATATTTATATAATTATGTTCAAATTATATATATATATATATATATATATATATATATATATATCAATTAAATAGCAAAGAATTACATCTTTATGATGAATTACCTAGATTTAGTTATGAAATATTTCATAACAATTTACACTACAAAAATATGTAATTTTACTGGGGGTTTTTTCAATATTACCGGCGGTTTTAACCCCCGCAAATCACATTTCCCGCGGTTGGACCAACCGTTGGGAACACGGCCGTCGCCAAGTAAGTACCGGCGGTTCTGGAAAAAACCGCCGGTACTAGCGGGGGTTTCCGGAAACCGCCGGAATTACCAGAGGTTTTGTCGAAACCGCCGAAATTAGCGGGGGTTCTATGAAAACCGCCGGGAATTACGGGGTTACTCAAAAACCGCCGGAACTAACTAGGGTTATCTCAAAACCGTCCCTATTTTGCATGTGTAGTTTACTGGGGTTAAAACCGCCGGGAATTTATACAGTTCATTCTTTTTTTATTGTGATAAAATTAGATTATGATAAAAATGATTTTATTGACAAAACAAACAATAAATTAATATGAACTAAAATTGAATAATATTGTATAAAATAAACTATATTGTTCAACCTAATATCATTCATACAACTAATTGTTCATGCATAAAAATTAAAAATAAAGATGTTCATTACATATGTTCAATATAGATGTTCAATACAAATGTTCAATACTAAAAGTATGACTCATAAAAATATTCAATAACAATATCTAATTTTCTTCTTCATTACATCTATTGTTTGGCCCACTCCCTTGATCAGATACCTACAATATAACATAATAGTTAGTCGATAATATATTTAATTAAAAAAATCATACAAATAAATTTAATAATTATTACCGATGATCGTTGAAATACTACAAACTGTGAAGGCAATGAACCTTGATGATTTTGCAACAAAAGTGTCATCATTTCCTTCATTTCATTGACTTGTGATGTCAATGAAGATACCTATAACAGAAATATTTATTTAAAAAGTGAGAAATATGATACCTAACATGTTAATCTTAAAAGGAATAAACCAAGTAAATATTCATTAACCTGAGATTCTAATTTAACATTAGAAGAAGTCAATGAAGATACCTATAACAAAAAAATTTATTTAAAAAGTGAGAAATATGATACCTAACATGTTAATCTTAAAGGGAACAAACCAAATAAATATTTAAATATTCATTAACCTGAGCTTGTAATTCAACATTAGAAGGAGTAGATGAAGATGATCCAAAATGAGAACGAGCATGGACTCCAAAGACTTTAGATGGGCAAGGACCCAAACCTAGACCGCGAACACGACCACAATGCTCTTGGATTCCTAAAACATGAGCTAATGAATCTAAACTTGATATTTCTTTTGACATGAGCTAATGTATCTATTACATGACATCTATAGACATGTATATAGTACACATGACATTGAGTTCTTCATTTAAGTAATATCATTTGAACGAGACTATAAAGAGATATATAACTAAACCAATCACAAAAAAAAGATTGGAACTTACACCAATTTCCCTTGCCTCATCATTGATAAAAGCTCCATTGGTCTTCTTATGAGTAGCTATCCAAACTTCTCCTCTGCTAACTTTGTGCCCACACTCGTTTTCCTATGAAAATTAACAAATTCTTATTAGGTATATCATAAATATTATGAGAAACAGAAAATTGAAGATAAATAACACTTCACCATTTCTTCCCTCTTCCTTGCAATGCTCTTGGATCCCCCTGTGTGAGCAAGAGTTTGTTTTGTCCTATTATGCTTATTTTTTAGGGCAATCTCCTAACATTGTGATAAAAAAAGTTATTAAATCATAACAGAATTTTATGAAAAGAAATGTAGGTTTTACCTTTGTTCTTTCATCAAGTCGATAGTCAACAAAAGAAGCCCAATGATCTCTATCTATGCCTTCTGGAGCCATGGCAATCAATTCATCTCTAGTTCGCGTCCCATCATCTCTTTGTTGCCATAATTCTTGCCGACAATCTCTCCATTTATGATTAAGCGCTTTCAAGATGTAATTGATTTGAATATCGGAATTCACTTCAAACTTTGTCTTCAAAACAAATTTTAATAAAAAATTAACAACAATTACCCAATAAATAAATTTTGGATGTCTTTTTTGTAATGGTATTTTGTATTTACATTACTTACTTGAATGGTATTTTGAATCATGTCTTCTTTGTAACTTTTGGGAATCTTCTTCCAAGAAGAATAACAAATAGGGAATACCTTGAAGTTTCTAGCGATACTTCCCAAGAATCGATTCAATAATGCGCCACCATCTCCAATTGGTTGATATTCCTCATTCCAATGTACAATAATCCTTTCATTTTGAGGCAAATTCCAAACATAATTTGTTTTTAAGTGTTTGGTAGTCATCTTACGTTGGTCATCTGTGAAGAAAGAAAATTTGTGTCAAATACTCTTGTGTCAAACAACTTCAGCAGTAACTATTCATATAAGTAACATAATGAAAGCATTAATATGTTGAACTTGTGTCTTACCAATAACATCAACCAACCATGCTCCCTTGTGTGTTGGTGGCCTTTCTTGTTCAACTTCCAACTGAGTATCCTGATTTTCATCTTGTTCATGTTCATCTTATACATGAGAATTTTCTCCTACTTGAGGTGGTGAATGAAGAGCATCTTCATTTGAGGGCTACACAAGGGATGATGAGAAAGCAAAAGAAATTATCATTATTGTTATTAAATTTCAACAAAAAAGTGAGTTAACTTAGTGAGTCACGTTTCTTTGAATTTCAGGCATTTGTTGTCAGATTCCATCTGCACAAGCAATTAACATTTTAGTAGTCACAAAAACCTTTATTTTTTCTACATGCTAACACCTGACACTTCTTTGCATTTTCTTCCTACTTGGTATTTTGGAACAGGGAGCAGCTATTGATCGTATCCTTGGAGAGATAGTTCATAACAAAGGCATGACAGTACCAATTGACTATGACCTATGCATTGGGCACTTTCTAGCCAAGGTGAGTGCACTTCATTTGATTTCCAATTCTTAGTTCAGCTTTGATTTTGCATTTTCAGAGCATTTTTTTTATCATATGTACTTCTTCTAAAAGATTCTAATACAGAACTACTTCTAGTTTTTTATCATACAAAACCTTCTTGGATAATTCAAGAGTAATTCTCTAGGTACAGTTATATTCTTCAAAGTTTTTAGAAATATATCCTTATTTACATTTGACAACGTATATATACCAGGAAGATATCTACCATTCTCATCAGGCCACAGATCTGGTCTAATACCCCAAAGTTGTAAGTCCTTTCTTGCCTTTAGATTGTCTTTGCATTTATTATTTGTACTATCATTCAACAATGTGAACAATATATTGTCACAAACATTTTTTTCAATGTGCATAACATCCAGATTGTGGTGCAATAAGTTATCTACCCAATAAGGAAGGTCAAAAAATATACTCTTCTTTCGCCATTGTAGAGTATCTACCTTAGGATGATCAACTCTGCGTTGTCTTTTTGACCTTTCTTCAATTATAGGTTCTTTCCCAAATTCAACGTGAACATTCCCAAGTTGTTGTAGGATATCATGTCCTGAGATTGCCATTGGTTGGCTTCTATTTTCAATAGTTCCATCAAACCTGCTATGAGCCAATCTAAACTTATGTCTTCCATCTAACCACCGACGATGACTTATAAAACAAAATTTCCCACCTTTGACAAGCTTCTTAGGAGTAGTGTCAAAATTACATCTCGGACATGCCAATCTTGTATGTGTGTTCCATCCAGATAAGGTTCCAAGTCCTGGAAAGTCACTAATAGTCCACAATATGGTTGCACGCATATCAAATACTTCATTTCCATATGAATCAAAAGTTTTAATTCCAGTGTTCCACAACTCCTTCAACTCTTCTATTAATGGTTGTAAGTAAACATCAATATCATTGCCCGGTGCTCGCTTTCCAGGAATGATCATGGACAAAATGAATGAACTTTGTTTCATGCACATCCAAGGAGGAAGGTTGTATGGTATGAGAACAACTGGCCAAATACTGTGATTGGTGCTCAAGTTCCCATATGGATTGAACCCATCAGTAGCTAAACCGAGTCTCACGTTTCGAGGGTCTAAGGCAAATTGAGGGTGCATTAAGTCAAATTTCTTCCATGCTTCAGAATCTCTTGGATGTCTTAACATGCCTTCATCCGTACTTTCTGATGCATGCCATCTCATATGCTCAGCTATTTTAGATGACAAAAACATCCTCTGTAATCGAGGCTTCAAAGGAAAATACCTTAACACCTTTGCAGGAATCTTCTTTCGCTTATTAACAACAACATCATCACCAATTGTATTTCTCTTTTTTGGCTTCCATCTTGATGTCTTACATTTCTTACAAGAATCTTTATCTTTGTCTTCTCCAACATACAACATACAATCATTCGGGCAAGCATCAATTTTGGTGTAATGAAGACCAAGCTTGCTAATCACTTTTTTGGCTTCATAGAATGAATTTGGAATTTTAGCATGTTCAAATGCATCTGCTAGCAATTCCAGTATCATGGACATAGCTTTGTCACTTATTCTGCATAGACATTTGATGTGATACAACTTCACCAAGAAAGAAAGTTTTGAATATTTATCACATCCTTCATATAAGCTCTGTTGTCCATCTTGCATTAATTCAAAAAAATTTGTCCCATCATGACTTCTAGTATGGCTTGACTCTGCACCCATATCGTCATCATCCACCATGTCGTTGGTTGAGCAATGATGTGCAAATACATCATTAATCATTTCACACATATTATCATTAATTTCAACTCTTCCACCATCTTCTTCGACCATTACTTGAGGAGCTTCGTCATTTACTCTTCTCTCCCCGTGTAGAAGCCACATTGTATAACCTTTTGGAAAAGGTTTAATAATTAAGTGCTCATATACTTCTTCACGACTTTGCCATTTCTTAAAATTGCATTTCTGACATGGACATACTATCTTTCCCCTAACACCACTATTAGTGAATGCGAAGTCCAAGAAAGTATTCAATCCTCTCATATATTGATTTGTATTTCGAGGCATGTCTATCCATGATCTATCCATTACAACGACCTCTGTTCATGCCAAGAGGATTGGAAGGTTAGAATAAGGACGATATTCAACGAAATACACTACATAAGATGAATTTACTAAACTGTGAGAACTAATCCAAGGAAAATCATTTACAATCGACTTTCCTTTTATGTGGAAAGTCAACTCACAATCCCTTAGATCAAGGGATTTATTTCAGGAGCTAATTTCACAATTAACTACTTTATTAGGATTGATTTTGTTTCACTTTTTATCTACATAAATCATATTATAAATCATATTATAAATCACAATTTTGGTCATTATTTTATTTTAAATTTTAGTGCTTAATTTTTAATTATTAGTCTCTGGATTTCTTTCTACACAATTTTTATTCCTTAAGTTTTGGTTATCTTAACTTTATTTAACTTTCAATTTTAAAAATACATTGAATCAGAATGAGTTACATTGGTTCAAGTCTTTAGTATCAGTCGTGTTCTCCAATCTCACAGTATCATGTTAAAAGTAATAAAAAGATTATAGGCAGTTAACTATAAGTAAAGTAAGTTATGATAATAAAAAAGAAATGCTTTTAAAGAAATTCAAGAACCAACATTATAAATAAAGTAAAAACTTAGAAACTAATATAATTTGTAAAATATAAGAACCGAAATTACTATTAAACTTAAAATAAAGTAGTTTTTTACATATTAAACTAGCCTATAAATTTAAAAAATACATTGAATCAGAATGAGTTACATTGAATCAGAGACTTTCATATTTGAATATTTCAATATATTGTTCTTAGGTCTTAAAATTTGAATTGTTTAAAACAAACCAAGGATCAAATCACATTGAAAATATATATAAAAGAGAAAACATTTATTCATGCAAAACCACCACAGAGCAGACCAAGCTACTCTGCCAAACTTCTTCAACTGGTTCCTATCTTCCAAAACCACATACTAGCTTCTCGCTAACCTACAAATCCATTCTGTTCTACTACTTTTTCTTTTTCAACCACCTTCTTCAACACAATCTCCCTTCTAAATTCTCCCTCTACTTTTCCCACCTACTCTCCAAAACGTTTCTACCATCCATGTCTCTTCCACTTTGCTTATCCACTCGCCTTAATCTTTCGTTTCCTACCTTTTTCTGCACCTACCTATTCACTCCATCTTAAATAAATCTGTAATATATGGATATTAATATTTTTAATATTGTTTACATTATTATTTTTATCATCAATGTTTTTTTAATATTGTTATATTTAAGCTTTGTTTTACCAGTAACCCATTACTGCTTTCTGTCATTTCATTTTATTGCTCAACATCTAATACTTATGCTTTGGTGACAATACAACAATTTTATCACTAACAGACACTGAGTATAAAAGAGACCATGTTCCCTACCGGTCTCTATTTTCTGAAAGTATAATCATCTATTAAAATGACAAACAGATCTCTCTCTCAACCTCTGTTATTTATAGATGATATCCACTACATTATATTCTCTTGTTGCCCTTTTACACTCAACATTTAGTATCATTACAACATTGTCGATCTTAAATCTCTGCAGTACAAGTTTCCCTTAATAAAAAAAGTCAGCATCCTCTAAATGAATAGTCCCCATAAACAGCACTTTGAATCTAAAAACTAAGTTCTCAACAAGCAAAAAGAATATACAGTTTTTGGTTATATATTGCATTTATGAACTTAGCCATTAAAATTAGAAAAGAACCTTCTTAGTTATCTTGTCCACTTCATCAATGTAAACAATCCCTTGTTGAGCTGCTTGAACATTGAACTCTGCTGCCTATATGGGAAAAACCAAACTCACAAATAAGAAATGGCAAGTAGAACTAGAAACAACACAAGATATCTTCTGAAAATGCTTAAATTATAAGTAAGTTTAATAACAAAAGTATTCCTCAACAAAGTGGTTTGGGTAGGGCATATGATGTGCAGGGACATAAATATCATCAAAGAATCCAAGACTTACTGCCAGCCACAGATTCATAATTATTAGCAGGACTATCTTGAATAAATCAATATTTGACAATCAATTAACATTTCAGATAAAGCAGATAATGGATGGTGTTGTTTCATGATGAAAAAAATAGGTTGTTTTCAGTGTCACATTACAGATACAGAAATACAAAAACTAGCTCTGGTAACAACTCCATAGAAAGTCACATTATTCTTTTAGAACACACTTTTAGCGTCAATTAAATTCATAGTTATCGATCCTAATAGAATAGCATGATGACTGATTGTTAGGTTCCTAGATAGAGGAAACCAGGAAAAACCCACTGCATAAAATAAATAAGCAAACAGGTTGGTTTTCTCCCAAGAAGAGAAGAACTCAACAAGGATGAACAAGATATGCTATCGCGTCAAAACACCCAGAATTCTAACAAGATCCAATGCATTAGTGCTAGAATAATGAACAAACACACCTAACCAAGAGTGATACTACCTTGCCTCATCTAAATTGTTAAAGAACAACTTTGAACATCAATATGTAGGCCTTTATAAAGATTGCATTACAACAACTACAATGCCAGGATCTTATAATAAACTCTCATGAAGTCTTATTTTACTTTCAATGGGTATCATCATGCCACATCACTTAAACAAATGGGATAATTTAGTCCCATTTGTTGTTCTAAATCATCTGTTGTTCTAAATCATCATGCCACATCAATAAGAAAAACATCTGTTGTTCTAAATCATCTTTATCAGAAGAGTCAACCCAATCTCCATTCATTTGCATGTTATGTGAACAAGAGAAAGTAAGAAAAGGAAAGGAAGATAATTGTGCTTTTGCAAAATGTCCGTAGTAATCTACTCCATTTCCGAAAGGATTTTACAGAGTTGTTCGTTGTCACTTTGTCTACCTAGCAATTTCTCATTGTATGTTAGAATTTTTTTTCTCCTTGCATTGCAGTCATCCTTCGTGGATCTTACTTAATTGTCTCTGGCTGGGATGAAAGTTCAATTGCTATGACTAATCATTTCTATATCTTCAATCTTTCTCAACTATGCTGATAACCTTGATACAACTTAAGCCTTAGAGATGTTCATTGTTTTTCTGATAAACTTGAAACTGTTGTCTATGTGTTATTGGTTTGCACTTCAGAATTTGAGTGCCAGTGTTTGAGAACAAAACTACTTCTCTACGGACAAACGAAAATTTTTATCTAGCCTTAACAGTACTGCAACAAGCACTCCAGATCACCGGACAGCCAAAACCGGACAGCCAAGATCGAACACAGTCTTACCTTGACGGTCAGTGCGGGAGCCCACCAGAGCACCTCGAACTCGCTCAACCCACAAATGCCTCGACGCCTCCAATGCCTCAACCTCGACGCTCCACCTCGCAGAAGAAGACGAACACGAAGCCAAGCAAGAAGAAAAGACGAACACGAAGCCAAGCCAAAGAAGAAGCCAAGCAGGAGAAGATTGTGGTACGGGGTAGGGTTTGGGGGAAATTTTGATGAACACGAGGAGAAGCTTTTAGGGTTCAAAAGTATCTAAAACTAGAACAGATGTTACTAAAACAAATTACCAAAGGCGCGATATGGGTGTGTAAGTATTATAAAATTAAAAAAAAAAAAATTTAGGGGCGGTTTTCCATAAACCGCCGGGAATTATTCGGGGTTTCTAGAACCGCCGGAAAATAACCCCTTCTAAAATTAATTATTTTTGTAGTGTTAATAACTAATCTGTGACAAAATTTGTTAACGAAATATTAACTATGCAATAATTAAAAAAATTTCCGTAACTAATAAGCAACTATGCAATAATCAAATCTATTTAGATTTATAATTTTGATGTAATTGATCTACTATTTCAAATTCAATAAGTATTTTTCAATAAGTAAAACTTATCTAAAAGATTAAAAAAATGAACGACAAAGCTTACTTATATATCTTAGTTTTAATGCATTAAAATATCTCTTCTTGAAGCTTTTTACTCTATTAAAATATCATTCTAATAGATTAAAATGATTAAATTCTTAACAGTTTTAATCAATCTGAAAACTTCAATTTTTAATTAGAATTACTGCATTGAGATAAAATTTTAATAGATTAAAATGTTTTTCTTACTAACACGACAAGATTAAAATTATTTCTAACCCATTAAAATAGAGCTTGAAATCTCAAATATAATTCGAAGTAATTCTAAATGAATTAATTACTTTATTTACATAAAATTAAGAATAAAGTAATCACTTTCAATACTCAAATCACACAAATTACAACTAAAACATAAGATTAAACAAAATATCAAAGCTTTCATCTTATGTCATCACATTGATATGGTTAGAAATATCAAATCCTAAGGATCAAGGCTGCTTCAAGCATCTAGTTCAACAAATTTTATTATATTGTTAAAAAAAATACCCATATTTTCATCATACTAAGTTAACGACAGAAAATATGAGGTTTTTTCAGCAGAAAATGAGACTTTCGCGTTATTAAATAAGTGATACAAATTAATGTCACATGCCACATCTTTTTAATTTGAGTTAAAATAAAAACTGTGACAATGTAGTGATTGTAAATGTGTCTAAGGTATTCTTAATTGTTATAAATATCAATTAAAATTTAATTTCATCAACAATACAAATAAAATTACGATAACAATTTTTTTAAACAAAATATGTTTCATAGTTATAAATAAGTAATAAATATAGAAGAGCTAATTAGATGTTACGTTGGCAAACCGTGATAACTTATTATCGTAAAATATTTTTCAAATTTTAAAAATATAAAAATTTAATAATAATAATAATAATACAAAAGTAAAAATATATCAATAGATTGATTTCGATGTATATCTCCGTCCATCTCATACTTTGAGAGGTTAAAATTGATAGAATTCAAAAGTCCTAAAATTCTAATTAAAACAAAAATTGAATTAGTAAATCAGCATATATAGATATTTTTTTATTAATATCAAACTTTCATGTATTTATTTTATAAAACTATTTTAAATAATATAAATAAATATGTTTGATTAATTACACATAATTTATTTTAATGACATGTGTTATAGGATATTTCAATGACGAGTTTATTGTCACATAATCTAACTCGTTTGTTCTTAGCAATTTCTCCAACGCACAACATTTCTTAAAAAACGTTACTTTCGTGGATTTCAATAACTGCTATTCAACCAAAGAAATATTCCATTCTCTCTTTGTTTATTGTTCTAAATAGGAATTTCCTTCGTAATTTCCGTATTCAATTTTTAAGTTTTAATTTTCTATTGATCACGCGTGTTTTTTTCACAATAATCTTCCATCAATGGAAACTTCATATACAAATGTAATTTTCTATCAATGAACTTTCTCACATAAGAAGTTGCCTGTTAATTTACAGAAATCTATTTCTTGATTAGAGAAAAAGTAATATATATGTATATGTCAGGAATCATAAGTTGACCAATTCTTTGGGTTGATAAATGAAAGAGATAAACAACTTATGCATGCAAGCATTGATGAGCACGTAGATAAGTCAGGAGTTTCCTTTTTCTTCTTCTTATAAGACAAAACCAAAATCTTCTCTTATCTTTTAATCAAATATAGCCTTGTATTCCCACTAAAAAATCATGTAAATATTCTTTATATTTCAGTGCAATTCATAGAAAATATTGAATACGATAAGTAGTTCTAATTAATGTGATTTTGTTAATGGAGTTTATGTGTGCTTATGAATGCACATAGAAAGATGAAGAAGGTGGGCGAGAAATTAAGGGTGGTACCAGAAAGAACGAACTAAGATATAATTTAAGAGAAGAAATAAAGAAGCTACAAGGTCATATATATATCTATGATCTAGTAGGTGGTAGCCATGGGTTGAGATGATCTAGTCTTGGCGAGGGCGCGTGAACCAGAGAGAACTGAGAGCTCGAAGACGATGGAAGTACTCAGAAATGGCCACCAAACACCTTGCTGCCTGGCGCGTGGTTAGAAGTTGCTGCAGACGGTGAATGGTTTGGTGCCTCAGATTATCAGCCTGTAATTTCATCACCCCAACACTTCAACTTTTTCCTTCTTCATTCAATTCTCACTCATTTAATAAACTAATAAATATCTTTGACTTTATTGCATTCTTTCATTCCATTCATCAAATGCACTCTTTTCGATTCTTAAATTTACTCCTTTAAATGCTTTTTAAAAACCAAGCATTCAATATATTTCATTCTATCACCACACACACACACACACACACTTCTTTTAAATAAATTAAACAGAATTTACTTTATTTAAGGATGTTGTCGTTAAAATATCTTAAAACAATTCTTTATTTTCATCATCATTTTAATTTATTTGTTTCAAATAGAAAACGTATCAATTTTATGTTACAGAATAACGATCAATCATACTGTATAGATTTTTCAGAGTTAGTAAATCAGTTAAACAAAAGAAAAAATGAATAGCATAAACTCATTGTATTTTTTATGTTAGATTAACAAAAATAAAATATAAGTGCAACTTGGTTGAACACTACTGAAGATCTAATGAACTGAATTTCTTTTAGAAGCATACAGGGAATTAATACTAGAATGGTGCCTTCATTTGTTGTCTAATTGCAAATTATCCCCACTAATTTATTAACTAATATGACATATAGTCTAGTTAGCTAGTCTAATTTTAAAACTTAGGCAAAGGAATACTTAAGAAACTTCAGCATAAGGACAATTGGATTTGGGACCTCTTCCATAAAGAGGTTGAATGTTATTTTTCTACCTTATGACACATTGGATTAATTTCTGAATTCTTTAAATGACGACAACAATAATGATAATCAAATCAATCACTCACACTAAAATCTAGGACCAACGTTTTTTCTAGTCAACTTTGTGGCTAGTAGCATTAGATTAAACAATTAAATCTTCAGTTTTTGCCCCCGCTATTATTGTTTTATTGGCACCCCTAATTAAACGTTATCAATTAATAAAAAAATTGCAGTCAACTAAGATAAAGATAAAGAATACATCAAAGAGAGATGTAATTTTATGTAATTATTTGACAGTTTTAAAGGGTTGAAGAAAACAAAATTCTTTAGTAATAGTTAAACAGAAACTACAAATCGGTCAAACTGAGACACGGATTAATTAATGGGAAAGGTTTCTTGTGACAAAATCTATTGTACAATGATGATGATGATGTTGTTGTTGTTGGCTACCTAAGGATTCCTCCGGTTTTTTATGTTGTTATTTTTTTATTGCTTACTTTACCATAGTTTCAAACGTGTTCTTCGAAGACTTGTAATTAAAATCAATAATTAATCATTGAACTTAAGCATAGTTGGTGAACCGACCCAGTGACTATGAACGTCACACAGAAGTTTTACACATCTTTTTCTTTTTTTTCCTTGATTGTAATGGAAATTTCAGGATCAAACATGTTCACACTTATAAACTCATTTTAAATATTTTATTTAAATATTCTATGGTAGGTCATGCGAGAGTGTGTGTGTGTTTTCATAAATGGCCAAAAAGAAAGCTATGGTGTGTAATATGTATGTTGTGTCTTCAAGTTACAGTTACGACCATGACATCACATAGGTATGGAATTCAGAACGTATCTTTCCACGAGGGACCACTTTTTTCCTTAGACTCACGTGTACGTGACCAATGCTACACTTGTTGATTAGTACTAACTTAGGAATTCGATGTTAAATGCATTTATATCTATTATTATCCTCACATTTTACTCATCAAAAACCATTTTTCAATACCCTATTTACTATTTTCTATACCAAAACTTTCAGTACTAAACTTTGTCCTATCTTTTTGTACAATAACCATAAATCAGTCTTAATCAACAACAAAGAACAACAATATTAGCTATAGGGTTTTATTTTCCTACCGCTTTCGAGCAAAACTACAAATCTATATGCTTATGATATATATACACGTGCACATACAATTTTGTTGTCACAAAGACATCTATCTATATCTATATGTATAAATATTTCAAAAAATTTATATTAATTATTTAAGTTTTTGTTAAAATTAATTTAATATATATAGATTCGATGTAACAACCAGATGAGAGATGGTGGTGGGACATGCATGAAATGGAGTAGGTCTCCCCATACCAATTCAAAGAGGAACAAATTCTAGTTCCTTACCTGATCCCCACGAGATCAGTTACGGAAAACTTTGTACAAATGTTATGAGGACCACAAAACTAGTTTACCAACATCACAAAACTTACCCAAATTAAATCAACCACAAATTCAGCATGCATTCATTCATCCATCAAACATTATTAATAAGTTGTTATTTTACGTAAACAAGATTCATATATATGTACCTGTCTCGCAAAACTTTCAAGAGTGGAGAGTTTGTTCATTGCCACAGCCATCTGTCCCATGTAGTTAGTCATATTTGGAGGACACCACAGAGAGTCCGATGTTAAAGTGTCCGAGAGAGATTGGTTTAGGGCATCGAGTCCTTGTGAAAGAGCCTCTTCTGCCTCTTGTGTGGATTGTTGCAACCCACATATCCCAAGTATTTGTTGCTCCGTGAGAGGCTCGATTTGACCCAGAATAATCTAAAACCAATGCACATTAATAAATCAATAAATAAAGAAATGTTAAGTCATTGTCTAGGAGTTAGGTTCGTTTTGTTTGTATGTGTGTGTCACACAATTTCATGGTCAATGAAAGGTTGTTAGTTTACTTTGGGTTATGGAAATTAGAGGAAGTTAATTCATCCATAGGAAGAAGACAGTGAGAGATAGAGACCCGTGTCATGCACTTTGCTATAACTCTTTTTCCTTTCTTAGTTGGTTTCTCATTCCAACCAGAAAATTCAAGTGAAAGGCATGGCTTAACAGGAATCAAGCCTAACTCTACCCCTTCATCATAACTTTAACTCCATATTCATTGATGGCATTAAATTCATCTCCATAAAAATTCATCCCCATTAAATCCATATTCTCCAAGACAAGTCAATGGATTCACATAACAATCCTTCCTAGAAACAAACCTTCGCATTCGAAACAAGTGTTATATGTTTGTTTTTGTTTTGAAAAGATATTAATTTATTATTACCTTGATGAGTTCAGAGGGTCTGAAACCACCAATCCACATGAAGCAACGCTCGGCTGGGGTCTTCCACATGCCAAAAACAAGGTGGAATACGTCTGTTTTGGCCACTATGCTCTTCAGGTTCATTACTTGGTCGTAGTGAGCCAAACAACTGTCCACATATAACCGAAGCTCATTTTCATGGAGGTGTTCTTGCACTGCACCTCTTAGTTCGCACACTAGACGCTGGTGCTCCTCTAACCATCTCGCATATTCCACGTCAAACATTGCAGCCTCTGCAATTCATGCACAAAACTATCTATAACTCAACTCTTTTTAATTCAAATTTTTTAACTTTTACAGTAACCAATAATAATGCCAAATTTTATTAGACAATTTGCTTTTTTTTTAAATATATAAAAACTAAATTCTACAAGTTTATTCTTGTGTTTCTTTTTACCAATATAATGTGAAACAAGAAATGTGACATGAGGCTTGCTATTTTACTTCGTAATAAATACATAAGTCTAAACTGACATTGGAAATAAGTTATAACAAAAGAGTAATACGTAATATCTTAAAACTATAAAAAATAAAGTGAATAATAATAATAAAAGTTTTCTAAAAATATGAGAGTGAAAAAAGAAGTGAAGAAGCAGAATGGTCACCTGAGCTAATGCCAGTCATAGCCATAGGAAAACCTTGCTCACCTCCCAGAAGGGCATTTCCACCCATTAATATGCCCTAAAATAGAAACACGCATTGCTTGTTAGTGCTATCAAGTTTGAATTTGCATTATTGCAACACCATCATGTCAAACACATTTATAACATTTTATATATGTATTAGAAAAGCTAGTTTTCAAAAGCCTAGCTTCAATATATATATTTATATATACTAAGTGCGTGTTTGTCTGTTCTAATGTATTTAAGAGAAATAATCGTTTCTTCGTCAACCTTTTGAGCATATTTTAACAAAAGGTACTTTTCCGAAAATATTCTATTCAAAGAATGCACCAAGTCTTTGCCGTAGAGAAGAGGTTCTTCCTTACTTGAGCTCTTGCACGCTGCAACTCTTGTTCTAGCTGATTAAGCTTAATTCTACTTGACTCTAGCTGCTGAACGTACGCCTGAGAGAGACACAGAGATAGAGAGAAAGAGAAACACAAATAAATTGGTCATATTATAAAAATTTATGGCTCAAACTTTAAATAATAGAGACTCGTTGACAAGTCTTGCCTAAAATGTGCATAACCACACACAATATTTTAGAAAAAAATAATCTTTCAGGGGAATTTACAGTACCTTTTTCCTGAGCCTGCTTTTTCTTGCTGCTTCTCTATTCTGAGCAAGTCTTCTCAGTGTCTGTGCACACCGTTTTGAAACCACACATTAATTCGCCTTTAATTATCAAATCCAAAACAACACCGTACATGAAGGAACAACAAATGTAACACAAAGAAAATTAATCATAGTTATCAACCTTAGGATCTGGTGTTTTGGGTGCTTCCTGCTCAGAACTTGAGGTTGCTCCCTTGCGATTTCCCTCTCGCTGATATAACACACATGCATATTAAACAGGTGATTAATTACTGAAGGATTTTTTTTTTCCTCAACCCTTTTGAGGGCACTGGAAGTTAAATATATAAATTTGTGTATCCAAAATAAAAACTATGCGTGTGTATATGCTGTGTACCTTAACAGCTTTGGGTGGTTCAGGTGCAGATGGAGCTAATTCGGTGTGAGGGTTGGGCTTGGTTATGGATGACCCTGGTCTCTTGGAGCCACTGGTGTGCGTGGAGGGTAACTCCATGCTAACCTAATTAACAAATAGAAAAAAATAAAATTATATTTAACTATATATATTAGAAGCTAGATAACACATGGATAATCTAGATCAGATGTACATATCATAGCATCAAAATTAACAAAGTACAAATGAGAGTGGGATATGATTATTATTATTATGGTACCTTGGAATTGGGTGGTGGCACTGCGTGCATAGGCTGAGATGGGAAAATATTGAGAGTTGGTGGTGGCCTCATTCCTGATGATGAGTTCTCTGTCGAAACACATATATGAATAGAATTCGGCATCATCAATTATAAGTAAATATATGTATCAAAACAAGTAATATATATATATATATATATATATATATATATATATATATATATATGATCACAGAGAAATTGTGAGATGTGAAAAACAAGAGTTATGTTTTTCAAGAGAGAAAAAAATGATTGCAGAAGAACACAAATAAGAAGCAAGAGAGGTGTGGGAAACTGTCATGCATTATTTGTAGCTCTGCCAGAAGAAGGAGAAAGCAGAAAGCATCCATGCCCTATGTGTATACTTTTTCAGTACATGTGGAGATTATGAATAAAATCAACAAGAAAACTAGGAGAGTGAGTGGGAGAGAGGATCAGTTTTCTTTTTCCTTTTTTGAGAAGTGCAAAAATGTCTCTACAACATATTTTTGGCCACCCTTTTTTTTCACTTCTCTGAAAGGATTTGGTCAAACAAAGTACTATACGGCAGATAAGATATGGATCTCCTGAAACATGCTTTTGCTGTGACCCAAACAAACCTTGCCTTAGAGAATCTTTCAAACTGAAATGAAAAAAGCAAGTGCTCTTCTTTCTCAATTTAATAAGATCTTGAAATCAGAAACAGGTTTATTTGTTCCTTTATGTAAGAGCATTTCAGAGAGAGAAAAAGCTCACGTCTTTGGTCTTGAACACTAGAAGGGTCAGCCTGACCGTCAAGATATAAAAAGAAGGCTTGATCCAATTCTCCCAGATCATAAGCTCCAGAATCTTTGCTTCTGTTGAATAATCATAAAGTAAATCAAAACAACAGCAGAAAGAAAGTAACACAAGAAAAATATACAATTGGTGTGAATTTTCTTCTAAGAAAAAATTGATAGGATGATCCCTGAGCTGTGTTGCAGAAAGTGCACTGCTTGGCTTATGATGATTACTCACAAGTAATTTGCAGGGATAGAGTGTGATGAGGAAGATGGCATCATCCCAAAAGAGATTTGTTGGTCTGGTATTTGATGATGATGAAAATGATGTGGTGGTTGTTGATGATGAAGATGTGGGGGGAGTGGTTCAAGTTGAGTTGTTGAGTTGGTGCTCTTAACACTTGAAGAAGCCATGATATTCTGAGAGGAGCTTAAAACCTTTGTCTCTTTGTCTCTTCTTGCTCTTTTTCTTGTGCTGCTTCTAATTCAATAGCTATGGAGAACCCATTAATGGTGAGACCGCCTTCTGGTTTTTCCTCTTAAAACCATTTCCCAAGAGAGAGAGGGAGTCGGTTATGAATTCTCGATGAATAGCTAGAGAGTAGTGTGTGAGGAAGAGAGAAAATAATAGAATTGAATGCTACAAACAAAAGACAAACCTTCTTTTCTCTTTTTTTTACACCTATCTCATTTTCTCTCTCATCTTTTGTGCTATTGCAATTTTATTCCGACACTGTTGTTCCCTAGCATTTCTCTATCCAAAAATGTCACATTTAAGTTTTGAATAATTTCTAATCGCACTAAAAACACACACAAAATTATATTTCATTCATTTATGATACAATCTTGGTTTTTATTTTTTGGTAAAGTTTCGTGTTCATTGATTAATTTACATATATAACTTTGTATTATACTCCTTTAGTAATTTTCATCAAACTATTTTTTTTTCTGAGTATATATACACATAGGATCGAGAAAAAAAAGTGGTTTTGTTTAGAAAATTCATTTTTGAGTTGAGAAGGATGTTCTAAGAAATGAAAGACCAACAATGGCTTTCTTGGGTAACCCTCTTATTCTATTGGTGAAAGGACAAAAAGTCTTATGTTGTGTTCAACATTTACTGTACACTTTTCCATGCAAACTTACACGTAGTTCCTTGAACCACCTCTGCCATTGGATCATAACATAGCCAATTCTGTTTTTAATACATATTTTTCCTTACTAAGATATATCACTAATATTAATAAAAATAATAATATTTTGATTAAAAACTACAAAGAATTTTCTTAAAAATTAATAAACTCAAAAATAAAATTTCCCATACAAAGAATTCAAAAAGTATGCAAACCCATAAATCAGTGTAACAAAATAAATAGATTTTGTTATATAAATAACATAATATATACTACCTTAGCTGACAAAATATGTACCGTAAACTTCTCATAATAATAGATTATGGAGTTTTCTCTCCTTGATTTTAAAATAATATAATATAAATTTTCAAGTTAACTTTCATTATGTTTTTCTTCCACCAATAAAATCATATTTCATTTAACAACTTACTTTTTTTTTATCTTGTCACCAATCTACTCTATCTTTTCTCTATATGGATAAAGTTTTTTTTTAACAAGTGTGTCTCTTTTTTATTATTGTTAATAAATATAAACATTAATTGCGTTAATTTTATGTACTCTGGTAATCCCTTGTTAACTTGGAGAGGTAATTAACATGAGCCGACCCTCAATGATTTATATTAAATTATATTATTTGCAGATGTCTTCTAAATTAAGTCATTGAATAAATTCAAGAATGAAGTATATTCTCCTGATTTTTCAAAACATTTTTGTCACAAGTTGAATCTTACATGTCGTTTTTAAGGTTGAGGAATATCTATAGAATAATTACAGTCACAATAAACTAGCATGCATACGTAAGTTATCTCTACATGGTAGATACGAAAATACTTTATTTTCAGCATTGTTCTAAACTTGGATAAAATTGACTTAAATATGTTGTAATTACAACTTCATAAATTCCCACAAAAATTTTAGAAAAAGATCTTACACTTTCTGTTTTATGGTTCCACACCTATGTATTGATACTCGAATGTAAGCGAATGTCAATGAAAAAAAAAATTGTATAAATATTATTCCTATAAGATGCACATTTCTTTAACAAGAAAAATCATAACAAAATGCAGTAATTTTTAATTAATTAAAGGTCACTGAATGTTTTTCTTGGAAAATCAGGCTTGACTATTTAATTGGTTTAATTATTTTTAATATTAAATTATATCTTTCTATTTCAAAATAAGCCACAATATTAAAAAATTAAAGAATTTTACACACCCGACAAATTCTATAAATCTTATAATTCTTAATCAATGAATCTTATTGAATTATTTACAATTGCAAATAGGTCTCTTTATAATATCTACAGAATAAATAAATAATAAATATTGTATAAATATAGTCAACATAAATTCAACAATAAAAAAAGAGTGGGCGGCGCGGCGAAGGCTGAAATGCTTTCAGGTGCAAACACGTGCGATGGACCGATGTGAATGTGATAAATCATGGGTTCAAAAAGTAGGTGGAAATTCAGAAAAACAAGCTTAAAATATGTTTTTTGGTTTGAATAATTTTTGTTAACTTTTAATTTTTCATAATCATAATTAATTTTAGCTGTTGTTCTCTGTAATCGGATAAAAAATATAAAGTCTAACACTATTTGTACCACTAATTTCTTGCTGTTTTTATGAGTTTTTTTTTATGATCATGCATAACTTATCTTTCGTAATCTTACAAGGTCACGTTTAATTTCTACAATAGATAATTAAAATAATTATGAAATGAAAAATAAAAATCTAACATTGCATTTAACTGAAACAAAATAATGTAATAGTTCAAAAAATAAAATAGCTCTTGTGTGGTAATTATTTAAGATTTAATTACTTTTAAATTTTCTAAAGCTTAACTGTTCTTGTATTATAAATATTTTAACTTTCAAAAAAAATCTTTTGATTTTTTTCTCTATTTTTCTCTTCGTGTTAGTATTCTTTTTTAGATTTGGAATGAATTGTAAGGAGTTGGGATTTTCTCTTAATGATGATATAATATAAGTGTGTATATTTAAAGCAGTAATTGAATTTAACATATATTTATACTTTAAACTATTTAATTTTTCTGTAATGTATATGTATCCTATGAAAGATTGAATTTGACTTGTATTTTTTAAAAACTAATAATACTAGTTATCTTAGAGTATGAAAAGACATAGGCTAGGTGGTGAACTTAGAAAGTAGGGGTGCAAAGAGTGACTTATACTCTAGCATCTTCTCTATTCTCATTTTTAATTTCACTTTCCTTCCTCTTGAAATTTGAGAAATATAACTCTCCTTCCTCCTTCTCTTACTTTGAAGAAATTTCAAATTCAAATTAGTTAAAAATTTTAGGAAAACACAAATTAGGAAAAAAAATGTTTAAAAAGATGATAAATTTTATAAAATAAATAATTAAATAGTTAAAATTTTATTTTATTTTCTTAACATTTTCAATTTTTATCATTTCAATGCACCTTACTAACAAATACCTTTTAACATCCTATTTTACACAAGCAACTTTTAACACTCATTATATAGTCTTTAATGAAAAATTCAAGATTACTTACATTTACAATAAAATAGAACAGTTACAAGAAACAAAATAACCATAAATTAAAAACTTTACATAAATCTACATTTGATACAAATCATAAAAATAGATTGATCGGTCATACAAGAGGATTATCAACCGAATGGTCCTACAACGGTGTATTACACCGAACGGTCCTATACTAAAAAAAACAAAAACAAGCACAAGACCGAACGGTCTTACTCTTATAGGAAACTCTCCTCTCCTGCCAGCGCCTGCTCCAGAATATCTTTTGCACACTCTGCTCACACCCAAAGGGTGACCATTGCAAGGACAAGGACGATCGAACGGACGACATGACAAGACAGGAAAATAAGGGTAAGCTACTGTAATTTAATTAACTATGTAAATAGATAACTCGCATAAATCTGATATAAATCAATAAGTCCATCTTGCAACAACCAATCATACATTTCCAACCATAATCATACAACAATGCATGCAATGACTGTTCACTTTACTCTAACTGTCCGGACTGTATGAATTCTGTAGCTACGACGTTCTTGCACTCATGAAAAGGTAATCTGAAAAATCATCAGAATTACCATAGCTGGAAACCCAAGCCGCCACACGAGGTTAGCCCTTCATCCCTCACTGTAGCTGGAAACTCAAGCCTACACATGAGTTTAGTCCAATAGATGGAACTCCAAGCTATACGCAACCAGTCCTCTGTTATTCTCACCACATGCGCCACCATTCTCTACTTGAGACTCGGTGACCATTAGAATGTCAGGATGAACGACAACTTAGTCTGACCATATTCATATTTTACAATTTCATAACCATTTCTGAGATATTCCTCCTTGGAACACTCGTTCATATCCATATAATACAAATGACATCATACTTCTTCATATCCATACTATTTCATTCATATCACATTTTAATACCATACCTCATTAACAACATATTTCCTCATTCATCACATCTTTAAATAAATATCACACATAACAGTAAAACAATAGTCCCACCTTGGAAAAAGACCAAACGTGAAAGATCAACATAATCTATGAACAAGACCGAACGGGAGAGCACTCCCAATACGAGAACATGACCGAGCGGTCATTTAGAGAATAAGACTCAAGCAGGAGTCGAACACTTGAACTTATATCATGCACTTATGATTTAGAACGAACAATATTGGCTTAGACCGAACACTATTAACTTTGTACAAGTACGATATCGAGCATTGGAATGAGAACGAGCGCTCATAAGAGACCACACAACTCAATAATACCGATCGCTAACACTATCATAAATATTAGTACAAAACCGAGCACTATATCAAACGAGCACTAGTCCAAGACCAAGCACTTACCAAGAACGAGCGCTAGTACAAGACTTAGCACTATCGAGACCGAGCGCCAGTACAGGACAAGCACTACCGAGACCGAGCACTACTAAGGCCGAATGATCATGAACTGGGAGAACTCCAAAAAAAACTAAACCCAATTAATAACAGAGCGCAGAACAAGGCCGATCGGCCAAATCAGCGCATGATCGAACGGTCAACAGCGAATCCTCAGTTTTCTGCATAATTCTGTAGAAATTTCTGCAGAATTATGAATACGTCAAATTTTACCAAAACTAAACCTTTTTCCAAACTTCTAATCTTCCAAACATGAATCCTACACATCTATACACTAAACTAAGAATACCTAAACCTTTCTAACATCATTTAGAGAGTTTCATCTCAGATTTGAGAGTCAATTCTGCAGAATCATCAACTCAAGGATCGAAAATCAGATTTCCTACTTGTTGTATAGTTTTAAGTAACTCAAGGGTTCTAACAAGTCTTATACCACTTACCCAGATTCTCTATACCGACCACACTTACAACGAACATAATTTCTCCAATTTCACTATCTCACTTCTTCACAATTCACTCGGCCATGAACCAGAAACTCAGCATAAAGACAATCAACATGAACACAACTATTTAACAGTTCACACCAACTCAACCGAATACAATTCATTAAATTTTTACATTCATACAAAATCAACCAAATCAATTTCATATAACATAGACTATTCAATCGCCACAAAATCCAATTTCTTACACATACAAAATCATTAAACAACATTCACATACACCGTAAATTCATCAATTAAATTAACTAGCTTCCCTTACCTCGAATCCAATTGACCACTTTTATATGTTTCAATCCAAGAACTTCTACAACAACCACAATTTCTGGTCGATGCAGCGAAACCAATCCGAAGAAACCAAAAGATAAAAGACTCATGAACAATGCAAGAACACATGCAAGCCGATCAATGCTTGCATGCACAGAAAACACAGAGAATTCACAGGAAGAAGGTTTGGACCTTACCAACTTCAAGAGAGGATTTTGATCGGTGAATAATGAAGTCCTTTATACCATAAGTGCTCAAGCACCAACGGATTGCTGATCGGAAGAAGAAAGAAGGAGAAAATTTAGAGAGAAGATGGAGAAATATAAGAAAGAAAATAGAGAGAAGAAAGAGACTTGAGTTTTTAGAGAGATATAGATTTATGAGAAAATGAGATGAGCTGTGGTTTAAGAAATTCTGTAAAATGTTCACTTTCTTGTTTTCGAGACATCTTCCCCTTCCTTCTAGATGCATATTTAGGGTTTGACATTTTTCAAAAATAGAATGTTTATTTTTTTTTTTTTAGAAAAGTTGATCTTCTTTCTACTAAATCCAAGTATTAATATATATTATTTATTGGTTGATGGTACATTTTATCACTCAATTATCACTATTTTTTATCTTCAAAAATTTTCTTTTCATATTTTACCAGTCTATTAAATTTCTAATAATTTCACATTTTACTATTCAACTACAATCATTTTTGCATTCTGGTATATTTTATCTTTATATTTTCTAATTTTAAGCATTTTACTGATATGTTAAAGAAGTATAACAAGTCTTGATAGTGGCCTTAAAATAATTATTTTACTGCAATATTTTGAAAAAAGATTACCAACTAAATGTGTAAAATTTGATAAACAATAGTAAAATACGCGGAAATAATTTAGATGGTAAAATGTGTGAAAAAAAAGAGAAACAAGATGATGGTATATTGCACAAATAAACTAAGGTAATAAAATTTAGAAAATGATAATGGTTGAGGGTTAAAATGTGAAAAAAAAAAATGAAGTCAAATCAATGTTATTTTGAAAATTCTGGTGATGAAAAGAAGTAGTTTAGTTTTTTACTTCTTTTTTTTCTTCTAACACATCATCACTATTTTGGAAAGTTAATAGATAGGTGAAATGTACAAGAAATTTGATGGAAAAAAAAACGAATGAAAAGAAAATTTAGGTAAAAATAAGAAAAAGTTTACAAATATTTTGACTCATCTATATTCCTAAATCTCATTTACATCTTAGAAAAAAAAAATCATCTTTTGACCACCAACAGAAGCTTTGACTATAACTACAACCAATATAAAAATAATAACTTTTCTATACCAATTTAAAGCCTCATCTTAAACACATTAATTCTACAATAAATATAAATCTTCCAAAAACAATATATGTAAGATGTACTTCTAACAATATTAATATCATTTTATTATAAAGTATAATTAGCAATTTTGTACATTAAAAGGTTAACTAATAGATTAACATACATAAGGATAATTTATTCTAAATTTAAGTTCTTTTCTAAGAATTCCTTGTGCCCCAAACTTCACGACGAATGTCTTAGAGAAAACTTATTCTTCACTCTATGAACAAATTAAATTAAGTTAAAAAAAATGAGTAACTTTTTTTTCTTTGCATATATATTGATACTAAATTTGAGTATTTTTCAGAAAACATAATTTCTCAACCTGATTATTGCCATTATTAATAAACATTAGCTAAGTAAAGAAGAAAAATTACTTTTATATTGTTATTTTATTTTTTAAATCAACTTGTAAAAATGGTTAGAGTGTCATTATCATGGAACTTTTTCCGTTTAGAAGACAATGTTAAACTCCATCGATAAACAAATATTATAGCATTGCATACTCACAACTTATATAATGACAAAGCTTTTTTAATTCTTTATTCAAAGTTTGTTATTTGTGAACCCAATCACTACCCTTAGTCCGAAAGAGACAAATATTTCATGTTTAAATAAACTGGTTTAGGTATACATGAACAAATCCAAAAATAATTGTATAGTTATATAACTATGAGAGAAGGGATTCTAAGGTGATTCAAGTAATGAATTTACCAACTATTGGATCCATGTGTAGTGGGTATTTATATATATATATATATATGATCAAAGTTTTTTTTACTCTTTTAAATTTTAAGCAAATCTTATTGTGTCTCTTAAAACTAAAACAAAAAATATTTTTTAAATTAAAAAATTATAAGCTTGGTCCACTATAATTACGTTCGGATGGCAAGTTGTAGTGTGTAGAAATGGCAATAAAAAATGAATTGTAGAAAACATATCATAAAAAAAAATGTGTAAGAAATATTAATATAATTATTGAGAGAATATCAATAATTTCAAATTTCATTCATCACTCGACTTTTAAATTTATGAATATTTTTTTTATGTGAGATAGCAACCCATCGATGTGTAATCTATAATTTGAAGGAAAATTTCAAACTTGATATTAAACTCATACGGTTTACCTTACACAAATGAGCACAAGAGTAACAAATTTGTTAACATACATTTTATCTTTAATTAAAATTTATTAAAATCTATAAAATGAAGAGACTCACTCGTAATGAGTTTGCAAAATTTTATAAATTTTAATCGATAACAAAAAGGTATATTAAAAAGTACATAGCCAAATCTGATTGTTATGATAAAAACTCTCGTACTATACTTTTAAAGTAATTTAATTGCTCTTTATATTCATTATATATAAATATATAATTATTTATTGTCTTTATTCTTTATTTTCTTTTAATTAATATAACAATGTTAACAAATAACGTATATTTGACCACTAAATTTAAAAAAGAAAATTAAAGAGTAATAATGAAAAATGATTCTCTTTATATAATTGAATACTAAGTCCCCATTTTGTGTTTGTGTTGGTTTTGATGTTTGATGAAGCAGTTGGGGTTCTTCTTAATTAGTATATTATAATAATGGAAGATAAATTAGGTCACCCAATCCCATGGATCATTATATGCAACATTTATACATAAAGCCAAAAATATACGTCCAATTTGACCAAAGATCTTCATCTAAATTTGCTCTTATTTATAATGTTTATTAAATTTTATGTTGATTACTTTTTGTAAATTCAATTGTGTTACATTCGAAAATTTTGTATATTTTTATTATTTGATTCTTAGTGATAGTATTAAAACCTGAAATCAAAATCCACCTAGAAAGCTAATAATGTTTAACTTTTCTATTGTACATGATTCCGAGTCAAATTTTAATTCGAATATTTAATTAAGACCTTGATATGCAAATAACTTATTAAACTCAATTCGTTTTAGTCACAATTGAATCATTTGAATTCGCTTTGTTAATTTGGAACGTGTGTAATTGTGCACAGAACATTGATCATATTAAGACTTAGGATAATTTATTATTTCATTCAAAATTCCAAATTCTGTTCAACAAACTTTTCAAGTTGCAATGGATGAAGGAATATACTATTTTGGAAGAAATAAGAATTTTGAGTTTTTTAAAAACCAAATGATAAGAAGACTATAGAATGCAAGTGAAATATTCATGGTTAATTGACTATTAATGTGGTGGGATTTTTGAATAATATGAGTATAGACTCAAGGCCAAGGAGATCTTTGACTATAAATAAATATTTTTTCAAATTTCAAAAACAATACATTCATGATAGGTGTTTCTATAAAAAAATTTACAAAGAAGATCCGTATCTCCAATCTAAAATCTGAAAGTAATGAAATGGTTTAAATCAATCATTAAAATTAACCATAAATTCTTATATTATTAATGAATTTTTCAAGAAATGATCCATCCAAATGAGACAAACTTAATAAAAAAGAGATTTACATAATCTTAAATTCATAATCTTAAAACAACATATTTAACTTTCTTTTTTTTAAACTTTGATAGAGTTATTATAAAAAATGTCATTCCTGTCATTTCCTTTTAAGTAAGTTTCTCTCTTTCATATTAAAAATTTTGTTACATAAATATATGATTAAATTATAATATATAAATAAAATATAAACTCTATCTTATTAATTAGTTAATTTGGTAAAATTAAATTAAGTTTATCTTTATCAAAACTTATCAATAACTTTTTCAATAAGATTCTTTTAGACTTACTTATAAATATATGAATAAATTATAATATATAGGATGAAATAACATTATTAAAATTTAATGATTTAAGAATGGAAAAGCAAAGAAGCATGGTCTGTGTAATATACAATACTAGGAATTCGTGATGTTCACTTCAAAATAAAGTTTAACCATCTATAAATAAATTGATGCCAAATTTTGCAATGAACATTGTAATCTCAACTTCCTCCAATTATAGGTGTAGGCAAAGCGATTGCCCATATGACAAGAACACCTAAACCTAAACTCATTGACATATATAGCATAGTGAAACTCAAAACCTATGTAAGCTATGGTTGTTAGAAAGGAGAAGAAGATTAGTGAAGTCAAATTTCAATTTCAGAATTCTATTTGAGCATATGGTTCCGGCATAAACAGTTTACGCAACCAATATGTGGCAAGGCCATGTTCTAGGATAGCCTTCAAAGCTTGTTCATTCCAAAGTTAACTTTTCTTAGACATTACCTACAACAATGGTTTTATTGCATTTCATCTTAGGTGTGCCTTAATTATTACAAAACTCCACCAAGTTATGTTCTAATGCCCATGCCTCTTGGGAAGGCTATTGGCCAAATACCTGCTTATGGGAAAGGTAACAAGAAAAAAAAGGATCAATTTCATTCAAAATTCTTTGCATTATTACCATGTATTCAATCTCCAATATTTGGTACCTTATCGTATTATTTTACCCTAAGAAGCCATGTTTTGTCTTGAGAAATGACTTGAGTAATTAAAGCAAGGGACATAAATGGAGGTTGTTGTTCATGTAAATGTTGTTGTTCACTTGCTTCCAAGGAAAGGATAGAGAGGCATTTAATGATAAATAGGCGACAACCAGAGAAAGGTTGTTTGATGTAGGAAAAATGAATTTAGAAGGTGCTCTGAATCTGAGGCAAGCAATTGGATTAATAAAGTTATGATTTTTAGGGTTGGGAATGGGGAAAAATAGAAGATGGAGAAAAGCGGCTATTGCTAAGTTTGGCATGGCACCATGCTCTATCTTCCATTCGTTAGTTCCCTAATTTCAGGAAATCATGGGTCATCCCATTTTTCATGTTAATGAAATTATTTATCCTTTTTTTCACTTTCCAAATATAGAAAATCTTCATGACCTTGGTTTGGAGGCTTTTCCCAAAGCTTTCAGTTTTATGTGTAATTGAAGACTGTCTTGGCCTGCCTGGAACCTCAACCATGACTGGGTCTAGATTGCTCATTTATCAAATCTGCTTTCTTTCTATTTTTCTCTTTTTATTTGTTTTAAATAAATTATTCATATAATTTATCTTGTTAAATTGGCGTTGATATAATTTAAAGAATAATAACATAACATCAAAATGATTAAGCTTATCTAACGTGAACTAAAGTAATTAGATTTATACAACGTCACAAATCATTTATATTGTCATATTATTACCTTTTAAGTGGTATCAGTACCAATCTAATAAAAATGAAACTTTAAAAAAAAAATTACTTCTAGACGAAAAAAATATTAAAGGACCACATTAAATATTTTTTAAAAAATTTGAAAGAAAAAAAATAATACTAAACAATTTTTCATTAAAATATCTCTCAAGCGTTGTTATCCACTTTGATATTTCATTTATTTAGACTAGCTTCAAACATTATGAAGCCGTGAGATTGATTATTATTTTTTAGATTTAAGATTTTGTTCAACTATTTTAAACATTTTTAATTTAGTCCTACTATTGCTGCACTTAAACTAGTAAATGATGAAATTTAACATAAATAGTGATAATAAGATAAAAGGAACTGTTGAGTTTATTTTTTTAATCAAACATATATTTGAATGTTACAAGATAGATTTAGGATACAAAATAATCTTAAAAGTTTAAATTTTTAAATCTATTGAAATGTTGATTATTTTCAAAGATTTTACAAATGTGAGATTTTAGGATGGAAAAAGAGGGAGTTTTTATTTCAGGTGAAATTTGTTTATTTATAAAGTCTTGATTACTAAATTGAGTTAAACAATCTTTGAAAAAAAAAAACAATGCAATAAATGTAATCAATTGGTGACATTTCTCACTAGCAAACAATAAGTTGATTGTTTTATTTAAAAGAAAAATCAAAAGAATTAAATCTACAAGTCTATAATCAAGTTTGGGGTGCGGAGCGAGACAATAAACATAAGAAGCATGGAAATTTTTAAATAATGCAAATAAAAAAATTAAAATTCAACTTATATATATGTTCCTTAAAAGATAAGTAAGTTTAATTTGTTTCATATGAATTTTTTTTTATTCCTTTAAAATCTCTAATATATAACATTAATTAACTGTTTATATATTAAACAACAAGACTATATTATAGTATACAATTCACATATATTTAAGGGTTAACAATAATTATTTTAATCTTTATATGACGAAACAGAAATAATTTTTTTTCTTGAAAAATAGAAAATAAAAATCGTTACAATTTGACGCAAATTAAAAAATATTTTTAAAAACCTAACAAGAAAAATGGCTGATATATTAGTGAAGAGTAGTCACAGCAAACGGTCAGGAAATTTTCCAAAGTTTGACTGTAAAATAAAGTTGGCAGTGAAAACCGTTTGATTAATTTTTTGGAATTGCATTGACTTCTTATGAGATGTCTTCACTCAAACAAAAACTAAATATAAAAATAAAACATGTTGGATTTTGAGAGTTATTAAAGGAATAAAATAAACCTTTATTCAAGTCATGCTAAATTAAAAAAATAAATTATACACTTTTAGATAAATAGTCACATGTTTACTTTAGTTTTCAAATTTTTTTGATCGAAAGATACATTTAATTTTTTTTATCCAACAAATATTATATTTAAAACTATAAATTGTATAATAATGTGTACATTAATTATATAGAAATAAAGTAGTGTTAGAAGAGTGTGATTACATGTTATCCACCATTGAATACTTGTTTTCTAACAGGTGACAAGGCATTTCATAAATATAATTAAGAATGATAGAAAGAAAAAACAAAATATAAAATAATCAGAACTTATTTTCCCATTTGAGAATCCGATAATTTCACATAGAAGTTTAACCTACTGACTCATGCATTATTGGGTATACTATAAGATTACGAGAGGTCTTTTTTTAATTTGTATATTTTAATTATTATTTTTTTAAATTCATATTTCTCATTTGTATTACAAAGTATATTTTTTTTTATAAAATTAGACAATAATTTACATTCATTTTTTATAAATAATCTTTAATATCCACTAATATTATATTTAATTTTTATTATATAAATTATTATTTCTTATATTTAATTAAAATATATAAATTATAACGAAAAACAAAATATCTCTTAAAAGCACATTATGTCCTTCTTCTTTTTCAAGTATGTTTTTTTTTCTTCGGAGAGAAAGATAATAATACATCAAATATTATTCTTTTATCAATTTTTCAATTTAGAACAAAAATTCGTGTTGAAACTAAATAATAAATTGTTGCAATATATCATTAAAAGTTCTTTTTCAAATTGTTAAATTGACAAAATAATAAAATCTATATAAAAAAGCCATTTTCTTTTTTTCTACTTCATGTTATTTCTTTTTTTCAGTTTCTTCTAAATATTTTTTTTTTCAATATTTTTTCATTCAACACATTTTCTTTAATTTCTTTTTCTCTAAATACTTTTTCTTGGATTTTCTTATCTTCCAACTAAAGGCGATTCAAGGTTTGAAGATGTAAAACAAACTTAATAATAAGAACTTGAATTTAAAATTTATTTTTCGAGGTACTTTTATACAAAAATATTTATTAAATTATAATAATTAATTTCATTTAATTTTTACCGTTCTTCAATTTCAACTTCTATTCATTGCTTATTTTATCAAATTAACAGTTTTACAATTCAATAAGCAAAAAATTGTATTTTTCATCAAAATATATACAAAAAAAAACTCTCGAAACTCAAATCGAAAAGTACCCAACATTTGTAATCCTGATACAAATTCAACAAATAGAATAAAAACAACATCAACACAAATAATAGAAAAACATATTGATGAGGATAATTTAATGAAAGAATATTAGTATTAACAGAAATTTTTTTAAAGCCTTTTTTAGGCTTAAAATGAGTATTTTACGTGCATCGTCCTTGAGTCGGTTTTGGGTTCAATTCCTTCCCTTCACTTTCTTTCTCCTTCAACTCTTTTTTTTAATATTTTTCTTTCTCAACTCTTTCTCTTTAATTTATATTTTTATTTCTATGTTTTTCTTTTTCTCCATGTCTCTCTTTCATCACAATTTAAACATGTCTTTTCCAATGTTAATCAAACATTTTCTCTTTATCTCTATATATTTGTTCTTTCTTTTATTTTCTTTTTCTTCAAAATTTTCTTTCAGTTTTCTTTCCATGAAAAACAAACTCATAGACAAGCAATTTGTGATCGACATTAAATTGATGGACACTTTTAACACTAGTATACGTCATAAGTATAAAAATACAAATAAAAATTAAAATGATATAAAAAAAGAAAAAAAAAAACTCATTGAATATCTAGAATAAAAGATCTTATACAAATTGATGAAAAATCGAAAGGAGATCGTTTTGATCTTCGGTTTGAAAAAAGATATTGATATCAAATAAAAGAAAGATAAGAAAATGAATAATAAGTTATGGGTTGATAACATCAAAATTTGAATTCTAACTCAAAATACTCATAAAGAGAAAACTCAATTTTATATCAAAACTTACATTTCTCATTTGTATTCTTTATGAAATTAATTAGCCCTTCTTAATTACATATTAATTGATGCTTAATAAATATTCTTTAAAATAAATAACTATTTCTTATATTTAATCCAAAGATACATACAGATAAAACTTAAAAGACCCTCAAAACAAGTATTGGTATATAATCCCATATTTAAATGTTTAAATTAAGTATGAAAAGTATTTAAAAGTATCTATAATAACAGGGCTACAAATAGTATTTACTCTCCTACAATATATTTAGATTACCAATCATTCTACAACTCAATAATAGTACTTATAACTGATAACTAATTAATTACTTTTAATAATGTGAACAATGCAACCAACTTTTTTTATTGTTTAAATTTATCAGTGAAGATTCAGAAGTATATAAATACTTAACTTATCATTCTTTCTACTCATACTTGTTATTATATAACTTTGATTATCGGAAAGTCCTTTTCATTTGAATGTTCATATTCAACGAGCAAAACACTACCTAAAAAATTTGACAAACATGAGAAGGAGATTCAACTCGTTGTATCTCGATTGTAAGAAACACAAATGAATAAATTAGAATATAGACAATTAGATGAAAAGATAGTTACAAGAAAAAAACTTACCAATTAAAAATGGGTAAATGGATTTTCTATAGTCTTCTCATTTTATAGAATTTTGGTTTAGTTTGGGAAATATAGTATTTATATGGAGATAAAACTTTTAGTATTGGCAATTTGATGAATGTTCTTGCGTGAATGATACGTAGTTCTAAAAAAACTTGTGAAGACTTTACACACTTTCAGGAAACGTGTAGAGAACCATTTGGAAGATGTTTGAAGAATTCCATGAATATGTTTTTAAACAGCTCTCGAATCAAAGTACAAAGATAAAGATAAAGAAACAACTTGGGAAAAACATTGCAACAATACCTTATTGTCCCATTTTTCTAACATCCTCATCTTCATTTAAAAATTGCACTTCATGATGCTTTATTTGGAACTGTTCTGTTTTCAGGCTTTGACTAATATAGGTTTCCATCATTCCATGCATCCGATTATTCTTGTTAGAGCTATATCATATTAATTATGTTTGCACTTATAATTTAGGTTTTTAACACAATTAATTCGTGTTCTCTTACTTGTATGCAACTCAAAATAACTCGTTCTTGTTTTAATTTTTTTTTTTAATTTTGTTCTTGTTTTTGAGGGTTAGAATAGTGCATCGTGAAAACTATTTATACACACTCACAAATAGTTTCTTTTAGGATGGAAAAATAATCTTATTCAAACTACGGATAAACGTTAAATATAGACACAATGCAAGACACTTCTCTGTAGGAAAATTTAAGTGTTTTTAGAGACTAATTTCTTCTAAATTTAGGGATACGATTTTTTTAATTAATATATAATAAATATCACTAAATTGTTTGACGTGTACAATATTCATGATTCACGTACAGAAAAGTTTTTGCATTATGAAAATTTTAATGGGTTTAACCATAAGTTGAGGAAAAGGAAAATGAAATAGGAGTTAACGGCAATGAAATACGATGACAAAAAAAACATTTGAGTCCAAATACGTCAAAGTGGATTGGGTTAGGTCCACTAATAAAGAGGGCTAACTCCTTAATGTCTAAAGTACCCTTTTCACAAGGGTAAAATTTCTTTTCTCTCACTTATAGTTACTCCACCCACCTCCCACCCACTTTTTCTTGTTGCATTTTTTTCACTAAATCAAATTTTGAAATTCAGTTTTAAAAATTAAAAAATTACTAGATTTCAAAATTAAATTTAAAAAATTCGTAAAATTTTGAAATTTAATTTAAAAACTCATCAAATTTTGAAATTAACAGATTTCAAAATTCAATTAAAAAATTCATTTAATTTCAAAATAATATTAAAAAATTCATTAGATTTCAAAATCCCAGAACAAAACTCACTATGTTTCAAAATTTGATACACGTATTCCAGATTTTGAAATTCGATATTAAATTTTCCAAATTCCAAAATCTCCTAACACTTCTATCAAATTTCCAAATCCAACACTCACTTTATAACCTTTTTAACATTTGTTTTATTGGACGTTGTCTCTGTTGGGCTTTTTCAAATAGGTGCCTTTCTTAAATTTTTTTTCCAGCGGTCCCTAAAAGTGAAAATTTGAAACAATTGACTTTATGTCGTTAAATTGGGTTAACTTGAAATATATAATTAAAAAAAAAGTTTTTGAGAATTGAAACCCAAATTAGGGTTCATCATCTTCAACTAGTGCCGTCAAAATGGGTTGAAACCCGTGAGCCAACCCGGCCCACCACGGGTTTGAGCCAGGTTGGGTTGGAAAAAAATTCAAAATTTTTTTTTATACGAGCCAATTTTGACCCGGCTCACACGGGTTGAACCCGTGGTGGGTCGGGTTGGCTCACCAACCCACCTATTTTTTTTAATTAAATTAAATTAATTATTTAAATTCTATTTCTTTTTATTGAAATCAAATTAATTAATTAATTATTCAAAATGCACAACCTTTACTTAGCAATAAAGTCTTTCGCGCTGCTGTCTTTTCTTTTCAAAAGTTTCCATCTGCAAATAAAACCCTAAGATTATAAATTGGATAATATTATAGATGGAGATAAAGAAGAAGATGCTTCAAGAGAGCATAATACTGTGCATTTATCCATTCAGGACTCCAATTTAATAGATGGATAATATTATAGATTGGATAATTCAGTAATATATAATTTGTTTTATCTTGTTTTTAGACCTATCTACAAGCATGACAATTTTATCTTGTGCTATATATTTTTGTTAACGGCTATATGTAGTTTCTTTGTCAAACGGTTATCTATATCTCATTAAACTAAATTTGGCAAAATTTTATGCTTGATAGCTTAGAATATATATAACAATATATTTCTTTTGTTTCATTTTCTTTTACATCAATTAGTCCAATTATAATTATCTAAGAAGAAGAGGGTGAAAAAAAAGTTAACTAAGTGAGCTAATGAGCCAACCCGTTTAACCCACCAACCCGTGGTGGGTCGGGTCGGGTTCGAATTTTTTTGGCTCGCTAATAAATGAGCCGGGTTGGGTTGGCTCACTAAGTGGCCAACCCGTGGTGGGTCGGGTCGGGTCGAGTCGGGTTACCCGTTTTGACAGCTCTATCTTCAACCTTACCTTTCATCATCTTCAACCCTAGCAATTGATGCTCAGGGTTCATCAAGAAATTAGGGTTTATCAAATATGAAATTAAGCACCGCCAAATTAGGGTTTATCAAAATCAAATTGGATTCGAGATTAAAGACGCAATAAATCACAGATTCATAGAGTTTGAGATTGGAGTGGAGTCCAATGTCTCCCTGGGCCTCCCTTCGAGATTGGGATTTTCTCATGTTTTTCTGTTTGCGCGAGAGAGATGAACTCGTAATGAGTTTTTGTTTCTGTGTTTTGTGATGTCTCTAGGTTTGTAGGTTGGTGGATTTGTGAAGAAGGAGACTTGCAAAGATGAAAGATGCGCTGATTCTCACAATTGCTCGAGGAAGGAGAAAAGAATGCGCTAAAGCTCTCACGGCGTGGTCTCGTGACGGCACAAGGAGTTTGTGATTCTAGGTTTTGCGCAACTAGGGTTTGCGATTCAGATTCAATTGGAGAGCTCGAACGCGATTTAGGGTTCTGTGTTGATGGGGATGAAGTAGTGTCGCAACGGTGCTTGAGATTACCGTTTGAGGGATTCGCGATTCTGGGTTTTGTGCGACTAAGGTTTGCAATTTCTGGGCTTTACTGTGTGCATGTTTCATGGCGTGAAGAAGGATGATGAAGAAGGTTGCCATGGTTGCACGTTTTGAGCTTGTACGATGGTGGTGGCCACAGTTTGGTTGCACGTTGGTGGCGATTGCGGTTGTTGGTGGCACTGCTATGCTGTGCAAGAAACGGCATCCTGCGACAATAAATTACGGAATATATTTTTTAATTATATATTCAACGTAACATATTGTGTATATATCATGTAATCTAACATAATAACCACATTTAAAATATTACACGTCAAACTGACAACTTATGATAAAGTTAACTTTTGGGAGTCAATTTTTCATTTGTAGAGATCCAATTGAAAAAAAAATAAGAAAAAAACTTATTCGAGAAAACCCAATAAATTGAGGTCCTGCAGAAGTGGTTTAACCTTCTTTATTTTATAAATTTTTTGTTTTTCATTTTTGTAAATGTATTTTACTTGTTTTAGTTTATTAAAATATATTTTAAAATATTAAAATATTAACATATCTTAGATTATATTAAACTAAATATTTGACAAAACCCAATAAACTTAGGGACTGTGGTTTAATCTTCTTTAGTTTATAAATTTTTTTTTTCAATTTTGTAAATGTATTTACTTGTTTTAGTTTATTAAAATATATTTTAAAATATTAAAATATTGACATATCTTAGATTATATTAAACTAAATATTTATTAAATTAACTTAAGAAACAAAATTTAATAAAATATGTTACCGGATTTTAAAATCCGATTAACATATCTTATTATTAATATTATTATTATTTATTATTACGATTAATTTTATTATTATTTATATTATTTTATTATTATTATTACGATTATTCTTATTACTATTATTTTTTTCTTTTTATTCTTATTTTTAAATTTTTTTTTAATTTTTTTAAATGGTTTTTACTTGTTTAGTTTAATATATATTAACCTATATTAAATTATATTAAAATATTACAGTAAATTAAATATTTACTAAATTTTAACTTAAAAAATAAAGTTTTAAAAATATATGTTAATCATAAAAATGCGTTTACATATGTTATTATTATGATTACTATTATTATTATTATTATTAATATTATTAGTATTACTGTTATTATTATTATTATCTGATAGATCTTAGTATTATTTAATCTAATATCTTCATATAATTTAATATATACTAATATTTTAAACCAAAACTTATTAAAGTAAAACAAGTAAAACACAATTAAAATAAAATTAAAAAAGAAAAACTTAAAAAAATAAAACAAAATCAAAAAGAAAAACTTAAAAAAATAAAATAAAATAAAAAATGTGCCGGATTTTAAGGTATGTACCGATTTTTGAAAAAATTGTTAAATGAGAATGAAATTTTAAAATTCGGAAGAGATGATTACTAAATTTTGAAATTTGAAAGAAATGTTTATTAAATTTCAAAATTTGGAGATTTTAATATGATTTTGAAATTCTGATGAATTATTAATCGAGTTTTGAAATTTATTGAATTCTTAAATTAGATTTTAAAATCCAATAATTTTTTATTTAAAATCTTAATTTTAAAATTTTGTTAAAGAACTTATTAAATTTCAAATTTTAATTAAAGAAATTTTTTGAGTTTGAAATCCAGTAAAAGTACTCAAGCCATTTTGAAACTAGATAAACATATATCTTAGATTTTGAAATTTAATTTTAGTTTTTATTGAATATTTTTTATTGGATTTGAAATCCAGAGGATTTCCAAATCCAACACTCATTTTATCATTTTTTTTACTTTTTTATTTTTTATTTTATTTTTTGATTTTTTTAAATATCTTTTACCTATTTTAGTTTAATAAAATATATTTTAAAATATTAAAATATTAACATATATTACATTATATTAAAATATTATTTTAAACAAATTATGTATTAATTTTTAACATAAAAAACTAAATTTAATAAATATGTTAACGGGATTTACAGGTTAAGATATCTTATTATTATTATAAATGTTATTTATTATTATTAATATTATTGTTATTATTATTTTTTACATTATTATTATTATTATTATTATTAGTGTTTGTACTATTATTACTCTTATAATTATTACTGTTATTATTGTTAATATAGTGTAAAAACTATATAATAGAATAATCACATCAATTAATATTACAGATCAGTCTTACAAAATAAAGAACGTACGTTTGTAGTCGAACGGCCTTACAGAGAAACAAGAAAACTAAAACCGAACAACATAAGCAAACCCGACCGAACGGTTTACAAAAGGCTATACCGAACGGTCCTACAAAATAAGAGGGAAAAGATGATCGAACGATCATCTTAAAACTAAACTAATAATACTGACCGAACGGTTCTACTGTTCGGTCTTAATTTCTACCTCAACTAAATTTTCTTCTTCCAGCGCTTCTTCCAGCAGCTCGTCTCCTTCTGCTCACATCCACACGGATGATCATTGCAACGGAAAGATAACTGAACGTACAAAACAGACAAGACAGGAAACATAGGGTAAGCTTATGTAATTCAATTCATGTATAAAAATATATTTCACACAATCAACCAAACAAGATAATTCATAACTCGTTCATGCAAAGCCTAATACTAGACTGTCTGTCCGGACTGTATGAATTATGTGTAGCTACGACGTTCGTGCACCCGGGTGATGTAGTAACTGGGATACCCTCAACAGCTGTCACCCGAGGTTAGTCCTATTTGTCCAAATTAACCATAAGGACTAGGACCTCCTGTCATTCCCACGCATGACTTACCCTTCTCTACGTGAGAAACGAGTAATCACGGAATATCAGGATGAACCGCCAGCTTAGCATGCCCACATTCATACTTTACCACTTTCCAATATACATTCATGAGTTATTCCTCCCCGGAACGCTCGTCCATAATCCAAAACATTTCATCCATATCATATTCAATTCATCTTTCATTATTAATAATCTTAATTGAACCCTTCGTACAAAGATCCCTAAGGATACCAAATACCGAACGTTAAACATCAACCCTGAACTAGACCGAACGTTAAACATCAACCCTAAACTAGACCGAACGTTAAACATCAACCCTGAACTAGACTGAACGCTTGGAGTGAGACCAAAGGTCTCAAGTTCCAAACGGATCAAAACTGAGCGATGGAATCATTGGTTTTAAGAAAGGGAGTGATTAACATAATAGTTCTCAAGAACGATTAGGAATCAAACGTTTATTTACTAGGTGAGCCAATTGAATGAACTTACTCCCGAGTTAGACCGAACGCTGATAGACCTAGGCCGAATACCAAGACTCTAGGCTGAAACCAATTTAAGACAGACACTGTGAAAACCTCAAATAAGGGTAAATAATTGAATCAGGTGAATAAACCGAATGTCAATAAATATACTTAGCTTTTGAATGAGTTAAACATCAAGAACAATCAGAATGTCAGTCGAAGACCGAGCACCGAAAAGGGCGAACCCTATTGAGTTTGAATATATACATATATATATATATATATATATATATATATATATATATATATATATATATATATATATATATATATATATATATATATACATATATATATATACATATATATATATATATACTTACTCAGCACGAGCGCTTGGTGGAAGACCGAGCACTACTCAGTATGAGCGCTTGGTGTAAGACCGAGCACTACTAAACTTATAGGAGAAAGGCTTGATAAATATAATAAGATACCATTTTGAGTAGTGTTTAAGAACAAACGAAAATATACAAATACATATAGATATGCTTAAGTTTATAACCGAATACTAAAGAACAACTATGCTTGGCCGAACGCTCATGCACAGTATTACAAAACGAAGATGCTCGTCCTCAACTAGGATTCTTCCCAAATGAAAGAATCCAATTCCAACCAAGTTCACTAGAAAAATCGAACGGTCAAGGACCATTCAGTGACGAACGTACACTTTCATAGGGAAATTTCATACTAGAATTCTTTATATCAATTCATCTCTCAACATATATTTTCATAAACTCAAACATCCATATCATAGTAAATAATCATACTTCATATAGTCAAAACATATCAACAATCATACTTCATATACATTCAGCCACTCAACAAACATGCATTCATTAGCAACGAACGTAAAAACGAACATACAATTAAATTATATAAGCTTCCTTTACCTCTAAGCGTGACCGAACGTTCAAAAATGCATCTCTAAGCGTGACCGAACGTTCAACAATGCAGAAATATATCTCCTTGCTACTGAAATCTTAGAGTTCGACGATCACCCCTTACAAACTAAACCAAACAGGAAAAACATAAATACTCAGAACAAAGTGACCTATTCATGCAACCAAGAATCTGGGTTCGCATGTGTAAGAAGAACGAACGTTCTAAAGGGAAAGTGACTTACCAGTTTCAGAACCAAAAACTGATCGGTTCAACTGGAAGCTCTTGACGCCGGGAGTGCTCCAGCGGTGCCTGAGTGGTGATCGGAGAAGAGAAAGTGAGTGTTTTGTAGAGAGAATGAAAAGCTTTTGGAGATAAGGAGGAGAAAAATGAAGTTTTGGAGTTTGGAAGAGAGGTTGCATGTAGAGAGTGGCGTGAGTTTTGAAAAACTAAGCTTTGCTACCATCGTCAAGGACGAACGACCACTTCGCTGCCCACACCTGTCTCCCACTTTTTGATTTCTAGATTTCCTTCGCTTGACACCTGACTTTCGCTCAGAATGATTTTGAGTGCGTTTTTAATGAGGTCTGACATTAATATTTTTTTATTACTATTATTTTATTATTATTATTATTATTACTATCGTTTTTTTATTTTTTATGTTCATTTTTTGAATTTTTTTTAAAATTTTTCTTTAATTGTCTTTAAAAGTATATTTGCAACCAAAAAAGCCAATAGTAAATTATTAAAAATAATAAGTGAAAATAGTTAAATTTTATGAAAAATAGATAAAAATAAAAAATGATGGTGGATATGTCCTTTTGGTAGTGGGACAGAATGAGTATCGAAAGGAAGATGAAGAGACAAACTTTATTTGATGAAAACAAAAGTAGCATTGTCAACTTCTCTTCATTTTTTTCATTAAACAACAAATCTTCCTAACTTAGGTGCTAAGAAAAATTGCCCTTTAGCTCACACAAACCACCACCCTTTATCAACACTAGGATTTCTTTGTAGGCACAAAACATTTCTTTTATAGAAGATTGGATTGTATTCTTGAAAACTAAACATAATTGAGCATCAATTATCTTTCAACAAAAAAATCACCACAAAAAATATTACATTTTTTAATAAGATGATTAAAATACTCTTAACTCTCAAAACCAAAAGTTTGATATTCGACGTCCAAATTGCATCACTGAAATAAGTTACATTAAAATATAATTTTTAATAAGATTTTTTTAAATAACTTCTATTTGATAAGTCTAAATAAAAATTAAAGATATATAAAAAAAATTCTAAGCAAAACTAATATTGTTTTTATAAATAATTTTATTTTAATCACTTAATTTTTTTTAAACAATATTAAATCAAATTTATTACCAATTATTAACAAATAACATGAATCCATAAGTTGAATACTATAACATTCATATTCACTCATCAAAAAATAAATAATTAAATATTTATAAGGCATATTAAAAAATATTGATTTAAAATATTTATTTAATATTAATGAAGATGGAGACTTATTTTTTGTGATGGTTATTTTGGTAGGAGAAAGAAAAAAGGACAGAAAGAAAGATGAAATATTACAGGCTGTAAAGTAGAAAGAGAGAGGGAGATAGATACCCACTTGTGTCTTCCAACCATTCAATATGCAATTATTTTCTACTGCTACACCAACTCAACTCTATTCTTTCATTTCACCATTATCAATTATTTTTTTATTTTATTTCAATCTCCATTTTTTGATTTTGACATCTTTACTGTTAAGCCACCACTACTAATAATAACATTTCTTATTCTATTCTTCAATTCTAAAATTATTCATTATTAAGCACTTTGGTTTTGCTTTAATTCTTATGAGATTTGTTCTCACTTAAAACTCTGGTAGGTCAGTATTTCGCTTACAAAATATGTAAAACTGGTCCAGAAAAATTAAAAAAAATAAATTATAAAGAATGCAGAAGGAAATAGTTTAGAAAAATACTAAAGTTTTAAATAAATAAACAGATAGTTAAAATTCCAGTTTATATATTTAATATAAAATAAAAATTTAATTGACGTTCAACACCACTATGATAATACTCAAAATTATATCAATTGATAATAAATGTATTTTATAATTTTAGGTAAACTTTGACCTAATAAGTTGTTGAAATTGATATTCTTTTATCGTTCTTTAAACATTACTATGCTTCATTTATATATAAAAAAATATCACAAAAACGGTATAAATGACTAAAAAAATGTGTTCAAATGAAAAAATAACAGATAATAGAAAAAGATTAAGAAAAATTAAAATTTTAATTATACAAACAAAAAATTGATTGATCCAAATTGGAGAGTTATCCACAACTTATATCTCAATTCTTTAATAAGATAAATAGAGATAAGAAAAAAAATTTACAAAAAAAAAGTCAAATAATTCTAAAAAATATTTATAGAGGTATTTTATTTTAAAATAATAAAATTTCTTTATAATAAAATTATTTATATAAAAAATATTTAATATTAAAATAATTAAGTTTTACTATTTTTAAAACAATATAACTTCTAATATATGATTTTCTAAGAGACATTAATGTAACCTTTAATTCTAATGTTTGAATTTATTGTATTTTAAACTAATAAATACAACATTTAATATTATTGTGCAGTTAATTTCAGTTATTTACTCGTGATTATTTTTTTAATGTATATATTTATTGAATTTAACATTTGATCACATTGTTTGAGTTGTATATATTTATTTGATAAATACAATATTTAATATTACACTGCCTTAAAATTCTGTTAGATATATTTTTGTTATATTTACACTCTTATTTTTTTCATAATATTTTCTCAGAATTCATAATTTAATTAATACATTATGTCATCATTGACTAAAAAGTTTGGTCATAAGATTTGTATAAAAGTTTTAATCAATCATAACTTACACTAGCCATAAATTTTACTTTATCATAAAAGCCACAAACTTTTATTAAAGCATGGGTCCATTCATACATAGTATTGCAGCTCTTCATGAGATATTATGAATAATGATGCTCTGTTCTAACAGTCCAAGGTTGTCATGGTCAATTGGTTATGCTATGGATACTCTGGATATTATACTGTCACTGCTGCCACATTAATAAATCCACTTTGCTTGTAATTGAGAAAATTGTTTGTTATCATTATAGATAGTTGCTTCATGCATATACCAAACCAAAGATATTTAAAAACAACTATTAAAATATTCATTTTATAAGATTAGAAAAACATTAATAAAAGTAAAAACAACAACTATTTAACAGTTTTTTAATATCTGGCATTTTCACTTCACTCAGACAGAGAGAATAGAAAATGAACATCAGAACGACATTGTGACAGAATCAGATTATTTTATCATGCAATGTGTCATTAAAAAAGCAATAGTAACACTTTTTGTTAAGGGATCTTTGTCTGTACAGACCATTGTTCTGACCCTCAAACTCTGAACCCAAGCAACAATTTAAAAGCAAAACACACTGGTACTTAATTAAGTGTAACACTATCCAGACAAAACAGTAATATACTAAACCACATGCATTCGTGAAGCTTCTTATTAAATTAATTGAACATGCATGTTATGCAATCACAGCACAAAAATTCCATTGGTTCACGTCATATTATAAACAGATGTTATGATATAACAAAATGTAAAGAAAACTAGAAATTTGGAGAGCATTAAAACCTATTTTAAAAGAAACGCACCAAACAGCATCTTAAAAAATAATGGAGGGGAGAAAAACACAAATTACCTCCACTGCCATCACAATACAAACTAATTAACTCCCCCCATTGAGAAACACTACTACATCTAATCATGCATGAAAGTAATTAAGTTGAAGTGAATTTCAACTCAAACCTACAAAATTACAAAAAGACTACTATGAAGTTCAAAAGTGAAAACAGAAAATCCTTTGACATGATAACTAACAATAAATGCACAAAATCTACTGCCTTCAGGAGAAGGCAAGCTCCATTCTGCACTGTCCAGGCTTCAGAGCATGCAATCAGTTCTTGCAGGCAGCCTCCTGAAGAAATTAAGTGGCACCGACGGAAGCTTATGGCGAAACCTTGGATGTCTCAACACATAGATTCCTGTCAAGAGGGCCACAACTTGGAACGGAGTGACGTACAGAACTACAGCAGCAACCAGACAGAAAAGCACAAACAGTGATGTAGCTCTGGGATCACGCCAGCTTAGCAAAGATTGCAGCCTTTCACCCTGAGTGGCCAAGTCCCCAACCACAGTTTGAATCCTCCCAGCAATGCTTCTAAGTCGATCATATCGCATCCTCACAATGTCATTTGGCCGGGAGGTAGGGAATGTGTCAAACTCTTCATCAAGTTCATCAGGATGTGCCGAGTCTGCATGAGAGAGACGAGTGTCCATGTGAGGAGGTTGCCTTGGCCTCCATCTGTAGTACCAGATTCCAATCAAGAAGAGGTAAAGGAAAATTGTAGGCAAGATAAGCTCTGGATACATAACTAGTATTATGAACAAGATATGGATCAGAATTGTAGTGACTGGACTTCTCCAATTGCATATCTGATCAAACCATTTTCCTACAGCAATTAGACCACCCAAAACCCCCATAATCCTGAAGAAGTTGGCTTTGCTTCTTCTCATACTCCACATGTGGGAACCCACATCCAGCATATATTCCACTACTTCTTTTCTCAGCGGTGGCTCGGCACGACTCAGTCTCATTGAAACAATCTGAGTAGCTTGATGCCTCAGACTGTCGAGCTGGCTGACAGTCAGCGGGTGTATATAGTGCATTTTTGGCAACAAGGGTTGTGAATACATGTGCATCATATTGAGCAGAGATGAACAAGTGAACCTCACAGCCAAGTGAATCTCACCCATCTTCTTCACCCCGCTCGGGTGAAGAACAAGAAGTGGATAGGAATGTGTATAGACCCGATCAGTCTCAAGGGTGGAAAGACGAATCCTCACCTTTCCAATCTTCGAATCTTTTGCTCCACCAGCCTTGTCTCCACCATGCAGATGACAGTTATCAAATACACCAATTGTAATGACAGTGCAAGGATCAAAAACCTCCCAAGTATATTGTTCATTCCATCTTGGAGCAAAACTGTCAATGATTGTCCTTGTCCTGACCCACTTCTGGCCATATTTTGCTACACAATAAGCATCTGTTGTCCCTCTCCCATCCTTCGTTTTCATCGGCATCAACCCATGAGCATTCAATATCCCCAGTTCAAGAACACCAATGCCAGACTTCCACAGCTGTTTTGCTGTTGGGCGAAGATCACTGCTGTAGTGAGTAGATTCGTCTAAAACATGATAGCCACCTTCAAGACAAACCCTCATGTGAATCCTGCTTGAAAATTTGGTATCCTTCTTCTTCTCCCCCTCAACAACAATATGCCTTTCCAGATTGAACCACCTTGTATTCACTGGTTTGTGGTCTAGTCTCTTTTCCACATACTGCAGAGGAATAGCACACCTCCCCAACACTTCATCCTTGTTAGGGGCAACTCTATCCTCCACACTCAATATCAGCGGTTCCTCAAACTGTTCGGCTGCCACAAACATCAAATCCTCATTCCACATTGGATTAATACTCCTACTATGAGAGATTCTGGTCCTCAAGGCCTGATTCCCCAGAATAGCCTTCACGAAAACCTCAGGGTACCTACCCTTATCAGTTGGCTGTAAGTCCTGTGCCTCAATCACATTAACCCTCAAATACCAAAGCTTAGGAGACAGATAAACTTTCGATCTAATGTTGGCAAGAGCATCACTTCCACCAACCGTAGCAGCATCCGAGTGCCAAGCTTCGGGAAAAGCTTCATCAGCCTGGGTACCCATCCAAACAGCCAACATCAGCTCTCCCTTCACCTTGTCACCCTTTCTATCTTCTAATCTATACCATTGGGGCGCCAAAGGACTATCTGGAGGCACCCTTTTGGGGACCTCATTCAGGTCAAACCAGACACGTCCGATGAAGTCATCCTTCACAACATCCTTATCCTTCACGGTAACCTCCAGCACAGACGCTTGAAGCCGGTCCTTCGAGAAGGCAAAAACCTGGTTCCACTCAGGATTGGTTTTCTTCTCGAAATGCCTGGTAGTACCCTTGTAGTTCCCAAGCTTGACTTCAGTATAAGGATCACAACTCCCAGTGACATCTTTGGCAGGCAAGTCCTTGGCCTTCACAACCCTCACATAAAGGTACTGCATTTGCTCAACCAGATCATAGGTACTGGTAAGTTTATCACCAGAGACCTTTCCCCCTCCAAGATGGGGTTTGGTCTCCTTCAACAGAAAATCTTCAGGTGGAGGCCTCTGCATTTTTTCCTCGCTTCAGAGAACCAGAAACCCAAATTCAAATTTCTAACCCAAATATCCAAAGCCTTCAACTACTCGGATTATACCTAATCGTTCCCAAGAGCCTAAAAAACAGGAAAACGAAGTCAAGTAGCCGTTACAACACGCTATACCCAAACGAGGCACCTAAAAGTTCGGGAAATTTCAAAAACACATCAAAAGAAGATATAATCGAGGTAACAGCAGCTGAAACTCAAATAACGTGCACCACTAGTATATAAACTACAAAACTGAAAAAAAAAAAAAACGGCAATGTCAAACCTAGATCTCAGATTTCACAAAGTGTTCTGCGAGTCCAACATCGGAAAAACACCAACCACTTTCCCAGAAGAAGTTAGATCCGATTGTTTAACCTGCAAGCATAAACAAAAATCATAAAAAAAAATAAAACAAAAATGCAGTTGTGTAATGCAGCACAACATGAAAGAAAAAACAACATTTCAAGTCTTGTACTTTCAGCATTTTGAAACGCCCAAGTAAAAACAACAACCACTTCTTTAACTAGAGAGAGAGAGAGAGTTGACTGCTTTGAAAATGAACAACACCACCAACAAAAAACGCTTAGATGAACCGTTGATTTGTCTTCTGAGTTCTCACATTTTCCCAGACATTATCACTTCTTAAAAAAGTAAAATAAGAAAATGCATTTCTGATACCATAGGTCGTCGTCGCCGGCACACCCCCACAGAAGAAATCCCGAAAGCGACGGTGCATGCGAAAATCGGAGAAGCACTGAAACGAGAAAAACGAAAAGAGAAATAAAGAAGAAGAAGAAGAAAGGGAAATAAAGTTGTTGTTTTTTTTGGCTTTAACTTTCTTTTTTAATGTGGAACGATTGAAGAAGCGGAGAGAGTTGTGAAACGAGGTCGTTTTTTGGGAAATAAAAAGGAAAAAAGAAAAGAATGGAGGCAAGAGTGAGAAGAGGAAGAAGAAAAAGTGAGAGAGAGAAATGGTGTTTCTGAGTTTCTCTTTCTTTGAGAGTGTGTTGATTTATCTGGTTGTGTAAGAAAGAAAGAGAGAAGGTCCATTGCTGGTTTTGTTACAGTGCTGTATATCTCTGCGTGTGTAGTGATGCTGCTACTGCTGCATAGGGGATGCTCAGCCTCTACCCACTCAAACGCTTACACGTGTCACACACCAACCTATGTCTTTTCTTTTTAATTCTATTTTCTTTTCATTTAACTATGGAAAATAATAAGACCCAGACCAAATTTGAATAAGTTTAAATAAATATATGATCTAATTTGATAATCGGCTTTAATAAATAAAATTGAGTAAAATGATATTTCTTATATATTTAGATAATGGGATGAAATTTTATCCATATTTAATTTAATCTAAATTTATATTTGAATATTTATAAATTTGTTAATATATTTTAAATTTTAAATTTTAAATTTTAAATTTTAAATTTTAAATCTTAAATTTTATTTTTGATATAACACTATTTTGTTAAATTTAATAATAAACTATATAAAATTATTGTTGATTATAATAATTATTATTAAATTTATATATGTCACTTACTTTTTTTAAGTTAAAGATTTACTATATTTATATCATTTATTTAAAATGAAAATATTTTCTTATTAAAAAGTTAATTTAATATAAATTCGTAATCCTAAAAATTCAATCGAATTGATCCAGATACCAAATAGCTTCTTACATAGAATAACTCTGCCAATCTCAATATATAAGAAAACGACAGAGAACACTAAAAGTATCTAAAATATTTAGCAAAAAGATTGTTTTTAGCAATCTATTTAAGCATGTTTTCACTAATAAATAACTTTCATATTTACTTCTTGTTTTTAGTTTAACATATAAGAAAATTACACGGTGAGATAGTAGATAATATATGAATTAAGCATGTTTTTAGTCCTTAAACTGATTTTAATTTTAGTTTTTCTTTATGTTTGTTTTAATTAAACTATTAATTGATTTTAATTTTAGTTTTTCTTTATGTTTGTTTTAATTAGGTCTATATCCTTTAAAATTCATAGAATTAATCTTGAATAGCTAACTGTGATAGTGTTTTATTTAACATGGCAAACGTGGACTCTTTAAAGAAAGCACTAACATCGTTAATAAATAGAAACTAATTCTATAAATTTCGAAAGGATAAAGATTTACCTAAAACAAACTTTTAAAGAAGGACCAAAATCATTTAATAGTGTAGGTATAAAAAGATAGTTAACCCATGATATATTTTATATTGTGTTTTATATTTTTTTTATGATTTTTTGTGAATAAAGATTAAAGATTTTATCCAGATGTATTTTGAAGTACTTTAATAATCTTCTTTTCATAAATAATTGATATATTCCTGTGTTGATTTTAATGATGATATGAAATTGCTTCTAACAACTTCTTTCCCTGTGTATGAAGAGATTATAAAAATAAAATAAAAACAATTTTTTTTATCTTATGTTAACTCTCTCAACATTTAAATATTTTCTCTAAATAATTAAAATTTTGAATTATCTATTGAAAGACTTGTCTTTGATGAAGTGAGGAGATAATTGATTTTAGTATGCCTAAAATAATTCTCACAAATTTAATATATTTATAATCTAAATATTAGATATTATTACATTAATGTTATTATATAAATTATATGATTTATTATTCATTTAAAAATAAATTAACATTCTCCAACTTAGCTAATGAAAACTCAATGTTAAACTTTAGGTGTGTATCATATATTGAAGTTATTAAGTCATTTTTCTTCATCAAATTAAATTATATGATTGGATAATAGTAGTTACACGTTTTCTAACAATATGGTTCTTTTCTTGTATGACAAATCATCCAATCCAATTAAATTTTCATTAATATTGTAATATGTATATTTAATATTCTTTCAAGGATATATCTTGTTATTTCATGATAGATAATGTATACCATGTAATGTGAATGATAAAAGTAAATATAAATATAATTTGAATTCTAATATGATTAAATCACCACTAATGACAAATTGTGATAATTCCTCAAACAATTTCATGAGAATCTTCAAGTGTGTGCGTTATTTGTTTTCTTCCTAAGAAGAAAGTAATTTTATATTTAATTGAACCATATTTTATTCATTGTCATGTAACTTCTATAATTCCATTGATTTCTCTCATTTTGCCACTAAAACCCTAATCACAGCTTGGTATGTGTTTGGCAATAGGGTTAGAGGAGAATATGGGAAGGGAGGAAATATTGAGAAGGAGGGTATTGTTGACTTGAAAGAGTTGTACACCTTTAATTTCTACAACAGGATAAGTTCGTCGTCATAAGATTATGATCTTATCAAGCTTAACTAAAAGGATCTTAATTAATAACAAGTATTTAGTTTCTAATAGGATGAAAATATGATGACTTGTTGGAGCACAGTCAATAAAAAATTGTTACGGATAAAATTGAAAAGAGATCATGGTGCATTTAATTTTATCACTTATGGATAGATTTTTTTGATTTTGGGGTTGAATTTTCTTAAAAAGATCTCAGTGTTGCAATAGTGTATACTTTCTAGCCCTATGTGAAGAAATGAAAGAAAAATGCAAGAGCGTCTGTGAGAGAGAAGTGTTATATGGTTGGCTTAAGTAGTTTTTTTTTCCTTTGTTTATGTATTTATGCATATATGTTATATCATAAGTAGCACTGATGAGCGAAGATGTACAAAATTTGCTTTTGTTTCGTAGTATTGGACATTTGTAACTACTAATAATATCTTGTATATGTTGTCTTGAACACTTTGTTGATTTGGATAATCTAGCAGTGAAAGAGGCACAATAAGACATTTGCTTATGGAACACAATTCTAGCTTCTTTCGTATAAATCACAAAAGAATAACTCATATCATCGCATTAAGAGTGTTTCATCCTACACTTTCAAGCACTTCAAATTTCCTAAAACACCCCTAATTAATAAGTGATTTAAAAATTTAATTTTTTATTATTAAGAATTTCTATGCGCAGCATTGACTCCACATCCATTTTTATGCAATCACCAGCATTCTTGTTGTACCTGTACATCCCTTCACTCCTACACTGTTGCATTCCTGCACCTCATTTCATCTTTATAAAAAAATCATACACCTCCTTCACCTTTGAACTACAGGTCTTTCATAATATTTTTCCTCTTGAGTTTTTTATCTCATATTTTTATTTAATTATTTTATTAGTTTCTAATTATTTTTAAAATTATGTATGGTTTTCTACGAATTTATAATGTAATTATATAATTTTTAATTAATATAAATTAATTTTTATGAATTTATTAAAATTAATAAAATTGATTTTGAAAAAAAATAAACTTAATATCATATCGGATATGAAAATTCGAATTTTTAGAAATCGGATGTGTATATCCGATGGTGAAAATTCCGGATATCAACGATACATATTTAATATGTTATATATAAAACTTTAATTATATTAGTGTTTCAATTATTTTATTAATTTATAATTATTTTTAAAATTATGTATGATTTTTTATTAGTTTATAAGTAGTAATATAATTTTTAATTAATAGAAATTAATTTTTATAAATTTATTAAATTAATAAAAGTAATTTAGATTAAAAAACAATTACAGTGTTCATCGGATATGCATATCCGATATATATAGGTTCGGATATCCACATCCGAAGTTTTGTTTTAGATATGAAATGCAATTCATGTATATCTGATTATATTTTTTATTTTTAATTGGTTTTTAATAATTTGATTATTTGATTTTTATTCTTTTAATATAAAAGAAATAACTATAAAACAAATATTAAAACAGAATATTTCAAATAATTAAAACAGAAAACAAATAATTATTTTTTCAAAGTCTGGTTTTAATTATTAAGATAATTTTAAAAATAGTTAAAAACTAATAAAATAATTAAATAAAAATATGAGGTAAAAAAACTCAAAAGGAAAAATATTATGAAAGAGCTTTAGTTCAAAGATGCATGGGGTGTAGGGTTTTTTTTTATAAAGATGAAATGAGGTGCAGGGATGCAAGGGTGCAGTGAAGGGATGCACAACTGCAACAGGAATGCATGTTTGGTAATTGGATAAAAATGGAGGTGGAGTCAATGCTTGCGCGTAGAAATTCTCAATAATAAAAAATTAAACTTTTAAATCACCTATTAAATAGGGGTATTTTAGAAATTTTGAGGTGCAGGATGAAATCCTTGGAGGTGCAGGATGAAACACCCTCGCACTAATGCTACTAAGTTACTCGATTAGAGAGTTTCGGCCTACAACCCATCCAATAAAGTTTCGGACATTTCTCCATGCACCTCCATCTATTTCTCTCTATACTTCTAATTTTTTTTAAAATCCCAAAACTATTCTCTTTAAAAAAATTAATTTAAAGTAACTTTTTTTAAAGTTTTTCTCTTTGCAATTTAAAAAACCCTACATCCCATCTTTTGTGTTTCAATGAATTTTGAAATTCATTGAAGGATTTTTAGAAGTTTTCAACAAATTTTGAAATCTGTTAAATGATTTGTTGAAGGCTTGAACAAATTTCGAAATTCGTTGAAGGTCTAAAAAAATTTTAAAAATCGTCCAAGTCTTCAGCAGATTTCGAAATCCATAAAGACCTTCAACGAATTTCAAAATTTTGAAGTCTACGAATTAGAGTATAGGTTTCATGTACCTGTTTTTCATGAAGAGAAACATAACCTTGTTTACTGAGAACTATTTTTGGAAATTGGAGATACAAGAAGAAACATTTGGAGGTGCAAAGAGAAACACCCTAAAGTTCCTCATTTGGCCCAAGAAACCGTAAACGTGGCTCAATCATATTTTAGAAAAACATTTAACTTACACAATATTAAAGAAATATGTATATTTGGCCATGCATATTTTAAGAATAGAAAGATTATGCTTTTCTCAAAGCTTTTAATTCTTTGTGTGGTTTAGAACTTACATAAACATCTTTAAAAAAAATTCTAATTGTTGTTTAAATTTTATCAATTTTCATGAGAACCCCACTCATATCTATGTTTTGGAAATTCACTATCGTATAAAGTTGATTTAATATCTTTACTTGTGATTCAGTTTTAAAATAGGTTTAATACATATTTTGGTTATCTTATTAGTTAGTTTTGTTCAAAGTGGTCCTCCTATTTTGAGTTGTTCAAAGTGGTCAATTCTTTTGTAAAAATGGTTCAATTTGGTCTATTTTGCTAATGGCGTTTAAAATGCTAATAGCGTAATGTCTACCTTAGCCAACATTCAATGAGTTGTCCAGTTTTGCAATATGTGGCCACATGACATGACAATGTTAAAAGTTTTTATTTCACTTTTTATATTTTTCTTTTTATTTTATTCTTAATAGATTCTTATATTCTTCTTGCTAAACACATTTTTCGCCAGCCATCACTGCTCGCACCCAATCCACCACCAAAACCCCCAAATTAAACCTCAACCGAAAAACCACAAACCGTAACCATTACCCTCTAAACGAAAAAAATTCCAGAATCCCAAATCAAAACCCTAGTCCTAAATCGCAAGATCAAAACCTTTAGAGAAGAATCAAGAACATAAACCCCAAATTCAACCCTGATTCGAATAGCTAATCTCATTCTAGCCCCTATCGCTATGAAGATGTTGGAGGACAAGATACTCACATTGCAAAACGTTGCGCCTACCCCTGGGAAAACGCCTCTCCTTCCCTATGAAAACAACTTATAACAAAGAAGAAGGGAGACTGCCCTTCCAGCCAATCATAACCCTTAATAAGAAAAGGATAATATGAAAACTCCTACCTAGCCACCGGTCCTTGCGCGAGGGCGAGTCTCACCCAAAACGTCTAATGCAACACTTTAATCCTCCTCATGCCACTAGGATTCGTAAGTTCGGACCAAGACAAATGAGAAGAAGAAAGCCCTACAAAACCCATAGGAACACCCTAAGGATGAGTCTGTCCAAGAACCAAAAAACAGGTAGGGAAAGAAGTTTCTAATTAGGGATTAATGAATGTGAATTAGGAGTTTAATTAAGGTAAAGTAAATTTAATTATAATAGAGATGATTTAATTAAGGCCAATGACTTTTAACATTTTGTCATGTCAATTGGGCTGATCTTGTCACGTATTAAGACACATGGACAACTCATTGAATATTGGCTAAGGAGGACATTATGTCAACAGCGTTTTAAATGTCGTGGACCAAATTAAATCATTTTTACAAAAAATAATCACTTTGAACAACTCAAAAATAGGAAAACCACTTTGAACAAAACTAACTAATAGAAGGACCAAAATAGGTATTATACCTCTAAAATATTAGTGATTCAAATTTATTTTAAAAAAATTATAAAATTTATTTAAGTTCCTAAACTATTTTTATTAGTCCCTAAATTTATTTTAAGGTCTTTCTTAGAAGACGTTTTAGAGGACAAAACAAAATGTATTTAGCCTAAAATATTTAATCAGATATCATCGTCTGAGATGAAAATTTAATTATCATTAGAAAAAAAAAATACTTACAACACTATATTTAAGTTTTTGTCCTTTTTAAATTTGCTTTCTTTAAAATATAATGCTGTACAGGTCATGTTAGCAAGTGTCTTGAGAAATTCAAAATAATAATATTTTTATTAAAAAAATCACTTTAGTAATTTCACCAACGAAAACTTTAAGAAATTTGAATTATTTAACATAAGACATCGGTTGATAGTAGTGTTTATATAAATTATTCCTGCTTGTCTTTTTTATTCTAAAGTTTACTTATTTTATTCAATTTATTACTCTATTGATAAAAGACTTAATTAAATATCTTAATTGTTTTTAATGAACAATAACTTCTCGGCTTTCTTATGTATTTTCGAAATAAGAGTTTTAAATCACACTAACACGTATATTAACTTTGTATTATTAGACTTTAAAAGTATGATAAACGATGTGACATGATTAGATGAAGAAATTTAAAAGCAATTTGACAACTACATTATACAATGTTTTTTAGAACTTTTAAATTGAAAAAAAAAGTTAGATTTGATTCACGTGCATGGTATTAGTATAGCCTTTTACGAGAATGAAACAAAAGTTTCTTACGAAATATTATAAAAATTAATATATTGTGTTTTGGGGTCGATATCTCTTACTTGAAGCATTCATGATTGTATGTGAAAAATATTCCAAAAGTAAGTGACTTTAAATAATAATATTTAATAAAAATGAACACTTAGAATTCCTTTCTACTTTCATGTAAAACACATATTTATATATATTAAAATAGATTTACCTTATGTCTTGTTCATTAACAAATTTCATTATTTTATTAACTTCCAATAAGTTGTAATTACACTGCTATTTTAATTAATTGGTTAAAAGTTGTAACCAAATAATAATTTAAAAATGATTTACAATAATATGTATATTATTTTTTAAATAAAATATTAGTGGAAAAGATGCGACAGTTCTCGTAATATTTGAAACAACTTCGGATATAAAATTTTATGTTAATTACTCATTAACAATGAAATATGTAAGAAAAGAGTTGAAGGTGGGAGTGGTGTGTTGAAAGGCGTAGACTATAGCGAGCTGCAAATTCCAAACCTTAACGTCGTCGAGTTGCGATTTGTTCATTCGCAATGCAATCTTCCGATGACGTTCGCAATCTCCCCATCGACATCACTTTCTCTCGTCTCGGAGGTTTCAATTTCTTTCGTCCTTTTCTTTTCCCCATTTTTTTGTTAATTTTAATTTTCTCGCTTTCTGAATTCGAATTTTTGACCTTTGCAGAGTGGCTGGTGGATCGCAAGCGAGTGCCCGCGGATTGGCGAAAGCGCGTGGCGGCGATCAGACTCCAAATTTCCAAGGAATTTTCTTCCCTCCCCAAAGACTCTGATCCCTTCTTCCAAACCCTAGACTCCGAAGGTTCGAAATTTATGTGTGTTAATGGGATTCGTTTGCTGATTGTAAATTACGAGTGTTTAAATGGTGGTGGCTAAGTTAAATTAGCTAGTTGTTATGAGCAAAGTGGCGATGTTATTTTCAGGGATTGGATATTTGGAGGCCAAACAGATATATGATATTCTCTTGAAGTCTACTTCTGAAAGCAGGAACATATTTGGTCGCTTATCTGGTGCTCCGGTGAGATACACTTAACAGAAATGTGCACTATAATCATTCACATTATGTATATTAATATTATCGAACTTGTAGATCAATTAGGATGGAGTTCTTGAAATTTCACTGGTGGTCATGGGTTCGAGTTTTTGTTATGCAACTATGTTATATTCTATTTGGCTCATGCACGTTTACCTCCGGTGGACTTCATAACAAAAAAACAGACTGTGTAGGTAGTCCTTTTGTCGCTAATTGTGGCTATTCTTATTTGGGTAGGGTGCTTGGGAAGCAATCGTGCGGTCGTTTGAGAAGGATCATGTTTTCCTTGGTGAGGCTGCGCAGATTCTCATTCAAAATGTGAGCTATGAAATGTGAGCATAGTCATCTTTGGGTTTTTCATGTCTTCCGGGTTTTATTTTTGTTGCTTAGTTTTTGTTTCATTGTGAAGCCCTTATCAGAGGAAACAGGTTCAGAAGATTCAGCAGCAACTGTTAGAGCTAGATCGCAAGGAAGCTGATATTAAAAGAAGTGCTGCGCTCTCAGTGGCCAAGTACGCTGAAGCTTGCCAGGAGCTTGGATTACAGGTTTGACTTTTGTGGGTGTTTATGTTGTGTAGAAACAATTTCGGTAGCAGTTTGAAAAGGAATTTTATGCTGATTTATATTCCTGAGAAAACACGACGTTGCTCCTTTTGATTCATATAGCCAACCACACAAAGTGGGATAAAAATTTTGTTGTTATTGTTGTGGTGTGTTGAACGCATCTTATTTTTATGGTGTATGGTTATATTGTTTTTGCAGGGGAAAAATGTCCGAGTAGAACTTCTCGAGACAGCACAATTACTTCCAAGCACGTTTCGCAAGATTCTAGATGTTGTGAACAATGACAACATGTCCCGGGCAATTGAATATTATACCAATTTTGTCAGGGATGCTCACACTGAAAAGGATGTAAGAAAATATTAAAATTCTTATTCATTTTTATAGTTCTCATGAATAAACTCTTTTTGACATGTTTCAGTATACACATTATTTAAGATGAAAATTGATACTGCAGAGATCTTTGGGAGATGTAATACAAAACTTGAAGAATATGCGTGAAAACCCCCCATCTTTAAATGTTGCTGTTGACTCTGACATTATCAGTGACGTGAATGTTCATGCAAGTAAAAATGAATTGAATCCTGCAACAAGCAATGCTGCAATTGCTGTGCCTGACATTGACTGGGATATTTCTGTGGAGAGTTCACAAATTGATTGGGACATTGGAATTGTTGAAGAAACTGAGGATAATGGTAATGGATTGGGTCCGTATGAAATCATTAATGCCTCTGATATCGGATCTGATCCAACAGTATCAAACCAAGAACTGGGCTCACATGCAGATATATCTTGGGATATTAGTGTGGATACTCCTCAGGTTGATGTCATTGATGATGATAGTGCCCCAACTGTAGTGTTGGAGACCCAGACTTCTCTTCCAGATGCCCTATCAAAATTGACAGAAAACAAGGAAGAAAGGAGCCAACTTTTAGATACGGAGTACAGAAATAAGATTCTGGATGATCTATATGAGGTATATAACATCTATGCTAGTTTACTGTCTTTACTTGGATAAGTTCTCGATTTGATAATATAATTTCAATTATCATATAGAGAAAGAACAACAATTCTAGCAAAATTTGTTTTTATGGTATTTTTCTTACAAGTAAGCAGTTACGTATACTGTATGAATTTATCATATGATGTCATTCTTTTTTTCTGATTAAATTTAAAATTTGTAATTATTGTGTATGACATTAGGTGAAATCCTTTTTAAATCAACGATTGGCTGAATTGAGGAATGACGAAACTTTGTCCCTGCAAAATCAAGTTCAGGCAGTTGCCCCCTTTGTGCTACAACAGTACGCTTCTGATGCAATAGAAACTATGCAAAGTGATATTTGTTTGGCAATTTCATTGCTGACAAATAGGAAAACGAGGGATTTGATTATGATTCTCAACTCCAAAAGGTACTTCTTTATATTTTATGCTTAAAGTTTCGTATATATACTAATTCACTAAGTATCCTGATGTATCAGATGTCGTCTCACATTTGGGTTGCTATGGTTATTGGATGGGTTGAAATTAGTCTTTGAAAATATCAACTAATGTATATAAGTTATGTACCGAAAACAACTGCCAGACATAATTGTTCAAGTTCGGCCATAGTTGGACTGAATATAATTTGTTTTGAAGTCTGGAATGTTTTGCTTGCATAACAAAAGACAGTGATCAAAGCTTCAATCATTGATTTATTGTGTAGTGTACTAAGATGATGATTTTTTGGTGAATTTCATTTGGTCTATTTCTGTATTACTATGTAACTTGAAAGACTAACGGGATGGCATTTTAATGCATGATTTTCTCTTTTCTACATTTTTCAAATTGATAAAATGTATAGGGTGAAGAACTTGCCCTTTTTTTTGTTGTTTTATGCTTGTAAGCATGCTTGTTAAATTTTGAAAGTTACTCAACAAACCACATTAAGTATACTAACAGAATTTAGTACGTCACATGCTTTATTTTTGCTGTTTCTTTAGTAGTATCCTGTTGTATATGATCTATGTTAATTGATTGTGGTGTTCGGCCAAATTTTAGATTTCTAGACAGACTAGTCAATTCATTAGAGGAAAAGAAACATCATGAAGTCAAGTTGAGAGAAGGGTTGAAGGACTTGGCTGCTAAACGGATGGAACTGCAAAATTCTCTATCTTCTTCATGGTCCAAGCAAGTAAGTTCTACCTATGTGTGCTTGTTATTTATGAGGGGGTAGAGTTTGTAGTGTTCAACTGATTTTCAAATTTGTAGTATAATAACTACCTTCTCTCTCTCTCTCTCTATCCCTTGTGTTCCTGTTGTTTTTGTTGCAGAAGAAGTGAAATTTAATCCCTACACTAGCTTATTACCACGTACACTTTATTGTGGTAAATAGTAACAAGTTCATATATCTATTTTAGCTACCTGGTTGTGTTAAGGGTAGTCAATTCACTATTCTAATATTTTTTTTAATCTCCGAGATGTGTATAAAATAATTTCCTTTTAGGTTATAATATTTGAATATGCCGTGTCAAAAAACTTTGAAACATTCAGGTCCCAGTAAAAGATAAAATAATATAAAAAGAATAGAGAAATCAGACCACGGCTTCTGTCCTCTGGCAGGATTCTCATCTACTATTAGTTTACATTATGTGCTTAGTGAAGTCGGTTTTAAAGAAAGAATCAATTTTATCTTATGAACTTCCCGAGAGAATTTTTTCTTGTCCCCACACTCCCCCACCTCGTCCCCCCGCGCCCTCCCTCTCGCACCCGCACAAGCAGAAAACACTATAAAATTATGCAAGTTCTCTGTTGGGATTTTCTTTCTAGAGTGAGATTCAATTTTTTATAAAAAGGGAACAAGTACTAAATGTTGCATGGCAGATAGCACATACGGAGATAAGAGTGGGTTCATTATCGGCAAAATGATCTTGTTGCATGACTGATTTGCACTTATTTTTTGATAAGACAATTACGTGATGGTTTGCTACAAGAACAGAACAGGGTCAAATTTCCATTTTTCACTTTTAGTTTTTCTTCTACTTGGAGATAGAGATCTGCAAATAGCTTCAGTCTCCAATTTTTTTACATTTTTAATAAGCAACACAGATTAAAACTCATCTTTCTCTCCATTGTCTTATTCTTAGTTATTTGATGCTCGTGCGACCAAAATCTGTGTTCCTGTATGTGACAACTCAACTTTACATGTTTACCGGTCTTGTACATGAGTCAAATTAACTGTTAAGTGAATTTCAGGATGCGGCTGTGGCAAAAACAAAGGAGTTGAAAAAACTATGTGAGAGTACACTTTCATCGATGTTTGATGGAAGGCCAGTTAATATAATTGGAGAGATCAACGCCATTTTGACTAGTGGCGTTGGAGCATGAGGAAGAGGAATTTACTTTCATGATGATCAAGCTTATAGGTGGACAGTGGCGGGCCAAAATAACTTTAGAAAAATTTCTTTTAGTTTTTTTTTTCTTTTTCTGCAGTTGTGCCATATTGATTTTACAAGCAGAAGATACCAGTGAAGGCAGCTTTTGTGGTTAATTACTAGCATTACTTTTGAATTCAAGTATGGATATGACCGAGTTGTTAGTAATGTAGGTGACCACTAAAAGTTTGCATAATGATGCGAAATATCTGATTCACTACTATCAAATATCAAAATCATTAGTGAATAATATTGCGAAATATCAGTTCATGTCGAGACATGTCATTGAAGACAAGGACTATTTTGACTGCGAGGAATATGCGGAAACTGAAGAAGTTAAAGCAACTAGCACAAGTCGACAGACTAAAGGGTATATGTTGCGTGACGCCACTTTGTTACTTTGATTTATGCAATTATTCAATTTGTCCATTCTAACTTGCATTATTTTGGATTCTGACCATTTTTGATTCCTATCATGCTTGAGTTTGAGTTGATTGCGCAGTACGCATGCATATAATTAACCGGCACGACCTCTATATTTGCATGGTTGGCCATGCCTCAATAATGGATAAAGTTGTTTCAAAAAGGGTGTGTTTCTGATTGAAATGAAATGCACCTGAAATAAAATAAAGCATTGGATGAAGAAAAATTTACTTTCTAGTGAGAAAGATAAGAAGAAAAATATATATTTTATAATAAAAATTAATATATTATAAAGTAAAATTAAAAATTTAAAGAAGTTATATGAAAAGGTTTACATAAATTTGTTTATGCATAAATAAGTTAAGGATATACTGGAAAGATGTTATAACCTACCATTTTCTATCACTATTAGTGAAAGTTTAGTAGGTTTAAACGGATTTTTCCATAAGAATTTATAGGAAATAAAAATATAAAAATATGAAATTATTTTTTTCACACACTTGAGTGACTGAAGAAGTTCAAACCCATGTCGTTTTGGCAAATGGAATAGTATGTAACCACTACACGGGATTATTCTTTAAGAAACTATTTGACAGTTTATTTTTATGCTCCAAATATAGTATGAAATTATAAATTAAATAGGGTATTGGGTCATTTTAATTAGTGATCCATTAGTTCATTATTGGTCCATAATCATATCTTGGTAGATCAATGACCAATTTTGAGGAAGAAAAAGAAAATAATGAAAAAAATATAAAAGGAGAGTTAGAAAGAGAGAAATAAGACAAGGGAAAGAAGAGAAAAAAAAAGAGTGAAATTCTTTTAAGTGTATAAATACTTTGAAGTTTTTATATCCTTTTTTATAAAATATAAATTTATTATTTTAAATAATCTTTCAAATTATAAAAATTTAATTTCTTTTTAAAATTTTAATTTAACCAACATGTTTTATCATAAAACATTTTGAATTTTCTTAAAAAGCTATTCTAATAGATTTCCCTATTCAAATATAAAAAAAATTAATTTTTCAAGATTTTAAACCCTAAAGAAATGACTGTTTATAGTGATTTAGAATATTATAAGAAATAATCAAATAAAGTTATATAACTTATCAGCCATAGAGTTTCAAATAATTATAGTCATACAGTTTAAAATTATATTTTTTTCTCCAACCTTCCTACCCTTTACAACTTATCATCCATAGAGTTTCAAATTATATTCACCCTAAAATTAATGGGAGCTAGTATTTACAGAAATAAAATCCATAATTTTGTTGAAAAATATAAAATTTAGGTGACATTTTGACTTGATGGATTTATGAAGTGTTTGGAAATGTAAAATCAAATAAGATTACATCTAACATGAGGTAGTCTTTTTAATTATGAAAATATATATTCATGTAGTGAATATGGAGATTCAAATACCAAAGCGAATGTGTCTTTAACGAAAGTCAACATTCAAAATATAATCCATCTTGACTTGCTAATTTATTCTTCAAAAGAACAATTGAAAATCTGCTTCAAGTTTGAGCATAGAGTCTGAAACTGCTATTATTTTAATTACAATCAGAAGTAGCAGTCCTTGTTTTTTATATTTTAGTGATATTTTGTTATCTTCTAAAATTTTACATAAAAAATAACCTAATAATAGATAATTGATAAAAAAAAATAGCCTGTTCGACCAGCTAGTTACACTAATTAAGAAAATGGTTCAAACAGACTAAAACAACTCTTAAACCTTTTCAGAGGGGAAATTCAAGCTAATCCTTTTCATTGGCGGAATTCCAGCTAATTCATCCATTGAGTTTTTTTGTCACGTAGAAGGTATTAAAACTTTGCGCCTTATAAGCCAAAGGCGATAAAAAGAAGAGAGCAGAAAACGAGTTAAATTTCTAGAACGTTTAAAATGTGAACCAGTTAGCACATCAGGCGGATACATAGCTCAGAGCAGGTGAACCGTTAAACCGGGAGATAGTTGTGTGAAAAGACATGTCAAGTGGATCAAGTTCAGTTTCATCTGCTTCACCACTCTCTGAAACAAGCTTTTGAGAAAATGATACAAGATTGTCCACGATTTCAGACATTGGAGGTCGAAATTGCTTCACGGGCTGCATGAGAGGGGCGTAAGTTTTATTGCATACAACACACGATCATGAGTAAATTCAAGTTTAACTTATACTTTTGGCTAAAACTCTATATCTACTATATCTATAGAGTCATGATTAATTGACAATCCATTATCCTCTACAACCACCTCCAACCACTGAAGACAGTTATCATGTTAGTTGTATAGAAATTAATGATTGTCAAAATTTTTGCATATATAAATGCTAATACGGTAATACCTGAAGGCAGAGGGAGATGATATCAGCATAACGAGAAAGAGCCTTGGATGAAAATGTCCGTTTGATTGCTGGATCCACCATCTGTTCCAAACTGTCACTATCATGAAGCCTTGATGAAGCCCACTTTGCCAGATAGTGCTCTTCCCTTGGCCTGGAACTGTGTTGCATGGAAAACAAAGGTTATTATTCAACAAACCTTAAATAAATGAAATGGAATAAGGTTATAGCGAAGCGTATACCCATCGAAAGGTTTTCTTCCTGTTAATAGTTCAAGAAGCAACACGCCAAAGGCAAAGATGTCGCTCTTCGTGCTGCCAACTCCTGGTTGGCCATGGTCAGGTGAACTGTATCCTGTATCTCTAATATCAATCTCGGAAGCCTGTTTTCTTCAGTCAATAAACTAATCAGTGAATCTATGGCATGCTAAAATTAATATCAAGTTTCTAGTTCATCTTGCAATTGTTACTTTATAAATTCAAGCATATTTAAGCCATACCTAGAAATTGCAAAATCAATATTTTACCTCTTTGAACAACAACAAAAATAAAATTTTAGTTGATTTGTAAGTTATCTATGAAAAGTCACATGCATAGACTTTAAAATTTTTTATTTAACTTCTGGAAAAATATTTATTTAATTTTTCTATTTCGGCAAACCAGTTTTTAAGTTGGGTAATTTATTTTCATGAGAAATCATTCAAAAGCTACAACCAACTATGAGGTTTGAGTAAATGCAACTGTAGCCATCACGAGCTATCTTTTAGATACTTCAGGTGCAAAATTAAGGTTCCTTTATTTTGCAGACAATACGGTGGATGTGACTACAATTGCCTTATCGAGGGTGTATAATATAACTTCAGCCACTAGAACCTTGACAGCAATAAGTAGCCTATTTAAATATGATGCTGATTGTTGCAGAAACATACCCGGTTTTTGGCTTTATTGCTTGTCAGTGGTCTCAGAATAGCCAAGCCACAGTCAGTTAGACAAGGCATGAGGTTTTCGTCCAGTAGAACATTGGTAGCCTTTAATTTGCCATGGGCGACAGGAGGGGAGAACGTCGAGTGCAAATAGCTGTAAACATAAGTGTGTGTCACGGTTGAGAGTTGAGACATGATTGCACTTCATATTTAACGAGAAACAATCCTGAGTATAGCAACATGGAACTTACTCCAGGGCCTGACCAACACCTAGAGCGATCCGGAGACGTGTGCCCCACGATAAAGGTTTGTATGCTGTACTATGAAGAGCATCATCTAGAGTTAAATTTCTGACATACTCAAAGACAAGAAGATGTTGTCCATGCTCCAAACAGTAGCCTTTAAGTGAAACAATGTTAGGGTGCTTCAAACGGGAAGCCGTGCTCACAACATCTAAGAACTTTTCCTCTTCACTGAAAGACATGCCCGCCATGTTGATATTCTTCACAGCTAAAACCTTTTAAAAAGAAGAAAGAAATTACATAAGAAATTGAGATAACGGTTTTGAAATAAACATTATTTAATGTTTACAAGGTACCTTGTTATTTGGAAATTCAGCTCTATAAACAGGACCAAGCGATCCTTCTCCCAGAAGGTTGTCTTCATGGAAACTGTTTGTAACCAACTGAACCTCCGCTACTGTATAAACCTTTATCCTTCCATTGAATCTGTCTCTTCCGGAAAAGCTTTTTCTTGATATTTCCCCAGTTCTTTTATGGGGTTGGGAAGTTAATCGCCTTGGACCCAAAATGGATGCAGCATTATAAGGTGGGATTTGAAGGCTCTCGTCTATTGCCGTAGTAGAATCTTCTGTAAAAGTGGAGAGAAAAAGAAAAGCACGATCAAAGATGGAAACGGATTTACAGAACTAATAATGGAATGACACCCTGACATATGAAAGGGAAAGACTCCTGAAAGTGAAAGAAATTGAGTGAAATTTGGCAATACATGTTTAGTATCTCTAACTTTACACTCACTCACTTTCCGCCAATCTTATTGTATATTCAATTATTTTAGTGTTAAATCTGTCTCGAATGAGCAATGTTACTTTGAGATCATGTTGACGTTATTCAGCTATGACTGGGTGTGCCTCACCATCTATATGCTCATGCTCTGTATAAGATACCTTTGGTCGCACTGATTGGACAAGAAGGCAATGCACTGTGGTCGCTTTCATAGTTCTCCAGTCTCTTTGTATAAAGCTTATTCAAACGGATCGCAATGAAGAGAGCGAAACCGGTTGCCAATAAAGTTCCTGTACCGACCATAAAAGCTATTCCTCCGGGACTGATATGTTTCTTCTTTTGTTTCCTTACCCTAATAGGAGCGTAGTTCTCGATGGCATTTGCCTGAGTTATGGGTGGGCGACTAGTATTGTGCTCAAGGGGTACGTTGTCCAAGGGAAATGCCCAGGGAGGAGAGTTGTCCACGGTTTGGAACTTATTCCCTCCAATCCTGATTAAGATGTGGAATGTTACTTTCCGATTTATGTGTCCATTATCCAGTAAGAAAAATGAAGGTGATTAAAACTAGTGATATTTAGTTTTACAAACCATAAGTTTGGTATGGACTGAAAATGCTGTGGAAGAAGGCCGCTAAACAGATTGTCTTGAATGTTCCTGCAAAACAGATAAATTAGAAAACAACAGAGCTGTAGTCATATGTTAGGATACTACGTCCTATTTGGAAGGTCTATGAAAGAAGAAACAAAGAAGAAAGAAATACAGCTAATTGATTTAGTTCTAGCAGCCGAGAAATCCATTAGTGGTTATATACATACATACATATATACATACATATATACATATATATATATATATATATATATATATACATATATATATATATGTACATATATATATGTATGTACATATATATATATATGTATATATATATATATATATGTATATATATATATATGTACATATATATATATGTATATATATATATATGTATATATATATATGTATATATATATATATGTATATATATATATATATATATGTATATATATATATATATATATGTATATATATATATATTGTGTGTGTACATTTTCGGGTCTTGGGGGACAAAGAAAATAGTATTGTTAGTGGGAAGTCCCTGGACCCTCAAAGTGGCAGTGGTTGTATCTGTAAACTCTTACTTTGCAAATTCTATGTTGTTGACACAAAACCTTATTCGGGGGAAGTCGTTAATGGCCACAAGATTGAGTAAAGGTATGTGTGAGAGATTAGTGCTGAAGATGAATGACTTGACAGTTCGGTAAGATTTTTTCTTGTTTGGCTTGGGAGCGGTGGATGCAGTGTTGGGTTTGGGATGGTTGGCTAGTCTGGATCAAATCAAAGCAAACTTTGCCACTTAACTCTTCAGTTTGAAATCAACGGGGGAAAATAAATGTTTCAAGGCTGAACCGGAATTAATCAAATCTTCGGTTTCTCTGAAAGCCATCAATGGAATACTTCAGGAGGTGGGAGAGGTGTACAGTTTGAAATGGAAACAAATTTTAATATTAGAAGAGACCAGAATGGTTGAGTGGGTACACCTAGCGATTGATATATTCACAGGTTTTTGATACTCTTCCTCCACCTAGGACACAAGATCATGCTATTATTCTAAAGGCGGGTTCTCAAATAGCAAATATCCCCACTCTCAGAAAACGGAGATCGAAAAATTGATGAAAGAGATGTTAGAAGCGGGCCTCATTCGTCCGAGTATATGCTCGTCCTAATATTTTGGTTAAAAATAAAGATGGAGATGATCTATGTTGATTGTAGAGTTTTGAACAAAGTTACAGTAACCAATAAGTTCCTTCTTCTATCCATAGAGGAGTTGTTAGATGAAATTGGAGGAACCACCTTTTTTCCAAATTGGTTCTTCAATTGGGGTACCATCAAATAAAAATGTGAGGAAGATATTGAAAAAATAGTTTTGATGACACATACAGAGACATCATGAATTCTTGGTGATGTAATTTGGATTATCAAATGCTCATTCCACATTCCAGTCTCTAATGAACGAGGTATTAAAACCTTTTCTTAGAAAATTTGTATTGGTTTTCTTTAATGACATTCTTATTTTTATCATCAACTAAGAAGAACATATGCAACACTTAAGGGCAGTTCTGGATGTTTTAGCCCAACATAACCTGAGCGTAAATCAGAAGAAATGTAGTTTTAGGCAGCCATGTCTGAAATATTTGGGACACATCATCTCTGCAGGTGTTGCAGCTAACCCAAAGAAACTGGAAGCTGTGGTTGTGGCGAAAAGTATAAAATGATTGAGAGGTTGCTGGACCCTCACAGTGCCAGCGGTTATATCTATAAACTCTTGTACCTTGCAAGTTCTATACATAATTCTCATTTTTCTTTTCATAATCATACTATGTGAAAAATGTTTAGAGGTAACCTACAAATCAATGAGTGGAAGCTCAGCCAGGTAGGTGACTGATCCGGTGAATCTGTTGTTCTGCAGGAATCTGCAAATAAGCACCAGTTAGGTGACAGATCAAACCAACATGACCCTAATGTATAAAGAAAATAAATTACCCTTTATAACAAAAGCCCTGTCTAAGTATATAATACTAATCAAGTTTAGGAAACATGGTACAGGTGTACGAAAGCTGAAACTTACAATCTATCCAGGGTTGTCAAGGAACCAAATGAACTTGGCAGATCACCGGTGAAATTATTGTATGAAAGGTCCCTGGGGGTAAAAATTATTCTTTGTTACTTGAAGATTCATGTCTAACCAAAATAGTCAAAACATCTACATTTTGTGGCCTCACTTTCTTAAGACTAATCTAATTTCATTAAGCTTTACTTCAGCTAACCTTAAAACGCGAAAAACAACAGCACCTTATTCTTTATTATCCATTTCAACAAAAGGGGAACGATTAAAAGGCATGGCACATCTTTATTTTTATTTTAGTCTATATATGTTACACACTCTTCTCTTTCCCTTGTAAGTTATTATAAATTGAGATTTAAATTTGTTATTAAAATTGAGGTTTAAATAAGTCATTAAAATTTGAGGCTTAAGTTGGCTTCATCGTCTATTCTTTAGATCCATAATATTCAAAATTAGTAATATATATACAGAAAAAAATAATCTATGGACATAAATGCTTTAGGTTTTAAGCAGACTGATTGGATTATCGATTCCTTTCATTTAATTAAACTACGATAGCAAAAGACGGGAAGAAAACATACATTTCTTTGAGATTATCTAAGCCAGTAAACACGTTCCCAATGGGTCCATACAAGAAATTGTGGCTTAAATTCCTGCAAGACAAATAGTGTGATTATTCACAGTCATTTGTAAAACTCAACACTACCATAATCAACAGATACGAGGGATATACTGGTTAAGAGCATTCCGTATTTCTATTATGTCCTCTATCAAGCCTGGACTAAAATCAATACTAATGTAACTCACAGGTGTGCTAATTTTGTCATTGTTGACAACGAATGGGGGATATTTTCGCTGAAATAGTTGCAAGCCATATTTCTGAAATAGAGAAAAATTGTCCGTAAAACTCACTGCGAAGATACATGTGTATACATAACCAGAAAGCAAAGAACTGTCACGAAGTGGTAAAACTAAACGAATAGTATTCTTACATATGTGTTGCATTTGGAGGTAAACCCTGAGGGATTTCCCCAAGTATGTTGTTAAAACTGACATCACTACACAGGCCAGAATAATTTGGACGTAATTAATCGCTGATCTTAACAAAAACCATCCCCGTAAGAACTTAAAGCTATACAATTACTTACAGTTGCTTTAAGTTTTGTAGATTATTGAGCAAGCTTCCAAGATGCCCGGTAAGGTTTAGTCGTTGAATTTGGCTGCGTGAAGAAGAGAGCAGGTATAATAGGTTTATTTATTAGAGGCATTATAATATGAATACGAGTGTAATCAGCAGAGTCAGGATATTACATGTGTATAACTGATGACCCGGAACATGCTATTCCCGTCCAAGATTCCTCACAAGGATCATTACCGTTCCATCCTTTCAGCGCTAGAGGGTTGTTTAAGGCCCTGTATAGATCCTGGAGAGCTGTGACTGTTTATAAAAAGAATTACGGAAAATATATAGTTTAGTAGCAGAATCCCATGGAGAGTGCGAGCTGTACAAGAACGAGTTCAATTTCACTGAGGATTATAATCAAGTAAATAACAACCGTCACAAGTAGTATGTACATGGATTTTCAATTTTTCTATCTGTATCTAAATATGTCATGTCTCCTTCAAATTAACTCTATACGAATTCAACAAAAACGAGTATTCTTCTACTGTTTTGGTTATTCTGTCAAAATTGGTTAAATAGACTTCAGTTTTGTAAACACTAACAAAAATCATTTAACAAAAACTAAAGAGCGAAACCAATAAACAACAGGAAATCTCAATGAAGAGTAACATACAACCACAAAATATACATTCAGAACGCAGAGACAACGTCGGGAGCCATAGCTTGAGCAATGAGAGTAAAACTCAAAAGGATTCATATTGAACTGATAAGATGAAAATCATACAACGAACACTCTATAAAGCAGATCAACAACTCCGAACTAACATTCTAACATCACTAACTTTCTATAATCTCTGTTATACTGCACAAACGCAAAAAGTAAACTACATAATCTCTAGAATCCCAACCACGTAATTTTCTTCAATATGAACATGAAACTGATGAGATTCCAAGGCAACTCAAATGCACATAAAAAAATCTATTTAATCAATTTTAATAATTGTGAGTCAAAGATTGGTCTAGAACTGTACAAGAATAATCAAGAACAATATGAACAGATATTTAAATCACCATCAGCGGGATCCGTAAATCCGAAACAGCGAGAAATCAAAGCTGCCGAGAAGACAACGAATGCGAGATTCACGCAGACGTAGTTGCAAACCATGTCTTTCTATTTTCTTCTCCCTTCCCAGACACGAAATCGAATTGAGTTAAACGAAGTGAAGAGAAAAAGAAACAGCATAAGGTTGAACAATCGATGGATTAACGAACGAACGAGTTTATTACCTAATTCTTATACTTCGTTTTCACTTTCGAGCGATTCAGTAATCGTTTGCACAGTGCAGTGACACTGCGATGGTTGCAGTTGCGAGAGAGGGAGAGTTTCCGGTGGGGTCCACGAATAAGAGTTCGTTGTGGTTAGTTTGTTTTGGCGCGCAATGCCCAAGTAAGTATACGTGTCCTTCGCATTTTTATTTAAAAATAAATAAAGAAATCAAAATAATTATAGTTTAATTTTGATACTAATGTTACCATGAAAATTTCAAAATAATAAAATAATTTATCTATCATAAGTTAAAATGTTTAATATTCATTTGTAAACCAATTTACTATTAATTTATATAAAAATGGTTACCTTATTAACATAGATAAAATTGAATAAGTTAAATATTATTTATTTAACAAAACTAAAATTAAAACAAATAAACATATAGCTATTGTATTAAATAGACATTTATTTTTAAAAAAAATAAACGCAAAAAAATTCAACAAAATACAAATAAAACAAAATTTTATTTATTTTATTAAAATTAATTATTTAAAAAAAAAAGAACAAACAAGTATCTCCGATAATATAAATAATCCATAATAACACTATCATGTTTTTTGTGTGATATTTTGTAATTTCTTAATTAGTATCAAGTACTTTATTGGTTTACCAATGTCAATTTAGTTTAAAAAAAGTGATATATATATATATATATATATATATATGTATATGTATGTAAAATAAAAATTGATTCTTTTGCAGATTTTAAGTTTTGAAATACTTATATTTATATTTATCACTTTCCTACGAATAACTAAAGAGAAATTGATTAATTTTAAGAGATTTTTGTGTAATTTTTTTTCCACTCAAATAAGAATTTACTTTATAAATTTTTAATTAATTTTAATAGTTTCTCGTTTAATAAGAAGAATTATTCATATTCAATTTATTACAAGTATGTGTCAGATAGAATCTGTGTTGAGTAAAACATTAGGGAATTTATTGATTTTGATTCAGTATTGTTGTTTTATTTGCATTAGGGTAAATTTTATTGGTTTTTTTTACATAACTAGTTAATTATTTTCGAATTTACGCATTTGATTACATTTTAAATAAATTACTTGAAGAGTTAATTGTACATCGCGCTGACAATTTCGTCACGAAGTTGTAAAATACATGTACGATTTATTCAATAATATTGAAATTATTTTTAAGTTTGACGACTTCAGTAAATTTAATTAATTATCACTATTAAGTAAAGTATAAACATGATTTATAATTTTAACTTAAAATCAATTTTACTCAAGTCATGTATAATGTATGAGAATTACATCAAAATCATGTAATGACTGAATGACTTTTTCACATATATTTTTCATATTTTAAATTATTTATTTTATTTAATATAAGTGAAGAAGTCATCAAATCATTCAGTGTAATTTATTTTCTAAAGTTATTAATTCTAAATACGATCTTAGTTAAGAAAAGTAGTCTAACATTCATGATTTTTAATAAAATTAAACTTAGATTAAAATCATTAATCATATGTTCAAGATTGAAATTGTCAATCATATACATGATTTTACTTAATAATAATTACTTAAGTTTAATATGGCTGAAGTCGCCAAACCCAATCATGCATTTAACAACTTTCTCATAATGAAATGTTCACCATAATATACCACTTAATCCTTCTAGTAATTAATTTAAAACATAACTCCCATGCATGAATTCAAAAGTAAAATTAACTTAGATAAAAAAAACAATATTTTATTTGTGGCAAGTGTGACCCAGAGAATAATTTATTAATAATAGAGATAATTTAGACAATTTCAAATACTGTCTCCCTAATATGTAACATAGTAAAAGAAATATTTAATAGTTTATTCTTGCTTATCACTACGTTATATTTTAGAAAATCCTCTTTCATAGACAGTATTCAAAATGTAAAATTAAAATATTCACAAATCTTAAGTTATAATTTACAAATAAAAAAATCAATTACTATACACGATAGATGTAAAAAATTATTACCCGGATTACTTCTAAGATTTTTCATTACAATTGAATTGGGCTATTATTTCGTGAAAATCTGTTGAATAGAACGCTTCTTCGTGCCCGCCATAGTTTCTTCCTGCATGTCATTATTTTGTTTCTATCTCCTTTCTTCTTCCTCCACCACTACACCGCCGTTACCGATTCCATGCACCGTAGATGCCAACTCTGATGCCGGCCCCGTGCATTGTAGACATACACTTAAACCTTCTCCATGACCCCTCTCTCCCACTATCGCATAGCCCTGGCACACTCCTCTCCTCTCTCTTCTCACACACATTCTTTTTCCTTCACTTTTTTATCATTTCTCTTATTAAATATACATTTTTTTAATTGCATAATTTTGAATGTGATTTTTTATTTTTTATTTTAGATTATACCATTTGAAATATATTTTCTATGATAAAAATAAATAAAAAGGTTAAGTATATTTGTAGTTTTTAAACTTTCATAAAAAATTATAATTTGTATTTAATCAAAATTTTAATATATTTTAATGTTTAACTTAAAAATTAAATAGATATAATTTTCTTAATCCAATCTTAAAAATATGTTTGACTCATTAATAAAATTGAAAATAATTAGATTGAGAGAACTATATTAATTTATTTTTTAAATTTAAAAACTAAAATATATTAAAATTTTGAATATTTATCATCTTAATCCTAAATAAAATTTTGTAAATTTTTATATTATATAATTTGAAATAGAAAATAAATTGTAGATTTTTCAATATAAATTACAAATTTTATATTTTGAATTGTAGAATTTAATATATAGGTTTTATTTTAGATTTTTAATTATACAATTCAAAATAGAAATTTTGTATTTTTCTCAAAGTGTTTATAAACTCAAAATAAAAGAAAGGGTTAAATTAAAATTTTCAAATATCTAGAGGTGCAGTAAGAAACTATGTGAGTGCAGAAAGAAGCGCCCATTGAACTATTATTAATGGGCTTGATGGGCTCAGAAGCGCATTCATGATCAGCTCGCGTCTTCGTAAGCCCATTGTAGTTTTTGTTGGCCATGGATTCATCACCGGCGACGAGGGAGAGAGAAAACGGTGCACAAGGAAACGAGGTGCAAGAAGATGACTACATGGGTGACCTTTCTCAGTTTCTTCCTTCCGATGCTTTGGACACTCCCAAGATTTCTTCATCCAAAAAGGTTACTAGTTACTTCACCGGTTTACCCTTCTTCGTTGTCGTTTTGATTCTGCCATGGCGTATGAATGAAATTAGGTCTTTAAATTTCCCTTTCCCATTCCCCTGCAGTAACTTCACATGGTTTTACAATTTGGTCTTGGAATTTAAGTTTAAGCTCTGAAAAGTTGGTGCTTTATTGCTAACAAACAGTTTCATAACATTATCAGTTTGGTTTCCGTTCACAGCTATTTTGTTGGACATTCGTTTCCGTGGGTGAAAATTTGATTTTTTTTCTTAATTTCTATAAATTTGTGTTAGATGGTTATTAAGAAGTTTTGCTTACCTGTAGTAGCAAGGTTGCAATTTTATCTCAATCCTCGATTTTGGAGAGTAGCTGCAATTGCGGTTTTGAGAATTGAGAAAACCTTGATATGAAGTAACCATTGTGGTTGCGGACGGTATTTTAAACTTTGGGTTTATGTGTGCGTGTGTGCATGTTCTGTTTTTTCTGCCACTTCATATATACCCGCACTAGGCAGTGTACAGAAGTTCTGTTTTCACAAAAATTAGAGTAAATATTTGAAATTAAACCTTGAAAGGTTCACTCAACTTTTTAAGTTAGTTTTTTTGAAGAATTTGAATTAAAAGTTAATGTAAATGCACATCTGTAGTGATCAAATTGGTGTTCATAGATTCATCAATGGGATAATCGTATGTCTAGTTTAAGCTTTGACTGTCATTGCTTCTGTCGCGTGTATCTTAGGCGGACCAAATTTGAGTAGTCAGTTAAAAGAATGAAGCATGAATACTGGAAGCTATTTTGTTTGCCTTTCCAAAGAGTTATTGCTAGATGATTAAGTTTCCTTAGCCTTTCATTTTACAGTTACCATACAAAGTGATGCTAAATCACTTTATTTCATGCAGATTTCCATCAAGAAAGATCCTTCGGTCAACCCTTCAAGGAACCGGTTGAAAACTCTAAGCTGGCAAGAGCGACGAAAACTTGATAGAGAAAGGAAGCAACAAGACGAGGACGAGCAAACATTAGCAAAAGTGGAAGCTCCAATACCACAATCCAGCATTGGGTTTAAGCTTCTCAAACAGATGGGTTACACTCCAGGTTCTGCCCTTGGCAAGCAGGGCTCAGGCAGGGCCGAACCAGTGGGGATTGAAATTCGGCGGTCACGAGCTGGTGTAGGATTAGAAGATCCCCACAAAGAGAAGAGGAAAAAGGAGGAAATCATGTTGAACAGGAAAAGGAGGAAAGAAGAGGACCTAATGAAAGAATTTGGGTCCAGGCAGAAGTCACAGTGGCAGAGTAAGAGAATTATAATTAATTATAATAAGGCAAAGGCTGCCCTTGACCAATTGGAAAATAGGGAAATTTTGGAGCCAGAAAAGAATGATGATGATTCAGAGGTTGAAGAAGAAGAGGAAGAAATAACAGAAGAGGCACGTAACTTAACCATAACTTTTTCACTTATATTTCTTTTGACCCAGTTTTTGGTTTTCATTTATGTTTATTGCCCAAAATAGTATGGAAACTGAATACACATTCTCTCTTTTTTACAGCATTCAGAAATTATTGTGATTCATTTGTTAATTTTTTGAGCTCATTATTGTTGAACTTAGTCTATGTGTTTTTTCTTTTGCAATTTTGATGGTGTTGGTGACGGGATGTAATGGATGCAGGAATTAAACGATGTTTTGATGAAACTGAGGGATGAATTTAATTATTGCCTCTTCTGTGGATGCAAAGTAAGTAAGCGCTTGATTTATTTCTTAGTAATCAGTAAAAGATATTTTTATCAGATGAAATAGCATATCCAGTATGATTGAGAAATAAAAAGCCGCTAACTTTGATTGCATTTTATGTCTTCCTTCCTATTTGTTCAGTACGAATCAAGTGAAGCCCTTTTGGACAACTGCCCTGGAACCAATGAAGATGACCACTAAATTGAAGATTTCTGATGTGAACAGTGGACATTATCAGATTTGTTGTGTTGTCAAGCAAGTACTGCAAGCTTTCAATGCTTACTTCAATGGAGCTGGATTAGCTTCCATCTGGTGTGGCGGTGGTAGATAAATGGACTTGTAATGCTTTTGGTGTCAATGTTCATATGAACTCAGATAGGAGTCTGCCTCATCTTCATCTACACCAAAGGACATAGTGCCTGCCATATTTCAGGAAATGGATTGGTTGATATACAATTTGTGAAACTTTTCAGTTCATGTAAACAAATTTCAGTTGTTTAAGCAGAAAAGTTTAAATTTTAGAATCCATATATAAAGATTGTGACCTGACTTGAACATGACATGGATGTTACATAGTATCAACCAGATGTATGGTTGTTATTAACTGTAGAAATTAGCCATCTCTTGAAGAATTAATTATATGAATTCATTCAATCGGACTTTATTATAGTGAACTTTTTTTTTTTTTTTAATTTTGGTTACCTAGTATTACTTACAAAATAAAGCTAGAAAATTTAAATTCAGAGAAATGTATGAGCCACGATCTGGGATGGAAATTTTTGGTTTAAGGTTGGAGGAATGGGTGAGATATCTCTCACATTATGCCAGTGATTTTTTACTTATTGGAAATGTTTTTATAAATTATTCGTGATTGTTAAACGCTGTTCTCAATTTTTGAGCTTGTTTAAATTTGAAGGTAAAATTTCATTCGTTATGTGATGGGTATTTATGTGGATGATCAGTTTTTGCTGGCAGCTTCTTTTCTTCATTGAAATATTATCGGGATTCCTTCTAAACTCTTGGTTTAGCCTGATATAAATCGAAGAGAAGTGGCTACATGGAAGCAAATCTACATTTAAGAGTAGACTTGCCCCTTTGAAGGGTAAGTATTTGGAGGTTTTATATGCTGAATTAAGTATTTCTCTAGGCCACTATGTTGCGTATCTCTGTTTGTTGGTATCAGGTGTGTGAGCAAGCCTCAGCGGCTGAGTATTGAAAGTTTTGACATCTTTAATCTAAACCTTTTGAACAGGTGGATATGACAATGTTTAACTATGAAAAACAGTGCATGGTATAATCTCGTGGTATATAGATTTGGTTTGTTGGATAGAGTGATTCCAAATGATAGATGAATGTGAGTTTGTGTGCAGGAGAGATTTCTGTAATATGAAATCTGTAAGTTGTGTTGCTCCTTTGTGTTCTCTATGGGAGTAGTCTGGGGAGGGGCAAACTAAGTTCTGGAATGATTATTTATTGGTGTTTCTACTCTAATATACACTTTCTGCAGATTATATTAAATTGCAGAGGATAAACATGCATCTTTAACAGGTATGTGAGAATGGAGTGACAAGGAATGTTGCTGGATATGGAGATGACATAGGAAGAGAAATGTTCCCTTGAAGAATGCCTGTGATGTGAGCGTCAATAAGTTTTGGAAGTGCCATGTTCCCGTGAAGGTGTTAGTTTACTTGTGGATATTTCTTGAGAGTTTTTCCTAATAATTTGTCTACGTAAGAGGAGTGTCTTATCCAATTTGCATGATGTACATTCTCTTACTCATTTTCTCATTAGTAGTTCTCACATTTATGCTTGGATGGGTATGCTTCATAAAGTAGGTTAAGTTAATAAATTTTATCCAAATAAAAAGATTTATTTGATATTTCATGTTGACGGAGAATATATTATTTAAAATATAAGTAAACTTTCATTGCTAAATAACTCACACCATTGTACAGTTTTAGTAATAAATTCAGAACAAGAGAATGTTTCTCTTTATTCTAACTCACTCCACTCAGCAAAGACTGAGGGCACAACATACATGAGATAAAAAAAAAAGGTAACCAACGTTACATCGCTATAATCCACATAGCTTTAGTTCAAATTGAATGCTCATGGTCCTACCCTCTTTCAGCTAGTATTTCTAGATAAAGTTCTCATTCTCAACTTCTTCCTAGCATTCTGAATATAATCTGAAAAAGGGTCTCGTTCATTTTCATTGTTATTGTTGGTACCATTAGTCAGATGATCTGCACCTGCAGGGTCTCTCTGGTCCTCACGGCAACCAGTGTTTGAGTTGCTCCTGATTTTATACTTAGTACATTGAATGTAATTGGAGAAAGTGTGATCATCACATAGTGGTTTCTCACCTTGTTTTTCTGTTGGGTACGCTCTAACATTCACCACCTCTGACTTTGTTGAGAGCTTCCTTTGCCATGAAACAACGTTGTGAGGTTGTGGTTCTATTGAAGAAAGCTTTGCTTTCTGGCCACTACGTGCCTTTGAAGTTGCTGAGTTTCTATTCCCCATTGAAATCGTAAAAGTTGATGAGTTCAAAAACTTCGAGGGGATGACTAGTTATGAGATATTTAGAGAGGAGCAGTTTGCAATTTGCATGAGGTGCAGAAACTTGGTTTTATAGTGCGTGAGATTTGCAAGACAATAAAAAGGAAAGATAGGTTTGCAAAAGCATTAGCATGCTATTGTTGACCGACCCTAATGCCAGAAATCTTCCAATTTTTTAATCATCCATTGCAATATAGTTGTGGGGGAATATGAGGAACGTTTCGCTGACGAAGTATTGCATGTGTTAATTATATAAATTTTAAAATAACATACTAAATAAACCAATGAAACGGGAATAAATATAAAAATATGGAGACTGAATATATATATATATATATATATATGTATGTATATATATATTATTCATGTTTTCTATTTGAAAGGTTTAATAAATGTCCATATTATATTTATGGCCAATTAATTTGAATATTGTCTATTCCGGACATATTGGAACAATTCCGATGATGAAAGTAGGTTTGCACTAAGTTTTATGAATAAATTTATAAATTTTTTATTTGTTACTTGTTTCGGATGTGAGGGGCTGTGCTGGTCCCACGTCTCTACGTCACTCTCTTCTCGTATTTCGTACGTCGGATTCTCCGTATTCACTCCTTAGTTCGCCGGTGGGAGACCTGCAAAAGATTCTCCGATGCCAAAGTCAGTTGAGAGCTAAGGCGTTTTTCTCAGACAGTAATGAATGTGCAGTAAATGCAACCTATCTACCACTCACCCTGGATCTGTATTTATAGTTTTCACTATGGGCTTGGGATTAGTGAAAAGTTAATCACGGCCCAATTCAGCCCAAATAGCTTTTAAACCCTACTTACCTTAAACTAAGATGATTAGTAACACGGCCGGCCGCCCTCGCGGGTATTATCCTCGAGACCGGCCGGTCCTGACGGGTCCACGGCCTGGGCGGCCGGCTTCGGGTGAGTCTTGAGTATGGGCGCACGGGTGTCCGTCCTGCCATACATAACCTCTCACAATAGTGAGTGATCACGGGGCGCATGGGCGTCCGCCCTTCAATACCTAACCCTTCCCAATAGTAAGTAGAAGGGTAGTTTCCTGGGACACGGGCGTCCGTCCTTCAATACCTAATCCTTCCCAATAGTAAGTAGAAGGGTAGTTTCCTGGGTCTCATACGGTAGTGTGGGCGGCTGGTCAGTTTGGCAGTCCAATGACGTGGATGTCCTTCCGTACGGCGTCCGGTCCCTGCTGGTACACAAGCCCCCCAAGCCCTAGTGCACGTAGGACTTCGAGTGTTGCGCGGCGTGGGCTATCGATCCGTAGTTGGGCCGGATTTGGTGGGCTTCTGAGTTTGGACTTTTGGCGGGAAAACACGTGGTGCATCCACACTGGCGGAAGGGGAAACGTCTTCAAATCTGGGGCGTTGGTTGCGTTGGATCTGGACGGCACGGATGCCCTCAACGGTCACCTAAATTTTTCTATAAATAGCGGATGGGAACGGTGTCATTTTCACTTCTCTCCGTTTCATTTGAGATTTGAAATTCTTTTTCCCTTAGGTAATAAATGGCCGTTGTCCATACTGAGTCTTCTGGTTCTCAGTCGTCGGGCGGAGTCCGGGGGGGGGGGGGGGGGGGGGTCGGCAAGGAGCGGCGGCGATTCTCCAAGTTCGGTTTCTTCTCGCTTCCTGGATGAGGCTGTCGAGTTCTCGGGGCCGGATCCGGAGGCGTCGAACACGGCGGGCGATTGGATATTCCATGGCGTGCCTCTCTTCTTGCTTCAAGGCGGCGTCTGTGTAGAGGGTTCTCCTTTCGAGCCGGACGGTTACGGGATAGTGGTATCTGACTGGGCTCCTTACGTCCCCAGCCTGTATGCTTCCGCGTATGGCTCCCGCAAGGATCTGGAGTGGAGGGTCAATCGTACACATATCGTCCGGGATATAGAGGACTCAAGATTGATCCGGGCGGGAGTCAGTATGAGAAACGAAAGGGTTTTCTATGAGAAGAGGTCGAGCCCGGACGATTTCTTCTACGTGTATGTGAATTTCTTTACTCATCTTTTCATCCGGGTGCCTTTTACCAAGTTCCAAATGGCCGTCCTCCGGGAGGTTAACGTGGCTCCCGCACAACTGCATCCTAATTCTTGGGCGGCCGTGCAAGCTTTCTTGGCTATGTGCTTGGCCGTGGGCATCACTCCCACGATTCCTGTCTTCTTTCACTATTTTGAAGTCCGTCCGCCTCCCACTGGCGGTTGGGTGTCCTTCACTTCCGTTCGGGAGAGGACACTCTTCCGCCCCTTCTCGGATTCATTCAAGAATTTCAAGCACCACTACTTTAAAATAATCATCGACGCCGCCGGCCGCCATGAATTCCACGATGGCGAGGGGAACCCGTTGTTCCCTTTTTACTGGACGAGGGAGCCCCGGAAAATAAAGGCGTTCCCTGTGGGAGCGTTGAGTCCATCCGACTTGGAGGCCGTGCGCACCATCAATGTCCTCCCCCGCCGGATTTCCGCCCGTCACTTGGTCGAATGCCTTAGTCTTGAGGATTGTGGACAAAAGGCGTTCGGTATGGTATTATTATGTTGAGTTTGTTTGTATCTAGTACACTGATCTTAACGTTTCTGAATTGGTTTGTTTCTTTCAGAACTTATGACGACTCCTGCTCCCCGTCAATCCAACTACATGGCTTCCCGAAAGCGAGGTGGAGCCAGCTCATCTTCAGCCCGGCCGAAGGTCGCGCCGAGCGCACCCCGTCCTCCGCCTTTGAGATCGTCGGGCGGCCGCCTACCCCCAGTGCGCTCCACACAGGCACAACAAGCCCCCCAAGTTGAATCGGGCGGCCGCCTACCCCCAACTTCTGATCTTGCAGCCGTTCATGTGGATCCGTCTTCCGAGGCGGCCACTACTTCTGTCGCTCCTTTGGTGCGCAAGAGGAAGGATCCTGCGGTCGAAGGCTGTAAGGACAAGGAAGGCTCTTCGTCGCTGTCGGCGTCGAAGAGAGCCCGCAAGGGCAAAGAGAAAGAGAAGGATAAGGAGAGGACCCCCGCGGTTCCACTACCGGGCGGCATATTTAGTCCGGCGTTCAGCATGAGCGACCGGACAAAATTCCATATGAGTTCCTCTCAGCGGGCGCTCATTGAACCTCTCTCTAAGGTGGAACTCACCAACGCCATGCTGGAGATGTCAACCCGGGCGGCCTCCCTTGCGTGGTACTTAAAGGAGTTCGCCGACCGCCCGGGGGTGGAGGAAGTGCGTGCCAAGCTGCGGGCGGAGAAGAAGAACTCGTCCTCCCTCCAATCAGCAATGGAGCAGCTGATCCTGAATCAAGACGAGTATGATAAGAGGATCGAGCAGCTGGAGGCCGATCTTGAGAAATCAAAGAGGGAGGCCGCTGAAGCCAACGATCGTCTGGCCGTCGCCCGGGGCGATCGCGAACGGCTCTTGGAGGAGTGCAGCCAATTGAAGGCTAAGGTTTCTCGCCAGCAGAACTCTGAGGCTGGACTCCAGAAGGCGAACCGGGCTCTGTCCGCCGATCTGGCGAAAGCCAACGAGAAGATCGCCGAGCTCGAGGCGACCATTGTCTTCGAGCACGAGGAGGGTTTCAACAAAGCCCTCCGGCAAGCGTCCCTTCTGGCCGGTATTCAGGAACCGTACGCCCTGGGTTTCGACATTGAGAAGGACGTTTTTGATGGCGTCCTCGTGGATCTCAACACCGTGGACGACGAAGATCCAGCGGTCGAGGGGCCTTCCGGAGCTGTGGAAGCCGTCGAGGCCGGGCGGGCTGAAGAGGAGGTCGTTAGGGATACTTAGATTTTCTCTTTCATTCTTAACTTTTTGTAACGTGTATTCTTGTGGCCGCCCACCCAACATCTTGGGTTGTCGAGGTGTTGGCCGGGCGGTCCTTTTGTAAATGCTGGCACGTTTTGGTGCCTTGCCGATCAATACACAACTTTATTTTCTTTGCTTCTTTTAAGTTTTTTCGATGGCTGTTTATATTTCTTGTTTGAGGTAAACTAAACCAAACTGCGCGTTATCCTTTCGTTAACTGCCCGCCCAATTTGACTTGGGCTTTTGAGGCGCGGATGGTCAGTGGCTCTTCAAAAAAGAAATCTTTGCTGACCGTCCGGCCAAGTTGATAGTGGTTCCTGGGGAACTCTCCGTTCATCAACTTGGACTTTTTAGGGCACAAACGGCAGTGGTTCTTCGGAAAGAACTCTCCGTTCACCGTCCGGCCAAGTTGACAGTGGTTCCTAGGGAACTCTCCGTTCATCAACTTGGACTTTTAGGGCACGGACGATAGTGGTTCTTCGGAAAGAACTCTCCGTTCACCGTCCGACCAAGTTGACAGTGGTTCCTGGGGAACTCTCCGTTCATCAACTTGGACTTTTAGGGCGCGGACGACAGTGGTTCTTCGGAAAGAACTCTCCGTTCACCGTCTGGCCGAGTTGACAGTGGTTCCTGGGGAACTCTCCGTTCATCAACTTGGACTTTTGCTTTAATCTGAGACTTAATCTTGAGAGAAAACGGGCGTCTTGTCATTGAATTAATAATTGAACAATGAAAATACAAGTCATAATTCAACTGAAACAAAATTTCAAATGTGTAGCGTTCCAAGTGTTTGGGATAGGCCGTCCGTCTGAGTTTTGAAGTCTGTATGCTCCATTTCCGAGTGCTTCGACTACCCGGAAAGGTCCCTCCCATTTTGCTGCCAACTTGCCATGCGCAGCTACTCGGCGAGCTTCTCCAGCTTTTCTCCATACTAAGTCGCCTTCCTGGAAGCTTCTAGGCCGCACCTTGGAGTTGTACTTCCTTTCCACCATGCGTTTGCATGCTTCGGCTCTTAAGGCCGCCCGGTCTCGACGTTCGTCTAAGGAGTCCAGCTCGATCCTTAGTTCCTGGCTATTCAGCTGCAGGTCCTCGACCTGCCACCGCAATGATGGCTCTCCCAGCTCAACCGGCAACATGGCATCAGTGCCGTATGTCAAGTTGAAGGGGGTCTCCCCGGTTGTTCCGTGAGGCGTGCATCGATAGGCCCACAGGACTTCGGGTAGTTCGTCGACCCACGCTCCCTTTCGTTCTCCTACCCGCCGTTTCAGCTCAGCGACTACAGTCTTGTTCATCGCTTCTACCTGACCGTTCGTCTGAGGGTGTTCTACCGAGCTGGTGACATGTCTAATCCCCAATCCCTCAAAGAACTCGGCCAGCTTTCTATCGATGAACTGCCGACCGTTATCTGTGATGACAGTGCGCGGGAGGCCGAAACGACATATCAACTTCCAGCAGAATTTCTGGACCTGGGCGGCCGTTATGGTCGCTAGGGGTTCGGCCTCTACCCACTTAGTGAAGTAGTCCACGGCTACCAACAAGAATTTCTTCTGGGCCCGGCCTATGGGGAACGGTCCTACAATATCCATCCCCCATTGGGCGAACGGCCAGGGCGATACGATCGTGTGCAGAGTGTGAGGGTGAAGATGAGTGTTGTTGGCGTGCGCTTGGCAACTGATGCATTTTTGGACGAACGTCTTTGTATCAGCTTCCATGGTCGGCCAATAGTAGCCGGCTCTTGTAACTCGGGCTTTTAGCGTCCGCCAACCCGTGTGAAAACCACATATGCCATTGTGGAGTTCGTCCATCACATAGCGCGCCTCTTGCTCCCCCAGGCACTTAAGAAGGGGGGTGGAGAACCCCCTCCTGTACAAACTATCCCCCACTAACAGGTAGCGTGCGATCCTTTTTGCTTCGCTGGGCTGGACAGGGCGTCCGTCGTCCTGTCGAGACATAATCTCTCTGATTTCGGATCGCCAATCCTCCTCCTCGGTAGACACCGCCAAACAGTCAATCGAGGGTTGGAACAACACTTGCCGCACGATAGTCGTTAGCTGTCCCCTTTCTTTTCCTGAGCTGAGTTTGGAAAACATATCCGCCCGAGTATTTTCCTCCCTTGGGATATGTTGGATGACGATCTGGTCGAACGCCCTTGCCAGCTCTGACGCGCAGTGGAAGTATCACATCAAGTGTTCCTCCTTCACTTGAAAGTCACCATTCATCTGGCTGACGACCAGTTGGGAGTCCGTCCGGCAGGTGATCCTTTTTGCCCCCATGTCCCTTGCCAACCCTAGGCCGGCCACCAGGGCTTCGTACTCTGCTTGATTATTGGAGGCCTTGAACTTAAATATCAGGGAGTGCTCCAACAGGAATCCCTTAGGGCCCTCCAACACGATGCCGACCCCACAGACTGATCTGCCGGACGCCCCATCCACGTACAAATTCCACTCGTCCTAGCGGGTTGGAGGTAGCTCGGCTGCGAAGTCGGCGAGGTGCTGGCCCCTGACCGGTCCTCTCGGTTCGTAGTGCAAGCCGAACTCGGACAATTCTACCGCCCATGCCACCATGCGTCCCGCCAGGTCCGGCTTCCTTAGGATTTTTGAAATGGGGAAATCAGTTTTGACGACGATTTGGTGGCTTTGGAAATATGGCCGGAGGCGTCTTGACGCGTTTAATAAAGCGAGCGCCACCTTTTCCACTTGTTGGTAGCGAGTCTCTCGGTCCAGGAGCGTGCGGCTGACGAAGTACACCAACTTTGGTTGGGGCTGTTCCTGCATTAACACGGCGCTGATGTGCGATTCGGACACGCCCAGGAAGATATGTAAGTCCTCCCCTGGCGCCGGACGGTTCATGACGGGTGGGTTGAGCAGGATGGTTTTGACATCCTGGAACGCTCGTTCGCATTCGACGTCCCATACCGAGCCGGCGCCCTTCTTCATTCTTCGCAGGACGGGTCTGACTCGTTCGGCTAACTTTGGGATGAATCGGGACAATGTTGTGAGCCGCCCAACGAGTCTTTGTACTTCTTTAAGTGTGGCCGGGCTCTGCATCTGCAATACCGCTTCGCACTTGTCGGGATTAGCTTCAATTCCCCTAGACGTAAGCATGAAGCCTAAGAATTTCCCGGCGGCTACCCCAAACGTACATTTGGCCGGGTTCAAGCGCATCCCGAATTTTCTGACTTGGTGAAAAACTTCCTCCAAGTCCTTTATGTGGCCACTACCGTCCGCCGATCGGACGACCATGTCGTCAACATAGACGTCCATGCATCTGCCAATTTGCTCTTGGAAGATCCGGTCCATTAATCGCTGGTAAGTGGCCCCGGCGTTCTTCAGGCCAAAGGGCATCACCTCGTAGCAAAAGTTCGCCCGCTCCGTCATGAAGGCCGTCTTTTCTCGGTCCGGCCCATACATTGGTATCTGGTTATACCCAGAATACGCGTCCAGGAAGCTTAGTATCTGGTGTCTGGACGCGCCGTCTACCAATGCGTCAATGCTAGGCAGGGGGTGAGAGTCTTTCGGGCAGGCTTTGTTTAGATCAGTGTAGTTCGTGCACATCCGCCACTTCCCACTGGCCTTTTTTACCATTACCACGTTGGCTAGCCAAGTGGTATAGGTGACCTCTCTGATAAAGCCGACCGCCTTTAGTTTCCCTACCTCCTCTTCGACAGCTTTTCTTTTCTCGTCTCCCAACCTTCGCTTCTTTTGTGACACCGAACGGGCCTCCTTAAACAGTGCAAGCTTGTGAGACATGACCGATGGGTGAATCCTTGGCATGTCGGCCGCCGTCCATGCGAACAGGTCCCTGTTCTTCCATAAGAGCGATCTAAGCTCTTTTTCCATCTCAGGTTCCAATCCTCTCGCCATGGTGGTCGTCTGGGTGGGCTCCTTCCCTATTAGGACCGGCTGGGTTTCTCCCATAGGTTCCAGCCGGTCTTCAGTGTTCGTCCTCGGGTCGAGGTCGGCCATGGCGACTTCGGAGCCGGTCGCCCTCCTCTTCCCTTGGTGGGTGTGCAGCTTCAGACCGGCTGCATAGCATTCCCGGGCCGTCTTCTGATCCGCCCGGACAGTGCATATGGTCCCCTTTTCGGAGGGGTACTTCATCGTGAGGTGGGGTGTGGACACGATCGCCCCGAAAGCGTTCAGACATGGCCGGCCGATCAACACATTGTACAAGGTGTTGGCTTCGACCAACAGATATCGGACTCTCTTTTCTTCGCTGGATCGTCCGGTTCCTAGCCTCGTCCTTAGCTCCACATAACCGCGGGTGTCCACCCTTTCTCCCGCAAAACCTACGATCTGGCCGTTGTAAGGGACAATGAGATCCTCCGAGATATCCATCTGCTGGAAAGTTTTCCAGTAGAGGATATTTACTGAGCTCTCCTGATCTACCAAGATCTTGCTGACACCGTAGCGGGCGATCTCGGCCGTTATCACCATCGGGTCGTCCTGGTCAGGGTCGGGTGCGTGGAAGTCCTCATCCGAGAACGTGATGTGGGGCATAGTGCGCCGGGGCCTATCGACCGAGTGCACAGAATGTAGTGCTCGTATGTGGCGCTTTCGGGCGGACGATGATGATCCTCCCCCGGCAAACCCTCTTGATATCGTGTTGATGTGCCCCCGTAGCGGACGTTCGCGACTTCTGCTACGGCTTCGGCTTCGTCTTCGCTCGGAGCGAGGACGTTCGGTCTGGTCGTTCCTCGGTCTGTCAGACCTGTATGCTGGTCGTCTAACAGTCCTCTCGGCGGGCGCCTGAGGACGGTCGTCCCTTATATACTTCTTCAGCTTTCCCGCCTGGATCAACTCTTCAATTTTGTCCTTCAGGGTCACACACTGCTCGGTGGTATGACCCATGTTCTTGTGGTAGGCGCAGTGTTTACTTCCATCCGCACCGGATGGTGTGGGTCGCTTCATAGGTTCTGGGAGCAGATCCGCACTGAGCGCCTCCCGGAGGATTTTTTCTCGGGGGGCGTTCAGAGGGGTGTATTGCTGGAAACGGGGCCCTCGACGCGGTTCCTTCTGCCTGCTGCCGCCCGATTTTCCTACCGAATTACCGGGTTTCCCCCCGTCCGCCTTCTCGCTCCGCAGCTCCTGACTTTCCTTCTTGTAAGATAACTTCATCTCCTCAACCCTTATCTCGTCTGCCGCGCGTTCCCTCAGCTACTCCATAGTCTTAGGGGCTCGCCGACAGACGCTGTCTTTGAATGGTCCGGGCTTGAGGGCGGGTAGGATGTAATGGAGGGTGAGCTCCGGACTTAACGCCTTCACCCGCCGGACGGTTTTCTGGTACCGGTCCATGAACGCTCTCAACGTTTCTTCCTTTCCCTGCTTCAGGGTGACCAACTCAAACACGGTCAAGTCCTGTGTGCTGTTAGCCGCGAATTGCCGGATAAATAGTTGCTTCAGTCCGGCGAAATTTTCTATGGAATTGGGAGGCAGGTTGTTGAACCATTCAAGGGCCTCGTCTTCCAAAGACAACGAGAACGCCCGGCACAAGATGGCGTCATTGCCCGTTCTGAATGCCATCGCGTTCGAGAAAGTTTTGATGTGGCCCTCAGGATCGGTGGTTCCATCATACATTTTGAATTGGGGTGCAATGAACTGTTCAGAAATTTGAACGTCCATTATGTTTTGGGCGAAGGGGAGTAACAGCGTGGAGGAGGGCTCTGATTTGACCACCATCCGCCTATCCTCGGCCGCGCTCTCCGCGTGTACCGACTTGGCCTTACTACCCTCGGCCTCGGTGTCAGTCGGCCTCCAGGTCTCATCACGTTCGGTATTCTGTTCCGAACGTTCGTCCGCGGCAGCCTTCCCCTTCTCCTTCGCCCGCTCGTCCCCGTCCTTCCTGGCAATCTCCCGGCTTATCCGGGCTTCACAGTCGGCCTTTACCGCCGCCAGCTCATCTTCATGACGCTGTTGCATCTCGTCCATCTTCTGTTGTAGAACTCTGATCATCTCGATAGGGTCGTCTGTGCTCATATTTCTCGTGGTCACCATTGGGTATTTAAAATCACACGGCCCCACGGTGGGCGCCAAATATTTCGGATGTGAGGGGCTGTGCTGGTCCCACGTCTCCACGTCACTCTCTTCTCGTATTCCGTACGTCGGATTCTCCGTATTCACTCCTTAGTTCGCCGGTGGGAGACCTGCAAAAGATTCTCCGATGCCAAAGTCAGTTGAGAGCTAAGGCGTTTTTCTCAGACAGTAATGAATGTGCAGTAAATGCAACCTATCTACCACTCACCCTGGATCTGTATTTATAGTTTTCGCTATGGGCTTGGGATTAGTGAAAAGTTAATCACAGCCCAATTCAGCCCAAATAGCTTTTAAACCCTACTTACCTTAAACTAAGATGATTAGTAACACGGCCGACCGCCCTCGCGGGTATTATCCTCGAGACCGGCCGGTCCTGACGGGTCCACGGCCTGGGCGGCCGGCTTCGGGTGAGTCTTGAGTATGGGCGCACGGGTGTCCGCCCTGCCATACATAACCTCTCACAATAGTGAGTGATCACGGGGCGTATGGGCGTCCGCCCTTCAATACCTAACCCTTCCCAATAGTAAGTAGAAGGGTAGTTTCCTGGGACACGGGCGTCCGCCCTTCAATACCTAATCCTTCCCAATAGTAAGTAGAAGGGTAGTTTCCTGGGTCTCATACGGTAGTGTGGGCGGCCGGTCAGTTTGGCAGTCCAATGACGTGGATGTCCTTCCGTACGGCGTCCGGTCCCTGCTGGTACATTACTCTACCTTTTTTTCGTTTTATTTTGGTCTTCTTTTTATTTGTTTGTTTCAATGTAATGATAATAATATCAGTGGTTTCTAATTATAAAATACCAAGTCAATTGCCACAGTTTGTTATTGCCCCAATTGAAAAATAAGAATAAATACAAACAAGATAAATGATAAAAAAAAAGAAACTAAAAACGTTGCAGAACGAAAGGTTAGAAGATTAGTACCAGGTATTAAAGTAAACTATTTTGTTTAAAAAATAAATCTTAAGACACCATTAAAAAAAGTATTATTTTTTCAAAATTAATGTAAAACGAATAAATGTTTTAGTTTTATAATATTTTTGAAATACAGTTATTCTGATCAATAATAATGTAGAAAGAGATTAGTATTTAGGGAGAGAATTGAAGGAGGATCAATGGTTGAGAATTGCATAAAAAGAATTTCAGTTTTCACATTGTAGATTCCATCAATGTTTTATTCTGCACTTTCCTTATTATGTTCCTTTTCATTCCTTGCCACTCCTAAAAAATAATACATAAATTACTACATCTATTGCATTACAATACGTCCATGGAGTTTTTTTTTCCTGTATCTCCACACTTTACTTTGTACTCTCAACACCATAATATGTATAATAAATATAATATGTCTTTATATAGTACATCCAAAATATATTTTAAGTTACATGATTCATAAACCTATTTCAAATTATATATAGATTAGATAATCCAAACCATATTCTAGATGAAAATTTAAAACACAATTTTGTAATTATAAACTATATAATTTGAAATTTATTTTCAACAAATATAATTATTTTACATTATGTAATTCATAACATATTCCAAATATTTTTAAAGTGTATAATTCATTAGTGTTTTAAAATACGTATTTTAGAATATAATGTTAAATAAATTATGAGATGTTCATTGGTCATTTTTTTTTGTGTTCTAATCTTCAATCCTTAAGTTGATAACTCTTGAGATATCGTCCTCTCCAAGTTGTAACAGGGGTTGTGTTAGTAGAAGACACTCTAATACTCAAGTGTCAAGTGAATAAATGTTATAATCATGAACGTAATTAATGTATCTGGTAGAATGTGCTATTTATAGTATTGCTTATGACTTTTATCTGGATGGGTCTGAGCCACATGATTTAATTATCTGTTATCTTGCTTTAACGGTTTACTCAATGTAATCATAATTTATCAATATGAGCAGTCTGGTCGGTGTAGTTCCTTCTTGGCCAAATACACTTGGACCAAGTAAATGTCAGTATAGGAGACTGAGATGTACTCGAGCAAATATAGTGCTTATACTCGGATGGTCGAGGTGTGCTTAGACGCGTATAATACACTAGCTCCACAGGTTTAACATGTTACATGTTGAAGCCTTATGTGATGTTGCTATGATGTCAGTCTTCGACCTAACCGTCGTGTGAAAAAAATGTATTTCTTTAGTTATTTGACCCTATGGTATAGTAGACCCAACCTCGAGAAGTGTAGTGATGAAGAGGTTTGACTAGATGACTGTCTGTCATGAAGGAATCAATGTGACATTGGTAGGACAAAAATGTGTAACCTTTGACTATTGGATTTGAAGAGATCTAATGGTTGGGATCGAAGATGTGGAAGATGAAGGGTTTCCATGATGTTCTATAAATAAAGTACACATTTGTCTCATGTGATCACTTACATTAGCATTCAACATTAGAACCAAAATACAAAAAAATAACACAATTAATTCAAACTTCAGTTACAAAAATACTACAAACCAAAACATATAAACCACTAACGCTAATATAAAAACCACAATAGGAGAAAAAAGACCTTCATAGTGGGTGAAGAAATAAGGTTAACAAATGTCTGACCTTATTTTCTTAGTTCGTGATTTTGTAAACCTTTTAATGGTAACCTCACAAAAACCCTAAACTATACCAACAAAGAAAACCAATCTTAACATATTAATATTCACTATAGAGAAATCCAATCAACACTATCACAACCTTTATCATCTACAATATTGGTGCCACAGAGAAGCATAGAAGAAAAACTGAGCGGGAATGGAAAAAAGGCCACAAAGCTAGTGAAGAAGGTGAGAGATGTGAATGAGAGGAAAGGACAATATAATAAATTTGGATAGAGAATAGTTGAATGGCTGCAAAATAAATTTTGTGGACAGGTATAAGAAAATTAAGTAGGGGTAGTAATGTATTTTTCCTAATGGTTCATTTTCTTAGATATATATGATAACTTTTTGGCAAGTATACCAAATCGTTTCAAGTAATACAGTGAATAAGTAAAAGAGTATCGTTCTCCCAAGGGAATTTGAGTTACATTAATCAATTAAAATTATTTATCAAGATCAATTACTGATGATATTTGTGATTTCAATTTGGATTTAAGCATGAAATTTACAACGTAAACAATTAAGATTGAAAAATGCAATAAAAGATCACTAGAATTGGTCTTTGACTAACATTACAGTAAGATCCTGGACAACATATATTATCTGTTTAAGCATTCACACGAGAGTATCTTGGTTTAATATTCCTTAAAACAAGTTCTAAAATTATCTATTGAATTATTAATTCCTTAATTAATTCAGCAGATAATTTTGCATTAAGTTCAGATGTTAAGAATGACCAGAAGCACATAACTATTCCTAGCGTAGTTACTTTTAGTTTCTTTTCTTACGTTTCTGGTTCTAAAAATACTTCCCAGTACAAAAGAACTTTTATAAAGAATAATACTTCCGTATAATCAAAAGCAAGTCAAGAAAAGAACATGAACAGAAACATATATTGCACAGAAAATTTACATTAATGTTTCGTCATACAACCAATTCCAATGAACAGAAAATTTAGCCTATCCTAGACATCTCAAACGTACTCTTTACAGCAATCCCTTGCAGAAAGTGAAGTCTTGATGTCTTGAAAGGTCTCCTGATCATCTCCTGAATTCTCCAGTATTTTTTTGGCTATTTTCGTGTGTCAGAAGATGGTTTCTGCCTTTCTGTCACGTCTTTTAAAACCACATAACGTCATTAATTCGCTCAGCGCACAGGTGTGTGTGCGCTATGCGAATTTCGTGTAACTGCTGCCTCTCAACTGATGTTATTCGCACAGCGCACAAGTAATGGTGCGCTATGCGAATTTCCGTTTCCTGGCAGTGCGAGTTTTGGCTTGCGCTATGCGAGAATTGGCTGACAGACTCCCAATTATACATCCTTTCCTGTACAATAATTTACAAAAACATTCTACTTCCTATTACAACATTTCACTGAGTAATAACATGAATAATTAGAAGATTGAGATCATTTATAAGTGTAAAAACAACTCTTTTTCACACTTATCAACTCCCCCAAACTTGAACTATTTCATGCCCTCAGGAAATCACAGAAAGAAACTGAACAAGTATGACATGGTGCATCACTCACAAAATCATCTGTGCATAAAATATGAACAACCAGATCAGCATTTATCATTACTCCACACTCAAGTGTTTGTCCTCACATGACACTAGAATTGACATAGAACTTCATCAGCTTTTGCATTTCATTTGATTCACACACTTCAGACACTACTGGTTAAGTCCAAAGGTCTTTTCAGGTTAAGGCTTGGCTTGGCTAGAAAAAGAATCATGGTTTTTCTTGGATTCAAAGACACCTATGAAGAAGAGAACAACTTCAATTCCCAATCCAGTACTCAAATCCCAAAATATATCATTCATCACATACCATTTTCTTTCACAGCTCAACCTTCTTTTTCATTTTGAGCTTTTTTTTTTATTAAATTATTTATTTATCTTTGATTCCCACAAACTTGAATTCAACCTTAACCTCTTTTAAAGCATAATGCATGTTCTCTTCTAAGGTGTAAGGTAGGATATCATCTAATAGGCTCACGGTGGAAGGAAAAACAAAATTTTCAAGGCTCAAAAGGGTTTACAAATGTATCACAGTGTCTAAAGGTAGGCTATCTGGCCAAGTAGCTATATAATCAATAATAAACAGGGCCTTTTTCATCCTTAACCAAAAAGTGTGTGTATATACGTAGAATAAAATCATGCAAAAGCCAATTCCATATCTAGACAACTCAATATCTCTCAATCAATATATATATATATATATCTCAACACTCACAGATCTGGTCATATTCATACACACAGATAAAAATTTTGTTAAGCACAGCCACCACAAACATACATGTCATCATCCTCAAGAATCACATAACTTAATCAGACAATGCCAAATCATTAAATCAAAACACAATTGTCTTTACAACCACAAATATAAATCAACTAAACAAGGTTCCACATACGAACAACTGAACTCAAATACAAAATGACAATCAACATAAACAACAGGAGTCACTCTACCACGACCCATCAGATCTCGATCTCCACTGGCTCTCCTGTGAATGATAACTCTGCTGTGTCCATCTGGGATCTGGCTCCTCTTCCTCCTCATCACCATCACCTGCCATCATGTCCTCCTGCTCATCTAACTCTAGCTTTGGTGCTCCTGGATAGGCACTCCCCCACCTGGACTCAGGCCTGCCCTCAGGCCATGGAATCTGCGCTGCAAACTGGGCTCCAGTCATCAGTGAATCGGGAGGAAAATCAGGGATGCCCAGGGGCAAGTTATACATGCTATCCTGTAAGGACACCTGACCCTGCCGCATACTAGTGCACCAGTCACGGATGTCGTCCTGGCGAGCCAGACTCTGCTGCATGTAGCGAGTGAAAAGATCAGGGGAAGGAACGGACGGCGCTATGGGTGGTCTGGCAGCTCTAACATTCCTGCGTGGAGGGGGAACGGGAGGAGGGGCATTCATAGCAGAAAACTCTCCCCTGTTGGTGCAATTCCTATCAAAGAATTTCTTGTTGAGAGGGGGTTGAAGTTTCAAAGTGATATCAGAAACTCCAGCGACTCCACTTGCCTTGCACAAGGCTGTTACTAGAGCAGGAAATCCAAGCTTACATGTCTCATTATCAGCAATCAATGCCATCTCTTGAGAGATATAAGCTCCCACATCCATATCAATCCCTATCATAATACCATATACCATATACGACCTTTCCAGATTGATGTCAGAAGTATGAGAATTGGGATAGATGTTGGTGAACGTGAAGAGACTCTAGATAGTGGCCAGTGAATTCAAATGTTTCCTTAATATTCTCACTGGTGTCCCACTAGTTCCAAGCTGATAGCCATATCCTGGGAGGCATAAAGTGGAGGCAATAAGGTCATGGTCAGGATAGCTGGACATGAAAACGCCTAGAGGGCACGGCTGAAACATCAGTGTATTCAGAATTCTGTTCAATGATCTGCGGTCATAGCGTACTAGCTTGCCTCGCACTTTGGAAACTCTGGAGTGAGGCTGAGAGTGGTCAGGTTCCCAGGCATTTGCATAAAATTCCTTGACCAATACTTCATCAATCTCATCAGGGAGATTGGCCAATACAAAATTCCATTTCCGCTTCTCCAGTTCTTCTTGGATATGGTCATATTCTCCAGGTTTCAATTCAATCCTCCTCTCAGGTAATAATGCCATGCTCATAATATTCTGATGGAACCTATCAGAATTGGCCTCTGAAATAAAACGGTCCTGATCATAGTTCAGGACAAGGTTCTCCTCTTGGGCTTCTGCAGGTTGGGATCTAGAAGAAGATCCTTGGGTGGTCTTCCTCTTCTTTTCTTGTGTGCTCTTGGGAGGTGCCATCTGCAAGAAATAATAGACAGGGCAAACAATTGTGGAAGATGAGTCAGAGCAAGTGAATGACTCAAAACACAGATGCTGGCAGATGGAATTCGCTATGCGCCAGCGTGCGCTATGCGAATTTGCACTTTCAGTGCCTGCTGTCAAGATCAATTCGCTATGCGACACGAGTCGCTGTGCGAAAATGAGAAATAGGTGTCTTCGCTCAGGAACCATTCGCTATGCGACAAGAGACGCTGTGCGAATTTCTTATCAGAAAGCAAACATGTAATTCGCTGTGCGAATTTCTCGCTAAGCGAATTTCATATCCGAAAACCAGACCTATAATTCGCTATGCGAATGTGTCGCCTAACGAGAGACATTGCAGAGGACATCCAGCAGAGATCAATTGACAGTGCAAATGCATGTTTATCATATATCAACAACAGTTTTGGCTTGAAAATTTATATGCACGATTTGGTTCAAACAAATCAAGCCAAATAGACAAGAAACCCTATTATAGTCCCATGAACACTAAGAATCAAAGAAGCAAATGGAGTAGGAGTGAAACCTGTGGAGAGTGACCAAGATCAGAGAGTGAAGATGCACTTGAAGCAAAGCAGAAGCAGAGTCAAGAATGTGAAATGGTGGCAATGGAGAGAAAGTGGAGAATTCAGCAGAGAAGGAGGGTGCGTTCGCTGTGCGGAGAGGAAGGAAGAATGGTGGCTAGGGTAAAATGAAGAGTGGGAAAATGAGTAGGGAATGGAGTAAGATTTAAAAAAAAACTGAACGAGTAAATTCGCATAGCGCATCACATCTGTGCGTTGTGCGAATAAGCTCGTAATAAATGTCATTCACTGAGAGTTTAATCGCATAGCGCACCTCAGATGTACGCTGTGCGAATCTCTCTCGTTTTCTGCACATTTGAATAATTTATTATTTTTTTGAATTTTGGTGTTCAGTCGCATAGCGCACCGCAGCTGTGTGCTGTGCGACTAAATTTTTTTAATTTTTTTAATTTTTTTTTGTTAGAACAACATTCGCAGAGCGCACTTCAGCTATGCGCTATGCGAATTAAAATAAAAATTCCCTCTCACATCTAATTCGCTCTGCGCAAAATTTAGCCTTGCGAATATTTTGACAGAGCTCTCCCTCAAACTTTTGGTAGCATAGCGCAAAGTGTGCACTATGTGAATTAATGCTCACTTTCTCCTAAATTGCTCTAGTGATTTTATTCGCCTTGCTTATCCAATGCGCTATGCGAATCCTTTTGCAGAGAGAAAATTCAATTTTTTTAATCGCAAAGCGCATGTAATGCGCTATGCGAATTATAATCTCAAAACAATTTCTTTTTCTCTCTCGCATAGTGCGTGAAATTCGCTATGCGAATAAATCACTGCTTCATAAAATCATCTAGTCGCATAGCGCACCTCAGCTGTGCGCTGTGCGACTAGAGCGTCAGAAATTATTCCTCAAGCTTCCTTAACACTTCCTCTCCACTCTCAAACATAACAATTACACAAACAAAATCAAAAAACATAGATATATACAAACATGTGCTAGGGTGCCTCCTAGCAAGCGCTTCTTTAACGTCACTAGCTTGACCCAAACATTTCATGGTTCAGATAAATGAATAATTGTGGTGAGGCGTTCAACCTCTCCACCCAAATAATGTTTCAATCTTTGACCATTTACAATCCATCTTCTATTTGAATCCTCAGAATTTGGATCCATCAATTCAATAACACCACAAGGCTTGACTGCCTTTATCACAAAAGGACCAGGCCATTTAGATTTCAACTTACCTGGAAACAGTTTGAATCTGGAATTGAACAACAATACCTGTTGTCCAGGTTGGAAGTCTCTCTTTATCAGCTTCTTATCATGGTACATCTTGACCCTTTCTTTATATTTTCTTGAAGAATCATAAGCAGTCATCCTCATTTCCTCCAACTCTTGCAACTGAAGCTTTCTTTTACCTGCACAAAGAGAAGAATCAAAGTTAAGGAATTTTAGTGCCCAATATGCTTTATGTTCCATCTCAACTGGAAGATGACATGATTTGCCATAGACTAACTGGAAGGGTGTTAGCCCCACAGGAGTCTTTAAGGCAGTCCTATATGCCCAAAGGACATCATCTAATTTTGCAGCCCAATCCTTTCTTGATGATGAAACAGTCTTTTCAAGGATTCTTTTAATTTCCCTGTTAGAAACTTCAGCTTGGCCATTGGTCTGAGGATGATAAGGTGAGGCAATCTTGTGCCTCACATCATAGTGTGTCAAGACCTTAGCCAATTGAGCGTTACATAAATGTGATCCTCCATCACTTATGAGGATCCTAGGCACTCCAAATCTTGAGAAGATTTGTCTTTTGAGAAATTTGACCACAGTCTTGGCATCATTCTTTTGGCATGCTGCTGCTTCCACCCACTTACTGACATAATCCACTGCTACTAAGATGTATTCATTGTTGTAGGAAGAAGGTAATGGTCCCATAAAATCCATTCCCCAACAATCAAACACTTCAACTTCTAAAATAGCCTGTAGTGGCATCTCATGTCTTTTTGAAATGCTTCCAGTTCTTTGGCATTTGTCACAACCTTTTGCATGAACATGTGCGTCTTTGAATAAGGTTGGCCAAAAGAACCCAGATTGAAGCACTTTAGCGGTTGTCCTTTCTCCATTATAGTGTCCTCCATATGGCGAATTATGACAATACCATAGGATACCAGCAGCTTCCTCTACTGTGACACACCGCCTCAGTAAGTGGTCAGCACCCAACTTGAAGAGATAAGGATCATCCCAAAGATATTCTTTGGAATCATGTAGAAACTTCTTCTTTTGCTGCCAAGTCAAGTCATCAGGGAGAATTCCTGCAGCCTTAAAATTAGCCATATCTGCAAACCATGGCCTCTGTTGTATGAGCATCAGACGCTCATCAATAAATTCTCCCTTAATTTCTCCTTCTTTCTCAGTCACCTCAGTGTTAAGGAGGCGAGACAAATGATCAGCAATGACATTCTCGCTCCCCTTTTTGTCTTTTATCTCAAGATCAAATTCCTGTAACAGTAAAACCCATCTTATGAGACGTGGCTTTGAATCAGACTTTTCCAGTAAGTATTTTATGGCTGAATGGTCAGTGTAAATGATAACTTTAGATCCTATCAAATAAGGTCTAAACTTTTCAAGAGCATACACAATTGCCAAAAATTCTTTTTCAGTTGTGGCATAATTCAATTGTGCACCATTCAGAACTTTACTGCCATAATGAATAACGTGAAAAACTTTGCCACGTCTCTGTCCCAATACAGCCCCAATGGCATAGTCACTAGCATCGCACATTAACTCAAAATCTTGAGTCCAATTTGGTGCAACTACAATAGGGGATGTGACTAGCTTCTCTTTCAATATCTCAAAAGCTTTCAGACACTCATCATCAAACTCAAACTGAGTGTCTTTCACAAGCAAATTGCAAAGGGGTTTAGCAATCTTGGAAAAATCTTTTATGAATCTTCTGTAGAATCCAACATGTCCAAGAAAGCTTCTTACCCCTTTGACATTTGTAGGAGGTGGTAGCTTTTCAATCACATCAACCTTAGCTTGATCTACACCTATCCCCCTGGATGAGATCTTATGTCCTAAGACAATCCCCTCACGAACCATAAAATGACATTTTTCCCAATTCAACACAAGGTTCATGGCAATGCATCTTTTCAAGACTGCATCCAGGTTCTGCAAGCATAAATCATATGATTTGCCAAAGACTGAGAAATCATCCATGAAAACTTCTATGCAATTCTCAACAAGATCAGCAAAAATGGCTAACATGCAACGTTGGAATGTGGCAGGAGCATTACATAGACCAAATGGCATCCTTCGGTATGCAAACACACCAAAGGGACAAGTGAAAGCAGTCTTTTCTTGGTCCTCAGGATTTACTACTATTTGATTGTACCCGGAATAGCCATCCAGGAAACAATAATAGGCTTGCCCTGCCAGCCTTTCCAACATTTGATCCATAAAAGGGAGAGGAAAATGGTCTTTCCTGGTGGATTGATTTAGTTTTCTGTAATCAATACACATTCTCCACCCTGTGACTGTTCTCGTATGAATTAATTCATTCTTATCATTCTGAACAACAGTCATACCCCCTTTCTTAGGAACAACATGTACAGGACTCACCCAAGCACTATCAAAGATAGGATATATCATTCCTGCTTCAAGCAATTTAAGTACTTCCTTTCTCACCACCTCTTTCAAATTTGGATTCAATCTCCTCTGTGGTTGTGCTATGGGTTTGTAGTCCTCTTCCATCATAATCTTATGCATGCAATACGTTGGACTTATACCTTTCAGATCAGAGATGTGCCAACCTATTGCCTTTTTATTTTCTTTTAAGATTTCAACCAATTTTGCTTCATCATTCTTTGACAGAGAATTGCTTATTATCACAGGCTTCTTGGCATTTTCCTCTAAAAACACATACTTAAGATGATCAGGAAGCATTTTTAATTCCATCTTTTCTTGATCATCTAATTGAGCCTTTTCTAATTTTTCCACTTTCACATTAGTGGATTTCTCTTCTTTCAATTTTTCCAGATGTTGTGAAATCTCCTCTACTTCAGATTCTTCTTCTAAAGTAAGTTCCTCACATGAATTTATCAAGACATGCTCTAAAGGAGATTTCACAAACATCTGACTTCTCACTTTTTCAACAACATCATCCAAAACTTCAACTCTGAAACAGTTTCCTCTATCTTTAGGGTGTTGCATAGCTTCTACTACATTAAAGGTGACTGTTTCATCATGTAACCTCACCTTCAGATGACCATCATCAACATCAATTATCACCCTAGCAGTCTTCATAAAAGGTCTTCCAAGTATAAGGGGGACTTCAGTATCCTCCTCCATGTCAAGAATAACAAAATCCACTAGAAAAGTGAATTTGTCAACTTTCACTAAAACATCTTCAATGACTCCATATGGGTACTTGACAGACCTATCTGCTAGTTGAAGTGTCATCCTTGTTGGTTTTACTTCCATGTCCCCTATTTTCTTCAACATAGACAAAGGCATTAAATTGATGCTTGCACCTAAGTCTATCAATGCTTTTCCAATGGGGAGTTTTCCAATTGTGCATGGAATCGTAAAACTACCAGGATCTTTAAATTTTGGTGGTAGAAGTTTTTGGATGATTGCACTACAATTCCCTTGCACCTCAATTGTTTCTTCCTCAATATACTTTCTCTTCTTTGTCAACAAATCTTTCATAAATCTAGCATAAGAGGGCATTTGTTGAAGTGCTTTTGAAAAGGGAATTGTGATTTCCAGCTTTTTGAAGAGAGCCATGAATCTAGAAAATTGACTTTCCTTTTCTTTTCTAGAATATGTCTTTGGATACGGTAAAGGATTCAAAACTTGTTTTCCTTTATGACTCTCTTCCACTGCCTTCTTTTTATCTTCTTCTTCATTAACTTTCTCTTCTTTCTCTTCTTGCTCTTCACTGGACTTTTCTTTTTCATCCTCTTTTCTCACAACTACACTTTCTAACACTTTACCACTCCTTGTAGTAATAGCTTTACAATGCTCTTTTGGATTTGTTTCAGTGTTAGCTCCAAATGTATTTGCAGGCTTGTCTTCTAATTTCTTGGCCAACTGACCAATTTGAACTTCTAAATTCCTTATAGAAGATTCTGTGCTCTTTTGATTTGATATGGACATTTGCATGAATTGTTGCAAAGTTTCTTCAAGTTTGGATGTCCTATCAGAAAGAGTAGGTTGTTGTTGAAACTGTTGTTGTGGTGGTCTACTAGAACTAGCCTGACCCATGCTAGGATGAGGTCTCCATCCTTGATTATAATTTCCATAGTTTCCCGAACGGCCTTGATTTCCCATATAATTTACCTCTTCCTTAGCATTGGACTGAATAGCACACTGTCCATTTTGGTGCTCTCCATCACAAAGTTCACAACCTTGCACAGTTTGATTATGTTGTGCCTGTGATACAGTTTGGAGTTCCTTTGGTAGTTGTGACAACTTTTTCATTACTGATTCAAGTTGTTGAGTCATGATTTTATTTTGGGCTAATAAGGCATCTTGGGATTGCAATTCAAACATGCCTTTCTTTTGCGTTTGCACTCTCTCACTTTGGACATCATTATCACTAGATGCCATATTTTCAATTATTTCTTGTGCCTCATCAGGTGTCTTCCACCTAATGTTACCTCCAGTAGAGGCATCTAGCATAAGCTTTGTGTGAGATTTTAAACCTCCTAAGAAAAGGTTTAATTGAGTGGGAATGTCAAATCCATGAATTGGAGTTTTTCTCAGCAACCCCTTGAACCTCTCCCATGTTTGACTCAACGACTCTTCATGCTCTTGTTGAAAGGAGGATATTTCCTGTTTACCTTTATTGATCTTGGATTGGGGGAAATATTTAGTCAAAAATTTTGCCACTACGTCATCCCAAGCAGTCAGACTCCCTTCAGGAAAAGAATTTAGCCAAAGCTTTGCATTTCCAGCCAAAGAAAAGGGAAATAGACTCAATCTAATTGCTTCATTTGACACATGTAAAATTTTTACAGTGTTACAAATCTCATTAAAAGTTGTCAGATGATCATAGGGATTTTCGTGTGACATTCCTGTAAACTGATTACTTTGAACAAGGTGAATCAGTGCAGGTTTCATTTCCATATGAGCAGCATTCACCACAGGTCGGGCTATACTGTTGAAAGATGAAGGTATAGACACAGAAGCATAATCTTCCAACGTACGCCTAACTCGTTCCTCCTCATTATTTCCCTCCATATCCTTATCCTTTTGATCAAATGAAGAAAAAGTGTTGAAGATAGCAGACAAGCTAGCTTCTCTAGCTTCTTTTTTTTCTATTTTCTCTCCTACGTCTACTGTTATTCCTACGGGCTGTTCTCTCAATCTCAGAATCAAACAATAAATTTTCAGATTTTGTTCTCCTACTCATTCAGAGAACAAAAATCTCAAGATATCAACCCAAAGAAATAACAACAGAAATAAAACACAACGTATATATACAGATATACAAAAATTAAAACAATGGATTTACAGATAATGGAACAGAATTGAAATTGATAAACAATAAATGACTGAATTAACAATAACAATCAAAATCCCCGGCAACAACGCCAAAAACTTGATAACTTTTTGGCAAGTATACCAAATCGTTTCAAGTAATACAGTGAATAAGTAAAAGAGTATCGTTCTCCCAAGGGAATTTGAGTTACATTAATCAATTAAAATTATTTATCAAGATCAATTACTGATGATATTTGTGATTTCAATTTGGATTTAAGCATGAAATTTACAACGTAAACAATTAAGATTGAAAAATGCAATAAAAGATCACTAGAATTGGTCTTTGACTAACATTACAGTAAGATCCTGGACAACATATATTATCTGTTTAAGCATTCACACGAGAGTATCTTGGTTTAATTCCTTAAAACAAGTTCTAAAATTATCTATTGAATTATTAATTCCTTAATTAATTCAGCAGATAATTTTGCATTAAGTTCAGATGTTAAGAATGACCAGAAGCACATAACTATTCCTAGCGTAGTTACTTTTAGTTTCTTTTCTTACGTTTCTGGTTCTAAAAATACTTCCCAGTACAAAAGAACTTTTATAAAGAATAATACTTCCGTATAATCAAAAGCAAGTCAAGAAAAGAACATGAACAGAAACATATATTGCATAGAAAATTTACATTAATGTTTCGTCATACAACCAATTCCAATGAACAGAAAATTTAGCCTATCCTAGACATCTCAAACGTACTCTTTACAGCAATCCCTTGCAGAAAGTGAAGTCTTGATGTCTTGGAAGGTCTCCTAATCATCTCCTGAATTCTCCAGTATTTTTCTGGCTATTTTCGTGTGTCAGAAGATGATTTCTGCCTTTCTGTCACGTCTTTTAAAACCACATAACGTCATTAATTCGCTCAGCGCACAGGTGTGTGTGCGCTATGCGAATTTCGTGTAACTGCTGCCTCTCAACTGATGTTATTCTCACAGTGCACAAGTAATGGTGCGCTATGCGAATTTCCGTTTCCTGGCAGTGCGAGTTTTGGCTTGCGCTATGCGAGAATTGGCTGACAGACTCCCAATTATACATCCTTTCCTGTACAATAATTTACAAAAACAATCTACTTCCTATTACAACATTTCACTGAGTAATAACATGAATAATTAGAAGATTGAGATCATTTATAAGTGTAAAAACAACTCTTTTTCACACTTATCAATATAATATGATAATCTTCTCACTTGGCTTTCACAAACCATCTTCTTACTTGCTTTTTCCACTTTAATACTTTCGATTAATAAGTTATTTCAAAGTTGTAGAAGCTAGGAAGTAACAAACATTCTTTTCCTTTAATTATAAGGCTTAAATACTATTGTGGTCCCTATTTTCGTCCAGTTTGTTCATTGTGGTCCTCATTTTTTTGTTGCATTCAATTAGGTCTCTGTTTTTGTCAATTTTGTTCAATTTAGTTATTTTTTCATGATGACGTTTAAATTGTTAATGAAACAGTGTATAATGTGACACTATTTGCATGACCTGTGCTATTTTTGCTTAGGTTACTCGTTATGTCATGTGTGAGTTGTATTTTTTTTAATTAAAGGCTTAATTGAAAGTGGGTGGCAATCATTTTTAAGGTTTGAAATTTAACAAAATTATCTATGTGAATGGGGTTTTCAAATTTTGACAACATTACGTTTCGATGAACATGGTCTGATAGATTCTGAGCATCTTTTATTGAAATTTGAAGTGATTGATCACCGGCCATGTGAGTTTCACTTCTTAATTTATGTTTTTTGATACATATTATTGTTGGTATTTTGTTGTGGGGTTTAGGGTTTTCATTGCATTGTCTTCTTTTTTGTGGTCCATTTGGGTGTGTTAATGTTGTTTTTGGCATGATTGGAATTAAGTAAATTGTTGTGGTCTATGTGAGTGGATTATACTTTGGTGCCCCAATATTTTAAATTGTTTATTTGTCGGTGGTCGGTTTTTGGATTGGGCCACCATACCTTTTAATCTTTTTGAATAAGTAAGTGGTCCCCCATGAAGTTAAAGTATATTTAAATTTTATAGGCTTGCATACACTAATGTTTTGGGATGTCGCATGAGAGATTTGAAGTTGTGGTCCACCATGGCAGGACCTTGAAAAATGATGGATCATTTAAATATATTGGTGGAGAAATGAGTTATTGGTCATGTGACCTTGATAAATGGAGTTGTTTTGAAGTCATAGGTTCACTTAAGGAATTAGGGTATATTGTAGTTAAGGAGTTGTTTTATGCTATTGAAAATATGCTTCACCAGTTTTATGATGACAAATATGCAATTAATATGGTCAATATGCCCAAGTATTATGGCTAAGTTCACTTATTTATGGGCCATGGTATGTGATAGGCTGTCGTTGAAGCTATCAAATTAATACTACTTTTCAAGGCAACTTCAGTATTGCCAAGTAGTATTCAAGAAAGTAGATAGGGTTGAAGTAACCCTGAGTCGTCTCCCAACGAACACGGAATTGCTTTTGAATATCTGACTCTTATGAATGCTATGCAATGCTTATGGAGAAAAGTAATGTTTGGAGAATGTTTAAAGAGCAAATAAGAAACTTAAAAATAGTTACGATGAAATAGGCTAATTCCACTGCTTTTCCAAGATAGATTCATCATCGGTTATTCACGGATAATTGTTCAATTGATTATTGTTTAAGTTTCAAATTAATTAAAGTACATTCTTAATTAATTCGAGGGCGATCATGCATTTAACCAAAGTAAATTCTCAATCAAATGCAAAACCTTTCTAGATTATTCACAATAAATTCAACCAAAGTACATTCTCAATCAAATTCTATTGTGTTTAATCATGTCTATTCTTAAATCTCCTAACCAAGTTAAAAGTTAATCAATCAAAGTAAATTCTCAATTAATTATAGTTGAAATTATTACTACCAACCAAAGTACATTCTCAATTGATAGTAAAAACCATTTAATCATATGAAAGTTCCTAAATTAAATCAAAGTAGATTCTCAATTAAACCTAGAAACCCTAGAACTCATATAATCAATATGCATGTAGATTCAAACACATTATGATGCAAAAATCTTTACTTTTAACAAGATAGAGAGATGAAAGACATAGAGAGAGAACAACTTAAATCAATAATCAAAATAAACAATTGCATTAATTGAACGTAACCTCAGAATCCGTCATGGAATTACAGCAGAATAGCCCTAGATGCTTAGCTCTCCATGAATGGAGTTGAATACAAGATGAAATAAGAGAGAGAAGTGGTATGAGAGAATGAATGAATTAAGTGAAGTCCCTGGGTCTCTTTATATAGGGCTTGATTGGGCTTGGACTCTGAGTATTCAGTTGACAAAATCTTTTACTTATATCTTCCAAATAACTAAAAGATTTAGATAATTATAACATTATTTGGAAGATATTTTCTGTTGATATTCCCAAATCAAATTAATTCAACAACTGAATTTTATCTTTTAGCTTTTTCTGACTTTCCAAAATTGCACAAATACCCTGAAATTGTCTCTATCTACACTTTAGCCCCAACTGAATTTCTGAAATTGCAAGAAAACCCCTCAGTTGACCAGTTTTGACTAGAGAGGGCGTGGCCAATGAGGGCCTGCCGCGTGGCATCCCCCTTTCTCACCCAATTAGGGTTTCAGATTGGGGAAATTCCTCTGCACCACGTCTTCGATTCTGTTGTGTTTTTGGATTTGCAGGTGGAGGTCCGATTGCAGAGCGGGAAGGTTCACGGCGGTGGCGTGTTGATGGCTGCCATGGAGGTTGGGCAATGGCGAGAACGCGAGAAAATTGGATCTCTGTGGTTTTTCTGAGTGCAGGTGCGTGTTGATGATGGGGAACGACGGTCTTGCGGTTTCGGATCCAGATGGAGGAAAAGAGGAGAGGCTCGAGATTGTGGAGCTACCTTGGTGGCTCTCCGATGAGAAACTCGTGCAAGGATGGTGATGAGCGTGGTGCGCGACGGCCATGGAGGTTTCGCTGTTGGCGGCAAGACTGGATGCGTTGCTGTGGTTATTGGCCGTGGAAGAAGATGGTCGCGGCGTGGCAGCGAAGAACTCGCGAAGAAGAAAGGTTGTGCGATGATGGAGAGATTCACTCAGTAGTGGCCTCGCGACGATGTTCCTGTGCGACGGCGGCTGACGGCAAGTCTCTGTGGTGGCCTGTTGATGCGCCGGCGAGAAAGGAGATTGATGATGGAGGTCGCGACGTGGTAGTGGAAAGAACTCGCGGCGGCTGGCAGTGCGATGGCGTGAAGGACTCGCGATGATGGCGGCTTCACGGTGGTTGTCCGGTGACGGAGCGATGGTGCTGAACGGTGGCCGTGGAGGTTGCGGCAGCGGCGGACGGTTTCACGGTGGCGGCACATGGTGGCGGCTAGGGTTCTGCTGGATTAGGGTTTCTTTGTTAGAGAAGACAAGGCTGACGTGGCAAGAGGCATGATGTGGCATGTTCTGGTTGGTTTATTTGGTGTACAAAGGATTAATGACGTGGCAGCTTCTCAATGGTCAGATCTGTGTGTGGAGGATTTGGACACGTGGCATGATCTGGTGGAGTCTAGCTTAAGAGGGGTATGGGTAGGGAAATTTAGGAGGTGTATTTAGAATAGGGTTACTGTTTGGCTTAGTATTGGGCCTGTTTAAGAGAAGAGGGGTGTATGTAGGGAAATTGGGAGATGCAAGGGTAAAAGTTGCCTGTTTGGCCCATCTGTACATTATTTTCCAAATAAAACCTGATTTTGGGCCTTGAATTGCCATTTGGACCAATAAACTTATATTCTCAGCTGCACAAATAAACATTAGAACATCCAAGAATAATTTATGCGCTAAAACTTACTTTTTACGTCTCTTCCAAACCCAATAATTCCAATCATCACAAATTCACTTAAAATCAACCATTTAAACACAATTATCCCATCAAAATTTTAATTTTCAAACATAAATGTGGGCATAAATATGCACTCATCAGTATGGATGAACCAGAGGTAATAGAGAATAAATTAAATGAAGTTGTTGACCATTGTCATGGACCTTTAAAAAGTGAAGATAATAGTCATGTTAACGACTTTCCAAAAGTTCACAAAGAAGGCAATAGAGATGGTCATCACAATGGTGAGTTTGAGATATAGATTGCGGCTGATAATGAACATTAGGTGGGAGGTGAGGATCATGAAGTGGAGGTTAAGGATGGTGATGAAGTGGAGCGTGATGGTGATGATGAAATGGATAGTGAGGGTGATCATGAAGTTAAGATTGATTCTGGTTGTGCAAGTGAGGATGATGACGAAATAGACGATGTAGGTATAATGGATGTAGGACTTGTAGATGTGCATGTGAATGTTGTTAGTGGTGTTGAGAACATTGTAGAAAGGAATGTAATAATTGAAGTGAGTTTAAATGAAGAAGACATTGACAAAGAAGACAATGAATCACTTTATGGTATACATACCTTGTTGGAAGTCCCACATCGACTAGAGATAAGACTAAATTATAATATATAAGTGAGGTGCAAACCTCACCCTACAAGCCGGTTTTCTAGGGTTGAGTTAGGCTTAAAAACCCACTTTCTAACATGGTATCAGAGCCATGGTTAGAGCCTATCCTAGCGAGTTCTAAGTGGGCATTCTATTCTTCTATTCCACCGCTATCGGGCCGTTATCGGACCACCCAATTTCTACTATCACGCACGAGATGTCTATACCTCGGCGTGAAGGAGGTGTGTTGGAAGTCCTACATCGACTAGAGATAAGACCAATTCTTAGTTTATAAGTGGTTGCAAACCTCACCTTACAAGCCGGTTTTGTGGGGTTGAGTTAGGCTTAAAAACCCACTTTCTAACATGGTATCAGAGCCATGGTTAGAGCCTATCCTAGCGAGTTCTAAGTGGGCATTCTATTCTTCTATTCCACCCGCTATCGAGCCGTTATCGGACCATCCAATTTCTACTATCACGCACGAGATGTCTATACCTCGGCGTGAAGGGGGTGTGTTGGAAGTCCCACATCGACTAGAGATAAGGCCAATTCATACTTTATAAGTGGGTGCAAACCTCACCCTACAAGCCGATTTTGTGGGGTTGAGTTAGGCTTAAAGTCCACTTCTAATATGGTATTAGAGCCATGGTTAGAGTCTATCCTAGCGATATTTCTTGTTTCTTGGGCATTTCTATTCCACCCGTTGTCGGGCCGCTATTGGACCACCCAATTTCTACTATCACGCATGAGATGTCTATACCTCGGCGTGAAGGGGGTGTGTTGGAAGTCCCACATCGACTAGAGATAAGGCTAAATTATAATATATAAGTGAGGTGCAAACCTCACGTTACAAGCCGGTTTTGTGGGGTTGAGTTAGGCTTAAAGTCCACTTCTAATATACCTAACCCAAATCAAATGACATAAGGTTGTTTGATGATGAGTGACATTCAAAAATTTTGGTGTGTCCGCAACACACTCAAAGTGACGGTGATGAAACAACTAGTTGTGGTTCATTTGAAACATTTATTGTGCCAAATCTATGATGGAGTATAAATGGGAAGTGGGAACAACTTTTATAGACAAACACCAATTCAAGGGAGCTGTTAGAACTTATGCACTGCATTCTGATAAAAATCTAAAGCTCGTGAAAAATGATAAGTGAAGGGTTATAGTCAAATGCATGGGGGCCCAACAAATATGTCAATGGATAACTTATTGTGCATATTTGCCTTCATGTAATACTTGGCAATTGAGAAAAATTTTGGATGTCTAGTTGTAGTAGAGAATTCAATATTGATATAATGAATGCTAAGTGGTTGAGTGACACCTTAATAAGGTTCTTACTAGAAAATCCAAATTTGAAGATAAATTATAAACGTATTAAAGCTATTAGGAAATGAAATACAAATGTGTTACGATCTAAAGCTCATAGGGAAATGGTAATGACATCAAATAAAATAGAGGGTTCATTTAAAGACCAATTCAGAAGAATTTATGACTATGCATATGAATTGTTGAGATCTAACCCTGATCAACAATAAAAGTGAAAGTGGATGGTGATGCAATTTTTAAGAGAACTTACACTTGTTTGAAAGCATGCAAGAATAATTTATGTGTCATGAAAACCCATTATTGGTTAGGATGAGTGCTTTTTGAAAGGGAAGTATAGAGGAAAGTTACTGATTATTGTGGGTCGAGATCCTAATGACCTGATGTTACCACTAGTCTATGTTGTTCTAGAAATAGAGAACAAAGAAACATGGACGTATTAAAGACCTTGGGGGTCATGAAGTATGTAGGTCATGTACGTTTATGTCTGACCAACAAAATGTATTTCTATTCATTGCTGCTTTTATGTTTATGTTACCTTTTATGTCTGTATGCTGATTGATTCAATGTCATTTTCCATAGGGTCTATTGTCTACTATCCAAGAACTTTTACATGGGGTAGAGCAAAGATTTTTCATGCGACATTTGTATGTAGAAAAATTCGTTTTGGCTAAAGATTGAAGAATCTTATGTGGAGCATTGGTACAAGCACATACCCCCAAGTCGGGAAAAAAGAAATGTTAAATATTAAAGAAGTTAATGTAAAGGCATACAAATACCTGATAGTTATTACCTCAAGGTAGTCTTTCTTCCTTACCAAAACATTCACAAAATATAGATACCTTAAACACATTTGTTTTAATCATTGAAATATATTTTGGTCTAAATCTAAATTTACAAATCAAGCAATATGTGACACACTTGACAACAACATGAGTGAAGCTTTCAATGGTGTCATTGAAGTAAACCCATTATAATCATGCTAGAAGATATTAGGCTTTATATGATGAAAAGGTGGGCAACCAACAAAATGAAGGTATCAAGTTTACAATAATCCATCTACTTGAAGATTCAAAAAACACTTCATAGAGAATCAAATTTAACAAAATATTAGATCTTGAGGTAAAAAATATAACTTTGTTCTATTTTTTAAAACATCTTGCTTTGACTTTGTTGTCTTTGGACTTATGTGTGTATTTTTTGGACAACTAGTCAAGAGAAAAATTATTTAAAGTTAAACACGAATCCATGACTGGGGACAAGTCTATAGTCAACATAGACACTCAAGATTGTAGGTGTAGAAAGTGACTTATCACCGACATCCCTTGCTAGTATGCAATTGCAGCAGTAAAGTTCTTAAATTTGGATCTAAAAAACTATATACCTTATTGGTTTAGACGTTCAACGTATAGAGAAACATATGGATCCATTATCTATCTAGTAAATGACCAACTTCTATGAAAAAGAACAAAGAAAAAATGAGACTTAAAAGAAGGATGACACCCAGTTAAGTAAAAGGTACATTTAGAAAAATGTTGCATTCTAATAAATATGTATATGTAAGGTACATATATGATGGGAAAGGTTTGAGATTAAGAAATAGTTTATACTCTTTAAATTCATCATAGTTGAATTTCATCATATTCGAACAAATGTTTAAAATCCTATAAATATTTATTATTTTGAATTCGAATAATTTAATTTTTCATTTTTTTGTTTTAATTTTATGGACATATAGCGAAAAAAATATAATATTACTCTTATTATTTAGATTTCAGAAGTTACGAATTTGATTTTACGTAATGTTAATATTTAGATTATCGTAATGTTAATATTCAAATTCATTTCACACTAAATTAAACTATAAAAAATGAATTTTTATTAAAAAATTGCTTTAAATGATCTTTATATTTTAAAATTTTAGTTACTAGAAAAATATTTTAGTGCACTACTCAAACTATTATAAGAGTTGAAATGAAAATATTTACATCATTATTCACTATTTATTCTTGAAGCTATTGAATTTTTAGGCAATAATTCAATTATGGTTTTTTATTAATAAAATTAAATCTTTATTGAGAAATTTTACTTTTAATTTTTTTCAATATTAAAAATGCAACTTCAACATTAAAGCGTACCACAAGAAAAATAATACAACATATTATATATTTTTATTAAGGAAAACTTTTATTAATAGTTCTTTTACTTCTATAATAAATTTCCATATTTACATTACTTTATTTAATTAAATTTCTTAATAAAAGGTAAGTGGATATATGATATTTATAAATGAATTCATGTTGAATTTAATTGAAAGAAATATAATAATAAATTCTTTATTTAGTCCTCGTGGTTCAATTTTAAAAAAAAACAATTTAAAGACATATTCTTAAGAAGTACTTGTTCAAATATTCTAGACTATCTCTAAATGAAAATTTGATGAATATTCTTAAGTACTTGTTGTTCAAGTATTCTACACTATCTCTAAATGAAAATTTGATGATAACAAAATATAAATAAATATTTGAACTTATTTATAAATAGACCACGAACTTTCTAATATGTTTTGTATAACAAAGCTACCATATAACAACAAAAGATTTTAACATCATTTAAAGAGGAATTAATTGATGTTAAAGGTAATATTAAGGACAAATCAAAATACTTAATACTTAAATTTTATTGAGAAACATATTTCTATAGTTTTTTATTTTACAACTCAAAGATTCCATGTAAATGACCAAACTGCAATAGGTATAGAAACTCATTTGTCCCTATCTATAATTTTGTATTTCACTTACATAATGGAGTTACTGGATTCAAGGGTAAAGTCTGTTCACTTTAACTCCGCGGAACCTGATTGGAACCCAGAACGTCGTCATTGAAGGTTATTACAGTAATAATGAAAAATTAATAATGAAAAAGTAAACGAGGGACAGAAAAGAAAGTGAAAATAATATGTGGTTGTTGTGGAACCCTTAGAACTATCACTAAAGGTTGATTTGATGTTAGATGGCTTTCATAAAATAAAAGAAGTTTGTGTTTTGTTTTATATTTCTGTTTGTCACACCAACCACAATTTTCTTCTTGTAGGAAATCCTTGTGCATACTATTAATTACTCCAAATTAATTATATATATACATCTTCAACAAAAACAATCTTTTTATTCAATAAAATGAATGTTTTTCATACTTTTTAGTGTTTTTTTTACCTCAGTGCATGTAATGTAACTTTCATGGCAAAATGTGAGATACATGCTATATTTTGTCTCCTCTTTTTGCACGTGTAACTATCTGTATACAAATATATAGTATAAGAACATTACTTTATATTATTAAACATGTTAAATATGTTTATGAAAATCGAAACCAAGTTTACATTGGATTTTTTTTTTTGAAAAACTGATAAAGATAATAAATTACGAACAAAGATTTCTTGAGGAGCGTAAATCATTATTTTTTAAGGATTTATATGTGGTGTGTTGCGCAAGTCTTCTGAAATACAATAGGAATTTTCCAAAATATTTGAGGATATCAGAACTGACAAGGAACTCTAAAAAGAATAAGAGAATAAACCTAGAATTTTATAATAAGTTTTCTCTAGATCACAAAAACTTCTCATCAAGCTTTATTTTTTTTTAAGCAGCAAGCCAGATCAAAAGGAAACCTTTTGCAATATCCTAATAAAAGCACAAGTTTTATTATAATCCCCTACATATTGCAGAAGATAAGAAAGAAAGAAGGAGAAATAAAGAATAATCCTAAGTTTTATAAGATGTATTGCATCAGAACTGGTATAATAAACTATATGAACAAGTCCTAGATCGAGAACCTTAACACACAAAATAGTTGGTATAGCAAGGTACATGAACCAAGGACAATAAATGTGTGTTAGAGGTTTATCAATCACAACACAATCCCACAATCCTTGATATTATCACTGTTATGCGCTTACTAGACTATGAATGTGCCCGATATTCATGAGTGCTCTAAAGATCATGCCAATATCTCATGCAAGCAACCCCACTTAACACTCATATACGTGATTTAACCAAGTGTATGCTACAAATCATATATCACCCGTAAGGGATATGAAGATCATTAAAAACTTTGTTTAAACTAAAATTCTTTCACCACATAGAATTTTAATTATTAAGTTTAACCTCTCAATAATGCAGCATCTAACACTTTCACACACACACACCATAGGAATGGACATAATTGATTAAATCAATTTAGTGTTATTAGAACTAACAAGTGATTTGTTTTTACTCATATGAACCTTATTCATGGGATCTTCAATCACATAGGTTGGGTTACCATCATTTGTTTGTTTGCAAGTGGCCTAATACTTGTGCATGCTATAGAGGCATTTGAAGTAGAAGGTTGTTGATTCTCATACCATTTGAGAAAGTTACTGATAATAACAAATTTGTCGGTGATATCATATGAAGGAGGATTCATAGGAGGTGATTGTGAGGGAGGACGTCATGTAATGCATAACACATGTCAATCTTATGGTCTAACTTGCCACAATGATCACACTTGTGACATCCTTTTCTAAGCTTGCGAGACTGATTGTGGTCATCATGTTGAGATGTTAATGCAAAGGAATCATCAACAGAAGTAAGTGTATCATTGATGGTGTACTTGGTACAACTAAAAGAGTGAAACAAGTAGAAGCCAAATTGGGTACAACAGGTGAACCAAAATTTGATCATAGATATAGAAATATTTATCAGAAAGTTTGTGTAATACAAATACTATGAAGAACTTTGACTGTTGCTCTATTTTTTGAGCAAAAGTATTGGCAAGAAACAATAACTCATTAAATTCACGAGAAGGAGCATGAATCTTACCCATATAATTAGTCATAGAGTCCCGAAGTTTAATGTTTAATGCCGAAGTCACATAATCAGTGTCATTTAACTTATCGACAAACAAGTTCACATTGACATAGTTAGTATATATGGTCAGATGAGACACACTAGTGGCAAAAGCGAGATCAGAAAAGATAACAACGAAAGAAGTCATATATGAACATGAGAGATAGAGAAACCCTAAAAATCCAAGTTTTTCCAATCAAGATAATAAGGCCAGATCCAAAGAAAAGAGGTTGTGACGAGTTCAGCGACGATGATCGGAGCTAGAGAAGACTATGCACACACAACCACGGGCGGTTGGAAAAGAAGGCGGCTGCAAACTTCGACCGACGCGTGGGAGCGATATGGACTCTGATGGCGATGATCTCGACTGGTTGAAATTGAAGCTCTGACAACAGCGATGGTGGCAGATGGAGGTTTCGGCTCTGATGGCGGTGGCGACTGTAGTGGACAGGGGCAATGGAATCTTTTTTGAAAAAACCTTAGGCTCTAAATACCATATTTAATGTAGTGAAAAATTATGTATGAGATTAATCTCTCTTGTGCAGAAATTATACATAGGATGTTTTATTTATAATGTAGGAAATATAGCTCAAAATACAAATCGAAGAATAATAACAAAATAACAAGTAATTCAAGATAAAAGATAAATATAAGATATCTAATAATATAATATATCTAATACAATTATTATGCATGAAAACTGATAAATTATTTATTTTAGAACGTTGGAATTATTTCTTTGACTACTGAATAAATGTATATTCATATTTGGAAATGGCAAGAACATTTAATATCCACTGTTACTCTTGTTCTAGAAACTTCAACTATTCACTATAAATAGGGGTCTTGAGTGAGACGAAGATACACAATGGTAGTTGAGTAATCTCCAACTAGTAAGTTTAAGGAGTAGTAGTGAATTGAATATCATTTGAGAGAAAAAAAGAGAGTTTCCATAATATTTTGGTGGGTTTTTCCTATTGAAATTATAGTGAGTTATTTTTTCTTTTAGCTTTTCCCCCCTTTTAATCTATTTTAAGTTACACATACAAAGAGAAAATTTTCTGCTTTCGCATAGTTTTCTCAATTTCCCAACAATAGGTATAAAAACTCCTCTGTCCTTATCAATAATTTTGTGTTCATTTTCATGCTATTATCTTTCAATTGTTTTTGCTCTAAGCTTTTTTTATAATTTTTTTTAGTGAAGAGTTTTGAGTTTTTTATTCCTCACTTGTTAAAACTTTTTACTTCATATTTTTTTATATATAACTAATCTTCTCTCACATACTTAAATTCTAAGTTTGGTAGAAAAATTAAGGGATGGCCAATAGACTCATTAGTAATTAAGTTTGACTAGTGAAATTCTTCAGTTAAATTGTTCTTTAATAAAGAATTAGAAGTACTACAAAAACTGTATTAATAGTGAAATATAAACTGCCATGTTTATTTTGTACTTGTTGGACAAACTAAAAGTTATAAAAAAAAAACTCTTAGTCATTCTATTTCTTTACAACCTATTTCTTCATGGAGACAACATTAATTCATTAGACTAAAAAAATAGTTTAACTCAATTTGCTTCAACTATTTTTTTAATTTAATTTGGATAAATTTTTTCTTATTTTTTTATACAATTTAATCCCGTACAACTCTTTTAATTAGCACAGTATAATTTAATTTGATTTGAATAAAGGGTTTTTCTAATTTTTTTTATACAATTTAATCCAGTGCAACTCTTTGAAGCATCCGTATGTACTAACACAGGCATTTTGAGATTTAAAGAATGTCAAAAATCACATCAAAATCGATAAACAAAACAAATTATTAGAGAATTAGATCAAACTCATGAAGAACAAAAAAATCAGACAAACAAAAACAGAATGGCACGAAAACCATTCTTAGCCGGTTAAAAAAAATTGTAATCTATAAAACTATCAATGCCGTACTCCGGCCACCATTGTCATCTTCCAAAGAATATATATGTGAATAATATAATATGGGCATTTTACTAGTTTAGTAATATAAATGTTAGATATTTTTTTGAGATAGACGGGGAAAATTATTTTTAAGATATTAGTTGTTCATATAAAATACCTTACACTTACTTCTAACATAAGATTTCATATTTATGGATTTTCTTATATATATATATATATATATATATATATATATATATATATATATATATATATATATCTCAACTTTCTGATTTTTATGAGACTTTAAATTCTACTTAGATTTCTTAAACAATAAAATAAGGAGACAAGTGACAAGCGATTCTCTATGTTTGGTTATACATATTTTTATACCTTTCATTTGATACTCATACGAGGGTAATATATAGAGTTTTAATGATATAAGCTAGAGAAACTTTCTTGAAAAAGACAGAAGAGTTTCTCCTTATTCTAGTACAGCATGGAAGATTAAAGACACAGAACATTACATTATACTATAATCCACATTGCTTTAGCTATCTTTGGATGCTCATGGTCTTACCCTCTTTTGAAGGAATATATATTTCTAGATAAAGTTCTCAATCTCAGCTTCTTCCTTGCATTCTGAATATAATCCGAAAAAGGGTCTTCTTTGTTTTCCTTGTTGGTGGTAGCATGAGCCACATGATCTGCATGTGCAGGGTCCCTCGGATCCTCATTGCAGCCAATGTTTGAGTTGCTCCTGATTTTATACTTGGTACGTTGAATGTAATCGGAGAAAGTGTGATCATCGCATAGTGGTTTCTCATCACCTTGTTCTTCTGTTGGGTACGCCCTAACGCTCACCACTTCTGGATTTGTTGAGTGTTTCATTTGCATGGAAACAACATACTGTGGCTGTGGTTCTTCGAATGAAGCAATCTTTGCTCTCTGGCCATTGAGTGCCTTAGAAGCTGCTGAGTTTTTATTCCCCATGGTTGATGAGTTCACAAACTTTGAGGATCACTATAAGGGTTTTTGCAAAGAGGTTTAAAAGATGAGAAGATTGTGGGTTAAGCACACTTTGGAAAGAGATTAAAAGGGTTTCTTTTATAGTGTGTAGATTGGGGTGAAAAGAAAAGAAGGGTTTGCAGTATGTCTTTCAAATAAGATAAGATTCTTCGCCACACCGTGCGAGACTTTCTTTTTTCTTCTAAGTTTATCCTTTGAACGCATGATTGCTGGGAATATGAGGACAGTTTCCCTAATCAAGAATGACCCTTTGCGATTTTAGGAAGAAAGCCTTTAACTTTTTCTTTTTATATAAACAAAATATGTAGTTAAATTAAATTTTATTGTTAAAATATATACAACAAAATATAAAATGTTGTAGTGAATTTTATATATACATGAAGTATATATATAAACCTAATAAGGTAAGATTGATTTATATATTATGGATTCAAAAGAGCTATTTAGTAAAAGATTTGAGGAGTGTTTGGCCGGTAGCATAAAGTAAAGAGTGTGTGGTTGTGAAGTTATCTGTGACCTCTCCTCAACACAAAGGAACATGTCAAAGATTCAAAAGCTTTCAATATTCTGTCATGTTTTCACATTGTGGGTACTCTCACTCCATTGGATATGTTATGATCATTTTCCACCGTCTAAATAAGTGTTTTCTTCTTCTTTGGTCAAAAGTTTAGCTCTTTTAAGGAACCTTCTTGGATTTTTCACATCAATATTATTTTGATGTCTCTATATCATTGGTGAAGTTTAAATTTAATCTCTCAAAAGATTTGCATTCATTTCCTTGCTTTAATTAGTTTTATATGAAATCCTTTAAAGGTTTTCTTGTTAAAATTAACTTAAAATAAAAAATTATTTCAAAATATCTAATCAATTAAGTTGAACGTTTTGTCAAAACGTAAAAGATTGAAGTGTGTTGGCTTAATCAGATGAGTTAGTTGTAATTTAAATTATTCAACTATTTGTAAATAATCTCCTGTCTCAATTCTTAAAGAGGGTGGTGTGAATGGTAAGGCAGCTGAGGCAATTGCTTTAGGATCTAATTGCTTAATATTAAAGCCATATTAAGTATTATTAAGGTTACATATCCTTAATTTTAAGGTTGTTGTTTCAATAATATGGTCTTTTATTATAAGTAAGAAATTTCATATAAAGTATTTGTAGCTATATGATTTTCAAAATAATTAAATAATGCATAATCCAAATATATTTACACATTCCATATTTATTGCATTAAATATAGTATTAGAAATGTTAATATTAATTGTCGATTTTACATTACATGAATAGCCTTTTTGATATTATTATGTTAATTATATCATTATTTTTAAGCTTGATTAATTTTTAATCTTATTATTTATGTTTTATTTATGACTTGAAATAGCATTTTCAATAATTCATTGTACATAAATAAGCATTTAAAATAAGTTGAGCTATATTTTTTAATAAATTTAATTATTTTTAATAAAAAAAAAATTTCACAAATAGTTATTACAATTAAATAATACCTGATATTTGTGGAGTTCTTATAGCAAATTTCTTGAATTATTGTTCTGATAACTATTTGAATTAAAATAATAATAGAATGATACATTTTTACGTTAATTTTTCATATAATATTAAAATAAAATTATTATAAAATTAATAAATTTTTTGTATTTTTTTTAAATAATAAAAATATATAATGTCAAATAAATATAAAAAAATGTATGTATTAAAGTATCATTTTTCTTCCGGGAATACTTTTAGTTTAGTTATGATAGCACCAAAATATGTGAGAAAAAAATGCACTGTGAGATTCATGTGAGAGAGTAAACAAATCATAGGAGCATGGATGTGAGAAGAAAGATACGTCCGTGAATGTATGAAACATTGGATACAAGGTTGTTAGAAAGAAATTTTAAAGAGTTAAGAAAAAACTAAATGGATTAAAGAGACCTTTTTTTTTTATCTTGTTCTTATATTAAAAAATAAAATTATAAATTGTATTTTTTTTTATTTATTTCCGGTACTCCACATGCATATTTTTTTTAACTTTTCAATTGATTTAAAAGGAAACTGAAATAATTTTTAACGTTTTAAATTTGTCATCAAATTAAATAATTAACATTTTTTTAACCTTTAAAATAAGTTCTATTTTTTTAAACTCCCATCTCTCTTTTATTACTTTTTTTAGTAAATTTTGTAATATTTTTTTCATTACCCTAACGATGTTAACATTAATAAATTAAGTAAATTTTATTTTAAAAATGCATTTAATTAGTTTAATTGTTATTTTAATATAAATAGTCATGTTTTCAAACTTATTTTTGCTAGAACACTTGTTAAAATTTTAATTGATGGGATCTTGATTACATGCTATTAATATTATTAAGTTTTTAAGAAAATTAGAGTACTGTTATAGTTCAATTAGTCAAAGCTTTAGTTTGTCGTAGATGGTTTGGTGTAGGGTTCAAGTCTCATTTATAGTACTTTTTAATTTATTTATTATTTTTAACATGCTATTGGAATTGTCTTAAGGGGATGTTTGAGTGAACTAAAGTTGGCTTGGATTCTTAGATGTTACATGAAAAACAATTTGATGTGCAATGATGCTATTAAAAAGAAAGAACAATGAATGTAATTGGGTGCAGTTGGCATAATGCATCATAAATTCCTTGGAAATAGGTATTAAAATAATTTATTTTATTATTTAAAATTTTGGATTATTAATTGGAGATAATAATTTGTAATTTTGAACTAAATATGATGTTCTAGGGGAATAGTTATTTATTAATTTTTTATAAAGCTCATTCAAAGAAACCTCAAAAACATCTCCAAATAAAAAATTGTGTTATTTATAGCATAAAAATCATGAGTATATTAGAATATGCTTAATTTCAGTGGCAAGTTACTATTCATTACTTGAACATATGAGCCACCTCATGTTTCATTATCTACAAACTAAAGGGGCAGAAGCAAATAATGGAGTTTAAAAAAAAGATTTGGATAAAAAATTGGGTGAAAAAGCAAATGAATTAAAAAACTAAATAAAGTAAAGGAGACAAAAGTCTATTTTTATTGAAATATTATGATAACCTGATACCCACTCAAAAAAAAAAAAAAAGACAAACTTGCTTAAGAAAAAAGATACAAGAATTTCTGCTTATTCTAACTCACTTTCCATAACAACTAAGATCAAGTGCAGAAACCTGACCGACAATGTTCAATGTTTTTGATCTTACCCTCTTCTGACGGAGCTATTCCTTCTGGTTACAGTCCTTAACTTCTTCCTAGCATTGGCAATAAAATCTGAAAAATGGTCTTTTTCATAATCCTTGTTTCTGTCGTTGGATTCATTGGCCACATCCACAGGTACAGCGTTGCTACGATCCTCATGGCCCCCAACGTTTGACTTGCTCTTCATTTTAAATTTGGAATCTTTGATGTAAGTGGAGAAAGCTTCATCATTACCCAGTGCTTTCTTACCATGCTGTTGTTCTGTTTGGTACCCCTTTGGCCTTGAAGAGAAGTTTATTCGGTTTGGAACAACATGGTGATGGTGATGGTGATGGTGCTGGGCTGGTTCTTTTAAACTCATACTTTCTGCATGGCTGCTATACTCTGCGTTTGAAGGTGCCGAGCTTTTGTTCCCCATTTTTGCCTAGTTTTTAGCAGAGAAAGCTTGTGGGTGTGGTTGGAAGGAAAGGTGTCTGTTTGGTTTGAAGATTGTGGTTAAGTGCTTATACCTACTAAAGCTGCAGAACAAAGCTCCGTTTTTATAGTGATTTGAGCGTTGGTGTGAAAAGCATATATTGAAGAACATGTGGAACAAAGAAAGTAAAACATGTTATGGACTGCGTGAAAACAAAAACCAACAGTTTCTGCAGAATCATTGTTTTATTATGCAATATAATGTTAATACCTTAACAAAAGTTATGAGTTAAAAAATTATGTATTTAATAATATTTACTCTCTATATTTTATGAAAGTTATTTAATTTTTTTTTCAACAAAATAAAATATAAAGTACTTTTATAACAGAGTTCTATATAATTTTTACATGTTGAAAAAAATATTTTACATAACTTTTATAAAATATAGGAATGAAATATTTATAATTTAAATTAAAAAAACATATTTTTTAAATGTATTTAACCATTAATATAAATTTAATGAAAGAAATCTAATTAAAACATTTTAAATTAAAACCTTAAAAAAAACATATTAAAAGAATTATACGCATAAAGACAAAAACCCTTTCCAGAGTTTCAATAAATAGTGAGTTGTAAATATCGGACATTAGGCTGCCACTGCAGCATTTATACATCATACTTTCCTTGTGCCTCCTGACGTATATCAAACAACCCTCTATTTTCCTTTTGCGGACACAAATTAGGGTTCAATCAAATCACATAAAAGCAAATAAATAAATAAATAAAAGGTAACGATTCTCCTTGAGAATAAATACACCTTTTGGCTGGCTAAGTGCATGCTTAAATTATCCTATTTATAGAATAATTATCCAATTAGAAAAATATATCTTCAGTTGATGAAAATATATCACGATAATATTTTAATCTTTTTCTTGTAGAGTATAGTATTTTACGAGTTTGACAATAAAAATAATTCATTGTTAAAACAACTAACCAATAAACTTAATATATATATATATATATATATATATATATATATATATATATATATATATATATATATATATATATATATATATAAAACTAATTATGATTAGATGATAGTGTAAAAATTGTTTGCATAATTAGAACATAGGTTATTTGATACACAAAACAATTTTCAAACTCTCTTACATTAAGTGTAATTTTGGATTAAAGTATATTAGATAAATATATAGCTTATGAGGATATGATAAAGGAACATGTTCTTTTACTAGAACAAATTCTTAGGAAAGATTAAATAAACAAAATTTTAGCATATGCTTTTTCTCAACATATATATATATATATATATATATATATATATATATATATATATATATATATATATATATATATATATATATATATATTCGATCCTAACAAAAATGAACAAAAGCTTTCGGCATTCTTCTTCTCTTTTATTTCACACCATAGCTGCTTCCACGGTTTTGCGTTTCAAGTTCAAGGTAGCTACACTATTTTGTAGAACCTCTTTTTGGATTCCTACTTCAACTTTTATTCATTTTTAATAAATTTAATTCAATTAATTTGAATACTTTTTTAACCACAGAATGTACATAAAACGTCTGCATAGTAAAAACTTCTACAAGTTAATTTGAATAACTGCATTCAATTAACTTGAATGTTTTTCACTCTAAAATAAAGGAATTTTGTTTGGTTAAATTTCCCCATAAAAACTTTAAACGAAACATAAATGAAAATAAGATTTTAAATTATTTTTTTGTAAGCTAAAATCAACTTGTCATGAGATAATTTATAAATACTCTTTCATATAATTTTTCACTTTTTTTCTTATTTTTCTTTCTTAAAGCCATTATGAAAACACGCAAAGTTTGAGTCGGAACTGATATGCTACTGTATTGGGGCAAATTCTTTCTGCAGCTCCATACTTTTCGTCCTGTAATTTCATGATTATGAATTTTTTTTTTGTTTTTTTCGGATTATATAATTTTAAAGTAATAAATTATTTTCAGATTATATAATTCTAAATTTATTTATTTTTCATAAAAAATATTTTTGAATTATATAAAGTAAAGAACAATTACAGACTACACAATTTATAAACTATTTTTTTAACCTTATTCAATTTCTAGAAGTTACTTAAAGTTTTCGAATAATATAATCATGCAGTCCAAAAGTTTTTTGAATCATGCAATCTGGACTTTATTCAAAAGCTTTTTGCACAATCTAAAATCATTTTCAAACATGGGAATTAAAATATTCAGGAGGGTGCAGGACAAAAATATATAGGTGTAGGAAGAATTTGCCAAGTGGATTATGAGGCCCATTATTTTAAAAAAAGGCCATATTTGCTCCAATCTCATCTTACAAAATCGTTCAAATTCTTGTCCATATATATATATATATATATATCGGTACTGATTAAAATTTAATATCATAAATCATAAATAGATAATAAGGATTTTTTAATATGAAGTAATTGTCACTGAAAATGTTACAACTTTTAAAAACTTTGAAAGGAGGGCAACAGTAAAAGGACTTCTACTCTTGAAGCAATCTGAATTTTGCTCTTTTAAATATATTATACAAAAACTGATCAAATTACTACAAAAAGATTCTACTCCATCATTCATTTTTCTTTAAATTTGACAAATAAAAGCGAAATATTTTTCAAACCATTAGATTACAAAAATATATAATTTCATCAACAAGTCTAAAGATTTTGGGGGTGACAACTAGCCAATACAACATTAAAAATGAATTCAGAGGAATCTGAGACCTAGATGCAACCTAGATGAGAGAAAACATTATAGTCATGCCACATTCAGCAAATGATCCATGTCTGAAATTTCCAAACATAAAACAAGGTTACCCATCTTGGTAATAAGTTCCAATACCAAGATAATAATGTCTGAAAAGTTCCACAAAACGAAACAAGGCTACATACAGCCTTGCTCACAACTTCAAACAAAATAAGGAAGTTTCAATTTTCAAAGTCCCACAATCAAAGGAAGGATACACCCACCTTGCTGCTAAGTTTAAAGAAACCATAACGCAGTAGTACAGAATTTAGTAACTGATCAAGAAAGCACAGATTCCCTCATGTTTTTCTGTGCTGCATGATATTGTCATTACTATTATTATGCATATGACGGCAAAGAAGATCTTTAAAGTGACCACTGAGGAGACTCACAAGCCCTGGAATCCCCAAGATCCATGTAATGCCTCCTACCCTGATGTGGCAGATCCAGCTCACCATCAAGATGGCTATGAAGAGATGGCGAGATTTGGCCTAGGCCGAGATCAGGAACACCCTCCGGCGAGTCAAGGGCCTTCAGGTACCATGAGGTGGCATTTGGAAGTTGATGGATGGCTGCAACCTGTGAGGAAGCAGCAGTGAATTGTGTTATGGATGTTCCATTGAAATTCAACAAGTTATTGTTGTTGTTATTATTGTTGTTCAGTTCAACACTTGGTTGTGTGATTCTGGAACCCCATGTTTGATTTGACAGAAGAGAGAGAGCACAGTTTGAGTCAGTGACTCCGGTGTAGCTTTCCACAAAAGGATGTTTGGAACCAAGGAAGCTTGTTCCACCACTCCCTGATCCATGCATGAAAAATTCAGATGGTGTGTCTGAGCCGGTCTGCCAGGTTGCAGCATGGTTTCCGGGTAGTGGCTCGGCTGATCTTGGAGTTGGCAAGGTGTTTCTCAATGTAAGCTTTGGATATGAAGCAAATTCCATGAGAAAGCCACCAGCTCTACCATTGTTATCTGCTGAACATGAGTGAAACAGTTGAATGTTTTATAGGCAAGCAAGAGCAAAATCTGAAATTATTGATACGTCCTAGGATACATTAAGTGCATGTTTGGTTTGGAGTTGAATCCATGTTTTGGATGTAAAACATGGAAATTACTCAAAGTAGTTTCAATTTGGATTTGGATTATAAATCAACATTTGACTTGATCCATGCCAAACCAAACATGCACTAAGTACATAGAGAGGTTTGGAATTGATGTTCTGATAAATTCTAACCAAAAATAGAGGACGAAAGCCTGCCATTGCGAGATGTTAACATGGAGCTGGGTGGAGGCTTTCGCCGGCGCTCATTATGGCCGGCAAGTCGCCGGCGGCAGCTTCGCTTTCCTTGATCAAATTCAGAGAGCAGATGAAACCTGGGCAAGGACTAACAAAGAGAATATTAGCAGTTCTGAAATATATCGGCCACCAAGCTTATGTAAAGCATGCTACAAAAGATAGTATGAGCAGACACAAGATTTCAGAAACATAACCAGGTTTAAGTAGTATGCTACAAAAGAGAACGATTGAGAATTTCTAATATGTCAAGATTGCTTCTTATCAGTACATGCAGAAATGTTCGTGCATTTGATAATGGATAACATAATTGGCAACAGAACCAAAGGTTTTAAACTGAGGGTTGCAATGGCATGGGCGAAAAAACATAGCCTTGATGTGTAGGTGTCTTGGACAATTGAGATTTGAAGTAAAGGGAATATGATTTAAGATTATGTAACACCAAGACATAATACCCTTCCAATTTAAGGAAGGTCACAGAAACTATATATAAAATATAATAACGCCAAATTACAAACTCAGATAAAGCTTAAATAGCAGGCTGGCTTAAGGTATGCTTAAACTCTTCTTATGAAACAGAAGACAACTGAACTTGAGTTAAACACAATTTAGACTGATATAGAACATGCTTAAGGTGTGTGTGTGTGTGTGTGTGTGTGTGTACCAATGCAGCTTCCATGAAAATGAAAATGAACATGAAGTCAGTTACTATAAATAACACTTACAGACCATCCTATCAACTACCCTTAATTAGTTGAATAAAACTGAACTTTAACTTCAATTAGTAACCAATTAGCCACAAATATTGGATAATCAAAACCATATGTTTCCAACCATGTCTGAAAGCAGAAGAGAAAAAATAACAACCGAAGTCTTTTTCCCACTCAAAGGGTTTCAATATGTACAATATCCATAAACCAGGATACCATTCAAAAATTCCCAACACTTTTTAGTTGTTAAATACCATTTTTCAACGTAAGTGATTAACATCCATCGTTGTCAGTGAGTAAGATTAAACATGAAGTCACTTAGATGAGATTTTCTTTCAAAATACAATACAGATCCCACATCACACAAGATCAGTGAAGGTGTATGAGATCCATCATTATTTTAGAGCACAAATTTGTATGTTTCAAAAGTTGGAAATTTAGGGAACATCTTAATTTGAAAACTTTAGTTCTTCATGAAGAGAATCATCCATAAGATATCTCAATCCAAAAAAGTAGCATTTTTCCATCATGAAAACCTTCCACTTCCAATATTACACACATGTCAGTATCATTTTGCCATTAAAAACATCCCAAAACATACCCAGTAGCATTTTCTGGCGCAATGAGTCACGGAAGAGGAAATTAATTTCAGTGTAACCTGGCTTGAACTATTAAACAGAAAAGGATAAACAGTTTTTAAGAGCTGGATCAGAATTCAGGTGCCATAATGATAATCTTTATTGAACCATAAAAAACACAGAACACTCTTCTCGCTTCTCTCGGAATTTAAGAGCTCAATCCCTCCTCTGTTAACATCTAACTTCCAAAAGATATCAGTCTCTTCCTCACTTTCCTACCCTCTTCACGTACCAGATTAAAAGGGGAAATAGTATTTCATGAATTCATTATTCCAAATATTGACCTACATATTGACAGTTCTGAAGATGTAGTATAGTATGCCTAAACAGCAATCATGAATTCTTCACTTATCTGAGTCCATTCCACATTTTTTCACTTGTTATGCAGCTTAAATCATGTTTCACTCTCATTTCTAGACCTCTTTTTTGCCTTCCCTTGATAAATCCCCTTTCTTTTCACGGTAACTTCTTTTCTATTGTATGCTATCATTTATAACTCACGGTAACAACAGATACATCAAATCCAGAAAAATGAGCCATTCTCGAATCAATACGTAGCATCAGAAACCAAAAGACAAAACAAAACTTGCAACAGTTCACTTCACACACTTAATTTATGAAGGAAAGCCCATGAATCAACAGTAACAATAGAAATTCTACAGAAAGCAATCACAAGGAACAGAAACAGCTTGCTGAATGCCCTGAAATTTAAAACAAGCAACTCTGTCTAAAAACAAATGCAAAATATATAGTCAATAACCATGAAAAAGTGGATGCACCATGTTTGCCTTCATCATTGGAAAAAATAATTGACCATTTTTAACCATGAAATTAATCCAAACACATCACTAATTGACTATTATTTTTTTTTTCAAAAACTAGCAATATAATAAAAGCACTAACAATAGAAAAAAAAAACACTAAAAAATAGGAAAATCACTAAAAGTAGCAAAAACGAAGATGCAAAATGACGAAAGTAAGGAAAACTGATAAAAATAGCAAAAAGCAAAGCAGGATGTAAGATGATGAAAGTAAAAGAAGAAGACTACCCAATATAGAAACAACACCAAAAATAGCAAGAAGCTAAAGAATAAGAAAGAAAAGAAAAATTTCCTTTATTAAGTCAATAATAAAGAAAAACAAAGAGAGAGAAAGAGGGTAACCTGCTACACTGTTGGCAAAACCTCTGTTCCAGACCAGCCACAATGACCGTTGGAGACTTGGAGTGCATGGCACAAACCTTGTGCCTAGAATAGTAAGCCTTAGCTCCACTCAGATCTGCATTGCAGCCCTGAACCTGACATCTAGGAGGCTGAGCCGGTTGCACTGAACCACCCCTTCCCTTCTTTGAAGAAGAAGAAGAAGAAGAAGAAACCCCACCACTTGTTTTGGCCCCTTGAGTGGTTGCAGCAGCTCCAACACTCACATCCTCAAAGTAGATTTTCTGGCCAAATTTCAACCCATCAAGCGACTCAGTGGAAGAGTTGGGTGATGAGGAGGAAGAGGGTACTGCTGCTTTGCTCACTGAACCAGAAAAACTCATTCTTGCTGCTCGCTGCTTCTGCTTCTGCTGCTGATGCTGATGCTGAAGCCTCCTCTAGCTACCCATTTTTTTATTTTTGTTTATTTTTCAAACTTTATATTCATCTTTTTTATTATTTTCGATCGTCTATTTTTAACTTTAAAACAATACATAAATACAAGTATTTGTTACGTGGATGAAATAAAATATACAGCTATTTTCTTAAAATTAAATCAATTTATTTATATATAGAATGAAACTAAACAACTATACAGCTATCTTCTTCTTCACTTTATAGTTTAAATTCTATCCATTTGACAAAAAATGAGGGAGAATTATATATAGAATGAAACTAAACATCTTTAGCTAATTATGGTTTAGAACATGAAAAATTTATCTTTGTGATTTTACGATTCATTCTCAATAATAGAATAATGTTTGATTAGCTAATATGATCCGTGAATACCAATTAATATTTGGTGGTCAATTTTTAAATATTGCAACTATTGAAAATATATATATATATATATATATATATATATATATATATATATATATATATATATATATATATATATATATATATATTATCAAATGTCACATGTAGTGTTGTTATAATATATATTTTCTGAGCATGTTAATAATTAAAATATTTTATGATATTTAGAAATTAAATTATATTTTTCAGCCAGAGAAACCTACTATATACTAAGTGTTCATAATTTTTAGATCTATGGCCTATTAGGTTTAATTTGTCTCGTAAAATGAACTTATCATTACAAAGTTCATTCGTTTTAAGCTCAACAATCAAGAAAATATGCACAGTCCAGTTAAATATTCCAATTCAATTATTTACAAAATAAAGGTGGAAATCTTATTAAGAATGTTTAACGTAGTTGAAACCATTTTCTCGTTTACCATTTGCATAAACCAAAAAAATTAAAAGATCTAAGTAGATAATTAAAAAACCTAGAATTACTATTACTCTTAGAACATATTAAATCACAAAAAATTATGTTTTAAAATGATCATTATTTATTATCCTAATTAATGTTTACCTAACAAGAACTCTTTTTTCTATAGTATATGAAAGAAAAAAGATTAATGAAATATTTCATGCTTCATGTTTGATTTTCTCAATTTTATTCTCTAACTTTTGATGTCTTACTATTATTATTATTATTTTATTAATGTTATTATATAAACTCATATTTCAATGTTGTAATTATCACTTTTGTACTTGAACCTACTCATCTTCAAAAAGATTCGGATTAATGAGCACGTGGACGGTTATAGATGTGAAAACTACTACTGGAATATTAAGTTTGTTAAGATACCATTAAAGACTATCTTTATCATATACCTTCAAGTAGAAAAATATTATAATGTCTTATAAAGTATTTAGTTTGTCTAAGTAGAAAGATATTATAATAGTATCTTATTGTGTATTAAAAATTTTGGGACAAAACAAGTTAAAGTATTTAGTTTGTTTTAGTCCTTTTGTAATATTATATTATACTTAATTTTTTTTTTTGGAAATTTTATTCTAATAAAAATATTTAAATTTATGATGTTACTCTTTGGAAAGAAAGAGAGAGAAGTGATAAAGGATAAAGGTGTGGGTTGGTGGAAGAGTTACATGTAAAGATAAAAGAAAATAAAAGTTACTTAAGAAAGTTGTCAGTGAGATGTGAGAACTTGTCTGTACAAATCCAAGGAGGACGCAGCTGAACACTGCAGGACAGAAAATGGAGCTTCTACTTTTTAATATAAATAAAACTTAAATATTTAGTCATTTCATACAGTAAAGTATTGTATATTTATTTTTAATATAATAAAAAACAATAGTATTTCGTTTTTAATAATCATTATGTGTTTATTATTAGAGAAAAATTAATATTAATGCATTATTAGTTTTTTTTTTAAATTACTAAGAATTTTAATTTGTAGTAAAATAAATAAAAAATCTTTTTTTTCTTTTAATAACTATATCTGATCATTACTGAAATGTTAAATTATTTTAATTATTATTAAATTCTAAAAAATTTGCTTTAATTATTATAAGATTGTAATTATTTATTTATTAAATATATCATACTTATTATATTTATAGAATTTAATATAAATTATATGGCAGGTATCCGTCTAGGGTAATACAAATTGATTAAGTCAATTTCAATTTTGGAAGTTGAGAGTAACTTATCTGAATACTTAAGATAGTGAAAAAAACTCATGATATCTCTCTGAAATCTTTATGAAGATCAATTAGCTGTATTTTGGGTATACTTAATTCGTATGTGTTTCTTATTTTTAACTTCATTATTTACATTCATAGTATTAATATTGACCGAAGTAATACTTTGTTTGGTTGACTCTTGGTTCCTTAAAGATGACGACTATGCATTATCAGTCTACCTCCAACCGTCCTAACCAAAAGACTTCTCCAAACAAAAAAAATGCTAATTATAGACATTATTACCCTAAAAATAAAAGTCAATTAATGTGTGTAGAGCTCTATGAGAATAAAGGTGAAAATGATATACCAACTTCAAGCCTATAGGCAACAAAGACCAACAATGATGCCTTCTAGATCGTTAAATTGACCCAACAATTGAGGAGACTTAACATTTCACATCCAATGTTAGAATTGATAGCATGCGAGACATCACGACTCCTCAAGCTCTAACCGTTACTTTTTCAAGCTCATCCCATCATGCATCAACATTAGTGATACAACTAATTTACTTTCAAGCATTTCTAACCCTATCGTAGTGAATACTCCACTACTCGGGCTTGTGGGCCTATGTATAGTAGGTAGCCGATTGGGATGATATGAATCAATCAAGTTAACTCCAGTTTTAAAAGAACACTTAAGATAATGAAGAAAGTTCATGACACTTCCCTGACAAATCCGTATAAAGGTCGACTAATTGATAAAATGACCAATCAAATATATAGCTAATATGGTTAAGTATACTAATAGATATTAGTATGCTTAAAAGTCCATTATAATTTGTATAAATAAAGATCAATAGTTAAGTATATTAGTTAGTTATATTGATTGTTAAATAATAATGTTTTCTTATTTAAGCATTAAAGTACTTTTACATATATTATTCAAATCATACGAAAGATGAAAATAACAAATAAAATAAGAAAAGATAAAAAAAATGAATTATCTTAAAGGTATAGATACTTTACCAATCCAATAAAAAGGAATATATTTACAGTTTAACATATTGTTTTCATTGTTTGCAACTCTAACACTGTCCAAACAATTCAATATTTGACCTAACACTATAATCACGTTTTCTCTGTGATTAATTCGAAAATAAAATTTAAATTTTCGTTTGAGGAGAAATAGAGTTTGAAAAAAAAGAGACATGAAATGAAAATACCATATTCTCATCTTTTGAAAAAAAAAATAGAGTACTACAATAACTATTTGTTGTTACAAAATAATACAAAATAAGTGTATCCATTAATTACTTTCTTTAAGTGCTTTTGTGTCTCTCACCCAAACTAGATAAAAAGTGATTGCACGACGTTAACATATCTCTTGTGTCAAAGTGGAAACTGTGTCTGAAAATGATGTTTCCAAACAAAATAAATAATACTACATCTTTCTTTTCTAGATCTTGTTTGACAATTTTGTTTTCCCTTACAAATTTTAAAAGTCTAGAATAATATCAATAGTTATCTTATTAGTTATATCTTTTATATGAATTTTAAATATTTTGTATGTTTATCATAAATTTAAAAGGCTTAAATATATTTATAGTTTCAAAAATTTATATTAAATTCTTTATTTTTAAAATTTAAAATAAATAATTTTTAAATAGTCTACTTTTTTTCTCTTTTATAAAGGGGTTTTAAATAATTTAAAAATAAAAATTTTTAAATAGGAGAACGAAAAAATATTTTAAAATTTAGAAAGAAAAACAAATTCAAATTTAAGAGACTAGAATATGTTTAAATTATTTTTAATGCATGAATGACAATTACATTAATTATAGACATATGATAAACAAAGAGCTAAAAAACATTATAAAAAAAATGAATACGTCTTATAAGTACTGATTAAAGGATATATAGAATCTAAGATTATCTATTACATATACAATATTATCATGTTATATATATATATATATATATATATATATATATATAGAATATGATCAATAACTTTTTATTTCATGTGCTTATAGTATATTTAATATATTTTTCAATGTATATTCAAGGTTTAAGTTTACTTATGGTATATATTGATGAATCATAAAGGAGCACATTTATGTCAGTTACAAAAGGGTTAAACGTAAATTTTGAATAATTATTCACAATAAATCAATAATAATTTTTTATGTTGGTTATTTTCTCATCATATAAAAAACTATGTGGAAAGGTGTTTTTGTGTTAGTGGTATATAAAATGGAAATAAGTTATTATGTACATGTGTTTAACTTTTTGCAGGTACCTATAATTTAAAACTCATGTGTCACATAATTATTTAAGATAGAAAGTAAAAATATATTTTACAGTATAATTCTAAATACGACATGTAATAAACATGAGCACAAATAACCCTAATTTAATAAGTTGTTTAATAAAGTATAAATTTTAAAATATAAATAAATTCCATTTTATAAATATAAATAAAAAATATATAAATTATAAATTATTTTCCATTGATTAATATTTTTACTAATAACTTTATTTTTGTCATTTTTTAAAAATATTTAAATAAAAATTATCAAAAATAGTGAATATTCATAAATTAAACAGCATAATATCCATATTTATTATATTAAAAATAAATATTTAAAACATATATACTTATTATTTTTCTAATATCCATGTTTAATATTTATTTTATATTTTATACATTCAATTTATTTTTCATCCTACCCTGGAGTGTACATAAATTTTTCTACTTTAGAAAATAATATTTTTCTACTTCATAGGACTCGATTGAGAATTGGGGGCATTTTTGTGTCCGTACTACTACTTTAATGGGGAAATGCCCCCTGCTTTGGGGGCTTCAGTGCCCTTTACTTTGGAAAAGAACCTTTTCTTCTTTATTCGTTCTTTCTAAGTCTAATTATGGTATCACACTATTGCATCCCATTATAAAAGTCACTTAGTTATAATATTATTCTTCAATTATATACAATCATAAAACAATACTTGAATTTTTAACACTTATAAAATTAGTTATTGTAGTGGAAAAAATATAGTTAGAAAGAGAATCTTAGGTTAGATTTGAAGAGATATTTTATTCTGTTACTACATAATAATGCCTAGAGATATTTTATTCTGTTACTGCATAATAATGCCTAATTTTTATGCACTTTTTATTCTTTAATCGTTATCACTTGTATAGATTATGTTTCATGTATTTGAGTGCTATTTAATAGCCTCTTTATTTTAATAAACGTATCCAGTTGGCAAGAGTAACAATATATATCTTTTACTCTTTTCAAACTTGCATCAGAACTCGTAGTGGGCCTGATACAGAAGCTGTAGCTTACGAAGATGAATAATGATAAATTCTCCTTAAAAATCCCTTATTTTGATAGTCAACATTATGATCATTGGAGTGAACTGATGGAGAATCTTTTATGTGCCAAGGGTCTCTGGAATCTGATTAAAAATGGTGTTGAGGAGCCTATGGAGGGTATGTTCTGTCTCGTGAACAATTGAAGCAGTTGGAGAAATCCAGAATTGAAGATCACAAAGTCAAGCATTACCTTTTCAGGGCCATTGACATATCAATCTTTGAGCAAATTATGGATAGGAGCACATCTTAGATTGTTTGGGATTCCTTGAAAAGAAAATATGGAGGAAATGACCATGTGAAGAAATCAATGCTCAATGCATTGAGAAGGGAGTTTGAGGTGCTTAAATGACAGAAATAGAAACCATCACAGAATATTTTGCTAGAATCATGGCAGTGGCAAACAAAATGAGAAGCAATGGAGAACTTATGTCTGACTCAAAGGTGGTTGAAAAAATACTTCGAACGTTGACAACACGTTTCACCTATATTGTAGTTTCGATCGAAGAGTCAAAGGACATAGAGACAATGTCTATTGACGGACTTCAAAGCTCCTTGGTAGTCCATGAGCAAAAGTTTAAAAAGGTCTACCAAGATAATAAACAAGTACTCACATCAGAGAGCAGTCGTGGTAGAGGTAGAGGAAGAGGAAGAGGAACATATCGAGGTCGTGGACGGGGAAGAGGAAGACAATTTTCTTCAAAAGCCATTGTGGAATGCTTCAAGTGCCACCAATTGGGACATTTTCAGTATGAATGTCCTCAATGGAATAAAGGGGAAGCAAATTATGCATAGTTAGATGAAACAGAAGAGCTTCTTCTGATGGCTATTGTAGAAAAGGAATCCAAAAGGAGTGACGCATGGTTTCTGGATTCAGGGTGTTCTAATCATATGTGTGGTGATTAAGGTATGTTTGTAGAGTTGACATATGGAGATCAACATTTTGTCAAATGTGGAAACAATTCTCAGATGACTGTCCTTGGAATAGGAAGTGTCAGATTGACATTTAATGGCACAACCTTCCTTATTCGTGATGTATACTATGTTCCAGAGCTTCAAAAAAATTTGTTAAGCATGGGAAAATTACAAGAAAAAGGCATTGCCATTCTTATACAAAAAGGAACATGCAACATCTATCATTCGTCTAAAGGCTTGATCGCATATACAAAAATGAGCAGCAACTGTATGTTTATTCTCTTCAACGAAAGATCTATCACCCCACCCACTGAAGAATGTCTACACACCTCCTCTGACCTCACTTACCTTTGGCATCAAAGGTTTGGCCACTTAAACTAAAAAGGCTTGAAGACACTACAAACACGGGAAATGGTTCATGGACTGCCTGAACTCAGCGGCTCTAGTATCATGTGTGTTGACTGCTTCACTGGAAAACAACATCGTAATCCTATTCTTAAGACAAGTAAATGGCACGCTAGCAAGGTCTTGGAACTCATACATGCAGATATTTGCGGTCCAATAGAACCCATTTCAAATAGTGGAAAAATGTATTTCTTAAGCTTTGTTGATGATTATAGCCGTAAAGGTTGGGTGTATTTGCTCTCCGAAAAATCTGAAGCTTTGGAGTGTTTCAAATCCTACAAGAAAATAGTGGAAAAGGAAGTCGAAGCATCCATCAAATGCTTACGAACGGATAAAGGAGGGGAGTTTAACTCTCTTCAGTTCAAGCTGTTTTGTGAAGAACATGGAATAAAAAGGCAACTTACCACAGCTTATACACCGCATCAAAACAGAGTTGCAGAACGCAAAAACAGAACTATTATGAATATGGTACGTTGTTTGCTCTCTGCCAAAAAGGTTCCCAAGTTTTTCTGGTCTAAAGCAGTAAACTGGACCTTTTATCTATTGAACCGATGTCCAACGCATGCTATGAGGAACATCACTCCATAAGAAGCTTGGAGTGGAATCAAACCTTCAATAAACCATCTTCGAGTTTAGAGATGCTTGACTCATGTGGACATACCAGAGGCAAAAAGATGTAAGCTTGATGATAAAAGTTTTCCTTGTATTTTGTTGGGCGTTAGTGAAGAATCCAAGGGTTATCGTCTATTTAATCCTAAGACAAAGAGGATTGTTATTAGTAAAGACGTCATATTCGAAGAAGAGAAGAGTTGGGATTGGGGTCCAACTTATAAAGAGTAAATAGAAACTAAATTGTTGTGGGGTGATGATGATGAGTTACATATTGATGAATCTGAAGAAAATATTGAAGTTGATAGTGATGGTGCAAATAGTAAGCATAATGAGGAAAATGTCATTAGAAATGAAGCAAGAGGGAATTCACAAGAACACATAATTTAAGGGAGAGAAAGAAGAAGGCCAAGCTGGATGGAAGAATTTGTAACTGGAGAAGGATTAAGTGAAGAAGATGAAGCTGAGATAGCAGCCTACATAGTACAAGATGTCACAAGTGAGGATCCAATTTTATTTGAGGAAGCTATTAAACAAGAAAAATGAAGAAAAGCCATGGATAGCGAAATAAACTCCATTGAAAAGAATCAGACATGGGAACTAATGGACCTACCAACTGGAACTAGAACCATTGGAGTCAAATGGATCTACAAGACAAAGTTGAATGAGTATGGAGAAGTTGATAAATATAAGGCAAGATTGGTAGCTAAAGGATATTCTCAACAATATGGAATCGATTTTTCTGAGGTCTTTCCTCCTGTTGCACACATAGATATAGTATGGTTAATCGTGGCACTTGCGGCATGCAAAGGATGACAAAATTTTCAATTAGATGTAAAATCTGCATTCTGACATGGAAATTTAAATGAAGATGTCTACGTAGAACAACCAAAGGGCTATGTCAAAAAGGGGGAGGAGCACAAGGTTTACAAGTTACATAAAGCCTTGTATGGTCTAAGGCAAGCACCAAGGGCATGGTTTAGTTGTATAGAAGCACATTTCATGCAAGAGGCCTTTCAAAAGTGTCCAAGTGAGCAGACTCTATTCATCAAAAAAGGTACTGGAGAAAGCATATTAATTGTCAGCATATATGTTGATGATTTGATTTATACAGGCAATGACGTGGGCATGATGCTTAAATTCAAGAAGTCTATGATGCAAGCATTTGATATGACTGATTTAGGAAATATGAGATTCTTCCTTGGCATTGAGGTCTCACAAAAACCAGGTGGAATTTTTTTGTGTCAACAGAAATATGCCAATGATGTGCTGAAAAAGTTTGCAATGTCAAAAAGTAAACCTGTGAAAAGCCCAATTGTTCCAGGTAGTAAAATTAATAAAGATATTGAAGGTACAACCGTGGATGAAACTTATTTCAAGCAAATTGTAGGAAGTTTATTATATCTAACTGCTACACGGCCCGATAACATGTTTAATGTAAGTTTAATTACCATATATATGTTTAAGCCAACAAAGATGCACTTACAAGCTGCTAAAAGAATTTTAAGGTATTTAAAAGGGACTACTAGTTATGGGATATTTTATAAGAAGGGAGGAAAAGAAAATATGCTCGCTTTTACAGATTCTAATTATGCAGGAGATGAAGATGATTCTAAAAGCACTTCTGGTTATGTATTCTTGCTAAGCTCAGGAGCAGTATCATGGATGTCCAAAAAACAACCAATTGTTACTCTCTCAAGTACAGGCAGAGTTTGTAGTTGTGCTGCCAATGTCTGTCAAGCAATGTGGATGAAAAGAGTGTTGGGAAACTTAACTTATATTCAGGACACTAGCACTATTATTATGTGTGACAATAATTCAACCATTAAACTTTCAAAAAATCCAGTAATGCATGGCAAGAGCAAGCATATTAGAGTGCGTTTTCATTTCTTAAGAGATCTGGTGCAAGATGGAGAAATTGAGTTGATGCACTGTGAAACTAAGGAACAAGTTGCATATATAATGACCAAAGCTTTAAAACTGAAAGCTTTTCAGAAACTCAAGATAAAGATGGGAATGATTGATTTATCTGAAATAAACTGACACACGCTATAAATCAGTTTAAGGGAGGAAATGAAGAGATATTTTATTCTGTTACTGTATAATAATGCCTACAAATATTTTATTCTGTTACTGCATAATAATGCCTAATTTTTAGGCACTTTTTATTCTTTAGCCGTTACCACTTGTATAGGTTCTGTTTATGTATTTGAGTGCTATTTAATAGCCTCTTTAATTTAATAAACGTATCCCGTTAGCAAAAGTAACAATATACATCTTTTATTCTTTTCAAGATTGATGGATGAGATAGCATGTTAGCTTGTTTTATATCATGTGGAAATGATCTGATTATTATCCTATCTTATTTGAGAAATGAGTCTATGTTGATAAAGTTTGGATGATTTTCATTGAAATTTTATTCAAAATTGATCGGATTGTTTGAATTTGTTTCTAATGTTTGAATTGATATTTTTATAGTTGAATGAAAAAAGTTTTATTTTAATTAATTATTTTGAATCGTTTAAAAGTTGTGATTAAAGTGTTTTCTTGAAAGATATTTTAAAAAATGGTTTAATTTTGCTATTATCACTCAAATAAAGTTGGAAGTATAATATTGTTTTCAGTTTTATTTTCTTTTTATTTTTCCTTGAGTGAAAATATTTTTCGTTCAAGAAAAGTATGATTAATACTCAATCCAATTTCTACCTAATTTTCTCTCGAGTAAGTGTATTTTTGTTGAAGCAAACAAAAATTGGTCTTTTTAATTTATTATATATGTATGTTTTTATAAATGAAAAATAAATATTAATTGTTATATTTAGTTTATTTATGATTTTATTTAAAAGAATTATATTGTATTAAAATGTTTATTGAGACGAATGTTTTAAGTCATATAAATAAGATATTATGTAATAATAATTGATATGAAATTTTGAATTTGTTTGTAAGAATTTACCATGATCCATGATTCTGAGTTTGTTTGTAATTTATGTTTTAAATTAAATTTAATATTAATTTATGGTAAAAAATACTTAATATAAGCATCGGGAAAGATGTGAGTTAATATTCTATTGATTAAATATCTTTTAGGAATAATATCACTTATGGTATTTATAGTTTTTTGAATATTAATGTTTTGATATAATTGAATTGTTTTGTGTTATCTAATTGCCACGTTTATTTTATTGTACAGTATAATTTAATTTGTAGAGGGTTACAAATAACATTTTAGTTTAAAATTTAAATATAATGATATAAAAAACCACACAAATTTAAATAATCAAAACAATTAGGGAAAATAAGGTTGAATTATATATTATTTTTATAAAATATAAAGAGTATCAACAAATCGATTATGAAAATTATATCAATTTGTAAGAAAATGTTTTTATGAACATAAAACCTCTTCTTTTTTATTAAACAAAGTTAGCAAACCCAAATTACTTTCACGTTTTGTCTTGTCTTAAAAATTGCCATCCATTTCTTCTTTAGTTTCTCATTCCTTATCTTTCTTTTGGTTAGGGGTAATTGTAAGTGAAGGAGAGTTTTTCCATTATGTTGTCTTAGTTTCCTTAAGGTTAAGGTTAGCATTTTCCTTTTTTTTTTTTGAGTCAATTATTCATTTCTTGAAGCTTATTTTTTTCTCCTGTATGTGAGTTTTAAAGCTAGGTTTCCCTCTTGAGGGTGAATTTAACGTAGTGATTGTGTCACTAATTCAAGTTGTATCTTATTTTGTAGAACTTGTTGGGGTTTTCCTTTTCCATTTTTTTTAGCGAATTGGAGAAAGAGTAAAAATTTGTCCAACATTCACATGACAAGGGAAACTAGGATTCACACAAAAATTCATGTTGATTTTCTTCTTATTTCTACCCATTGGTTGCTTGTATGTTAAATTTGTTATGTGGCTTTTGAAATTATGATGCGTGATGAGTGTTTGGTTCATGAAATGTTGATTGTGTTGTTGCATGTAATGTTTTGATTGTGTTTTGTTGTTGGAAATTTTTTATTGCAGATGTTTGAGTTGTGTTTTAGGGGTATTGATGAGATTAGAGGTTTCTATTTGGACAATTGGCCAAATTGATGTAGTTAAGAAAACATTTTAAAATGATTTGAGAAGGAAAATAATACAGGCTGTAAAATTGAGCAATTGTGTAATAATTGAAAATCTAATTTCACAAAAGTCGTTGATAAAGTGTTGAGCGGTGACTTTGTACCGTTAAGCGCCAGTTAAAAATCCTAGTCTTAGAGCATTCTCGTGACAGAGTGCTGACAATTATTTTTACTGTTGAGCGCTACTTTGACAAGGAACCCCCTAACTTCGTGGTGTTGAGCGCTAATTCCTATCGCTAGGCGCTACGTAGTTTTCGCTCTACGTCCCCTTTATAAAATGAAGATTCTCGTTAGGATCATATTGAAATTTTAACATTAGGTCCTAAACACATAGTTCTTTATTTTGACGAGTTAGATCTTGATTTAAACATCTTTAGTAAGAGTAGTTTTTCTCGTAACCTTCTTGAATATTATATTGTTGACAGCTTTGGTTTTTCTCACTAATTTGATATATAATTTTTTTCTATAGTTATCCAATTAGGTTAGTTCTTTTTTGCATTGTATTTTTTATTCAATAATCTTTAATTCAAAGGCGAAGGTAAAAACAAAATTTTTGAAGTTCTACACACATTATAGTTTTATTTCTAAAATCCAAATAGTTTGTGCATATGTTGTCAAGTTGTCCTTTGTATCTTTAAAACCTTGTGTGAGGATGTGCAGATTAATGCGAGATGGAATTCATTAATATCATATGAAACCTTTGAGTGACGTAAAGATTGTAGAAGTGCACACACGCATACACACATGGAAACACGCACACATGCACACGAACACAAACACTAACACATGTACACATGGACACCCACCCCTTCATCCACCCACCTACACACACACACACACACGTGTGAAGTAGGTTAAACTTCAAACTCTTAAGAATGACCTTGAAAGTGTGAGGGTGAAAGAGGCCAAAGGAGTTGTTGAGTACATCTTTACTGTTTAGATTGTGGTGAACCAGCTTGGAAGGAATGGAGAAATAATGCCCACTGTCGAGTGGTGGGGAAAATCTTAATGTTCATTAATCGACGACTTTGAGAATATAACATGCATAATTGAGGAGTTTAAGGACTTGTCAAAACTCTCGATTGAATAGCTTGTCAGGTTGCTTGAGGCGCATAAGTAGCGGAGAAGGAAGAAGAAGGAGAAATCTCTCGATCAAGCACTTCAAGTAAAGGCAACCATTAAGGAGAAGAAGACACCTTATACTCAGAGCACTCAAAGTCGTGGTAGTAAAGGCAGATGAAGATATGGAAAAGGTAAAGAGCAATCCGAACAACAAAATTGACATGGTCAAAGACGAGGTAAAGAACGATGACAAGGTATAGACTAAGGAGGTCGATTAAGAAACTCAGGAGTTTGGAAAGAAATTTAGTGAAGAATGTGTTCGAAAAACATTCGAGGACCTCGTTTTTAAGGACTGTCACGTAAGCAAAGGAACAATTCAAATTGATTCATATGGATCTTTATGAACCGATTACCCCTAAGTCTTTTTAGTGGGAAAAGGTACTTTGTTTCCTTCATTGATGATTTCTCAAGAAAAACTTGTGTGTACTTCTTAAAGGAAAAATTCGATGTGTTCAAAATATTAAAAACGTTCAAAGTAATGGTTGAGAAAGAGACATGCATGCTTATCAAATCATTTATGTTTGGTTGAGGAGGTGAGTTCATTTCATTTGAACTAATGAAGTATTGTGATGAGCAAGGGATAAGTACATTTTTTACAACACCATACTCACCCCAACAAAACAAAGTTGTGGAGAGGAAGAATTGAACCATGCTTGACATGGTTCGAACAATGTTGAGAAGAAAGAACATGATTAAAGAGTTATGGGAAGAAGTAGTGTAGTGCATCATTTATGTGCAAAATAGATGTCCACATGCTAAGTTGAATGAGAAAATATCATAAGAAGTTTGGAGTGGAAATAAATCGAGAGTGTCTCATCTTAAAGTGCTCGACAACATTGCTAATGGCCATCTTCAAACTCAACAGACCAAAATTGAAGACAAAAGTAAGAAGTACATGTTCATTGGGTATGATGAAAAAACTAAGGCCTACATATGGGTTAACTAATAACAAAAAAAGTTATTATGAATTGAGATGTTAAAATTTATGAAGTGAGCAAATGGAAATGGAACAAATCAGAGCAGGAGTCTACTGGAACTAAAAGCTCAAAAATTGTTACACCATCTGCTGAGAGAAATCACGAGACTTTTGATGAAGAAGATGAACCTCTACAGCCCATAGCACGAAATTTACAAGACATATATAACTCCATTGACAAAGTGCATGTTGTATGTTTTTTGGCATAAAGGCTTGAGCTCTGAAAAGGTAGTGTAGGAGATCAGAGCAATCGAACACAACAACACGTGGAAATTGACCAAATTGCCCAAGGGACCTCGACCTATTGGCATAAAGTGGTGTATGAAAAGAAGACAAATGCTGAAGGAGAATTTGAACGATATAAAGCCTGACTCATTGTTAAAGCATACAAGCAAAAGGAAGGAATATATTATGACAATGTATTCACCCTAATGATAAGGATGGAAACAATTTGGCTGTTAATTTCCTTGGCAGCTCAACACAAATGGACAATCTTGCATACGGATGCAAAGTCGACATTTATAAATGAAGTCATGGAGAAGAAAATAATTTTTGAACAATCACTTGATACATGCGTAGAGGAGAAGAGAAAAAAGTGCTGAAATTAAAGAAAGCATTTTATGGCTTGAAGCAAGATCTTCGAGCATGGAATGAAAGAATTGATACTTATTTTAAGAAGAATAGGTATGAGAAATATCCATATGAACATGCTCTATACATAAAAAAGAATGGAGGAGATGTGATGTTTGTTCCCTTGTATGTTGGTGATTTCATCTTCATGAGAAACAAAGTTGAGTTGGTTGAAGAATTTAAAGAGCTGATGAAGAAGGAGTTCGAGATGACTGACTTATGAAGTATTTTCTTGGTTTGGAAGTTGTTTAGGGAGAGGAAAGCATCTTTATGTCCCAAGAAAACTATGTTGAGGAGGTTTTGAGAAAGTTAAAGATGACAAGTTGCAACCTAGTTTCCACCCCTATGGAACCTGGTGCAAAACTTTCTAAGTATGGAGATGGAGACAAAGTTTATGTGAGCAAATACCGAAGTCTGATTGTAAGTCTTAGGTATCTTACAAATACAAAACCAGAATTAATGCTAAGTGTTGGAATAACAAGTCGATATATGGAGGAGACGAGGCAGACTCACTAGAATGCACTAAAAAGAATTTTAAGGTATATGTGAGAGGAACATTGTCATTTGCCTAATGTATACGAGGACAGATAATTATTGACTAGTTGGCTACTCTGACAATAACTGGTGTAGAAATGTTGATGATCAAAAGCATGTATGGATATGTATTCTTTATAGGAAACACAACATTCATCTGACTTTCAAAAAAACAACCATTGTAATGTTGTCAACTTGTGAAGTCGAGTATACGTTGTAACATCTCAGAGTGTTTGTCATGTAGTCTGACTTAGAAACCTTCTAAGCAAGCTAAAGATGAAACAAGAAAAAAAGATTGTGATTCGAGCTAACAATAAGTTAACCATTAAATTGGCGAAGAACATATGAGAGAAGCAAACATATTGATTTCGGTTTCATTTCATCTAAGAATAAGGAGAGAAGGAAATGTGAAATTAGAAAACGTTAGAAGTCGAGCACAAGCTATAGATATGTTCATGAAACCATTGTTAACCACTTTATTCGAGAATAGCAAGAATGATTGGAATGAAAGACAAAAAAAAATTAAGTTTAGGAAGAAATTTTGTTGAACGAACTTAAATATGGATAGTTGAATTTAATGATAAGTTAATATGTTAATTATCTTAAAAGATTATAAAGGTTAAAAATGCTTATAATAATGATTAAGACATACAATAAACTTTCTTAATAATTGGTTTAATAATAGTTACATTTGCATGTAGTCTAAAGACCTAGTACTTTTCAAAGTTTGATACATATCATAATATCAGAGTATTCTAGATAGACTAATTGTCAACAATTTTGAATATTTAATAAAACAATTTTTTTAAATATATACATAGTTGAAAATATCAAATTTACGAGATAGTTAAATAGAAAATATTAAATTCTTTACTCTAAGTAAAAATTATTGAAGAAATAGTTTAGAAGAATATAACAAAACATGTTTTTTATAGGTAAAATAGAAAACATAATAACTATAGGATGGCGACATGATTCTAAAGATGCAACACGACAATGACAGAAAATGTCGACACCTGCAAGAATGATTCTCATTTCTTGGTCTTTATCATGTCGTAGTTCTAAATGAATGTGGACCAATGATAGCATAACAAGTGAAAGAAACCGAAGAATATCACAGAGAATGACGCTAACAATATCATAAAAATGAAGCCCACACGAGAACACCTTTGCTTCAATATGTTGACACATTACACTTTAAGGTTGATGGCATGACAAAAAATCGGAGAGTTTTTCCGAAAAGAAAAGTGATTTAAATTTAACATGTGATGTCGTGAAAGATACAAAATTTCAGAACCTTAAATGCTGATATTAACTTTAACGATGATCTTCAATTTGCTTTGTTTGCATCGTTGACCTGTTTCTTTTGTTCTTGGACTAGCATTTGCAGATTTCGTTGCAGCTGAAAACCAGAAAAGTAAAAAGATAAGAGTAGATTTGGGATTATCTTTTTAGAATTAACATTCACAAATTTTGAAAATCTGAAAATGAAAATTTTCACGCACCTCTAATTGTTCTTGAATACCCCTCCCAATCTCAAGTTGCAGTTTTCTTGACTCCTCAATTTGCATACATCTGCCAGAAACATTCAATTACGTTTTAGAAACATTTGTATAAAGTGATATGGAAGTAATTTTGAGAAAAAAGATCAGACATTTGGACCAGCTTCTTAGCTGCTAGAAAAATGAGAAATAACAAAAATAAAATTAACTTCTGCACATGAAAAATTAGAAGAATTTTTAGAATATGAGAGTTTTTATACTTTAGTTAATCTAAACAACCTAATAATTGAATAAACCTAATAACTGTTGCATGGTACTACGTTACATTTTCTGCTGAAGTTCAGTCACCATGTCTCTGCCATGACTTTCTTCGTGCCCTTCTGCATTGGAAAGACAACAGTGGGAGGTGATTTAATCCATAGAAGAGTATATATGCAATTAATTCAAACTCTTTTTATTATTTAAGTAATATTTGACAATAATAAGCAAGATAATGACTAAAAAACATAACTGTTAATTACATGACATAACAAGGCATCCATTTCTGCTATACATGAACATATTGAACAAGAATTTATACCTCTGGAAGTGTTCTTCACGTACATAGTGGATCGATATTTCTGCACCCAAGTAATGCCAATTATGTTACACTAGTAAGTAACATAGAATTCAAGAACAGAAAGCTAATTCGTTAAGAAAAGATTGCAACCTGCAAGTGGCTTTTAACATGAAAAATTGTCAGGGACTTTGAATTCATCATCTTTAGCACTGCCTTGGGCGTTGCTTCTGCAAGTTAGAAAAAAAAAAAAGACAACGAAAATTTTCATGACTATTTGTAGCTTCTCTTCTCCATAGTTTAAACTTTATACAAAGTTAAATGCAACTCCTTATATCTTTGACATTGTTCTCTAATGTGATATAATTTTTCATATTTGTCATGTTTCACTAATAAAAGGATTAATTTGTTCTAATTGAGAAACTTGAAGAAATCAAACTGAAATATCTTCAAACTTATCCCACCAAACTGAAATTTAAAACACAAGTGACTATAATTCTATTTTGTCCTCTAATTTGAACTTAATTAACTTACTTTGAGCACCACCAAGATTGTTAACAGCTGCTACGAACTGTTGATGCAAATCTTTGGTCCATTTTATTCCTTTTTTCCTCGTTGGAACCATGCTAGAAGCTGAGTTTCCAGAAGTGGCAGAAACAACCTCAACCTGAGAGAGCAAAAATCCAATATCAAATTCATAGACCTCACTCAAAAACAAAACACCAATCATAAACACGAAGCACGAACCCCATTAACTGGGGCAGAAGCACCACCCTCCAAGATGTTATTTTTCTCGTTTCTGAAATGCTCGTAAACATTATACGTTTCACAGAACGTGTCTTCATCGCTGAATAAGAAGGAATCAACAACACTTCCGAACAGTGGAGGCGAGTGGTCTCCAGAAGACTGGCACAGAAAATTTTGCGAATCGAAGTTCAAACATGAAACGGGGACATCAAACAGATGTTGCTCATGATGTTGGAAGTTGAAGCTGTTGTTTTCTGCGCCTCCAACGTTGGCCACACTGTTATGAACTCCGTTCAACTCCTGCGGAGAATGATACATAGTTGTAGTCTTAGTGATGAAAACTTCTAATTCTTTGATGTTTATATATATATATATATATATATATATATATATATATATATATATATATATATATATATATATATATATATATATATATATATATATATATATATATATGTGTGTGTGTGTGTGTGTGCGCTTAAAAGTTGTCACTGTTACCTATCATTGGCTTAATTTTCAATTTATTTCTGAACATAAATGGTGTGCAAGTATAACAGATTCCAAGTTTAACCACCTACTTTATAAGTTTAATAAAATAATAAAAAAATTAAAGTTAGTATGCACGAGACCAAGGACGAAATGAACTCGGTTCCAAAGAGCTGTACAAGACGATATAACGTCCACGCAGACAATGTTATCCTCCTGAAAAAACTAATTAATGACTATTTAAAAAACTCCAAACCGAAAAGTTCATTAAAAGAAGTATGAAATCTGATCTAATAATCATATTTATTGCACATTATTGACTCGTCGAAATAACATTCTTTAACCAAAACCTAGTTAAAATACATATTTAAATCACTACAAAAAATATCATTAAACAAAAATCAATTTTAGAGATCAACAATAATTAATTATTATAATAACTAATTTATAAAATAGAAATTATAATTTGAAAACTATTTAAAAATAACTTTTAGTTTATAATTCACTACAGTTAATTTATCACTATAGTATATAAATTAGTCAATAATTTTTAGATTATAAATTAGTAAACTATATATGAATAATTTTATTAACAGTTTTTTTTTTCAAAAAATAGTTTTTATTTAATGGTTTTTTTGTTGTTGAATTGATTGACCTGGTTATGAAGAAACAGAAATTCAAGTAGAGTCAACAAGTATCTGTGTTCAACGAGTGGAGTTGAGTCTTGTAAAAACAGTTAATTTGTATCTTTGAATATAGTTTTTTAACATTTTATTTTTAATTTTTGTATATTATAATTTTGATTTATGAAAGAAAACGTATATTATGTTTTCTTTTATTTTTCTTACTTGAAAAAGTATAGGAGAAGTTTCACCAGGAAAAGAGATGAAGTAGAGAAAGAAAAAACAAACCGGAGTGTTAGTACTGCTTTCATTTGCAGTACAGCATCTCTGCTGTTGGAGTACAACTTAAAAAAAAAAACTTATTTAGCGCAATAATAAGAAAATTATACTTTCACAACTGAAAAAAAAGTAGAAAATAAGATTAAAATATTAATATTTTAAACTGTTAAGTGAATGTGTACTTACTATAAAAAAAAGATAATTAAAAGCTAGTACAAAAGCATACAAATCGATAATAGTGTTGACTTTTTTGCATTTAGAATTAAAAACTGTAGAAGCACATATGCTAACAGTGTAACAATGGCTTTCTCAAATGAAATGAATGCTGATAGTAACTTTCACTAAGACACTGTCCCAAAAATTTAAATAATACTAATTGCAATTTACTTAAACCCACCCTTAGAGTCTCTTAGGATGATGATAAAATATAATGTAATTGTTTATTGGATATAGCATTAGTTTAATTGAAGTTAAGTGCCTATACTTTTATGTATGTTTTTTTAACGTCTCTTTAATCCACACTGCATTATATATATATATATATATATATATATATATATATATATATATATATATATATATATATATATATATATATATATATATATATATATATATATATATATATATATATATATATATATATATATATATATATATATATATATATATATATATTAAGCACAATAACGGGTTCTTTAGTTACATGTAGTTACTTTAATAATGGAAACAATATTTAGAATCACTGTAGTAAATTGAAAATCAAATCAAAAAGCAAAAGAGTTAATAAAAGAAAACAAAAAAAAATTCAAGAGATGAATTAAAATTAATTCCTATAACACCACTAATTAAAATAAAAAATCTCAATAAGCAACAAACTAAACCACCAATGGTAATCCCTCAATATATTTGTGCGCATTCAGTAATATATATCATCCTAACACAGCCTAAACATTCCTCTTTGAATAAAAATTAACTATTTCAAAATTTAAATTAAACCTTAACACAAATGTACACACAAATATGTCAATGTACATGTTCTCTTATCTATGCATGCAAGCATAAACATATATACATGTGCACATACGCACACACATATACGTACGCACACACATGCATCCACATACACACGCTTACATCAAACATACATTTGTATGTCTGCTCACCCATGAACGCATTTTGACATGTCTGCTCACATGCACACACACGCAAGCATGCATATACACACACGCATGTTAGGATGCCCACTCATCCACATACCCATGCACACACAAACGCACAAACTTACACATGAAAGAACACACGCCCGCTCACCCACACATGTTGACATGCCCGTTTACGCACGCATGCTGACACCCTCGTTCACGCACACATGCTAGCATGACACACACACATTCAAGGAAAGATTAAATAATAAATTTTCTAAAACTTAACTATCCAAATATCCAAGATTTAATAACATAATTAGGATAAGGTTAAAATAGCACTAAGACCTTGTTCACTTGAATGGATTTGGGGGAGAGTGGTTGAGGAGATTTGAGAGGATTTGAAAGTAAATTTTGTTGTTGTTTATTTGAGTGGATTTGGAGGTAAGTGAGAGCGAATTTGGAAGTAAAGTTTGTGAGAATTACTGTAGGATTTGATTAACGTGGCATTAAAAAAATTTACTTTCAAATCCACTCTCAGTTACCTCCAAATTCACTCAAATAAAGAACCAAAAAATTTACCTTCAAATCCCCTCAATCACTCTCCCCCAAATCCATTCAAGTGAACAAAGCCAAATAGAAGTTGTTTTTATTCGTATATTGAGTGTAAACTTATGAACAGGGGGCAAGATCATAATGGTGATTTGATTACTCCTATGACATGGAAAGGACTTCCTTGCACTTGAGAGGAGGGGAAGATTCACTTACAAAGACTTTTTGACGCTCGTCAGTAAGAGAGTTAGGATTTATAAGTGAGAGTGAGTATTATGAAGTTAGTATTCCCTGGAAAATACTAGTTGCATTATAGGATCAACATGGGTCATAGACTTATGTTCCTATTGGAATAATACTTACATGAAGAGTATAATAACAATATAACATAATGATAAATAATAATAATATACTAAACTACCGAGATTTTGTTATAATATGTAAATATGATCTAAATAGACGTAGATTAGACTATTTCATAATGAAAAAACTTAAAAGACCTTATTGGATTGTGCTATTTTAATATGTCTATTAGGTCGAGTAAGAAAAAAATATTTAATAAGTGTCTATTGATAAGATTTTCACATAAAAATAGTGTAAAATTATGATACATTGGTTAAACACTAAAAACACATTAAAATTACAACACAACTAAAACAATATGAATAAAAGTAATAATAGATTGGGAAACAGTTCTCAATCATATTAGAGCAATGTATTAAAGCATATATCATTTACCTTGTGAAATTCAATTTAACGGTTGGTTGCGAAAGTCTTTACCATGATAGGGTACACTTAATTCTTTCATTTGTTTCCTTAACTTCTCATGAGTTCTTTCTGTCTGTCTTAAGTTGTGTTTGATTAAGGTTAAGAGTTAATGTTTAGGGTTGAATGAGAATAATAAGAGTTATTTAGAGTCTTAATTTTTCATGAATTTTTCGGTCTTCCAAATTTACATTATGATATTAAATTATAATTTAATTTCAGAAATCAAATTACAAATTATAATTTGATTTTAGAAATCAAATTATGAATCAGTAATTTTGAGTTGATAATTAGATACAAATTAGATTGAACTAATTCACATTTTTTATTCAATGACATTTTCTCTAATGAATTAATTAATTAAACTAATTAATTATTATAGTTTAAATGTGAATCATTAGAGCTTTAGAGAACTTTGATAAAAGAAAGTATACGGGTCTTGAATTAATTTTGTGAATTCACCTTTCACTTTCTTAATTTTTTTTAATTCTTGCATTTGATTTTTGTTTGAATTTCAATTTGTTGAGTTCTAAAACCACAAAATAATGGAGTAGGAAGAATATTAAACATTGAATATAATAAATATATGCTTTAATAATCAATATATATTTTGTTTTGTGGTAGGACATGTCATAGTCGAACGTTAGATAAAGAAAGAAAATTTTCTTTTACAAAGTGTATTATCTCCATGATATTGTGTAGGCATTATCTCGGCATAAGACTCTTCATGCAATATGAAGTGCAATGACAGTCTAAAGGTTAATCTAGAGTATATAATTGGGATTATTATAGCATATAGTTGGGATCATATCATGCTATATAACCAACATCATTACGATACTTGGATTTATGGCTAATAATATGATACAAAATTTTAGGTGATGTCCATGTATTATACAATTCTAAAAGGATAATGATACTTTGACAATATTTTAATATCATTTACGTGTCATTATGTGATTGGTCCAAAATTACTTTACAATTAATAATAATAATCATAAATACTAACATGGATCACCAGAATGACACGTAGATGATATTAAAATGTTAAAAAATGTTGTCAAAATATCATTATCCTTTCTAAAATAAAGACAACATGTTTGAGTGGAGACCATTCACGTAACGACCTATGAAAAATGTATATAAATAGAGTCAATTACCAGAAAAGTTGTTACTTCTCGATAATACATACATTTAATATCTGATATACATTTAATATCTGATATACTTGAATATTAGAATATTTGCAGATATTTCACCTCAAGTTAGATCTAGAAGTAAGAATTGAACATTTCAGACAATAAGATAAAAAAAGATAAAATATTGTGGAAACATCTTTGTTACAAATAAGAATATATGCTATCCAAAATTTTATAAAAAAACTTAAATATTTAATTTTATTACAATGATCATCAATAAAAAATTAATAAGTATATATTATAAATGTTCAAATATTGAAATATTGTAAATATTTAATATTTTGTTACATTTTTTTCAATAATAAAAAAATACATGTATAAAATTGAAATAACAAGTTTTTCCATATTATATATAACTTTTACATATCTCTTGTTTCTAAAACTCATTCCTAATATATATATATATATATATATATATATATATATATATATATATATATATATATATATATATATTAATTATGGGTTTGTTAAAAATATGGATTCTAAATTTTATGAATTCTAAGTTTTAAGATTAAGGATAAAAATAAGAAACTTCTAAACTCTTACTCACTTCCCTCATTCTTGTCAATCTTTTATCTTTGATCTCACTCATCCTTACCGAATTATCACTATTTAGATGATTCCATAACAAATTATTTATCATAGAATCAAGTGCAAATATGGTAGAACTAGTTCACATACACGATAACGAGACAAAATTTAGTTTTTTTATTATATTTTTCTTTTGATGGCTATCCATTTATGCCACTCTTGTTTGACTTTGCATGAATATGCTTGAACAGTGGCTAGAGTAAGAGACGTGTTTTTATCATACATTTTGATAATTAATTAACAAAAAAATAGATAAAAAGGAAAGAGGGTCCCATAGCTTGATTGGATAAAATAAGGCACAAATATTCTGCTCTTTTTCAAATATGATGCTCTCTTTTATAATTCCATAATTTTTGTTCACAGAAACAAAAAGTTTTCTCCCAAAGTTCTTCACAAAATGGCACAGGATGAAACACGAGGACTCATACTTTTTCCATCAAATAGTTAAATTGAAAAATACTATCAGAATGTTGACACAGACGTGCAAAATAATCTAAAATTATTTTCAAAACATGTTTGACACAGCTCATATTTGTAATTTCTAACTATTTTATTAAAAAAAAAGTTGCTTACAGAAAAAGCTAAATATTTTGATAATTTTTCTCTAAAACAAAAACTATTATTTTGTAATGTAAAAGTCTGTAGTCTTTTTCCACATAACTTTACTATTTAACAGTCGATTCTTTGTAATTGAATCATTTTTTTTTCAAGCAACTTTTCTGTTAGAATTTTTACTTTTACTCTAATAATTTTCTTAATACGTTTTTAATTTTGAATCATAAAAATATAACTTAACTTGTTTACCAATACTATATTATAAGAAAATTCTAAAAGTTTGAAACTTCATTCAAGATATTATTCGTTATGAAGTTTTAAATTCTTTTACAGTTTTATTTTTAAATATATCTTATAAAATTGAAAAAGGTGTATTTAATTTGTTTTTATCTCAACTTTTAAGCAATTATTGGATTTACCAAGTGAGAAAGAGGAGAACAAAATATAGATATGTTACATAAGGGATTGTTATACCATGAATTATGTAAAAAGTAAATTTGCATTTTTTTTTTCTGTTGACTGCAAATCCTGAAGGTAAAGGAAATACAAGAAGACTCTGCTGAACTGAAACAAAAAGGCTATATTTATGAAAATTGCAATGAGCAAATTATGATGTTTTTTGAAGTAATATACAAGTAGCACACTCATCTTATATGGACAAATTTATTAAGTTTGCACTTGAAGGATAACAAAAGTGCTTTTCTTACCAAAATGAAATTGTATGGTGTGGTTTGACTCTCTTACAAGTATGATTTGTTGGAACACTGTGTTCCTAAAATTAATTGCTTATGAATAGAGCTATGAACATATGAGATTGCAGATCTAAGTTATGTTGGAAGGAATAAGTAATCTTTTAGACCCTTCGGAAACTGAAACCTGAACATCTTTAGAACTAATAGGTCTGTCATTATTAGTTGTATTGCCCAAATTCAGAGTACTCAAGTTGCTGTCACTTGTCTTCTGCTGTTTGGTCAAACATCATTTTCAGCTGCTTACCTTGTTCCTCAATCCTCAACTGTAGTTTTCTCTGAATCTGGAAACAGTGAAATAAATTGAATTTTTTTTTTAACTCAGAACATTGCCAAGGAGTTCTGATTTTCACATCTTTGGGCTTTTCCACCCATCACACTTGGTTAAGCAAGTATGCAAATATGATCAACTTCATTTCACATACAAATTAAGAATAAATGCGTTAAGAAGAAGACTTTAAGTTTAACTTGTGAAACAATAAATATAACAAATATCAAAATTTTGTTAGGATAAACTCGGACTTATGATTATGAAATTATATTAAGAAGTGAACTTTAAGTTTAACTCAATTCTAACCCGTATGTAAGGTGCACCTACTTCTTTTATATTATAAACTTATCTCTTGTCAATATAGAATTTCTAAAAATAATTAATGTAATTAGATACAACTATTATTGTATAATTAATATTAACATGAGGTCATTGAAGACATAAGCATGAAGTAGCAAGTATGAACCTGTAAGGTTAGGAGAGCATGGAGATACAGTAGTCAAAAAGTAAATGATATACCTCTAGTTGTTCATGAAGGCGCCTCTGAACATCTAGCTGCAGCTGAAGTGCCTCTCTAATTTGCAAGCCACTGGCGATGAAGAACAAGAAACTCAGTTGATTAGAGTCACAGCATCTAATGAAAATATTAAAATAACCATGAATGGAACTATTTGAACTGTGGAATGGTAACAGGGGCTTTGGCAAAAGAAGTAGAGTTACGTTTTGGCATCAAGATGCACATTCTCTACATTCGTTCTTTTCTCAGATTTCCCTGAAACATGATAAAGTAGTCTGAAAATCAATAATAACCATAAGGGCATTGAAGATCATGAATAACAGGAGAATAATAAAGCAGTGGAGGTCATGTTCACAACAGCATTTATTCAATAGTTTTGGCGATTTCTTGTATCATTATCATCCAGCTGAGAAATAAAATCAATTTGACATTTAATAATTCAAGGTTTCTATCATACATGAAAAAACATAGGGTTTTTAGTAGTTGCAACCTCCTGTAACTTGAGCATATTCAATAAAAAATGAGTGACATAACAATCTCAACATTTGAGCAGCAAAATATATTTGGCATGATGTAGAAACTACACTGAAACAGTGCCAATAAATTACCTTGAGTTGATTGTGGCATGTATTTGGCAATTCTATATTTCTGCAGATGACTTTTGACATGGAAAATGGTCAATCCATCTGATTCCATCAGCCTTAATATAGCTTTTGGCGTTGCTTCTACAATCAAGTAGACAAGAAGACTATCAGATGTTGAATATGCAGAGAAAAATTCAGCAAGTTAATTAGTTTATGTCTGGTTTCTATTTTCAGAAACTGTCTAGTTCTCAAAATGCAACTAAACAAGGTTACTCTTAATGCTGGAAGATGATGAAATGGATGAAGTTGAACAAGATGAAAACAAACAAAAAGTATGAAACTACTTTAGAAAACAGTTTTCAAAATAAAAGGGAACCAATACAAGCCCTTACTCTCAGCACCTCCAAGGCGATTCACACACTCAACAAACTTCTCATGAAGTTCCTGAGTCCATCTTATTCTTGTTTTACTTGAGACTACTGGTCCATTTGAAGAAGAGTTTCCAGAAGAAGTTAGCAAACTACCTGCTGAGAGTGTTGGTGACAGCATCTCTTGCTGAGAAGAGAAGCTAATCTGTGCAGCAGGTAAATTGTATGAGCCACAACAATCCTTCAGGGTAGAAAAGAAGCAATAACAACATAAGCCAATTGAACAACAGAGAAAACTAAAGATGGAGATGGCAACAAACTTACTCTTTGATCCTGATTTCCTATACAAGGAACCGAAGGGCTTGAAGCATCACCAATGAACAACTTGGGTTGTTCAATTGGAAGAAAACTGCTGCCAGGGAAATTCCCAGATGAGATTTTATTAGACTTTTCAGGAGATCTAACACATTGATCACTATTCACATGGGATAAGAGCATTGCTTGCAAGGGATTTGACAACTCAAAGTTAGGGGCAGGTTGGTTTGCCAATGAAGCCAAGAAAAGGTTTTGCCTTGGAGATTGATACAAAGGGAATTCCACATCACTGATCTTAGAGAATTGAGATATCAAAGAGGGGTTACCAACTAGTCTATCATATTGTGGGAATCCCATGCAGATTTCTGTTGCATAAAAGGCTGAAGCTGGTGATTCAAAACGGCTTATAATGCTGCTAGATGATTTGGTTTGGCCTATGTGTGGTTCCTCTTCAAATCCACCACTGGCCATAGCAAGTGGCTGATTGCAAGTTCCCATATGTGAAGCCTGTATTATATCAAAACATTGACTAGAACAATTGCCAAACTCTGAACTCAAATCCCCATTTAGACCATAGCTTTGTTGAATCCGTCCAACACAATCAATCCTGTACTCGTTCATTTATAGACACTCCAAACGTTCCCACAAGATTTGAACAAAGATGGCAAGAAGAGTTTCTCAGTAACAGATCAAATTTCTGAAGTAGCATGCATGAATCTATGAGAGAAAGTTGATCCTTATTAAGGGAATGGTGAAGGGAAGAAGAAAAGAAGAACCAGAAAATGAACAAGAAGATTGGAAAAGGTAAGAATGGTTAGGCTAAATTCTAACCTTATGGCATAAAGTGCTGTCTTATATTCCTGAAGGCTTCAGGAATAAGATTTGAATCTAATTTGTCCAAATGCTACCATACAAGGTCATTATTTGTTATTTCTTTGTTTTGTTTTGAGACTGCAAAATCCTCTACAGAAAGCAATTTTGTTTGAAACAAAGTGTTATATATGACAAACTTTTTTAACTGTTACACAACCAAGACTTCAAATCCAAATTACTTGTTAAGTTGAAACAGCCTAACTCCACCTGTTGGTCTATTCTCTGTTGACACAACCGAAGTACAGAACACAGAAAACAACACAGCTCGATAAGCAAATAAAATAGTTTTGTCTAATGTTGTCTTGAAGTGAATATAAAAGAAAAGGCAAGAGAATCAGAAGAAAGATGAAAGCTAAAAGCAACCAAACTTGAACAAGTCACAAACAGAGGTTTAAAACCGCCCCAAACTATTACTAAATAGTTTAAGATCTTGAAATTGTAGAATATTGTTATTGGCATCTATAGTGTGATAATAAAATGTTAGATAAAGATACTGGCATAAATTCACAGGTTAAAGATCTGCAACTATTCTTATAATGGATTCGGAAGAAATAGCTTTAGCCACCCACAGTAGTAATAAATATGAACATACAGATAGCCAAATCTTCCTTTCCAAAAGAAGACAATATATATTACACTCAAAAACCTTGTTCCATTGCATGAAACTGCATCTTGCAAAGTGGGGTATCAGAAATTACTGAAAAGTGTAGCTAACTTCTTATATTCATCTTAAAAGCAGAACAGAATTTCAACTACAGAATTTCCAACATTGATCAGTAACTTTTATGGTCTTTCCATTACCGAAAGGTAAAACAATATACACATATTCACTGTATTATTCATCACTTGTATCACTTCCTTCTTGCCATTGATTTAATTTGGTCAAAATGCATCAGGTACCTTTTAACTGTAGGTCAATTTGATTCATAAAATGACTTATAACATGTTGAGTTGTTAATTTTTAAATGGCTGCTCCAATAGTGTAACTTTACTCTTATAATCAAGAAAAATATAAAGAGTTATAGCCATTCACTGAAAAATAATCATTGAGATTCTAATTACTTCATAATTTTATATTAATCTTAATTGTTAATATTTTAATCAATAGTTTTAGAGAAAATAGTGTATGCAGTGATGTTGTAAATATTTTTCACATCAATTGAAATCATTGTTTAGCTTAATAGCATGTTTGGTTTAGGAAAGAAAAAGTATAAAATGAGATTACGTTTTAGGTTGTCTTTTAATAACAAAAAGAGAAAGATCCACTTGTTTGGTAATATAAAAAGTGAAAAAAAAGTGTGGTGTATATATAAAAACTTAAACATCTTTAATAAAAAAAATAATATATCATATAGGTTGAATATAATAAAAATTATATATGGAATTAATCTTCTTTGCATTAAATATACACATAAGATCCTTTATTTATAATAAAAAAATATTAATTAAGCTTAAAATATAAATAAAAAATAATAACAAACTAACTAAAGATAAAAGATAAATATAAAATAAAGATAATATATTTAACACTTCCATCAAGTTAGTGTATACAAATCATATGAGCCAATTGTGTTACTAATATAATTCATAAAGACTTAGTGAAAATATCTGCTTTTATACTTGAGTGACACCAAATTACTAATGATTCACAAATCCTTATATGGCCTAAACCAATCTCCTAGGACCTGGTTAGGAAAATTTAGTAATGTTGTTCAACAATTTGGTATGACTCGGAATGAGGCACATCATTAAGTCTTTTACCGTCACTAGATTGACACTAAATTGCTAATGATTTGCAAGACGACATAGAAGACAAAATACTAACTCAAAAGACTCCCTCTAAGCAACAAATCTGGGAGGTTGCTTCATATAAATCTCTTCTTGCAAATCACCGCTGAGGAATGCATTGTTGACATCTAGTGGATAAAGAAGTCATTATTGGAGAACCACCACGTCTATAAATAAACTAACAAAAATAATCTTTTTCATGAAAGAAAAAACATATATGGACAGATCAAACACAATGGTGACAAAAGGGAGGTCAGAAGAGACGACAGTGGAAGAAGTCATGGATGAACAGAAGAGAGAAACCATAAAAATTCAAGATTCTCCAACCAAGGCACCTCCAAAGGAAAAAGAGCAACATTTATGCTCTGAATAGTTGCCTGAGAGGAGTCGAGATGTGCAACAACGCAACGATGAACCTGAAAGAGGAAAATGAGTGACCTTGATGCTCTGAATTGCTACTATAGACATGTCACCATGCACAACCAAAAAAGGAGAAAATACACAACTTCAAAAGGTGCTGAGAACACGTAGGGGCTCCGATGAAGGCATCGTTGATGATGTTAAGAAGTGGACTTAAGCCTAACTCAACCCCACAAAATCAGTTTGTAAGGTGAGGTTTGCACCCATTTATATACTCTAAATTGGCCTAGTCGATGTGGGACTAAACATTAATGGGTGGTCCGATAACGGCCTGATAGCGGGTGGAACAACATGTCCAACAAACAATAAGTATCCTTAGAATAGGCTCTAACCATAGTTGTGATACCATGTTAATAAGTGGACTTTAAGCCTAACTCAACCCCACAAAACCAACTTGTAAGGTGAGGTTTGCACCCACTTATATATTATAAATTGGCCTTATCTCTAGTCGATGTGGGACTTCCAACACACCCCCTTCACGCCGAGGTACAGACATCATCTCGAGCGTGAGACTAGACATTAATGAGTGGTCTGATAACGGCCCGATAGCGGGTGGAAGAACATGCCCAACAAACAAAAAATATCGCTAGGATAGACTCTAACCATAGCTCTGATACCATGTTAAGAAATGGACTTTAAGCCTAACTCAACCCCATATAACTAGCTTGTAAGGTCAGGTTTGCACCCACTTATATACTCTAAATTGGCCTAGTTGATGTGGGACTTCCAACAGATGGCATGGTGGTCGCCTGGCCGAGACAATCTAACCATGTGATCCTCGGTCAAAACTAGAACTCTGGTAGTGACAATGGTAGACAATGACATCGCCGACAACGATAGATAACGTTGTCGTCGGCAATAGTGTGTAGTGACAGAAGCAACATAAATTTTTTTCTGAACAAAATCTGACTTTGATACCATATTCAATATAATAAAAATTATGTATAAAATTAATTTCCTTATATTAATTGAATATACACATAGTCCTTTATTTATAATAAAAAATATATAAATTAAACCTAATATATAAATAAAAAATAATAACAAACTAACTAAAAAGATAAATATAATATATCTAATCATATAACAATAATATTTGTAAACGGAAACTTTTCTTTTCTTTCCCTCCACAAGTGAATCTTGCTAACACCAAACAGTTAAAAGATTACTTTTCTTAGAGTTTCTTTTATATTCTTTTTCATTTCATCCTTCTCAATCCGTCAAACTAACCAAAGTACAATGTAATATTATGATATCAATCTTTAAAGTTCACCTTTCATTATAAATGAGTAATTAAAGTAAAATAACATTAGATGAGAATGCAGCCAAAGCAACCAAAAGTGAAATTATTTATATTTTTTTTGTCTGAAAATAAAACTTGTGAATGATCAGATAACGGTGAGAATGAAACTAAATATTTGTGAATAATAACAAAACTATAAATCTCACAAATCTCATTAAAATTTATTATCATATCATAAATTTTAAATTTAACTTAATATTATAAAATTTATTGATAAAATATAATACATATTCATTTATATAATATAAATTAGATTCATTTTTTTAATAAATGGGTCTCAATACAAAAACTTAAAGTCCGGTTTTCATGTCCACCCTTGGAAGATTTTTATACATAATGAATAGTATTTATCCATTGCAATTAGGAATGGTAATAAATAGGGTAGGATAGTGTTGATCTATTATCCAACTTGAAAAAAAAATATTCATCATATATCCGTTTAAAAATATTAGTAATCTGTGAATATTTATGAATATTTAAATATATATATATATATATTATAAATTTTAGAAATAAAATTTAAATAAAATTACAAAAAAATATATAAAATATAATATAATATAAATTAAATTTTAATTTAATTTAATTTAATAAAATATAAATTAATTTTAATTTTAATTAAATTTAACTCAATAAAATATAAATTAAAATTTATTTTTATTTTTTTTGTAAATAATATATATATAGATACAGTATGATATTCATATCTTACTTGTTTATAAATAAATATTAAAATTTTTGTTACTAACTAATAATAAGTATTCATAATTATTAACTATAGTGCAGATTTTATTGGTAGATATCTAACGAATACTTTTGCTATTTTTAGTTGTAATGTATTTGTGATCAATTTGTTTGGCAAGAATAATTCATGCCAACGAAAAAACAAACTAATAAAGACAAAAGAAGTTAGATATAGGGATGAAATTCTATAATGCAAAGTATTAGGAACCCTAATAACAAGGCATTGATTCTGCTTTGGATAACCCGAACGAACTAATCACCCTACTGGATGAGGATGATATAAATAGTATAGATGGCTTCGTTCTTTCATTTTTCTGATGTAACGTTTCATGTTCAAATTAGTTATTACTTGAAAAAATAAAATTATATTAAAAGAGTTAATTATGATTACTTCTAACATAAATTCTTGACTTTTAGTGTATTCTCACAAAAAATCAATTCTAATAATGAAAAGAGTTATTAATATGAAAAAATAATTCTAATAAAAATTAATTTCGCATGTAGTTGATTTAACAGATTGTGTAATGTTAAATACTCCAATTGAAAGCATGATTAAATACTTAGAAATAATATTTAAGTTTGATCATAACTTTTTAATTAAATTTAACCTAATAAAATATAAATTAATTTTATTTTAATTAAATTTAATTAAAAAGTATATAAATTATTTTTTTTATTTTTTACAGGTAACGGGTACCCACGGGTCGAATAGTATATTACGTGTACCCAATCCGTTTAAAAGCGAGTATTAAAATATCCGCTACCCATTACCCGCGGGTAGTAAATATTCGTGGATAATAACTACCTGCTGTGGATTTTATCTGCGGATTTTACCTGTCGATATTCCGTGTCGCAGATTTTTTTGTCATCCCTATACACAAGTGGTTTTATTATTGATTTAGATTATGTTATATTTTAAAGTAATTAGAAAATATGTCTTATAAATTTTTTTATAAATAAATTAAAAATATATAATTTACTTTTCATTTGTTTTGAATTTCATCTTTATGAACCTCTAAAATACTTTACAGTTTTTAAAGATTATTATATATATCTTCGGTCATTTGTTTTTTCACCAATTAGGTACCATCGAACAGATCAAGGCACGCTAATATAAAATATTGATCTAGGTTGAAGATTTGATGGTTCTATTTGATTGTTTTGAAAACTTTTGGATGATGGAAGGTAATTTTCTTATAAGGCGAGATACCATTGAGGAGTTAATCATGATATTTTGAAATTGAAATATTGGAGATGATGTTAAAAATTCATTTTTATGACATAAATTTAACTAAATTGTGAATTTGGAATAATAATATTATTCAAACAACATTATGACATATGTATATTTGTGATGTATGTTTTAAGTAATATTTTGATATATGTATGTATATATGAAATAGTTGAAAGAAATGCATATGAATTCCATATAAGTAAAGAAATAAGATTATATGAATCACTATAGATGAAGATGCATATTGTATGGATATCTAACATGATTTTATGACTAATTATAGCCATAGTATTAAGTATAATAAACTATTAAGAAAATGAAATATCCTAAATTCACTAATAATATAAATCACATATATTAAAATATTATTAAGTAATAAAAAATTAAAAGAGATTTGCGCCATATTTTTTATAAAATAGAATTAAAGTTGAATTACCAATATTTATCATGCATCATATTTAATATAGAATAGTGGCATATGTAAATAGTTTGTTTTTTATGAGGAATTGGTGATAGAGTGTGAATGTCATTATCGGAAGTGGAGAATCAAATTAATGGTTTTAGCGTTGCAATTAAAGGTTGGAAAGCAATATTCAACCTCAAAAACGAATAATATTGTACGTGGATTTAGGACCCTCTAATTCAGTCAAAAAAAGTGCCTCAACTTTCTCTTCAACCTTCAAACCTTCTGGTTAATACATTCACGTCCCAAAAAGGGCCAACAACATCAATAATCACAAGTTCCCAAATTCATTCACATCTAATTACGGATAGAACTAAAATAAATAAGTTTAACCAGATTTATATTTTTGTGATTACAAATTTTATAACTTGACTTTATCCACTCTTGATTGATAGATTAATAGTTTGATTCACTTATGATATTTTAATTTTTAATTTATTTTATATATTTATTATGGTACAACTAAAGTGAAATAGAACCTTTAATAAAATCAAAAGTCATCTATATAACTTGAGTTTACTAACTGTTTTTCAAAAATAACTCTCTCACATAAGACACATTGAGAATTATAAATAAATCATCCTTAAATAATAAATTGTTTAGAGTTTAAGGTGAATTAAAAATCACGTATTAAATAAAAAAAACTTAAAAGAAACTATTACAAGATTAATAATTAACACGAAATTCTTTTAAGATAACTTTTATAATAATTTATTTAAAAATAATTAAAATATGAGTTTATTTGAATGAACTTTTTTATAAAACAATTAAAATATAATTAGACTTTTTTTTATAATAAAATTGTAAATATCCAAGGAATAATAGAAGTGAAGATAAAAGAATAAGGTTTAATAATTATTTTGGTTTTTATTTTGGTTCACTTTTTTTTACTGTGGTCTTATTTTTTTCATGCATTCAATTTGGTTCTTATTTCAATAAATTTTATTCAATTTAATTTTTTTTTATGACGTCGTCTAAATTATTAACAGAAAAGTGTACAAGATGGACAATTCCTATGACATGAAAATATTTTATCTGAGGTGTACGTTGTGACATGACTTTCTCTTCTTATTCAAAAATGTTAGAGTTCCATGAACCCATGGTTGATAAAGATGCCACCACTCTCAACGGCAACCCTAGAGAGAAACTCGATAATCATAGAGAATCTCAGTAGTCCTAGATAAAAGCTCGACAACCCTATAGATAAACTTGACAATCATAGAGAGAAGCTCGACAACTTTAGATAGAAGTTCAACAACTCTAGAGAGAAACTCAGTAATTCCAAAGAGAAGCTTAGCAACCCCAAAGAGAAGCTCGACAATCATAGAGAAAGATTTTCAGTTTATTACGAAAAATGATAAATGAAGAAAAAGAACGAAAATGGTGAAAATGATGATAATAATGGTTTATTGCAAAGATGAAAAATGGAATGTACGAAGGGAATGGAAGCAGAAAGTGTAGATTGATGAATGAAGTGTGTGTGAGGTAGATGATTGTTGATAATGGGAATTAATTTAAAAGTGATTGTTTTTGTGTGACTTTTTAGAAAATAAAATAAAATTGATTGAGAAAGGGGTTGAAAAAAATTTCAATGCAGGTTTAAGGATTTCGTGTACATGAGGGTTTCGCAATTTGCGTTAAATGAAGGTCGAATAGTGGCCGCGTGTTCCAGGTGGATTCACGTTTCATGGTGGTGCGATAGGGAAATTTGATAGGTGTGTGGTTGTTCAAAGATGGAACTGTGATTATGGAATACATGTTTTTATCTCGCGGTGGTGGTGGACCATAATGTTTTACAACTCATACATGCCACATAAGCAAAAATCACACAACTAGTTTAAAGAGCATCCTACTGCCAAAATGGGTTGTAACCCGCGAGCCAACCCGGCCTACCACGGGTTTGACACGGGTTGAGTTTGAAAAAAATATAATTTTTTTATGCGGATTAGTTTTCAATCCAGCTCACTTAGAACCCGGCTCATCCGGTTGAACCCGTGATAAGTCAGGTTGGCTCACCAACCCACCTAATTTAATTTAATTATTTATTATTTTGTGTTTAAATATTATTAGTTAGCAATTTTTTATTATATTGTAGATGAGAATAAAAAAAAGATGTTTCGAGAGAAAAAAATATTATAGATTTATTTATTCAAGACTTTAATATTATAAATGGACAAGTGATATAAGAATTGTCAATATTAAAAACTTATTTGTTTGTCTTTTGTGCTTGTTTTTGGATTACGTTTGGATTGTAAGATTTTTTTTTTTGAATTGTCTTTAGAGTTTAACATTGTTTTAGAGTGAAATTTATTTAGATTTGAATTAAGAAAATTATAATTTTTTTATTTTAAAAAAATTACCCGTTTAACTCACCAACCCATGGTGGGTGGGTTAGGTTCAAATTTTTTCAACTTGTTAATAAGTAAGCCGGGTTGAGTTGACTCACTAAGTAACCAACTCGTGGTAAACCGGATCGGATCAAGCTGGGTTACCCATTTTGACAGTTGTACCCTAGATATTTTTTCTTTTAATAATTTAAAAAGCATCACGAAAAATGACTAACCTGAATAAATTTTTTTTAAATATGAAAAAAAATGAAAATCATATTAAAAAAATAGACTAAAATAGATAAAAATAATAATTAAGTCAAATAATAAATAACAGAAAAGAAAGAATTAACTCATTTGTTATTTAAAAAAGAGAAACAACAGTTGAATGATGGAGATGTGGAGGTTGGATATGTTTCGATTCCTCTCTACGTTTTATTTTAATCCAAGAAAATGTTGGTGAGACTATACGTGCACGTTGCACCAATGCATGACCAGATTCAGAGAAGGACCACATTATCTCATTAAACTTTCTACTACTATTAAACTTCTCCATATCTCGAAAGCACATTTTCCACTGCAATTTCTCATCACCAATGTTAATTCATAGACATTTTTTTGAGAAGAAAAATAAAAAGTAAAAGATAAAATAAAATAAAATAACAAGTTCATATCTGATCATCCACTAAATCTAAATCAGTTTCATCTATCGCTGTGAAAAAAAAGTGTTGAAAATCTGAGGTCAATGACAATCAAATTGAATTGAGATACACAAATGAGGGTCTACCCATTTTATAAATTTAATAGTACAAAACATAAAGTCCGAGATTAACTATTGAGTGTGTTTTTCTGACATAAGTTTAGGGTCAGACAGAAATTAAGATAGACTTGAATCATACAAGATCTGGTAGCTGCATAATATGACAGTTGAATCAGCAACATGAAATTTAATTGACCCCTAGAAGCTCCAAGGGGCATTTTTCCTTGGATGAAAGTGATGAGAAAGAATAACATTATCCAAAACAAAAATTATTCGTCTATAGACCCAAAAAAGAATAGTAATTAATAAGCAATCAGATATGAATGTGACAGACAGGTTTTCTGTGTTTGAAATTTGAACCAATTTTCTGAGGGAAAAGGAAATTTGAAACAATAGTAAAAAGCAAAACATTTTTTGTGGCCAATATAAATTGGAGACTCTCTTATTGTAACATCATGCATGGGTGTGTATGGGTAGTAAATTGATGACTAGGGATCGATATACTTTGAGTTAAATGATTACAGGCATACGACTTTTCAATTGTCACTTTTATCACAGAATCATTGTGTTGAAGAAAACAAGGCATATATATATATATATATATATATATATATATATATATATATATATATATATATAATAGTGTTTCTCAAGGTGGGAGAGATGCATTGACAAATATTATTTATATTTTTGAAGCTGACATTCAATTTTGGTTTGGAATAGGAGATAGATATTTTATAAATATAATGAATTGTGAGAGGAAATATAAATGTTAATTATTAGTATTTTTTGGATTAAATATGTTTTTTATTTTTAAATTATCATACAATTTTGATTTTTGATTCATTTTTATCTCTCTTTTTAAAAAATACGGATTTAGTCTTTCATAATTAACGCCGTTATGTTTTTTATGTGATAACAATATGACACATGTACATCTCATGTCATTGCAGTTTTCCATCGGAGATACCTGTTCGCGAGAGGTTTCCTTACTCTTCTCCAACACAAGAGCCACCTAGGATGTTCATTTTCTTCCTCATGCGTCATTCGGGTCATGCTCTTAAGGGGTTTATCTTTCCCTCATTCCTCTATGGTAGTGGCTCACACTTCCAACCACCGTCAACACTACGCCAACAACAACGACCGTCACTCGCCGCCCTTTTCTCCTCTTCTCTCTCATGCAAGATCATTGCCCATTTCATGAAAAAGACTCTAGGGACCACCAATGGGCACCAACGATGCGAAGAGGGTTCTTTGTTTTATGTTTAAATGGATAAATGATTATCTCTTTGTGTGCATTGGTCCGAGCATGAAGGATTGTGGATGTTGTGTGTTCTTTGTGGGCTATGTCTTATTGGATTTGAAAATTGATTTGGGAGAGGAAGGAAAACTAAAATCACCTAATAATTTAGGAACAAAAATATATTTAACAATATTTTTTATTAATGAAAGAAGTTGAACTCATACCATTAAATAAATTATGTGAAGAGTTGTAAAATTTCAAGAGAAAGTTTGTATGAAACTATTTATAAAGAGAAAGTCTTCACTAAAAATGTGTTGGTTCTAAAGTTGTATTAATTAATACGAATTAAGAAAAAAAAATATCATCACAACTTAATAAATATCTTAAATGTATAACGGGTTTAGATATTTGTGACATGGGAGGATTTACAATTTTTTCAAAAGAAAAATTGTGCAAACAAATTTGTAATATTTATCATAAAAAATGCATGTTAAGTAAAAATGGTTTTGCTTATGTCAAATTTATTGTGTATTTTTATTTATACTCACATTTGTGGACACGTTTTTGCTAGATAAATTTTATTTTTTTTCTATTGCGTCCTTGCATCAGAGTTGAGGTTATAAAAATGATGGAAGAGGAGTTTGACGTGTTGGTGGATTCAAGATTGCTTTATATTTTTGGGAAGAGGTTAGTGGTAATTGTTTTTCTATACAATAATAACTAATTGAGATATGTAGAAGTGTGTTGAAATAAATGGAAGAATATGATAACACACATGACATGACATAGATCTAACAATAATTAGTGACGTATTTTAAAAAAAATTAAAAGAAGAATACTTTTACTTATATACTAATTTTTATTTATATAAAAATAATTAGAAAATGAATAAGTTTCTATCATTTAGATACTATCTTAAAGGCTCTGTTTTTTTTGGGTGTATTTGGAGGAGATGATTTGGGGGGATTTGAATGGATTTGAGGATAATTTTGAGTGGATTTATGGGTAATTGAGAGTGGATTTGGAAGTAAAGTTTGTGAGAATTAGTGTAGGATTTGATTGATGTGATGCATTTAAAAAATTAGTTTAATTGGTAGAAATTAAAGATTACCAAAATGCCCCTAGTTATAAAAGTAATATAAAATGTTATTTATTAATGTTATATTTAATTGTAAAAATGTTTATAAGAAGACAAAAATTATAAATATTTTTTAAATTTAATTTTTAAAAATTATAAAAATTATACTGTAGTAAAATGAATTTATTTTTAAATGTAGTATTTGTTTGTAATATAATTTACTACCAAGTAGTATCAATTTATTTGTTACGGAAGTGAGAATGATTAATATTAACAAAATACATACTCATTAACAACTTTATACATACATACAACTAAAATCAACAACATCATTAAATTCATATACTCATGTAATCATATCCTATTTAACAATATACATGCATTCATATAATAATTAAACAAAATACATTATATTTATTAAGTAAACTAACCACATTCATGCATATTATTTAAATATAGTAATATGAAACATACCTCTTGAAGACACTTATGAAGCTTTCAAGCAAGATTTTTCAGCAAGACTAAAGACTTCAGCCAAGATTCAATACGCAGTCACAGTAAGATTCCAATAAGATACTAGTTTCAATTGTCAATATTCAGATAAAATGAGTGACAATTCCAAAACAAACCTGTTAAAATAAGAACATCAATACCTTATATCATAGGTTAAAAGAAACTAAAAACTTGGTTAAATATGTACCTTCAGCTCACTCTACCCAGTGATTTAACACAGCAACTTAGGAAGTTGAACCAGGTACCGGTAAAAAATTATTAACATACACCCACCAAGTTTTTTCGAGATGCTATAATCATAGTATCAGAGGAAGTTCATTAGTAAGGTACACATGATATGGGAAGAACAACATTGTGTTTAACAATTCCAATTAATACCAGATGGACACAATAAACAGGTTCTTATCCCTCACTTGTTTTCCTTTCTGCTCAAAGATGGTGAGCCTCTCAGCTATGATCTGACATCTTCAAATTAAGCAACTTTTGGAAATTTGAGATCGGTGAAATGGTTTATCAATAACCAGTCTTCCTTTTCTGGATTCAATTTCAACAAGAAGAATAATCTACATTCAAGACAGTTTGCTCCAAAGGTTCATAATTACAATCATGTTCTGGCCAAGGCAATTGCAAGAGGAACTGGTCAAATTCTGAAGGCCATCTGCATCAGTGCTTACAACAATAAGGTTTTCTTCTCTTGTTAACTCAATTACATTAGCTTTTTCGGACTAAAACTGCAATTAATTACAAAGACAAAGTTATAAGCATCAAGACAATTGTGTGTGTCAAGAAAAAAGAAAGAAAGACAACCAAATAGTATTTGCTTATACCAATAATTATGGAGAACTTAGTGGTCAGAAATTCACCAACAAAGGAGGACAACGTTCTGTAGTACTTCTGGAGATGTGAGAAATGATCTTGTTGTGGCTAGGAAAAGTGTGAAACAACAACAATAAAAATCAAAAAACGCTCTACAATGAAACTGGACACATAAATAACTGTGTTTACTGCACATGTCAATGAGTAACATTCTCGGTACCTTACCAATCCTATGCACCTCCGTAGCTTACCAGGAGCTTACCAAATGCACCTTATCGTTACATAAACCTGCAAGACATACAAATGGTTAGCCTGTTGCTTAAATAAACCAAATCCTTGAACTTCATCTCACTCTCGGGCTTATCCTGCATTTAAAGGTTAAAAACGTTGCCGTAAAACCTCCACAGCACCGTCGTCCTCCTCCTCTCCACCTTCATCCCCATCAACCTCTCCTTCACCGCACAAACCTTCATCTTCTTCTCCATGCCAAACATCTCCCTCCCCTCCCTCATCCCCTTCTTCATGTCATGGGTGCATCTGTGTCTGCCTCGAATGGTAGTGGTACGAACCCACCTCCATCATCTGCTCCGTTCTCTACAAGCCCAACGGTGGCAGCGCTTCCATGCACGAAGCTTAACACGCTGGAGCTAACCAATGAATGTGACGAGGGAGGAAGGAATGCAGCTATGGAAGTCCAAATAACTCACACACCACAACCTGCCCAACCGGAGCAACACATGCACACCATGCTTGGAACTGGAGACGCCACAGTGTAACCGAATACGCGTTCTTGGAGAAGCTCGAATCGGATACAATAATGTGTTACCGAATACGCCATTAAACGAAGTTCATAGACAAGCTGTAACCGGTTACGGCTCGGTGTAATCGAATACGCCTAAGTTGTTGGAGAAGATAACCGGATACGCAAAGTTGTAATCGAATACGCCTGCAACTCCTTCAGAAAGCTCCAACCGGATACCCTCTTCTTCTTTCCGAATGTACAGCTGTGATCAAGCTCACTTCTTCAACCCCTGCTTCCACGTTTGGTCAGCTTCATCCAGTCCCTCATCATCATCAACGACGTTCTTGCTCCTCCGTCTTCCTCCTCAACTAAATCACCATGCTTCTACTTGCAACAACCACATCAAAATGGAAAGAAAGATTACCTCTCCTCCACAGCTGGTTACTCTTTCGGAATACTTCAACACACACACTCGCGCAAATCTGGTGAAAGTAAACCTCTTCAAACTTGGTTGTCTCTCTATATAAACTTATCCACCAACCACGATCTTATTAATGGTGTGGATGGTTATTGTTTTCAAATTCAAACTTGTTTGCTAGGATTTTCTCCTTTGTAGTCAATGCCATTGAATGGTTATGTCAAACAGGGAATCTCGCCACTGCAATGGGCTGCAAAAGCAATTTCCAAATTAAAGAAATGCATGGGAAGAGGACAGTGCAAACTGGGTCATCACATGGGCAGCCACAGTCCACTTTACTCTTCAAACCACACTACATGGCTTCTTTCTCGTGAAAGCACAGTGCATGTGTTTATTTTTAACTTATTTCATTTGCTTGGAATCGGTTATTAAACATCAGAATCGAATAACGTTCCTAACGTTAATATTTCGATTCATGTATGGAAGCACAAAATGGGAATTATAATGTCTCGTATAGGGCATATCAGTCTTTCTCTGATAAATCATCGCATATTAGCAAATCGTCGCAAATCCACGCAAAAGAACAACGTTGTTTTTCGAAATCCATCCTCGCTTATTCGCGTGAACAGTGAATTCACTCCAAATGAACACAGCAAAAAAATATATTTTAAAATTTCATAAAACCAACCTAATAAGATGATATTTAGACTTTATATATTATAATATAATCATACCTCTTATCAATATAAAATCTTTAAAAATATCATTTAAATTGTAAAATAATTAAATAACAAACTTAAAATCATAAATTTAACTTAAAGTACAGGATAATTCTAAACTTTTTTATCTTTTAATTCATTTTTACCATGTACTTTTTTGAATTAAAGTATAATAACAACTTAATATTTAAGTTATTTAAAATGTGTGCGTAATCAAAATTTTAGAAAAAATAATGTGATGAAGAGTTAGGGCATCATAACACATTTTTAGATTCATTTTGATAGAGATAAAAGTAAAATGGTGATATAAAAGTTTAAAGTTTTATATTTTTGTAAGAAAGAAGAAAGTAAAAGATAAAGAAGGATAATATCAAATAAATGTAAAAAAATTTAGGTAGTTGAAAAAGAATCGTTTTTCTGATAAATTATCCACTAATTCAATGACATGAAACAAATTAAGTGACAGAGATAATAAAACTAATACTTATATAAAAGAAAGACTCTAGGAGACCAACAGCTTATCTAAACCAATACTATCTTGTTACAACAACATTAATTAGACGCAATATATCATTAGAAAATTGAAATTGTTGCCTTCCTAGTGAATCATACGTCTACTTGGTCTAAATATAAAACTACAAATGTAAGCTGAATAGACAATGTCAGACCAAAGGGGAAACTGCAGAAATATAAATACAGGTATTGGTACAAAAGCAATTGCAGAAATGAGGTTAGGAACCCAGTTTACTCCATTGTAATATGTTATAAAGAAGGCACTACTGAATGCTACCATCATGCTAATTATTGAGATCAACAGTGCCAGAAGACCAGACATAAGTTTTAAGGGCAGTGACATAAGAAAATCATCCTCCGCATATCGAGAGACTAGGATAGACAAGAAAATTAGGATCGAAGTTGATGATGAGATCAATGCAATGGAATCTGATAATGCAAATACCAAGAATGCTGCTTCCTGCAAGTAATTGGGAGTTCCACCATTAGCATCATTGATACCACCTGGAACGCTGAATGCAGCGGTGAAAACTCCAGTAGTAATCAGAGTTGAAACAACCATGCATGATTTTGCAGTTCTCTTCATCCAAGACTCTCCTTTCTCCCGCAATTCTTCATGCTCTGCACTGAATACTTGTCGAGGAATATTGCCGAAAGAATTTGGTTCCTCTATGGATGACAGTGGCATTATCTTCTTCACCTCCTGTCACATCAAGATACGCATAATTCAAACTGATGAACTCACATGAATGGGAAATATAAACTTTGAAAACAAACCTCAAACCATGACAGCTCAAGCATCATTTGAAGAGCTGCTCCAGAAACCATATTAAGTTGGTCTGGTGGTGCTTGTTTTGCAGCATAATGAAGTAAATTGTTCCCTTGATCATCTTTGAAAGTTAGAATGAACTCTTTGATAGGGCCTATTTCATGTATCAAATTGAAGATACTAGCATGACGATGCAGGACTGCAATGTGGATTACACTTCGATCCATGGCATCTAGTTCCCATATCAAATCAGGGTAAGTACTCAAGACCACGGACAGAAATTCAAAATTCCCAACTTCTGCAGCTATGAATATTACTTGAGATGGTTCCGAGAGGATATCCATCATCATTTGTTCATCCAGGGAAACAACTATTTCCCACATTCGTTTCACAAGTTTGAGAATAGGAGTCTCCTTATCTGAGAATTATAGAGAGAAAAAAATCACTGAAAACATGATTATGTTGTTCTGAATGGAATTTAATTGTATCATTGTATGTCACTTACAGAAAGGTAGAAGGTGTTTTCTACATCGTGGAGTTTGGCAACCACAACCAGGAGTTCGAGCCAAGACATGCAAACCTGTCAAGTTGTCATCACGTCTGGCATAAGCTAGCGTGTCCTTCTCCTTTAGCATTTCCAGGGCTAAATCTGCAAGATATTACAACTTCTGATCCGATATTTCATACAGAAGTGTTATTAAGGATATATTATGTTTAATTCACATAAGAATTGGCATCACTTTTAATTCTCAGTAACTTCTGTGGATTGCAAATTCTAATGACACATCAACAACATTAATTAAGATAACATCAGTCATCATCAAGTGGGAGATTGGGAGATATGTAGCTGTATTTAATCACAATTCCTTGCAACATCATGATTGTGTAATCAGAACTACACAGTTTAAAACCTTATTAATGTGTGCATGCAAGATTTTATGAACAAAAAATGCTTACCGTAGAGGCCACAGTTTATAGAAAGAAAGAAAACTGTGGTCCAATCGACCTCTTGAAATATTTGTTTGGTTTTAGGAAACAGATGCCATGCCATCTCAGTTCTTCCCAGTAAAACAGCCAAGTGAAGAGGAGTGAAATCTTCTCCACCCCTGATTGTTGGCAAGGATTCATTTTTTCTCTCCATGATCTCAGCAATCTGCACATTCCCAACCGCTGCAGCAAAGCAGAATGCAGTGTTACCCTTGAAGTCTTGCAATTCTAATTCATCAGGCTGCATTAACTTCAGTAGCTCCTCCACAAAGTGAACATGGTTAGCACCCACTGCTATGTGGAGGACTGTGGCCCAACCCTTTGTTATGGCGGATGTAAGCAGCTCCAAATCTTGTTCCAAGATTTTACTCGCTTCTTTCCAGTCACCTTTCAGTGCTGCTTTGTGAAGGGGAACACACTGGCTCAGGTATCTTCCCTTGGCATCTTCTGCAACAAATTCATTTGTAGAAAGGAAATAACTTCAGTCCTATGAATTTTTAGCACTGAGTAATGTTGTTCGTGGAATGTCGAATTCGGGGAAAAAGATAAGTTTCTTCACTTTAGAGGATTTGAAAATTGCAGTGAACTGAATGAGTTTCGTTGAGTAGGCTTTTCAATGCAATTGATGCACCTCTGACTCTGACTAATATAGATTTTTAAAGAAAAAAATCTTTTCAATGTGTGTTTGTGTGTATGTAGAAATACCACAAGTCATTAAACAGATTTGAATTCATGGTTTTTTTTTACTACTTGTTATTTTAGTTATAATAAATATTTTAATATGTATACTTAATTAAATTTGAGTACTTTAATTGAGTTTTTGTTAAAAAATATTATATTAAGTAATCAAAATTTTATAATTTTCTTTTTAGTATTTTTTGTTTGATTTGCTCATATGATGTGATAGATAGTTTCCACAGTCCTTACTTTCTTTCACATCTCCCCATAGAAAAATTTAAAAAAATAACTTAATGAAAAGTTAAGTTGATCATTAATTTGGTTTTTTAGTGAATCTCTGTTAAAATTTTGTTTTACAGAGACTGAAGAATCTTTATACTTTCAATTATGTCTCTGATATCAATTAAAGTGATATGAACATTTTAATTTATATTAATACTACCAACTTGAACAATATGAGAAATAAAGTTCTGAAACTCTACTTATCTTTATATAAAAAAAAACAAAAAAGGATAGTTTCATTTTATAAATTAAATACCAAAAAAAATCATGTGGAAACATGAGCTTTCATTTATTAAAATTAGCATTTTAGAACTTCATTTTCCTTACAGTTCAATAATATAAAGGTTTTGAGCATTAGATAGAATGAAAACTTTTAATGATGAGGGAATTGAAAATATTCAAATATACAATGGATTTAAAACTTAATAAAATTGTTTATTTTTTCCATGTAAAGACACATAAATAATGAAGATACAAATTGATAGTCATGTAATCAAATTGACTGTAAAATCAAATGAAATAACTTACTTGAAATATATAATTTTTTTTGCATAATTAATATAAATAAACCTTTTAAAACGAATTAATTAAAAATATATAAATTATCAAATAATTAAAACTTAATTAAACCTGGTATAACTATTAACGCAATAATATTTTGAATAAAATATATAAATATATTTTCTCTCTTCGTATATATAAATATATATATATACTTTATAAAATACTTATTCAATATTAAGTTTTAAAATAATCAATAGTAGATTTGTATAACAAAATTAAATATAATTTTTAATAAAAAACTTATATATAACACAAAAAATTACTAATTTATTATGTAATATATTTTGTATACAATCACTTTGTTTCCGCCTCGTTCAGTTCTCATTTTCTCTGTTACACCCTTGACATTATATTATTTATTTTAATAGTTCAGTAATTATATAACAATATATTCAAATAGTATACCGTATATTTTATTTTTCATATTATTTTTATTACAGTACTATTTTATTATTATTGTGTGACAGTAGAAAAATAATAGATAAATGAAAAGAGAAAAATGACTGTAAATGTTTATATTAAAATAATCTATATGAAACGATATGAAAATTAATTATATATTAATTTTTAATATACTAAACAACGTATTTCTTATTATATTACCATAAAGAATATAAAACTACTCAAGGGTTGAAAATTATAAGAAAAAAAATTGGAAAATAGAAGGGAGTGAAAGATAAAAGTGCATGCAATTTATACTTATGGCATGTTAACTTAATTCAATCTAATCCAATTAAATGGGATTCAATTTTATTTATAATAGATCAAATTCAAGACATTCCAAACTAATTCATTGTTAGGTTAGGTGAGTAATATGGATGATTCGAAACTCAACCCTTATACATGTGTTATAAACAAACTAATTGTATTATATATACTTTTTAAAATTTTGAACAAATTTATCATGATTTTGACATATTAACTTTTTTGAAATCTTAAGTTATTTTTAAAAGTAATATATTACTTTTAATTATGTTGATATTTGAAAATTATACACTTTTAATTTTTTTTTAAAAAAAGTCTTTTAAAAAAATTAATTCAATTGAAACAACTTAATTCAATTTGTATATGAATGGATTAAGTTGGCTTGAATTTAATATAAGAAAATCATAATTTAATCTGGCCTGAAAATATATGGCAATTGGACCTTATGTTGAAGCAGTCAGACCCATAACACTAAGGGCACTATGACCTTAGGAAAGACTTTTCAGATCTGAGTTCATTATCTCAGCTTCTCATTCTCTCTCTAAAAAGCTTGTTCCTCCATTTCTCTTTGCCTTCTCTCTACCTTTCTCTCACGTTTAGTGGTTGCATGTTGGATTAGGTGGTGCTCAAGTGACTGCGACGTAGAGACCTTCGCAACCATCCGAATAGATTTTCCATTCTTTAGCGGGTAAGTAGCTCTTCACTGTTCTCCGCTGTTTGGGACCTAGGGCAAGTTGCATGTGCCTAGTGTACCCTCCTTTCCTCCGTTCATTCTAGCTCTAAGAGCTGTTCTTGATCGCCTCATTGCGGGTTGTAGGGTATTGTCTAGATTATTCGCGTGTGGGGTACTAGAGCTGCGGGTCTTTGAGTTGAGCAAAGAAGTTTCAAGGTAAGGGGAGCTAGAATGTTTCTTCAATTGGTTGCATGAACCGTATGTTGAGTTTTGTATTGCTGTATTGTTGATATTGTGTTTTGATTTGGAAAGACTTAGTTGCATGTGTTGGGTTGAATGACTGTGAAATTGGATTGTGATGTATGTAAACTGTTTTGAGATGTATTTAAATTCTATAATGTCTATGTTGATGCGTTTGGGCTGAGAGACATGTTGTAACAGTGAATGGACGAAAAAATTGGAATTCTGTAAGGGTTTTGGGTCATTTGAGGGGAAGTGAGGTAGTGATTTTGGGAAGTAAGGGTTCTGGGCACATTTGGGCTGTTGGGACATCTTAGGCAAGTCATTTGTGACCTGTTAGGATCATAAAACTAGACTAGAACATGTTAGAAGTGATAAAATCGAAATTGGGTCCTTAAGTTGTGGAAATTGATGTTTCAAAAGACAAAACTTGATCTTAATCACTTTAGAATGGTAGTAGGAATGTTCAGAATCATTTAGATGAGTTTAATTAAGTATAAAACAAGAATTAAGGGTGTTAAAAGTTAGTAAAAATGGTTAGCAATGGTTGTGTTAGGTGTTGTTCATAATTCTGCAGAAATTCTGCAGAATTATGCAGTTTCGCGACTGATAACCGTTCGGCCATGCGCTGTTGAGCGTTCGGTCTTAGCGTTCGGTCGTAATAGCGTTCGGTCTTAGTGCTCGGTCTTAAGTGGAGTTCAGCCTTAGTGCTCGGTCTTGTTGGCGTTCAGCCTTAGTGCTCGGTCTTGTTAGCGTTCGGTCTTAGTGCTCAGTCTTAAGTAGAGTTCGGCCTCAGTGCTCGGTCTTAAGTAGAGTTCGGCCTCAGTGCTCGGTCTTAAGTAGAGTTCGGCCTTAGTGCTCGGTCTTAAGTAGAGTTCGGCGTTTGTGCTCGGTCTTAGGTAGCGTTCAGTCTTGATAGGGCTCGATCTCAGTTAGCGTTCGGTCTCTATGGTAGCGTTTGGTCTTTATAGTGCTCGGTCTCAGGTAGCGTTCAGTCTCTTAAGGAGAGTTCGGTCTCTTAGGTAGCGTTCGGTCTTAGTGGGTGGTCTTGGTAGCATTCAGTTTTAGTGGATGGTCTCTTAAGTAGCGTTCGGTCTTAGTGGGTGGTCTTAGTAGCGTTCAGTCTTAGTGGATGGTCTCTTAAGTAGCGTTCGGTCTTAGTGGGTGGTCTTGGTAGCGTTCAGTGTTAGTGGATGGTCTCTTAAGTAGCGTACGGTCTTAGTAGGTGGTCTTGGTAGCGTTCGGTCTTAGTGGATGGTCTCTTAAGTAGCGTTCGGTCTTAGTGGGTGGTCTTGGTAGCGTTCAGTCTCTTAAGTAGCATTCAGTCTCTTAAGTAGCGTTCGGTCTCAGGTAGCGTTCAGTCTCTTAGGTAGCGTTCGGTCTCTCTTAGTGAGCGGTCCTGAATAGTGTTCGGTCACTTCTTCAGTCTTACCATGTATGGACCGTTCAGTCCTGTCCTTTGGGAAGTGAGATACCGTTCGGTCTCCACCATTCACAGGGTGTTCGGTCTTGCCCTTTAGGTGTTGATGTTTTCTGTTCGGCCTATATTCCTATTTATTCTAGTATGCTATTTTACTTAATTGTTCCAGTTGCTTTAAGGGTTTATGTGTAACATGTTGGTGTTAAAGGGGAAAGTATTAGTATTGGACGTAATTCCATGATCCTCAAGGGGGATACATGGTGGTGCCCTTTCAGTGTGTTTAGAATGATTTGCATGATAGCTCAGTCTTGGGGGGTTTTCTGACGCTCCAATGGTCTTTCATTCTCAAGTAGAGAGGATTGATCCATGTGGTGAGGAGTAGCTGGAGGTCCTAGTCTTGGGTGCTTCCAGTATAGCCCAAGGTGAGTGATAACGGACTAACCTCGTAAGTGTGGTAGGGTGAAACTCATTGGCAATGACTTTGCAAAGCAGTAGAAGCCACCACGAGTGCATAACCCGCCATAGCTCAGCAATCATTCTAAGTCCGGACGAGTCAAACTTAAGTGCAACAAGTCATGTGTGTGTAGTGTATTGTATCTATCTTTACTTGCATGTTGCCTGTGACTGCTATAAAACGATTTTTATATCTAGCTCACCCTTGCTTGTGTGTTTGTGTTGCTTGGGTATGCTTTTCTTTTGCAATGATCATCCACTTGGATGTGAGCAGAGGTGGATGAGGTGCCTCTAGAGTAGGCTTTGGAGGAAGACGATGCTGCTGCTTAGTCTCCTTAGGATTCTCTTAATATTTCTTGTATTTTGAATTACTATTTAGTTGTTGAGGATTTTCCCGGTGATTTCTATCCTTTTGAAATACTCTATTTGCGTTTAAGTTTTAAATTATGTCTCATTTTGGGATGACTGTAAGGTTAACTACTTTATTTACAATATACTCTAACTGTTCTTTTTTATTTATATGTGGATTTACTATGTTATATGCTTCTATATAATCTGGAATGTTAGATAATCTAATATATTTTTATTGAATTGAAAAATAAATTTGTTCTTTAATTTAATATATAAAATGTTAAAAATTATATGTTGACTAAATGCAAAACAATTTCATAATAATATATAAGTGAGTAGAATTTAAAATTCACTTTTTAATATATCATAATCATGATTTAAATTCTACTTTAATGCAATTTATTATTTAATTATTATGGAATTATTTATTGCTGTCTAGTCCTATAAAATATAAATATTTTAAATTTGACCTTATAAAAATGTGTATATATGTATATTTAACATTTGTGAATGAAAAAATTTGAAGGGAGAAAGAGGTTACGAGAGGAGACTAGATGAAGGAGAGGTCTCCTAAACTGTGCTGAAGCAACCCTCTGAAGTAGTTGTTCTGGGACACCTACTGACTCTGCTGTAGCCATTTCTCTGTCAACAAAACACACATTATACACTATTCTTCACTATCTACTCAGCAACACCAATATGCATCACACTGCTTACATCAATAATGCCCAATGTTAACTCAAATTTAAGCCTAATCACAAGCAATTCTACTGTATAATTATCTTTTGCTCAATTCAACCATTCTGCATAAACTAATTTACACACTTCCTTATATAAAATTGAAATAACAGTCAAATTTATTCGTGAGATTTTTCTTTGTTTTATGGGTATATGAAAGTCTTTACAAAAGGTCTTCGCAAACTTTTAGCAGGTTATTTCCCACTGCTTTCTTCTGTTATCTGAAATAGGAAATTTTTCTTTCTAGTGTTCTTCAGATTTGGTTTTTAATCTTATTCCATGAGCACGGCACAACAGAAGATATATAGATAGGAACAGAGAAAAACAAATTGAGAGAAGCAGTGAGGAGTAAGATTTGATTACCTTGAAAGAAAAATGTTGAGAATTTCTCCAATTTTCCATGCTTAGCCTCCCAGCATGATTGCCCTCTTTTTGCTCTGCAAAAGAAGAAGCAGAGAAAGAAGAAAGAGAAAGTTTTAGAGAAGTAGTGCAGTCATCTTGGTGAAGTCAATGATAAATTATTGCTGAATAGTACTTTTATAGAGTGGGAGCACGATATTTATCAATCAAACAACATTTTCTTCACATGCTTTACTTTTAAGTCAATTTAATATAATCCCTAGCTTAAGTCACCATAACAGGATGGCTTTATGAGAAGAGATTTCTATATTATTTACATACTATAATTTTCTTCCATTTTTAAATAATGTAAAATCTTCAACATATTTTTATTGTAAAATGATTATCTTCAACATAAACTTAATTAGGATAAAATTAAATGGAATAACCTTTTTCTTCTCACGGTAAAATGAATTGTTTTCTGTAAATATATTTTATTATATATTATTGATTTTTTTAAAAGATCACAAAATGAATCAGTATCTATTATAATATAAGAAAAAAAAATACTAGGAAATATTTCCCCCATAGACATCTACTTTCGTATATATACAAAAATACATATACAATGATATTGCCTGTGAAAATCACTATGATACAATTTGTAAGGGTAAATTCTCATCAATTAAAAGTTTAACATATAGTTAGTGAAAATCTAACGCTAGGACATCAACATCATCATTTAAAATTTAACAACACCAATCCATATCAATTACGTTAAATCATCACTCAAATCTAAATCATTTATTAAGACTTAAAATGATTTAAACTAGATTCCGAAATACCACACATTAAATCAAATATAATTGCTAGTAATGTACTTTATCATAAATTTATTTCTTTCTTAATTCAAAATCAACAACAATATTTCTTTTATCACAAAATTATCATCCTTATCCTAAAATCACTATGATAAGGTTAATTTTTTTGTCCTTTAACTCACAGTAATATTTATACCGATTTCGAGCTAGGAATCTCCTTTGACTTTTACCACCTAAATTACATTTTTTAAATAAGTATAAAAGTTTAGTAGGGTCACAACAACTATACTCTTTAGATTCCAACTCAATACAATAAGTATCAAATATTTCTCCTTAAAAATGACCATATTAATAAAATGCGTACAATAATATATATATATATATATATATATATATATATATATATATATATATATATATATATATATATATATATATATATATATATATATATATATATATATATATATACCATTCATTCTCTATTGTTTCACTTTACGAACCAATTACAAATTTTTCATATATCACCAACAGTTTCAACAAAAAGATCATTATAATTTCAATTGGTTCTATACATTCTCACACAATCATTCGGAAACATATATTAGAAATCATACAAAAATGTCTCTTTTGGAAATAACTAGTTCTCATTCCTTAAAAAAAAATTTTGGGACATTAGAAATAAAATTGTAGCTTCCACAAAATTTCAAAAATTATATTCTTACATTCAAATTAAAGATAATTGAGTCAAAAACATAATGTAAAAAAGAACAAACATAATTGAACAACTGTAAAAAAGTTATACACTGAGCAAAAAACACAAGTCAAAGCTATCAACAACCAAATCTAGAGGAACCTTACAAGGAAAATTGTTCTCACTACAAACTTCTAATTCAAGATCTGACCGATCAAAATAAATAAATATGTGTCTAAAATTCACTTTTAAAATTTCAATTCAATCTAACAAGTAACAAAACGAGAATCTTACTTTTTTCGAGATGAGTCTGACCATGAAACGAGATGTCGCCCAAGTGAAAATTTAGTCTCTAAGTAACAATTTTATCACTTGGGCGACAATTTTATCACTTATGCGCAGAAGCTTTGCTAAGTTACAGTATCATTCTCGTTTAAGCAAGAATGATGTTACTTGAGCGAGATCTGTCTCACTTGAGCGAATGTTTACTTGTTTGAACGAGAGTTTGATAGAAAATGAGTTAAGTTAATATTTTCGCTTGAATGAAAATTTGCTTAATTGAACGGGAATTTGAGAAAAATACACCAAAATTGTACATCATATATCAATTATATGATTCACATTCTCATCATCAATATAATTTACTTAGAAAACACAAACAAATACATGTACAGCAATTCATCATTAGACTAGAAAACAACAAAATTAATTCAATCTGACCAAATCACAAATCATAAATTATATTAATATTTGGAACTTATAAAAATTAATAAGATTCTCTTACTATTAACATTAGCACAACTATATAAAAAAGTTTAATCACAAAATAATAATGTTATTTTAAAACAACTAATTGATTCTATCACATCTACGTACAACAAATCAATATTTAAAGTTTATAAAAATAAATAAACTCTCTTTTTAAAATTCATAAAAATAAATAAACTCTCGTTACCTGGATTATCAAGTAAACAAAATGTTGAATTTTGAGAAGCTAAATATCGAGATCTCCATGTTATAAGTATAAGCATTATGCATGAGACAACTTTGGTGTGGGCAAGTTTTTGCAGGACTACCCAACTCCCATTTCTTTGTTCTTCAAGTGAGTGGGTTTCTCCATGTTGAATTGGCTTATGTGCATAAATGATGTGGAAATTTCTCTTAGAAGTATAATTAAGTTATTTTATTTTAATATTATTTTTAAATACCAATTATTTTAGATTAAATTTTTTATTTTCTTATCAGATGATCAATTATATATATACGGTAAGTTCATTAATTAAAATAAAAGAAAATATGCTTTTATTTAAGTATTCTTTCAAAAATTAAATTTATTCTATATTAAAAATCTAAATGAGGAACTTAATTATGATTAATATGAAGATAGAGGGTATTACAATTTTGAACATTCAAAATTTTAGATTGTTCAATGTTTTAATATAAATTAAATTTTTCATGATTGTTAAGCATTGAAAATCTAATGATGTAATATAAATACATTATACTTTAATCTCGAAATAAAAACAAAAGTTAAAGCTTCGTCCATATAATTGTGAGCACGAATATTTTGCTACTATAATAACACTAACTACTGTAACAAGAATAGGAGAAAAACAAAAGATAGAAAAGTAAGAAAAATATTTAAAAGAGTACTTCTCAAATTAAGATTATGCTAATGATTTTTAGATATGATACTTTTATTTTGAAAAAAAACAATTTTTCATTTGAGAGAATAAAAACACCATTTTTTTAAATTTGAGAAATAAAAATAAAATTTGATCTAAATTTTAGAAAATAAATATAAAAAGTTTGAGTTTAAAAAACATATATAAACCTACATTAATTATAATAAAAATTTTGTAACTTCTAAAGCAGAAGAAAAAAAATATTAAAAAATTGCAGGCTGTGGGGTTCGAACCCACGCGCACTTATGTGCAGAAGATCTTAAGTCTTCCCCCTTAACCACTCGGGCAAACCTGCTTTTTTTATTTTAATTTGCATTCTATTATTAAATCTATTAAATAATATAAATATCAATTATTAAATGTTTATTGATATACTAGTAGTAGTGTCAGCTTTCTTCAAGGTTGACCATATCTTACGTTTTAACTTTTATATCTTTTTTCAATAGATTTTTTTTTCTTAAAAATTTGAAATTTAACTTTTCAATTATCTAAAACAACATTACAAAATTCAAACATGAAACTAAAAACAATTAAACACAAGGTTATTCAAACGGAAAAGTCATAATTAAATAATATTATAAACATATTTATTCTTACATCTAAATTATACAATGTAATTATTTACATTAGATAGTTAATTACCATATGGATAACTAGGACTCTAATCAATGTGATGAACAATTCCTGTATCATATGTTCAAATTTCCGAAACAGTTATAGTAACTTATGTTTATTTGTTATGCAATTTTAAATTACGAGGATATCTGTTATAAACCATTTTTTTAATTTAAATCTATTTACATTTAAATTTTTAATTATTTTTAAAGAAATATCTCTATTGTAAAATAAAAAAGGTATAAATATGTGGAATCAACCCTTTTAGTATTATTTTAACGAAAAAATGTAACTGGGTTTGGTACTATAGTAGATGTACTATTATTTTAAATATTATGAACCTATAATCCATTTTGTTTTAATCTTCAGATAAGTTAATATTTACCTTATATATAAATACTTTTACAAATAGCTGTGGGATATAATACATGTTCAATAAGTGACGAGACTTTCTCAATTCGAGTTCAAATATCTTTTGATCAACCGGGCTTCTTACTGCATCCTACAAATTTCTTTCTGCACCCCAAACTTCTCCATATCCCTAAGTTACTCTTAGCAACTTTTAACTTTGATTTTGACTAGGGTTTGACACCCCCGTTTGCACGCTTCATCCTTCGCCTGTACCTTCTTCATTCCACTTGTACTTTCAAAAATTGAATTTTGAAATCTAATAAATAAAAAACTAAACATAAAACTAAATTTTAAAATTCAATAAATAAAAAAACTCTACGTATAATCATATTTCGAAATCTAATAAATAAAAATATCTAGAACCGGATTTCACATCCAGTTTTTGAAAATCCAAAATCAAATTTCAAGATCTGAAAAAAAAAATTCATGCTTATATTTAATAATTTGGGAAAATCTAAAATTAGATTACGAAATACGAAAAAATCTAGAACCAAATTTTGAAATTTGAAAAATTCATAATTGAATTTAAAAATCTAATTTCTAAAAGTTCAGAACTAGATTTCGAAATTTGAAAAAATTTATAATTGAATTTTAAAAGTCAAGAAAATTCAGAATTAGATTTCAAAATTCTGAAAAATCCAAAACTAAATTTCAAAATTTGGAAAATCTAGAACCAGATTTTAAAACCCCCCGCTAAATGTAGAACTGGATTTCCGAATCCAGAAATCCAAAACGGATTTTGAAATCCAATTTCTAAATATTCAGAATCAGATTTAAAAATCCAGAAAATTCCAAAAATGAATTTTCAAATTCGAGAAATCCAAAACCAAATTTTGAAATTTGGAAAAATCAGAGAAAATATATAAACTAGATTCAAAACGAGAGAAAAATTCATTTTTGAAATCTGAAAAAATTCAAAATCAAATTTTGAAATCTGGAAAAATCAGAGAAAATATATAAACTAGATTCAAAATCAGAGAAAAATACATTATCGAATTTTAAAATCCAAGAATTCCGAAACTTGATTTTGAAATCAAGGAAATATATATAATCTATAGGCTTAGCTCAGTAAAATTTAGGGGTACATAAGAAAAACATAGAAATCCCCACCTTTATTCACCTTAAAATTTGTTGGCCCAATACTCATTATACAAAGAATTTCTCCCTGCACCCTGTTTTCTTTATGCACCTATACTTTTTTAAAATTTCACATATTCCGTGATTAAATTCTAGTTTTTGATTGTATAATCCGTAGATATTTGGATTACGTGATCCATATTCGAAAATATTAATTTTACTTTGAATTATTCAATCCATAATGCATTATTTTTTAAATGTCTTCCGGATTCTAAAATTCGTGACAATTTTGATTTTCTTTCTGCCAATGACTTTTTCCCTCACCTAATGTACCAGCACAACAACGCCCATTCGTAGTTGCGAGAATAAAAGATTCAAAGAAAATATTGAATTGTTAAAATGAAAAAAAAAATTATTTGACATATCTAAATATTTTACAACGTTATATTTATTTTCTACTTTCTTTTCTTAAAAGAATACAAAATTTTATACTTTTATGACCATTTTACTATTATACTATTACGTGTTAAATGAATGAAAAGTATGTAATAATTAATTTACTCAATTAAAAAAGAAGATATGTTGTCCATCTTAGCCTTAGCTTTACCGCATCCCTTACCTCTCTGTTTCCAACCTCCCATTGCTTCTTGCCACCTATTTGATTTATCCTAAAAATATAAATATATTTTTATATTATTTTTTTATTCTTAATTCTTTTATAATTTGTATTTATTTGATTATTTAAGAAATTATTAAAAAATAACCTAGGTTTAAAATATTACTTTTTTTAAACTATTTTTTCATTTATTTTAAACTTTCTAACTAATTATTTCACTATTTTATCCACTTAGTTTGTTATTAAACTTATTTACCGTAAAAATAAAAATATATTTCAACTCTATCATTTAATATTTAATAATATATTATTTTAATTATTAAATTACGTTTTTAGTTTTCCAAATTTAAGATATTTATATCAACTTCTAAAATGTTAATTATGTCTTAAATTCAAATTCTATTGATTTAATTGATGCATCTCTAAAAATTATTTTAAGAATTACTTATTTTTAAAATAGATAAATAAATATTTTTTTATTGTGTCATTTAATAAATTATTAAAGAATGACTTATATTTAAAGTATTAATTTTTTATATTTTTTTTATTTTTTATTTCTAACTATTTTGTCATGTAATAAAATTCAATTTAGAATAATATATTTAGCTTTTTCTATTAAAAAAGTATTATTTTAAAAAATATTTATTAATAGGTTTAATCATTATAAAAATCCCATTTTTGTTTTGAAAAAATAGTTGTTTCTAATTTTTTTTGTCTAAATTTAGTCTCTAAATTGAAAAAATTGATGCAATCCGACCTTTGTTGTTAAATTCATTAAACGAGGTTAGGAGATAATGAGGTGTACATGTAAAGAGATCACGAGATGGACGTGTATAATGGATACGTGACATTTGACCTTGACCTTGACCTTCACACATACAAGATTCGAACCATCACTATTGGAGCCACTACTATCGACAATTAACCACAATGTCATCTTCACCACCTACTCACGCAACCCATGCTCGAATTCGTAAAACCAAATCATGAATCCACCTCGTGATAGCATTTTTGTTCCACTATTGAATCCTAATTTGCAAAACCTAAATTGCAGATATGAAAAAATTGCACAACTATGGAAACTCCTCGATGTGCCATCTCAGTGATGATAATGTTAAATATTACCATTACCTAAGCATCATTTCAGTAGCAAAATCAACTCTTCTTTAGCTTATTACTTGCTTAAATCCTCTCTTTTATCTTGCTTTAGTGTTTACTTATATTTTGGGTTACATTACCTAAATAATACTCTAATCCCCTATTTTTGATCCATTTTGATTTTAGGAAGATCCTCCATTACATCGAAGAGTCTCGACCAACCACAAAAGCAAGTAAATTTGCACAGAATTGAAGGAATCAGAATACCAGAACGAGTGACACTAAGCGCCACCCATTGATGAAGAACAAGTATTGATTCAAGTAAGCCTGGTGCGGAGCGCCCAGGACAGCGTTGAGCGCTGCATTTTGCGAAAGTTGTGCCCAGGGCGCTAACAACCCAACGTTGGGCGGCCAATCTCCAGAAAGTCGGCGGTGCTGATGTGCCAGATCTGGTCTATTTAAGTCAGAAACACGAAGAGAAATGGGTCTTTGGTGGTTTGGAGGTGCGATTTCACTCGGAGGAAAGCTTGAAAGGCTGCTAGGGTTTGTGGGAAGACTCTCATCTTGTTGGGGTTAGTTGTAGCCTTTGAATTCTTGTGTAATTGTTGAATGATTTGAAGATATAAATGCTTTTTCTATCAATTACTAGTATTCTTGTTTCCAATCTTAAAGCTTGCATGTAATAGGAATGTTCATGACTTGATTTTGGGGTTTCATAGGTTATGGAAACGTAAGATGGAACCTAGAACTAAAACAAGAGTGATAACTTCCCAATTTTGCCACTCTTTCTGTGCTTAGGAGTCCATTTTAGTTTCTTATTGGGTAGAATTAGGCTAGTTTTAGGATTTTTCTTTATATTTGTAGTTTTGTAAAATTGTGGTTAAAATTAAGGTTTTAGGAGTAATTTTTACTGTTTGTAAATAATTAAGATATTAATACTTTTTTAGAAAATATTTTGATAAAAATTCTCTCTTTTTACTTGTTAAATTTCCTTTACTTTCTTTAATTTTTGTACTGATTTTTCTTTGTTGCATAAATATTGGGTTGAATGGATTAAACTTGGGCTGTTGTTGTTGATGCATTTATATTGGGCCTCAGCCTTGGACAGATGGAATAAAACTGGGCTGCTGCCACACTTGAGAATGGGCTGCTGGATGCTACTCTGCTGCAGATATTGTTTGGGCCGCTTGTGCACTAGATTCTGGGCAGCTGGGTTGGGTTCCCACTTATTGAAGTGCAGCTGCTACCTTACTTGGGCTCCAATTAGTGAAACTACAGCGTTTTGATTATTGATGTGGTGCGTTTTTGTGGCGTTGTTGCTGTTATGGGGAGTAAAGCTCGAAGACATGCTTCATTCTAGAGAAAAACACCCAAAAGCTAGGGCTTGTGTGAGAAAGAGAGGAGAAGACGAAGTCGCAATCTTGCCCGGGGAAGAAGCTGACTGGAGCTGAACGAAGAGAAGATGATCGAAGGGCTGAGATGCATAGATTGCGAGAAAAGAAGACAAATCGTTGGATCGTTAAAGCGAAGCGTCGAAGGTTCTCAACTTATCTTCCCTTTCCCCTTTCTTCCTTGTTCATTGTTTTCTGACCCTATATAAAGGGATGTAAATAGCTTTTGAAAAAGGTATCGAGTGGAGGGTGACAGACTTCGCTCTGGAGGATTGTAACGCGGAGGGTGATAGACTCCGCGAGGGTAACACACTTATTTTTTTTAGCATTTACCTTTCTGAATATATTTTGGATTGTTCCAGCTTTAGTATATACGTTCTGTTTACTTCTTTTCTTTAAATAGGTTTTGTTTTTAATTTGATTCTTTTCATTTTAAATTTCATTATTTCATTTCTTTGTCCCCACCTAGTTAGTAGTTTAGATAGTAAATAAATAAAACAAGCTCTAACTCTACATTTTGAAACTTAACAAATTGAGTCCTTGGAGTGATATTCTGATCATCCCTATATTACATTAGTGGGGACCAGACTTTGTTCTGCTTAAACGACTAAAAGGCAGTTTAACAAAGAGTCCTTGTGGTTCATTGATTCTAAGGATGGAAGATGATTCACATGTTATCTTAAGATCCTAGTTCTTAATGGGGTTTTGCTTGTTAATTAATCAGTGGATTGGTAGTTAATAGATAAAAACTAGGCTCTTTCATCTAAGGGATTAAGGCTAGAGTAATTTTGTGGATTTAATTTAGTAATTCGATGGAGAGGAGATGAAATTGTGCATGCACAGTAATTTTGTGGATTTAATTTATTAATTTGATGGAGAGGAAATGAAATTGTGTATGCTCAAGGTGAATTGATGAATCCTAACCTTAGCAATGTCATTTCATATCATTCTTACTTTATTTCCTTCTTAAGTGTCTTCTAACACCAAAGTCCAAACTTGTATAGTTGAAATTTCATCTTCTTTGCACTTATTTTTCAATTGATATGTTGTTATTGAGTCTATATGAGTTGTTAATAATACAATTAACTAGTATTACACGAGTCTCTTCGGAAATGATAATTGGTCTTACCATTTTATATTACTTGAACAAGGGATGACAACGGGTCGGGTCGGACACGGATAGTGCCTACCCACAACCTGATCCGTCGCAAAAAATTGTACCCGCTACCTGCACGGATATCTGTTTAGAAAATACCTGCGGGTATTTTAAAACTCACGGGTACCCACAAAAAATAAAAAAAAATATTTTATACATTTTTAAAATAAAATTTAAATAAAAATACAATATATATATAATATAATATAAATCAAATTATATAAAATTTAATTTTAATTAAATTTAACCTAATAAAATATAATTTTATTTTAATTAAAATTAAAATTAATTAAAAAATATATAAATTAATTTTATTTATTTATTTTTTGCGGGTAATGGGTACCCGGAGGTCGGATAGTATACTACCCGTACTCGACCTGTTTAGAAGCGGGTATTAAAATACCCGCTGCCCATTACCTGCAGATAATAAATATCCGTAGATAGTAACTATCTGTCACGAATTTTATCCATGAATATCCGTGTCCGTAGATTTTTTGGTCATCCCTAACTTAAATGATTTGGTACACTTGCGAATGAGATCACACGTGCCACCAAAAACATAAACCATGTTCGAAATCATGAAACCGAAATCATGAAACCAAAATCACAAATCCAACTTCACTGCACCATAAATCAGCCGAGGTATATCAATTTCTTTCGACCACGGTCACCCATTGATGCGAAATCCATGCATCTACAACAAAACAGAGCCAGCACCAATACAAATTTATCTCGCGAGTAGTCCAAATCGCAACTAATCCACGGAACACCTCGTGACAGCCATAGTTCTTCCATGTCGTTAGTCACCATGACACCACTATTCAACGTGCCACCACCGTCACTTTGACGCCACCATCACCCATTCACGATAACAACAACCACATATCTTCGTCGTTCATCCCACCAACACAATCCACCGTGAATAGCAAAAATCGTCGCCACGTTCATCGCGAGCACAAAGCCACAACAAGATCTCCTTTAAAATACAAAGCTTCCACTTATGAATTTGGCCACGCCACCTTCTTTGCACCACAAACCTGCCAGATTTTCTTCACCACCATGTGAAATCACGAGCACCATGTTCGACCTTCACAACGAAAACTCTCCATTCATTTCAACATCAAATACCATATATACATGTCCACCCGATCATCTCCTAACTTTGTTTTAGCCAAATTAATGGTAAAGGTAGGATTGTATCAATTTTTTCAAATTAAAGATTTAATTGACAAAAAATAATTAGAAAGAACGATTTATGATTTTGAACCAAAAGTAAGGACCACAATAATAATTAAATCTTATTAATATTAGAAAGTGTTTTCATTATCATATAAAATATTGTCTCTCTTAAGAGTTATTTTACTCTTTTATCTATTTTATTTGTTTTGAAACTGATTTACTAAAAACAATAGAAATATAGTTTTAAATAGCACTATTAATTTCTTAAATTTTAAACCTTCATTTCAATTTCCAAGTCAATTATAAAGTTGAAGTTTTTCTTCGTTACTCAGCAATGACTAAAAATTATTTTAAGAATTAGTTAATAATAAATAATTACTTCTTTTATATCTATATGCAAATTTTAATTACAAGTTCTAGTATAATTTCAATATATTTATTATTTAATAATAATTTATATTTAAAATATTAATTTTTTATACTATTTTTTTATTTTTATTTTATCCTTTTATTATTTCTAATTACTTAATAATTTAATAAATTATTAAAGAAGAACTTGTTACTTGCATTAATTTTTTATATTATTTTTTATTTTAAATTTTATCATTTAATACTAATTATCTTAAAATGTACTACATTAGTATTTATATTATCATTAATATCCATGTCTATGAATATATAATTATATATTATTTAGACGAGTTTAACTACATACACTAGACGAATATAACAAAAATATTAAATAAAAATAACTTATATTAAAAATATTAATTATCTTTTCTATACTATTTTTTAACTTTTAATTCTACCATTTTATAATTTTCTAATTTCTAATTACTTGGTCTTTTAATAAAATAAAATTTAGAAAGTTTAACAACAAATTTATCCATACAATCAGTAGACAAATATAGCCAAAAACATTAAACGAGATATTTCATACATTGATTACACAAGTCTTGGAATACTCATTAGAAAAGTTTGTCTAAACACTTATTAGACGAGTCTAATAACAACATATAATGGTAAGATGACCTTATCAATATACATTAGACAGATTTATCTATACACAACTTAGACAAGTCTATTAATACAATACAAGTTTGTCCATTCATTAATTGAATAAGTCTTGTAGTACACATTATATGAGTGTGTCCATATATTTATGAGACAAGTCTAACAATGCATATAAAGGTTTGTCAATCATTAATTAGATGAATTTAAGAATACACATTATACATGTCTTTTCATAACTTATTAGGCGAGTATTGCAAAAAATATTATACAAGTTTAACAATACAGATTACACAAGACTATAGATACACTAATCAGAAGAGTATAAAAAAATATATTAGACGAGTCATTCCATACGTTGGTTAGATTCCATTATGACTTGTTTAGACCTTTAGTTTACATAATTTGGTGTTAGAAGGTGTAATTATGAGTTTGGGTACTTTTGGAGATGTCAAATGGTTTAAAGCACATATTCTTTGGTTTAATGATAAAGGGGTACTTAGTTTTATCTATAAGTGTGTTTTCACATCAATTTTAATGTTTAAATAACCAATTTGATCAGTTGTATAATACTAGGTGCATAAAAACCATAAAAATAGGGTGTTGTCATCTGATATGGCATTGAGGGGTAGTTTTCTAGCATTGAACGCCATGTTCCTATGGTGAGTTTTGAGTTTATTTCTTTTATGTTTTTGTGAATAATAATTATATTGATGATTTAATATATGTTTGGTCTATAGGGATCATGTAAGTCTTCCTGGCAAAGGGTATTCAAGTAAGCAAGTCTCGTTAAGATGAACGACGGTTGGAAAAGGCTACTCGTGGTTGTGGTTGGTTGGGAATGCTTCTGTTGGAGGGGGAGTGTACCTATGTGAAAGGGACTCACCCTTGAGGGGCAAATTGTTGGGAATCCAAGTGTGAGTCTAAGTCCCACATTGGATAAAAATGAGAAAGTAGAGCACTATATAAAGATGAAAGACTCATTAACCCATTGCGTTAAGGTTTTGGATAGAGAGTGGTGATAATCTTTTATGTGGTTGAGCTCAGTTCTCATTGGTATTTGTGTCTCCCCAGTGAACCCCCTATTTGTTCGACCCAACATTAAGCAGGAGGTCCTAGCCGATGGGCTTTACCTTGGCCAAATGCATTGTTTAACGGATTAACCATGTGCGGTAGCTTGGGGGCTCAACTGTTTCACTACTATAAGTGCATGAACCATTGTAACTCGACATTTATACTATATTCGGATGATCAAGTTTAGGTCTATGACATTTGTTGGTTTCTTTTTATCATTAACTTATCCTTGTTTTGGTGTTATTTGTTTGTGTTTTGTTTTCTTTTGCAATTATCACCTTAATTGGTGTGAGCTTAGGAGAACATCTTTCTAGTTGTTTTTCACACAAGGTTAAGGGTGAATCAACAGAATAAATAGGTTTTTGTTATCCAAGTGTAAAATCTTCTAAATCTCAAGTTTCTTATAATTTATATTTTTGTAACATTTTATTTTAATAGTTTTATACTATTAAAATAGGATGTAACAATTACAATATTTTATTATGATAAATTTTTTTATTTTCATAATTACAATATATTTAAATTATCTTATTTATTATAATGATTCTTCAAATTCTTTATTCCCAATTAATTTATAAACATTAAATTAAGTATATTTTTTAAATTTATATTCACATGGATTTATAAAAATTTATAAATTTTTAATAAAATAATTTATTATAAATAAATATACAAATTTATAAAACTTGAGAAAATATTATTAAGAATTGGTTTTTCAAAAAATAAAATTTCAAGAGAAAAAACCTACAAAATTATAAGAAAAAACATAATAAAAATTCAGTCTTTCGTAAAAAAAATTGTACTTAAAATGTAATTTAAGAAAAATAATTTGAAGTCTACTTACGTTAATAAAATATAAAAATGTTCTCTCTCTCTCTCTCTCTCTCTCTCTCTCTCTCTCTCTCTCTCTCTCTCTCTCTCTATATATATATATATATATATATATATATATATATATATATATATATATATATATATATATATATATATATATAAATGAGTCATGAATCTGTCAAGACTAGTTAAGTTGTAAAACCTAAAGTCTAGCCCTATTGATTAAATATGCTTTTTGAAAGCTTAAACTTGATCTTTCTAATAAATAAGTCAAACCAAATCATGGCCTTTGGTGATTCAGGCATACTATACGTTATATACACTTTAATACATAATTCCTTTAAATTATAACAACTACTATTCTTTCTTAAACCCTAATATTAATATCTACTTATAAAAAGTCTAAAATTTTATTGATATACAATATTAATATTGAGCACTAAAACTGTATTATGATATGAAAAATTGGATTTAAGAGAGAAAAAATAAAAAATCAACCAGAAAATCAAAATTAAACATTAGAGCATCAAGAAAAAATAATATCCTAAATTTATAATACAATATTTTCTGATATAATATTTTAAACCGTATTGTTATTATATGATTTAAATATTTTATTACTTTGAAACATAGCTATTTAATTGATATATAAAAAAAACATAAAATATCTTTTTATTTAATCAAGACATTAATAAGAAGAAGAGCACGACGATTATGAGAGCAGAACAAAAGAAAATTAATGAAAACAAACATACTATATAAAATTCACAAAGAAGAAGAAGACTATGAGAGCAACAACAATAAAAAAAATAATCAAAAAAATTATATTATAAAAAATTCAGAAAAATACCTAAAGTATTCAGATAAAAAAAATGTTTGTGAAATTATCAAATAATTACCCGCAACCTTATTTTATTTATGAAATTATTAAATAATTTTTGTTTATTTTATAAATATTTTGTTAGATGTTTCTAACTTTATTTATATTTAATTAATTTATACTTATTATAATTATTTTTTTAATTATATTAGAGTTGTCAAAACGGGTCACCCTGCCCGACCCGACCCGACCCGACCCGACCCGGCCCACTACGGGTTGGTCACTTAGTGAGCCAACCCAACCCAGCTCATTTATTAGCAAGCCAGAAAAATTCGAACCCGGCTCGACCCACCACGGGTTAGTGGGTAAACGGATTGGCTCACTGGCTCACTTAATTACAACTTTTTTAAATAAAAAAAATTACAAACTTTCTATAATACAATTCTATTTTAATAAAATTATATATCTAAATTAAATTTTAATAAAATAAAATTATGTAGGTAGGTTGGTGGGCCAATCCAGCCCACCACGGGTTCAACACGCATGAGCCGGGTTTAAACGAGCCGGGTTGAAATTTCACCCGCATAAAAGAAATACAATTTTTTCTAATCCAACCCGACTCAAACTCGTGGTGGGACGGATTGACTCGCGGATTATGACCCATTTTGACAGCTCTAAATTATATACACTTCTTAATTTTAATTTAGATATCTAATTTTTATTATAACTAAGTATAAATTATAGCAATTATTATTAATACACAAAAATTTCTATATAAAGATATGCTAGTGATAAAACCTAAAATTAGACAATAAAAATTGTATTATTAATAAAATAAATATTTGATGAAATTATAGTTGAATCTTTGATATTGGAGATTCAGATAAATAAATATTAAACGAAAATGAAATAATTTTATATTTTTTTATCATGGTAAAACTTCGTATTAGTCACTAAAAAACTAATTTAAATTTTGTTAATATTAAAATAAAAAGACATGGTCACTATCTCTCAATAATCATATTCTCACTCGTCTAATGGTTAGAATAATAATACAATAAAAATTGAATTAAAAATAAACAAAACTTTTTATTTTCTCCCTAAGGATATGTTTGTTTCTGCATACGGATTTGCATGAAAAACAAAAAGAAAAATGTTAAAAAAGTACGAAAAGCAAAGCATATCTTTTACTCGTTTCGCATATAGGAAGAGACTTACGGAGAAACTTTAAAAATGTCTTAAAAACCAAAATATATCACAAATTCTTTTATTTTTTATTATTATTTTCTTTTCAAATCTCTTTCAAATCTTCTAATATACAATTTACAAGTTTACTTTTTTCTTTTTTCTTTTTCTTTTTTTTATGTTGTTAGTTATAGTAGAAAATGATTATTTATGACAATAACAGTTTAAAACAATTATTAGATTAATAATCATAAAATATGAAAAAAAATTATGGAAAAAAAGTGGTCAATGGTATGCTTAGAAGCTTAGCAAGTTAATGTCTCTATCAAAGACTAACAAGAAGTTAAGAGAGACACCATTAATTGGAAATTTGCTCAACCTTCCTTTTTTTTGCCATCATTTCTAGCCGAATAAAAATCAGATATGTGACTTTGACAGCTACACGGAGACTTGTGAGAGCAGCCAATCACTACAATGCCGTTAATCTTTTTAAAATTTATAATTATTTTGATCTTCTTTTTATTTTTATTTTTCTAATTCATGGTTTTAACATGTTTCTCTTAAAATATCTCTAGAAGAAAACAATTAAAATTGGTTTATATATAAGTTAACTAGTAGAAATTTTTTCAATATAATATCTTTTTAATGTTTATTTTTAATTTGTACTAAAACTATGAAAAAAAAACTCCCAGATACTTTTATTGTAACCCTAATCATGATATATACGCAGTGGAAATTCAAGCTTGTGACACAGAGAAGTTTCCCTGGAAATTGTTATCTAATTTACATATAATTGCAGCAATAGATGACGTTAATGATGAGCATTCATCGCAACACACATCCTTGTTCTTGACTTCGTATGCAAAAGGATGTTCCCTGCTGGTTAGTCAACTTTCTACCAAGTCAAACATAATCTTAAAACTAATCATTCATTTAATCAATTTTCTAAATAAATCACTTAAACTTGTATAGACACAACTGCAAAGGTGGCATGTTTATCTTCAACTAAAGCTTGTGTTAGAATAAATTTCTTTAGAATAACTTTTCAAAAGAATAAGAAAACAGAATAAAAGAAATATTCTATAAGTTAAAATCAGTATAGTATAAATTAAGAAAATTACATATGAAATTTTTTATATCAGTTTATGTATAATAAGCCAATTTTAACTTATAACTTTTTTTTCTTTTTAATTCTTCGCTTCTAAAATATTTACGAAAAAGTTTGTCTAAGTAAATAAAAGAAGCTATTGTCCTTGTCTTCTAAATTTTTACTTATCTCTTCTAAATCATCTTTGGTAAAATTAGTGGTTAATCTTTCATATAAAAACAATTGGGAACATTTTTTTAAACTATGAAAATTATATCTTTCAAATATATTAATTGTTAATTTCTTTTAATACTATTCATTTTTTTAAACTATGAAAGATAACTTTAGTTTATCGTATTATGTTATGCTGTAAACCTAAACCTGACTAGGTTTACAACCTTCATGAGAATATATAATTGAAAAGTGACAAATGGGGATATAAATTGAAGGTAAAACTATGGAGGAATGAGACTTCACACCAATGGTTAACATTGAAACACCTAATGTGATATATGATGTTTTGTTGGTAGCTCAGGAATTGACTTCAAATGAACAGATTTTCACCCACTAACATAGAAAGAAGAAACATGTTCACATGTGCAGTGGAAACACATGACAAAAAACTATATTTTATGTTCTCATGTCTTGACGTTATTAAGAACCATAATCTCATGCAATTAAATAAATGGATCTCGATGTCATCCAATTTCCATAATCTTATCCTTTTTTTCTTTTAGAAAATAGATCTTGGACAGTGGAATCCATGAAATAGATATTTGTGATAATATTAGAGTGGAAAAAACAAATGTCAAAAATAAAAAATAACGCAATATGTAGTTAGATATATAATAAATCAAATATTTTTTATTGTTTTATTTTTTTTTTAAATTATAAATAATATTTGAAATTAAATTAGAAATATTAATTTTCCTGTTTGATATTAGGATCTTCCCGTTACTACTAGCTAACAGTTAGTCTATATTTGTTTCTACTCTTTTTTTTTTTCATCATTTCTACTTTTAATTCAAACACAAACTTAAAAAGTAATTCTTAAAATATAGCATAACATAGATATGTACATAAAAAAAATAAAGAATAACATAATTGAAATGGTTATAGCTTCGATGTTCCCTTAAATAAAGGAAAACGTAATATTAATTTGTAGTTTACAAGAGGAGCATTAAATATCATTTACCGTTTCAATTCTGGAATAAAACATCATGCATATAGAAAGTCATAGATATGTATAATAGTCAAATTTAAGTAAATAAAATATCACGGGAACTTTGTCGTAGGATTGGAGTAGTTGATTGCTGTTAAAAATTTATTATGATAATTTGTAAGAGTTTTTTTTTTCTCATAAGCATTTCAAATCTGTTAAAAAAGTGAAATTGAAATATTTTCTCGTTAAAAAAAATCAAAATATGCAGTGACAATAAAACATATTAATATTGATTTTATAATTGTTAATTCTTTGATAAAAGAGTTATTGTGTAAATTATTTGTTGATCATGGGTATTATGTCAATTAGTAATTGTTGAATGTATAATATGTTAATGTTATTAATGTTTACTTGACATTTTCACCTGTTTGATGTACAAATTTATGAAATTTATGTTTTTCTCTATGTTTTTACGCATGTAAATTAAGATGAAGAAAATAAATTATGTTATTGTTATTGAAATGATATTATCTTTGAATCCATTATGGACTTATGATTCTAAAGTCATATTCAGAAGAAAATGAATGATACAGTAATATATGGAAGGAAGCATGTTTAATGACAGATGTGCAATCGTGATGACTCTTGTTATTTCTATATTTTAATTATGAACAATAATAAAACCAATTTATATAAAGTTCTTTAACGCACATATTTATGTATTAAATCACAAAATGCTATGACATGGTATGAATCAAGTGGAAAAACGTAATTCATTTGAAATAAGAACCTAGTGATTATTAATGTTATAATAAAAATAAAATAAAACTAACTTGATAGATTTTTATAAAAGGGATTATGTTTTTGTCAATGACTATAAACTTTTTTCACAATAAACCATCAAGAAAGTGAGAGGAAAAAAAAGACAAAAAGATAAATTGAATAAAGGAAGTTGAAGAATATATTGAAGAATGCATTCTCATTAAATCTCTAATGGATAAAGGTTAATATCCTATTATAATTTATATGTATGATTGCATGAGAATCATGAATATTAAGGTTTTAGAGTAGTTTTGTATAATGAATTAGAAACATAAGAAAACTACAAACTAATTTACATTCGTAACCAATTTTTTTTTTTTTCAACATTCTAATTTATTCTTTTACTTAAAAGGAACATGAGCAACACCTTCAAATAATTTTGGACATTTTTAGAGAGAAAAAATTATATGTCAAATTGTTTATGTGTGAATTTTGTAGACTAAGAGGTGAAATTTTGAGAAATGTTATCTCAAACAAGAGATTTCAAGGTATCCCTCTAAAGTTAATGTAGTCTTACACGGTTGGAAGTTCCACATCGACTAAAGATAAGGTCAAATTATAATATATAAGTGAGGATCAAATTTCACCTTACAAACCGGTTTTGTGGGGTTGAGTTAGGCTTAAAACCCATTTCTAATATGGTATCAGACCATGACCATGGTTGGATTTAAAACCCACTTTCTAGAAAAAGTTCCTAGATAGTTTCTAAAATCATTAATTTTATTTAAGATAGTACAACTGTAACATCCCAAAATATCATAATTACCATAAATCAGGATTTATTTACAATTAACAGTACAGTAAACAGTCTTTAAGATTTAACAGAGTTCAAGGTCAAAGCCGAACGGCTACAGTACAAAATAACGAGCGTTTCAGAGAAACAGGAAAATAAATCAAAACGAACGGTTTTACAAAAGGAGTAACCGAACGTCCAAAAATGAGCTAACGTCTGCAACCTAACATCTACGAGCGCTTCTAAGGCTCGGCCTTTACTTCAACTTCCACCAGATTGGCATCGTCCAAATTTTCTTCTTCCAGCATTTCTTCCAGGGATGCACCACCATCTGCTCACATCCACAACGGATGATCATTGCAAGACAGGACGAACGTACATGGACAATAGACAACACAATGGAAAAAACGAAAGGGTAAGCTTACGTAATTTAAATTCATACTTCAACATTTTTATTCAAACCATCACGCAATCAACTCATATACGCATAACATCAATCAAACATAAATATACTAATGCTAGACCGACCGTCCGGACTGTATGAATCTGTGTAGTTACAAGCGTCCTTGCACCCGAGTGATGTAGTAACTGGGATACACCCAACAGCTGCCACTCGAGGTAAGTCCGTTCTTACGTCGCCCATGTTAACTTATGGACTAAGGACCTCCTGCCGTTCCCACACATGAATACCCCCTTCTACTTGAAGAGGCGTATCACGGAACATCAGGATGGACAGCGAGTCTTAACTTATCCACAGTCATACTTTACCAAATTTAATATCCAATAGAAATCAGAGTCGTTCCTCCTTGGAACGCTCGTTCAAATATCAATATCATAACTTCACCTCATATATGATTCGTCCATTTTATAATTTCCTCAACATCACATTTTCATTCTCAATTACACTTCTCTAAAAGACGAACGTTAATTAACTGTATAGACGAACGCTATTTGAGATCAGGACGAACGCTATTTCAAATTCAGGACGAACGCTATTTAAAAATCAAATACTTATTCATTTGTACGAGCGCTTGATAGGAGAACTTGCGCGATTTAGAACGATCGTTCGATATAAGGCCGAACGATATTAAAGACGAACGCTCGACATAAGGCCGAACGCTATCAAAGACGAACGCTCGACATGAGGTCGAACGCTATAAAAGACGAACGCTCGACATGAGGTCGAACGCTATCAAAGACGAACGCTCGACATGAGGTCGAACGCTATAAAAGACGAACGCTCGACATGAGGTCGAACGCTATCAAAGACGAACGCTCGACATGAGGTCGAACGCTATTAAAGACGAACGCTCGACATGAGGTCGAACGCTCTCAAAGACGAACGCTCGACATGAGGTCGAACGCTCTCACAGACGAACACTCGACATAAGGTCGAATGCTCTAACGGACGAACACTCGACATAAGGTCGAACGCTCTCAAAGATCCAAATAGGGACGCTCGTTCACGAGCAGAATTCTTTCCAAATGAAGGAATCCCATTCTAAGTTATTTTAAGAGGAAACCGAACGGTTTAAGACCGTACAGTGACGAGCGTCATTTATCAAAGGCATGATTTAAGTGCAGATTTCTCAACCTTAACAAATTCCAGATTTCAACAATTTAACTTATACTTTATACTTCAAATGAATCTCAAATTGATGAACTTTATACTTTCACTTCCAGATTAATTCATATTCAATAATCAACATATTAACAATTCATACATTATAGTATTCATCCATCACTCATACGTTTCAACCAGCATGCAGTTCAACCACCCAGAAATCATATCAGTAAACATTCATAACAGCACAACAGGGTTCGTTCATGCAGATCCAGAAAAAAACACGTATACAGAAATTTCATACAGACGACCCACATCATGCTTTCATACACTCATACACGTATAAATTTAAATATATGTAAGCTTCCCTTACCTGGATAGCAGTGTACGCCCTAAAATATGACTTCCACACGCTCAACCACAGCTCTTCTATACGCAACAGCCACTTAAGTCCCTTCTACGAAATCTAACCCTTTTCTAAACACCAAAATCAGAGTTTTCTCAGAAACAGTCCATGCATGGACTGAAGACATGGTTTGGAATGAAACCCTAATGGACAACTACTAGAGGAAGGAACTTACCAGCTTAGAATCAATTTCTGTTCGGTCCAAACTAACGTCTGCGTCTCTGGAAACGTTCCTATGGATCTGAAATTGAAATCGGAGAAGGAAATGAGGAGTTGCAGTAGAGAGAAGTTTACTGGTTTTAGAGAGAAGTTGGAGAAAATGAAGGGGTGAGCTTTCGTGAGGAAGAAGATGAGTGATGCAGGTGAACGGAAGGGTTTTCGAAAATCACTTTTGTTCCTTCCAAATCCAGACGAACGAGCGTCTCTCTTTCGGACACCTGCACCTCCATTCTGACTTCCGAAACTTCCAGCGTGACAAGTGGCATGCGTGCATGCAGCGCTTGGTGCGTTTTTAATGCACTGAGTGTATGACGTGCGCGTGTTTCAGAGAATGATGAGGCTTGGTTTCAGTGGCCAGCAGAAGGATTTAGCAGAAATAGAAGTGGGTTTTAATTACCCGTAGCAGTGACGTGGTGTGTGTATTAGTGGTGACGTGTCAGAGAATTATTACTACTAATTATTCAGGGTTTCACATTCTCCCTAACTAAAAAAATTTTCGTCCTCGAAAATTTAGAACTTACCCGTGAATAGGTGCGGATACAAGTCCCTCATTGCACTCTCCACTTCCCACGTTGAATCTCCAGTCTTGGCATCCCACACCACCTTCACTAATCGAATGTCCTTTCTCTTGTATAGTTTAGTGCGAACGTCCTCAATGCGGACTGGTTGCAACTCCAGCGTTCGGTTCGGTTGTAGTTGAATATCTTCCAGTTCTAAGACATGAGAGGGATTGGCTATATACTTCCTAAGTTGAGACACATGGAAGACCGGATGCAGGTTTGATAGTTGGGGAGGCAAGGCAAGTTCATAGGCTACTGGTCCAATCTTCTTCAAAATCTAGTACGGCCCTATGAACTTGGGAGACAGCTTCTTTGGACGAACGACTCTGCCTACTCCAGTGATCGGATTGAGTCTCAAGAACACATGGTCTCCTACAGCAAACTCCAATGGTCTTCTTCTTCTATCCGCATAGGATTTCTGCCTGCTCAAAGACGTCCTCAATCTATCTTGGATCAACTTAACCTTCTCGGTTGTTTGCTGGATGAGTTCAGGTCCAGTTAGTACGTTCTCTCCCTCTTGGAACCAGCAAAGTGGTGTTCGGCATTTCCGCCCATAGAGAGCTTCAAACGGCGCCATTCCAATGCTAGACTGGAAACTATTGTTGTACGTGAACTCCACCAGTGGCAAGACCTCATCCCATGCGCCTAAGTGGTCTAGGACGCACGTCCTCAATAGATCTTCTAGCGTCTGGATAGTACGTTCGGATTGGCCGTCCGTTTGCGGATGATATGCTGAACTCATCTGCAGCCTGCTCCCCAACTCGCCTTGTAATGATTGCCAAAACCGAGATGTGAATCTCGTGTCTCGGTCAGAAATGATGCTTGAAGGCACTCCATGAAGACGAACGATCTCCTTGATATATAACTTGGCTAGGTTGGTCATTGACATCTTCAAGTTCACGGGCAGGAAATGGGCGCTCTTCGTTAGTCTGTCCACGATCACCCAGATTGAGTCATGATTCCTAACCGTTCGTGGTAGATGAGTCACGAAATCCATGGAGATGCTATCCCACTTCCATTCCGGAATCTCCAATGGTTGAAGTAATCCACCTGGCCTTAGGTGTTCAGCCTTTGCACGCTGACAGGTCAAGCAAGATGTCACAAAACGAGCTATATCACTCTTCATTCCAGGCCACCAAAATGATTTCCGGAGGTCTTGATACATCTTAGTCATACCGGGGTGTATGCTAAGACGGCTATGATGCGCTTCCTCCAGTATGATCCGCTTCAGCTCGCCATCATTAGGAACGCACGTCCGACCCATGTAACGTAACATGTCGTCCGTTCCAGCGTTGAAATGTTTGGCCTGATCCGTACCGAGCGCGCTTAAAATCTCCAATAGCTTTTCATCCTCCCGTTGTTTCATCTAGATTCGGTCGAACACGTTGCTAGATATTCTAAGGTTACAGCACTTGATGCGGTTCGGTTCTAACTCAAACTGTAACCTTAGATCTCTGAAACTCTCCACCAAGCTCAGCTCGCGTACCATCATAGACGACATATGCACCACTTTTCTGCTTAGAGCGTCCGCTACCACGTTTGCTTTTCCTGGATGATAGAGCAGCTCGAAATCATAATCCTTCAAGAACTCAAGCCACCTTCTTTGTCTCATATTCAACTCCTTCTGATCAAAGAGATACTTGAGACTCTTGTGATCACTGAAGACTTGGAACGTGGATCCATACAAGAAATGTCTCCAGATCTTCAGCGCAAAAACGACCGCTGCCAACTCCAGGTCGTGCGTTGGGTAATTCCTCTCGTGAATCCTCAACTGCCGAGACGCATACGCTACCGCTCGCTTCTCTTGCATCAAAACACAACCCAGACCTTGATGAGAAGCGTCGCAATAGACTTCAAACGGTTTAGACGTGTCCGGAATAACTAGCACAGGGGCGCTCGTCAACTTCACTTTCAGTTCCTGGAAACGCTCTTCACACAGATCAGTCCATGCGAACGGCTGATCCTTTCTAGTCAATTGGGTAAGCGGAGCCACTATCTTGGCGAATCCCTCTATGAAACGTCTATAGTAGCCCGCAAGACCAACGAAGCTTCTCACCTCCGTGACTGAACGCGGACGTTCCCAATCCCTAACCGCTCGTACCTTTGCTGGATCTACCGAGATCCCTCCAGCGGACACAATATGTCCCAGAAATTGCACCTCCTTCATCCAGAATTCACACTTGGACAGTTTGGCATACAATTCCTTTTCCCTCAACACGCTCAGCACTGCCCTCAAGTGTTCTTCATGTTCAGCTTGCGTCTTAGAGTATATGAGAATATCATCTATAAAAACGACCACAAATTTGTCCAGGTATGGCCGGAAGATGCGATTCATATAATCCATGAATACTGCAAGAGCGTTCGTTACTCCAAATGGCATCACTACATACTCGTAGTGTCCATAACGCGACCTGAATGCGGTCTTTTGGATGTCGTCCTCCTTCACCCTGATTTGGTGATATCCCGAGCGCAAATCAATCTTAGAGAACACCGTTGCCCCATGCAGTTGATCCAACAAGTCGTCAATCCTTGGCAACGGGTATTTGTTCTTGATGGTTAGCTTGTTCAATTGCCTGTAGTCTATGCATAACCGAGAGCTGCCATCCTTCTTCTTTACTAAGAGCACAGGCGCTCCCCATGGTGACACGCTTGGTCTTATGAATTGCTTCTCCATTAGTTCCTCAATCTGCTTTTTGAGTTCGACCAACTCTGCAGGCGCCATACGGTACGGTTGAACAGATATAGGGGCTGCTGTGGTCACCAGATCAATGGTGAATTCAACCTCACGCACAGGAGGTAGTCCAGGGATCTCTTCTGGAAAGACATCCTGGAATTCGTCCACAACCGTTCGTCCTTCAGTGCACTTATTGGACGAACGCTCAAAATTCTCATCCGCACTCTCTCGGTCTTCATGCGTCATGATCAAGAAGCAAGACGCGCCCTCCATAATATCTTCTTTTAGCTGACCGAGCGTTACTGAAAGTACTTCTTCTTCTTCACCAGGAAAAATTAATTCCTTCGCTCCACAATCAATAAGAATGCGATTGGCAGCCAACCAATCCATTCCTAAGATCACCTCCAAACCTTGAAGAGGTAAGCAGATGAGGCTAACCTTAAACTTACGTCCCTCCACTTCTATAGGACACTTGACGCACATAGTGGACGTCCTAACCTCACCAGCTGCTGGGGTAGACACCACCAGATCACACAACATCTCACTCACTTTTAATCCCAGTTTTTCAACACACGCCTTCGAGATGAAGGAGTGCGTCGCCCCCGAATCAAACAAAGCACAGCATGATCTACCATACATCATGCATTCACCAATTACAAGGTTACCTGAGCTCGCTGCCTCCGCGCTCGTTATAGCATATACTCGCCCACTTGCTTGGGCTCGTCCTCCTCTCGCCTGATTCCTTCCAGCATTGGGTGGCCTCATCACCGCACGCCCACTCATATTGCACTCGTGATCCAAGTGCCCGCTTCTCCCGCAACGATTGCATTGCTTTACCCCCACCAATTGAGGGCATGAAGACCTATAATGTGGCCCCCCACACCGGAAACAAACAACACCTCCCTGCCCAGACTGTCCGACAGGAACTACTGCTTGAGATCCGCTCGTCTGAGAAGACTGATTTGGACGAGCGTAAGGAGGTCTCCTTTGTACAGCTCCTCCCCTGGACACGATTGGTCCTCTACTCACTTGTTGCGACCTCTTCTGACGTTCCGCTTCTGCCATGTTCCTCTCCAAGACCTTGGCTCTCTCAACCATAGCAGGGAACGTTCGGATACACAAACTGGATATCAATACTTTCAAGTCGCTCCGCAATCCGTTTTCAAACTTTCTACACTGCCATACTTCACTCGTAGCCATGGTATTGAATCTGACGAGGTGCTTAAACTTATTGGTGTATTCGGAAACAGACATACCCCCTTGAACTAGTTGTAAAAATTCCACCTCCTTTGCAAACCGAACGCTGTCCGGAAAGTATTCTTCATAAAACTTAGCCCTAAACACCTCCCAAGTGACCGGCTGTTGTGTGTCTGCGAGAATGGCTCTCGCGCTCGTCCACCAATGACTTGCTTCTCCCGTCAACAGATACTCCGCGTACGCTAATCTATTCTCATCTGGGCATCTCTTGGCATTGAAAATTTTCTCTATATCCCTTAACCATTGATCTGCTTCATCTGGGAGACCCTTCCCACTGAACTTAGCCGGATGGTGTTGGAGGAAACTCTCCAAGCTCCATTCAGCATTTGATTGAGCAGCGTTTGAAGAGGATGCTCCAGACGCACCTCTAGTTGCTGCAAGTATCTCCATCAACTGCCTCTGCGTGGTTTCAGAATTTGCACGGGAGGCCTCCAGACTCTGCATAGCAGCTTGATTTTGCTGCATCAGAGTGGCGTTTTGTTCCATGAGGGTCGTGTTCTGCTGCTGTAAGCGGTCTATCACCGTCTCCAACAACCTAGCGTTGTTGGACGCATCAGGTTCGTTAGGCTGCGGGGGAGGAGGGAGTCTAGGTGCCATTCGTTCTCTGGATACAGAGAAAAACGAGCGTTAGATATGTCCAAGAGTTAAATAACAATAACTCATTAAACATGCAATAAGCACACAGCAAAAACACAGTGCACTCATAACCCTACAACGTCCTTAAGAGAACAAAACTGCTCTGATACCACTAATGTAACATCCCAAAATATCATAATTACCATAAATCAGGATTTATTTACAATTAACAGTACAGTAAACAGTCTTTAAGATTTAACAGAGTTCAAGGTCAAAGCCGAACGGCTACAGTACAAAATAACGAGCGTTTCAGAGAAACAGGAAAATAAATCAAAACGAACGGTTTTACAAAAGGAGTAACCGAACGTCCAAAAATGAGCTAACGTCTGCAACCTAACATCTACGAGCGCTTCTAAGGCTCGGCCTTTACTTCAACTTCCACCAGATTGGCATCGTCCAAATTTTCTTCTTCCAGCATTTCTTCCAGGGATGCACCACCATCTGCTCACATCCACAACGGATGATCATTGCAAGACAGGACGAACGTACATGGACAATAGACAACACAATGGAAAAAACGAAAGGGTAAGCTTACGTAATTTAAATTCATACTTCAACATTTTTATTCAAACCATCACGCAATCAACTCATATACGCATAACATCAATCAAACATAAATATACTAATGCTAGACCGACCGTCCGGACTGTATGAATCTGTGTAGTTACAAGCGTTCTTGCACCCGAGTGATGTAGTAACTGGGATACACCAAACAGCTGCCACTCGAGGTAAGTCCGTTCTTACGTCGCCCATGTTAACTTATGGACTAAGGACCTCCTGCCGTTCCCACACATGAATACCCCCTTCTACTTGAAGAGGCGTATCACGGAACATCAGGATGGACAGCGAGTCTTAACTTATCCACAGTCATACTTTACCAAATTTAATATCCAATAGAAATCAGAGTCGTTCCTCCTTGGAACGCTCGTTCAAATATCAATATCATAACTTCACCTCATATATGATTCGTCCATTTTATAATTTCCTCAACATCACATTTTCATTCTCAATTACACTTCTCTAAAAGACGAACGTTAATTAACTGTATAGACGAACGCTATTTGAGATCAGGACGAACGCTATTTCAAATTCAGGACGAACGCTATTTAAAAATCAAATACTTATTCATTTGTACGAGCGCTTGATAGGAGAACTTGCGCGATTTAGAACGATCGTTCGATATAAGGCCGAACGATATTAAAGACGAACACTCGACATAAGGCCGAACGCTATCAAAGACGAACGCTCGACATGAGGTCGAACGCTATAAAAGACGAATGCTCGACATGAGGTCGAACGCTATCAAAGACGAACGCTCGACATGAGGTCGAACGCTATAAAAGACGAACGCTCGACATGAGGTCTAACGCTATCAAAGACGAACGCTCGACATGAGGTCGAACGCTATTAAAGACGAACGCTCGACATGAGGTCGAACGCTCTCAAAGACGAACGCTCGACATGAGGTCGAACGCTCTCACAGACGAACACTCGACATAAGGTCGAATGCTCTAACGGACGAACACTCGACATAAGGTCGAACGCTCTCAAAGATCCAAATAGGGACGCTCGTTCACGAGCAGAATTCTTTCCAAATGAAGGAATCCCATTCTAAGTTATTTTAAGAGGAAACCGAACGGTTTAAGACCGTACAGTGACGAGCGTCATTTATCAAAGGCATGATTTAAGTGCAGATTTCTCAACCTTAACAAATTCCAGATTTCAACAATTTAACTTATACTTTATACTTCAAATGAATCTCAAATTGATGAACTTTATACTTTCACTTCCAGATTAATTCATATTCAATAATCAACATATTAACAATTCATACATTATAGTATTCATCCATCACTCATACGTTTCAACCAGCATGCAGTTCAACCACCCATAAATCATATCAGTAAACATTCATAACAGCACAACAGGGTTCGTTCATGCAGATCCAGAAAAAAACACGTATACAGAAATTTCATACAGACGACCCACATCATGCTTTCATACACTCATACACGTATAAATTTAAATATATGTAAGCTTCCCTTACCTGGATAGCAGTGTACGCCCTAAAATATGACTTCCACACGCTCAACCACAGCTCTTCTATACGCAACAGCCACTTAAGTCCCTTCTACGAAATCTAACCCTTTTCTAAACACCAAAATCAGAGTTTTCTCAGAAACAGTCCATGCATGGACTGAAGACATGGTTTGGAATGAAACCCTAATGGACAACTACTAGAGGAAGGAACTTACCAACTTAGAATCAATTTCTGTTCGGTCCAAACTAACGTCCGCGTCTCTGGAAACGTTCCTATGGATCTGAAATTGAAATCGGAGAAGGAAATGAGGAGTTGCAGTAGAGAGAAGTTTACTGGTTTTAGAGAGAAGTTGGAGAAAATGAAGGGGTGAGCTTTCGTGAGGAAGAAGATGAGTGATGCAGGTGAACGGAAGGGTTTTCGAAAATCACTTTTGTTCCTTCCAAATCCAGACGAACGAGCGTCTCTCTTTCGGACACCTGCACCTCCATTCTGACTTCCGAAACTTCCAGCGTGACAAGTGGCATGCGTGCATGCAGCGCTTGGTGCGTTTTTAATGCACTGAGTGTATGACGTGCGCGTGTTTCAGAGAATGATGAGGCTTGGTTTCAGTGGCCAGCAGAAGGATTTAGCAGAAATAGAAGTGGGTTTTAATTACCCGTAGCAGTGACGTGGTGTGTGTATTAGTGGTGACGTGTCAGAGAATTATTACTACTAATTATTCAGGGTTTCACAATAACCCTTGACATAGATTACTTACAAGATCAAACTTTAATCCACGGAAGAAATTAATGGTCTATTTTTCAAGGAAGTTAAAAGTTCAAGAGAAATATTATCTTCCTCTAATATTAAAAAACTATTTAAGAATTATAAAAATATATGTACAAAAATTTTGGAGTGTTAAATACATAAAATATACTGAAAATATAAAACAAAACACTTTTATTTATATATTAATGTACATACATATAAAAGAAAAATTGGGAACCAACTTGGAGATGATAATTATTATGTTTGTTTTGGAAGATCTAGATACATGGTGTTCAACTTCATGTTTACAATGAGACTAGTGAAAAAATCACATTTTATGACGGATAAAAATGATCTATTATGACGGATAGATTGACATCATAGTTTTGGGTATCATAATATGTCTGTGCATTTTATGATGTATCAGAAAAGTACGTTATAATAGGTTCAACATATTATGACATACTTTCTATTACTTGTCATAATATGTCCAGTTCATTATGATAATTTTTCATTTAACAAACGAATATTTTATGACATAATTGGATTTACCTATTATAATATATGAACTTTTATGACATAGATATTTTTAGCAGTAATAATATCTCGAATGTATTATGACATAAATTGTTATGTACGTCATAAAAACTTAATTTTTTTTTAAAAAATTACGTGCTTACAATTGACTTCCAATTAGGGATGACAAAAAATTTGTGCTCGCGGGTATCTGCGGATAAAATTCGCGATGGATAGTTGATATCTGCAGATATTTATTACTTTCGGGTTGCGGGTATTTTAATACCCGCTTATAAACGGGTTGAGTGCGGGTATTGTATTATTCATACCCGCGGATATCCGCTACCCACAAAAAATAAAATAAAAAATTAATTTATATTTTATTAAGTTAAATTTAATTAAAATTAAAATGAATTTATATTTTATAAGGTTAAATTTAATTAATATTAAATTTTAATTAATATTAAATTAAATTTATATTATATTTTATATATTTTTTGTAATTTTATTTAAATTTTTTATTTTAATAATTTATAAAAATATATGTTTTTAAATATTTGTGGATATTCGTGGGTTTTAAAATATCCGCAGGTATTTTTAAGCGGATATTCGGACAGCGGGTGATTTTTTTTTTTCGGATTGGATTGTGGATAGACATTATATGTGTCCGACCCAACCTGTTGTCATTTCTATTTCCAATCAATTTAAAATCAATTTTTCTTTTTTATTATCTTATCTAATCAATATACTTGAAAATTAACATATTTAATTGAACAAATAAAATAGAATTCATTTAATACGTGAAATTGTCTAATAATATTTAATTGTTAAAAAAATACATCTTAGCTACAAACACACAAGAATATTTACTCCTCTAAATAAATAAAATTATAGGTCAGATCCTTCTTATGAGTGTTTACTCATTGGATTAAATAAGATTTTGACAAATTCTTGATCTAACCCACTAAAATAATGTCATTGGGAAGGATTGGAGATAATAATGCATTGGGTCGGGACGGTAGTGGTTAGATGCTACCCGTTCATTTAAAATAAATCGCTCCCCTACTATTAGTTAGATATTCATATTCGTGAAAAAAATATTTGTGGACTTTTTTTATATTCATAGATGTTCATGATACTTTAGATACTTTTATATTTTATTTTATTTAAATATTAAATAAAATTATTTGAAAATAAATATTTAAAATATAAACTTAGATACAAAAATTATTTTTTAAGAATAATTAAAATCAAATTAGTGCATAACATATTAAAGAAAATGAATTTTATTTTTTTAAAGATAAATTTAAATGAGTCGTGAATAACATATTAAAGATAAATTTAGAAAAATAATTTAATTTCATAAGTCTAAATAAAAAATAGAAATATATGAAGTGAAATTTTAAAATATTATTCTATGATTAATATAATATTTATTTTACTAATAATTTTATTTTTATCACTTAAATTTTAAAAAAACTCAAATAAATTTCATTAATAATTAACTGTAGATAGTTGATATTCGCAAATCGGAGGGTACATGCTTGTCCCATCAACAAACAAGTAATTAAATAATGTTATTTATTATCAACGAGTATCCATCAAAGATAAAAATTTATGTTATGTTCGCTTGTAGACGATTAACTATGGTGAGCGACAAGGAAAATGATTTACGGGTGAGAGTCATGTTCGCATTCACTGATGTGAGAGTGAGAAAATGAGGGATTAGCGCGATTGTGAGATTTTTGAATATCTTTTCAAGTGAGATGATTTGAGGGTGATACATGTGCAAATACAATTATACCCTTAATGTATAACAAGTTTTCTTCACACGCGCGTTCTATTGTTGCATTTTTTTCGGTTTTTTTCAATTGTTTCAACGCAAGACTAGAGATGGCAACGATTTCGTGGTTCGTGGAAGTGGCAATATTGACGTTGTGATGTACTTATATACATGATGGAGTTGAGTTTGTGGTTCATGGAGGTGGTGGTACTGACGTTGTGTTGTACTTCTATACAAAGTGGAGTTGAGTTTGTGGTTCGTGAAGGTGGTGGAGCTGAGTTCGTGGTCCGTGGAGGTGGTGGTACTAACATTGTGATGTATTCCTATACATGATGGATTTGAGTTCGTGGTTCATAGAGGTGGTGGAGCAAACATGCTTCTGAACTCGTGGAGGTGGTGATGCTGATGTTTTGATGTGCTTCTATACATTGTGGATCTAAGTTCATTGTTCATGGAGGTGTCTGTGTTTTTCATTTGCCTTCCTTTGATATGTGGTAGTCTATGTAGGTTGTGGAACTGCCATGGTGATTTCTGATAGTGGCCTTGTGCTTCATTTGCATTGATTTTAGTTGTGGTTGTGTGTGAAGGTGCTGAATCTTGGTGTAAGAGTCGTTATAGAGGTGACACTATGTGCTTGTGATTTGTTAGTGTTGATCTATGTTGGTGAGGTATGAAAAGATGTGTTCAATGAATTGGAAAAAAAATTATCCAATGGAAGAAGTGAATTTCAATGCCAACATAATTCTTCACAAATAAGAGATTAAGAGGACTCTAGTCACAAAAATTATATCCTCATACTTTTTGCTTCATTACATTTCAGCAACTTAACTATATTAATCTTTAAAACTTCTTAATACTTTTTTATTATTAACTTATGGGTCTTCAAATAATATGGATTCTACGATAAAAGACGCATTGGAGGAAGCAAATTATCAAAGAAGTCGAATGTCTGTCATTATTGACAGACAACTTGAAGCTATTGAATATAGAAATACGCTCCTTATTAAGAAAAACAATCTAATTCGTGAAACCCTTTCATCTAAATATATTGAGCAAAGTTCTGATTTATTAAACGAACATTTTAAATAACAACTTATTGAGACCATACTTATTATCTGACAATTTTGTATAAATTAATCACGTGAATAATCTTTAATAATTATAATAATACAAAAATACTTTTAAAATTAATATTAAAAAAAATTAATATCCCATATGAATAAATTATTTACAACAAAAATATTTAATATTTAAATATTTAATTTTCATTAAAATTTCATTGATTAAAATATATTTTTTTAAAATAAATCTAACCATTTAAATGTCATTTTATATTACTTGTAATATTAAGGATAATTTATTAATCTTACTTTTCTATCCATTAAAACTTTCTTTTTAATGTATCATATAAGTCAAATTATTGGTAAACTTTACCTCCAAATCTTTTTTAAAAAAACAATACACAATTTTACCATTAAATCTACTTAAATGCATCCAATCACTTCTTGTCAAATTTATCTTCAAATGAACACTTATCACAAATTTCACCTTTAAATATATCTGCTTACAAATTTTTGTGTCATCTAAATTTCTAGTTTTTTTTATATTAAATTTAATCAAATTCAACCTACTATTGAACGAGTTAAATTGAATTAGGTCAATTGAGTCAATACTTTTTGTAACATCCCAAAATACAGTCTAAAACTATATAATAGAATATTGACATTTAATAATAATTCAGATCAGTCTTACACTAAAGAGTACGCACGCTTATGGCCGAATGGCCTTACAAAGCAAAACGAGAAAGTAAAGTTGTACAAAGGTACACTTCTGACCGAACGGTTTACAAAAGCCAAATACCGAACGGTTATACAAATCAAAAAGGGAAGGTGATCGAACGACCACCTCACTATAAAATTAAACTACTGACCGAACGTCCTACTATTCGGTCTTAACTTCAACCTCAACTAGGTTTTCTTCCTCCAGCGCCTCTTCTAGTAGCTCGTCTCCTTCTGCTCACATCCACACAGATGATCATTGCAATGACAAAGACGAACGTACAAAACAAGACAAGACAGGAAAACACAAGGTAAGCTTATGTAATTTAATTCATGTCCAAACATACATTTCACACAATCAAAGAAACAAGATAAATCATCATAAGTTAATACAAAGTCTAATACTAGACTGACTGTCCGGACTGTATGAATTCTGTGTAGCTACGACGTTCGTGCACCCGAGTGATGTAGTAACTGGGATACCCTCAACAGCTGCCACCCGAGGTTAGTCCTATCTGTCCAAAGTAACCCTAAGGACTAGGACCTCCTGCCGTTCCCACACATGACCTACCCTCCTCTACATGAGGACGAGTACTCACGGAATATCAGGATGAACCACCAGCTTAGCATGCCCACATTCATACTTTACCAATTCCAATATTCATTCATGAGTCATTCCTCCCCGGAACGCTCGTCCATAAATCAACACATTTCATCCATATCACATTCTCTTCATATTTCATTATCAATCATCTCAAGTTAACCAGTTGTACAAGGATCACTAAGGGTACTAAATACCGAACGTTCAACCGCTAAACTCAGAACGAGACCAACACTTGGAGCGAGACCGAGAGGTCTCAAGTTCCAGAACGGATTGAGATCAAAGAGGGTTACCATCGGGTTGAGAAAGAAACCGAGTAAGATCATATATGACAAGAACTACTAGAACGAGCGTTACTTACAAAGTGAGTCAATTAAATGAACTGACTCTTGGAAGATCAAAATGAACACTTCAAAGATGATGTCAATTGCTAAAACTCTAGGCCGAAACCAATGAATACAGACACTTCAAAGAATAATACTTATAAGAATTTACATGATGAAACCGAACATTAATAAATATATTTAGCCTTTGAAGTAGCTAAACACCGATAACCATCTGAATGTCAGTCAAAGACTGAACACTATAGTGAGCGAACCCTATTGGGCTTGAACGAACGCTCTTATTAATAAGTTGGCTTAAGGAACTAGAACGAGTGCATGGTGTAAGACCAAACACTTGCTTAGAACGAACACTTGGTATAAGACCAAGTGCTACTAAGCTTATAGAAAATAGGCTTAATAAATATAATCAAATATTATTTGTGTAGTGTTTAAGAATAACTAAAATATACAAATACATACATATATATATATATATATATATATATATATATATATATATATATATATATATATATATATATATATATATATATATATATACTTAAGTGTATCACAGAATACCCAGACACAACTATGCTTGGCCGAACGCTCAAGCATAGTATTACAACACGAAGACGCTCGTCCTCAACTAGGATCCTTCTCAAATGTAAGAATCCAATTCTAACCAAGTTTACTAACATTACCGAACGGTCAATGACCGTTCAGTGACGAACGTACATTATCATAGTGGAATTTCATATTCAGAATTCATTTATATTCACCTCATTTCTTAACATATAGTTTCATAACTTATACATTCATATCATAATCAATTTTCATACTTCATACAATCCACACATATCAACCATCATATATTAATGCAGTCAATTTAACGAATGTTCATGCAACACATAATCATACAAATTAAATTAATAAGCTTCTCTTACTTCTAAAGTAGTCGAACGCTCACAGATACAGAATAGTGTTCTCCTCTAACAGAGGCCTTAGCGTTCTACGGCACGTTTTAAGAACTATAACAAACACAAGACCAAAAGATACTCAGAATGATAGGATCAACTCATGCAACCAAGAATCTGGGTTTGCATGCTACAGAAAAACACACGAATGAGGGAGGGATGAACTTACCAGTCCAGAATCCGAAACTGATCAGTTCAAACGGACGTCCTCTACGATCGGAGAGTAGAACTGGTGCCTGAACGGCGATCGGAGAAGAGAAAAGGTGAGAATTGGTAGAGAGAAGGGAGAGCTTTTAGAGAGAAGGAGGAGAATTGAGAATTTCAGAGTTTGGAGAAGAAGGTGCATGCAGAGAGAGTGTGACGCAAACTTTTCAAAACTCAGTTTTGCTTCCCACGTCAAACGAACGTCCGCTCATCTGCCGACACCCGCCTTCCACTATCTGATTTCTGAATTCTCTTCGCTTGACACCTGACGTCCGTTCAGAGAGTTTGGGTGCGTTTTAAATGTGCTCTGACACTTTTACATATTTTTTTATTGAAAATTATAATTTTTAAGTATCAATCTAATTAAAAATAATATAATATATATATATATATATAAATTAATTTAAGAATTAAAAATTAGTGAGTAAATTAAAGAAAAAAATATGATATTTTTTAGTCATACACCTTTTCTGTAACCTATACATATTGCCATAGCTTATCACGATTGCTACCTGCACAAGAAATAGTACAAGTTGACGAACATTTATGGATTTTTTTTGTCATCTTTAATAAGTTAGAAAATCCATAGATGAAAAGGACATGAAATTTTTATTATCTCACTTTGCCATATATTTTTGTTCTCCAAATTAAGCAAACGCAAATCATTGGTAACTCCAAACATTGAGGTTACTAATGATTACCACTCTTACCAACCTCAACAGTGTCCTAAATGACATTAAGATGTTGATAGTGCAAATGAGGCTTTTGTTTATTGTGTTATTTTGTGTCCCTTGCTAATTCTGTCCACTTCTTTGTTATTAAAGAAAACAAAGTCAACTTATTAGTATCCTCTATCGATATATAACTAAATGCAAGTTACGCAAGTAAACATTAGTAATTGAAATTCTAATTATAATAAAGTTATTATTTTTAATGTACTGGATATGTATAGGAGGTTGAAACATATTGATTGGATCGATAATTTGAACTAGAAAAAAATCAATATCGATCAAAATTAACTACTCATCCAGTTAAGTTAATAATTAGATTTAATAGAATTAAATTGTGATTAGGCTTATCCTAATCAAAATTTCATTAAAAAATCTATAAATACAAATTAAAGGAATGATTATGGAAATTTTTACCATACATTTTTTACATTATTAATTGTTAAACCAATTAAATACCGAATAAACTTAAACATAGAAGTATTTCTAACAGTTATATCTAATGAGTTAAAGTATCAAACATCAAAAAAGAAAACTGAAAAATAAAAAATACTACTTTAAGTGAATACTCAATTTTATATACCTGAAACATTTATGTGTATGGTATACTTTATTTAAAATAATAATAATAATTATAACTTCATGTCATTCAATGTATCCTTTTCACAAATTGATTTTGGTATTTTGAATAACTCGACCATAGTTTATAGTTCGGTAGATTGTTGTAGTTGAGATTTTTTTGTAGGCATGTCATCTTTTTGTCTAAATAATTATGAAAGTTAAGAAAATAATTATATTTATCAATTTTGTTTTTATTTGAAACTCCACAAATACTATGAATGATGATATATTAGAATAAAAAGTATTGAAATGTAGCCAAAAAAATTTGTTCAAAGAAATTTTATAAGAGAAAGCAATTAACCATTTTTTAAGTTTACACAACAACTTAAAAATGCTACCTAAAGTAAAAATAAAAATAAAAATTGTGATCTTAAGGTTATGTAAATATTTTTCAGTTATAGTTGTTGCTCAAAGACAACAATTTGTTTTCCTAGAATAACAAATATTTTGAAAAATGTTAGACTAACTATAGATGAATCACTTATTGTTAAGAGATGGACTTTAAGTTTGACTCAACCTCACTTATATATTAACAAACAACAAATATCGTTAGATGGATTCTAACCATAGCTCTGATACCATGTTAAGAAATAAACTTTAAACCTAACTCAACCCCACAAAAATGGTTTGTAAGGTGAAGTTTGCACCTACTTATATATTATAAATTGCCTTTATCTCTAGTCGATGTAGGACTTTCAACACTTATCACTAAGTTAAAAAAAGATAACTATTAAATATAACATATAGTGAGGAGGTAACTTTTCATAACTTGATCCACTCCGTAATGAAAAAAATTAATGTAAGTATTATTGAATCATATGATAGTAATCTAAAATATTTAAAGTTAAATTACCTATAATTTTAAATCCGAGATACACTAGTACAATAAGAAGAAAAGACACCGGTTATTTTTTATTATTGGCATCGGTTTTGCAACCGAGGCATATGTGGGCGAGGTAAAAAGGACAGACTTTATGCCTCGGTCATGGACTGAGATAAAACTAGATAGGAATATGCCTCGGTTCTTACATAACCGAGGCAATATCCTATTTTTTTTCAGATGCAACCTGTTTTTCAGTACGCAACCAGAAATTGTTTCAGTACGCAACCAGAAACGGAGTGGTGCAAGTCATTGTTTTTCACACAACCGGAAAATCCCAATCCCAATCCGAGATCAAAATAGACCTAACATTTCCCAATTTCAGAAACCCAAAGTGCTTGTGATTGTGAGTCTTCACTAGCCTGGCCTCAAAAGCAGAAGAACAAGAGTAGATGAACACCTTCTGCAACGAACCAGGAAGCTCCCTTAGGGTTTCCAATCACACAGGGCATTGATGGCTGGAGGAAGATTGTCGGTCTAGGGCGGCGACGACATTCCATTAAGGGGTGAGAGGGTAGCGGCGACTCGCGGTGGATCTGAAGCGGTGGATGAAGATGAAGATACAGAGGGGAAGAATGGTGGAGGCAGCAACGACGGAGGGCTCGCCAATCTGGAGCGGCTTGGTGATGGCGATCTGGAGCAGTGGATCTAGAGCGGCGGAGGCAGGCAACAACGACGGAGGGCTCGCCAATCTGGAGCGGCTTGGCGATGGCGATCTGGAGCGGTGGATCTAGAGCGGCGGAGGCAGCAATGACGGAGGCAGCAATGGCGGAGGCAGCAACGACAGAGGGCTCGCCGATCTGGAGCAGCTTGGCGATGACGATCTGGAGCGGTGGATCTAGAGCGGCAGAGGCACGGACAGAGAAGAGTGAGAGCACGAGGGAAGAAGAGAGGAAGAATGGGAGAGCACGGACAAAGAAGAAGTGAAAATGAAGAGTTAATGTGAGAGCACGGACAGAGAAGATGTTGGGATGTGGAAATGAAAAAATCAAAGAAATGAAGAGTTACACATCATGCCTCGGTTTTCATCAGAACCGAGTTAGTAGCAACTGGCAAGTTTAGGTGACAGGAGTTGTATGCCTCGGTTTCCCCTAGAACCGAGTTAGTAGTGCCCTTTAGGCATCGGTTGCTGGGCAACCGAGTTAGTAGCTCTTATCAGACCCAACAGCTGTCAGGTGGAGCAGGTTTGGGCAGAGTTTTATGCCTCGGTTACGTAGAACCGAGTTAGTAGCATGCTTTAGGCACCGGTCATGGGACAACCGAAGCATATATTTAAGCTATTATTATGACTCTGCCACCACACTATTATACGCTTCGGGTTCGCTTAAACCGAAGCGTATATTGCGCTTTCTAATCCCATTTTTTTACTAGTGATATAAACTACTTATAATTTTAATAGTGTGGTCTAAATTATACATGTTTTAATAATTATTATCTATTACTATTTATATTTTTAACACCTTACTTAAAATAAATAGACAATATTTTTACTATATATTTTAAATTAAAGATAAATAAAACTCAGTATACAACTAATAATAAAAAATTATTATTTATTCTTATTTCGATAATGATTTTTGACCGTTGCCCGATAAGTGTAGTGTAATATATAAAATTGAGTGGTGTTGGCATGAAATTTAAGATTTAATTGTTGACAGTGAAAATTTGTTTACGAGATAAAAATGAATTATGTGTATGATTAATATAATTAATAATAGAGTTTAATTTGTGAGACAAAATCGAAATGAGTCATAATTAAATTTCTTGAGTTATGAACGTTTCATTTCTACCATGAGAATGTGATATTAAGAAAGCTCTATTTGCTATTAATCAGAATATTAATTATATCGAAATTGAAGTCTGAATTTGGTAATATACAAACTTTTACAAAATAATAATAATAATATATAACAAAATCAGTAGAGATACATAAAAGTGGATCACCGTCGAATTAAAATTTGATCACGAAAATTAGCAAGTAAAAAATGTGTATAACTTTTGAGAAGAAAAAAATTTTAAAGTTTCAGAAAGAAAATAGGAAAGAAGTGTATTTGCAAATTGTAAAATGGTAAAAACTTAAAAAAGAAACTGATAGTATCTCCAATTTAAAGGTTATAATACGATATCTTATTTTATTTTGTACCAATTGTCACATTATTTTTAAAATATTTTTGTAAGTTTTGCTTTAATCCAATTTACGTTTCTTATAAGTTTTCGTTTATACTTCAATGAAGGTACAACCTTTATATAATAAGTGAAGTTATTTTTAAGATTATGATATTCAAGTTTAAATATATAGGTTATGACGTTGCATTGAAGATGTCCTAAAAGTGAATGAGAAATGTAAAGTTATAAACATGATTAAAGCTAAAAAAAGAGAAAAAGAAATAGAAGTTAAGTGAAATTTAAAGTTTATGTTGGGTAAAAAAAGCGAGAGAAGAGACTAAGTAATGGACAACACATTTTTAAGTCATTTTTTTCGATAACAAATATAGAATTTGTAATGTGAATTGTTCATTTTACATTATTGATTCAATGTTAAATAATTATCACTTTTTATGTGATTGGTCGATTCTTGTTATAATCATACTTAATATATAAAAGTGTTGTAGTAACAATCCTAGATAGATTTATAGGTTTATATAATCTCTTTTATTGAATTTTATATAATTAAATTCATTTATATATTAAAATAGTTACGTCTCGCAAACATTTATTAAATAAAACTTTTCTTATCACAATAATTTTCCCAATGTCAAATTCATCCATGCTAATTATTGTATACTAATAAATTAGTAAAACTGTGATTAAAATTAATGCAGTGAAACTTCCTAAGCCAATCTGGTTTAATATGGATTCAAGTTGAGTTAGGTTGAAAAAAATGAATTTTTATATAGATTAATTTTGAATTTGATCCATCAAAAACCAAAATTATCAGAATTAAACTCGTAGTAAGTTAAGTTGACTCACAAACTTATTGTTTTTGGATTATATTTGAAGTTTAAGATGATTTTGGATTGTATTTGAATTTTATTATATTTTTTATTTTGATTTTTTTTTTGTATTTAACCTATTGAAATTTATTTAGATTGCTTAGAAAAAAATTGTTATTGTTTTTAAATTAAAAAGAATTGTAATTAAGTAAACTAATGAGTTAACCTGTTTAACCCACTAACCTGTTATGAGTCAGACCAGTTTCAAATTTTTTCAACTTGCTAATAAATTAACTGTGTTAGATTGACTCAGCAAGTGACATTTAAACTGAATTGGGTTGAATCGGTAGACATTTTGATAGGACTAATTAAAATGCTTTGTATTTTAAAATATGTATATAAGAAATAGAAAGAAAAAAACTTTTGTTGATTACTTAGGATTTTTGTGTGTGTGCGTGTGTGTCTGTGTGTGTGTGTGTCTGTGTGTGTTTGTATGTGTGTGTCTATGTGTGTGGGTGTGTGTGTCTGTGTCTGTGTGGGTCTGTGTGTCTCTCTGTGTATGTGTCTGTGTGTGTTTGTGTGTGTATGCCTTTGTGTCTGTGTGTATGTGTGTGTCTATGTGTGTGTGTCTGTGTCTCTGTGTGTGTGTCTGTGTTTGTGTATGTGTGTGTGTTTGTGTTTGTGTATGTGTGTGTATGTATGTACGTGTGTGTCTGTGTTTGTGTTTGTCTGTGTCTGTGTATCTATATGTCTGTGTCTGTGTCTCTGTGTATATGTGTGTGTCTTGTGTCTGTGTGTCTATGTGTGTGTGTGTATGTGTGTCTGTGTGTGTATCTGTGTCTGTGTGTGTGTCTATGTGTGTCTGTCTGTGTGTGTTTGTCTGTGTGTGTCTCTGTGTGTGTGTGTGTGTCTGTGTGTGTCTCTGTTTCTGTGTGTGTCTGTATGTGTGTTTATGTATGTGTGTCTGTGTGTCTCTGTGTATGTCTGTGTGTGCATACTTTCCTCTTAAAATATATAATTAAAATGGTATGGGTAAAGAAAGGGTCAAAATACGAGTCCATAGAGGATGTTGTCGTTTACAGAAAAAGAAAACAACCATAGCTGGAATTTTGCCCGAAAGTTCTGTGGAATAAAAAAATAAAGTCTATGTTCTACAGTTATTTATTATAATGTTATAGGAAACTTCGGCATAATATGATGCTAATTTAATAATATATTTATTTTGTTGGCTAAATGATATATAATAACTTTTTTTAATTTAGTAAATCTTAAAATTTAATCTTCTTTTTTTTTTTGTGCCGAGTTCCTTCAAATTTATTAGATGAGATATTAATGTTGTTGATATTAAAATAACTCCATTAATTCTAACTAATTTTTGTGTAAAATAAAAATGGAAAACAAATTTATAATACTTCAAATAAATAATAAATAGCATATACACACAAATGTAAAAGTGACTCAAAGAACCATAAATCTACTATGTTAAAGATTTTGAATTAAAAGTGATATTTATTCTTATATAAATTATTTTATATTAGTAATTAAGTTAAACTTATATATATTATTATTATATTTTTTGAAAAATCTATTTAATATATATGACAGATTTTTTAAAGAGATATAATATATGAGTTTAACTTAACTACTAATCTAAAATAATTCATATAAGGATTAATGTCACTTTCAATTCAAAATCTTAACACACTATTTATGGTTTTTGAGTCACTTTTACATTGTTATGTTTCCCTCAAGTAGAAATATCTTCATAACTACAAGTATTGATATAGTACATTAATTAATCTTTTAAAGAGATTTACCATATAAATACTAAAACAATAAGACATAAGTTTAACTTACATAACATCACTTTTAACCAAAAAATAAAAATAATACATTTATAGGTTTTTTTTTTCAAATAAGATACTAAACTTTTTTATTTTTATTCAATATGAAACTTAGATTCATCTTAAATTCTCAACAAAATATATATATATATATAATTAAGAAGAGTTTTATAATAAGTGTCCTATTGTTAGGGTTCATAATCTATTAAGCATATGTTTTTCCCCTTTCGTAACCAGAACATACAAAAATCAACAAGCACCTATGTATTTTTTTTTATTGAATTTAATTTATTTTCCGTTTATATATGTGCATTTATGTTCGTATATTTATATTCTGTTTTTATATTTATTTTCCCTTTTTATATTGTTTCAAACAAATATATATATATATATATATATATATATATATATATGTAAATTATACTCTCTTCTTATTATGGAGTAAGAAATACAATTTTCATCCTTTCTTTTCTCATAACATGGTATCAGAAGAAAATTAATTCTTCATCACGTTCTTCCGCAAACCAATTTTGTTTCTGCCCAGATCTTCATCTTCTACCTTTTGTTCTTGACTTTCCTGCCTTTTTCTTCTCCATCTATGGCTACTACCTCTGTTACTCTCGCATCGTTGCAAGATACAACACACGACTATTACATTCACCCTAACGAGAATCCTTCGCTGGTGCTTGTTTCCCCGATTCTTGAAAGTCACAATTATCATGGATGGGCTCGCTCAATGTATATGGCACTACAAATGAAGAATAAATTTGGCTTTGTTGATGGATCCATTCCTTGTCCTGTTGATACAGATCCCATGGTTCCAGCATGGAAGCGTTGCAATAATCTGGTTTTATCTTGGATCAATCATTCTGTTTCTCATGAGATTGCTACAAGTATTATTTGGATTGACTCTGCCGCTGCGGCATGGAAGGATCTCAAAGATCGTTTCTCCCAAGGTGATTCTATTCGAATTTCACAATTGCATCAAGATCTTTATTCAATGCATCAATCTGACCTAAGTGTTACTGCATGTTACACTAAAATGAAGATTCTCTAGGATGAACTTTGCAGTTTTCGCCCAATTGCTGAATGCCAATCTTATGCTTCTTGTTGTGTTGTTTCTAAGACAATGAAGGAATATCGTGAAAATGATTGTGTTATTTGTTTTCTTAGAGGCTTGAATGATAATTACTCTATTGTCCGCTTTCAGATCCTTCTCATGGATCCCTTGCCTTCTTTGCCCAAAAAATTTTCGATGATAATTCAACATGAGCGACAATTATAATCAGGAATTCTTTCTCAACCTCTAGTCATGGCAGCACAAGTTTCTCAATCTAAACCTTCTTTTTCTACCTTCAATGGCAGAGGTAAACCCTCTCCTACCAATGATTATGGCCGGGGAAGATCTTCATATCAAGGTTCTTAGGCTTGTTATCAAGGTTCTCAGGCTCGTTCCTCAGGGGGGAGGTTTAGTGCACCTCGGCAATGCACTCATTGTGGCAGGACCAACCACACCATTGATACTTGCTTTCTAATACATGGATTACCATTTGATTTCAAATTCAAAAGAGTCCACAATGTTACCACACATTCTTCTACAATAGTTCCTTCTTATAATAATTCTCAGGCACAGTCACATTCCTCAACTTTGAGACTTTCTCAAGAGCAAATTCATGATCTATTAGCACTTCTTCCTCAATCTAATCCCAGAGTCCCACATTATAACAATCTAGTGAGCTCTCATAATGCTTCCACTTCTTCTCAGGCTCCAGGTAATATTTATTCCCAATGGATTCTAAACACAGGTGCTACTGATCATATATCCAGTTCTTTGTCTCATTTTATTTCTTATCATAGAATCTCACCAATTACAGTATCATTACCCAACAAAAACTCTTCATTTGCTCATTTTTCTCGCACAGTTTCACTTAGCCCACACCTTACTTTGCATAATGTCTTGTTTGTTCCTAATTTTTCAGTCAATCTTATTTAGGTCACAAAGTTAACAAAATCTCTATATTGTAAACTTAATATTTCTGAATTTTCCTTGAAATACAGGACAAGTCAACCCTGCAGATGATTAGGAAAGCTGAAGAAAGAGATGGCTTGTATGTCATGATAGTTCTTGCATCCACACCCCTTGGTTCACCAGCTGCTATTACTCCTGCGAATTCTATTTCTTGTTATACAATAAGACATAATTCTATAGATATTTGGCACTATAGACTAGAGCATCCTTCTTTTTCTTGTTATACCAAATTACGCAACATGTATGTCACTTTACCTAATACAAAATACACTCATTGTGATGCTTGTCATTATTCTAAGCAAAGAAAATTGCATTTTCAATTAAGTACTACTGTTTCAAAAGCTTCTTTTGATTTAATTCATGTTGATATTTGGGGGCCCTATTGTACTTCTTCTATTGATGGTTTCAAATATTTTTTAACTATAGTGGATGATATGTCTAAATATAGATGGATTAAATTGATGGCAAGTAAATCAGATACAAGATCACAACTTATTGGCTTTGTTTCTTATATAAAAACACAATTTGACATTGATGTAAAAGTTGTTAGATCAGATAATGATAATAAGTTTGCAATGACAGATTTTCATAGACAAAAAGGGATACAACATCAATTATCTTGTGTTGAAACACCTCAACAAAATGGAGTCGTTGAGAGAAAACATCAACACATTCTCAATGTTGTTATATCTTTAATGTTTCAATCCCATTTGCCCATAATTTTCTGGTCTTTTGCTGTTCGTTATGCTGTGCAACTCATTAATATTTTACCTTCCAAAGTTTTGGCATATTTTTCTCCATCTCAACTGTTACACAATGTTAAACCTGACATTACTTACTTACGAGTTTTTGGCTCACTTTGCTATGCTTCAACTCTTCAAACTCATAGAACAAAATTTCAACCTCGTGCAAGAAAATGTGTTTTACTAGGTTTTAAAACAGGAGCGAAAGGCTACCTTTTGTTATATTTCAACTCTAGGGAAATTTTTCTATCAAGGAATGTAGTATTTTATGAAAATATATTTCCTTTTCTTACTAGTGACAAGCACTCACCTATTGATACACAAAATTCCTTGGATTTGGTCACCAAAATTATTTCACCTCCATTGCCTCTTTTCTCAGAAGTTATTGATCAACCCTCTTTACTACCTACATCTCCACCTTCTATTGTTCCCGACCCTGTTATTTTTTCTTCTCAACCTGTTTTTGTTGAACCTGCCACTACTACTCCACAAAGGAAATCAATCAGGCCAAAACATACACCATCTTATCTGCAGGAGTATCATTTGCATCATGTTATCTACTTCTTCCGCCACTCAGTCATCCACAGGTACCTTATATCCTATCTCTTCATATCTCTCATATGATGCATTATCATCTCTTCATAAATCATATGTCCTTAATCTTTCCCAAGTTAGTGAACCTAAAACCTATAACCAAGCCATCAAACATGATTGTTGGAGAAATGCCATGGATCAAGAAATTGCAGCTTTAGAAAATACCAAAACTTGGATTTTGACTGATCTACCTAATGGAAAGCAACCAATCGGATGTAAATGGGTATACAAAATAAAAAGGCATGCTGATGGGAGTATTGAACGATACAAGGCAAGGTTAATAGCCAAAGGCTACACACAACAACAAGGTTTAGATTATTTTGAAACTTTTTCACCTGTTGTCAAACTCACAACAGTAAGATTGGTTTTGGCTTTAGCAGCTTCCAAACATTGGTATTTACATCAACTAGATGTAAATAATGCCTTTTTACATGGGGATCTAGATGAAAAAGTATACATGTCTCTTCGTCTTGGCTATAAAACTAAAAAACCAGGACAAGTTTGTAAGTTATTGAACTCTTTATATGGACTCAAACAGGCCTCTAGACAATGGAATTACAAGTTGACAACTACTTTACTCTCTTTGGGCTACATACAATCAAAATCAGATTATTCACTTATTGTCAAAAGTGATTATGCTCATATTACCATTTTACTTGTTTATATAGATGATATAGTTTTGGCAGGTGATGACATCCAGGAAATCCAAACTGTGAAGGCTCTATTGAATGCAAAGTTCAAGATTAAAGACCTAGGCCAACTCAAGTATTTTCTAGGCTTAGAAATTGCAAGATCTCAACAGGGCATTAATTTGACACAAAGGAAGTATGCTCTAGAGTTACTAGAAGATGCAGGATTGTTGGGATGTCAACCTGTTTCTACTCCCATACAGTCAGGCATAAAATTTTCCAAGACAGAAGGGAAACCCTATTTAGATGTGCATGCCTATAGAAGACTTCTTGGTAGGTTACTATATCTAACCAACACAAGACCAGATTTATGTTTCGCTGTTAGTACTCTTAGTCAATTTCTTTCCAATCCTTTGGAAGATCACTATGCAGCATCAACAAGGATCCTGAGATATATCAAGAACAATCCAGGACAAGGATTATTCTTTCCTTCCAACACAGAACATGCTCTTAAGGCTTTTAGTGATTCTGATTGGACTGCTTGCCCTGACACTAGAAGGTCTGTGACTGGTTTTAATGTGTTCTATGGTGCATCATTAATCAACTGGAAATCCAAGAAGCAAGATACTATATCTAGATCATCAACCGAAGCAGAATATAGAGCCTTAGCCTCCACAGCATGTGAAATTCAATGGCTTCTGTATTTGCTCCATGATTTGAAACAGCCTCTACCACAACCAGTTCCTCTGTTTTGTGACAATCAATCTGCTATACAAATTGCACAGAATCCAGCCATGCATGAGAGGACAACGCATATTGAAATTGATTGTCATCTCATAAGAGATAAAGTTCAAGCTGGTGTAGTTAAGCTCCTGCTCATTCCTACTTCAGCACAACTTGCAGACATTCATACTAAAGCTTTGCATCTAGCACAATTTCAATCTTTGTTGTCCAAGTTGAGCATTAAAGATATATATATATATGTTGCAGCTTGAGGAGGATATTGAATTTAATTTATTTTTCGTTCATGTCTGTGTATTTATATTCGTATATTTATATTCTGTTTTTATATTTATATTCTGTTTTTATATTGTTTCAAACAACTATATATGTGTAAATTGTACTCTTTTCTTATTATGGAATAAGAAATACAATTTTCATCATTTCTTTTCTCATAATAATTTTTTCATCTATACGCACCCCATTTTAAATCAATAAAATAATTACCTAAAAAACTTATTTTCATTATTTTATCTTTTTATTCGTTTTAATATATTTTTTCATTTACTGGTTATTTTTTTCATATAAGAGTGTCTCAATTTCAGGTGTTCAATCTCGTGACAACTTACAATGTGTATACTTTTGATATAAATCATTGATAATATCATATATTTTTTTTGTTTGTGATTTTTATTTTTTTAAAAAGATTATTTAATTAATATTTGAAACTGTAAGGTACAAGTACGGTTGTCAATACAGATATATCTATTAACTAATGAAAAGGTGGAGGAAACAAAAAATAAATATCCATTGTATATGGAGGATATATGGATGAATATTTTCTTTCAGGATAAATATGTTTGTTTTCTTGAAGGATGAAGAATAGATAGTCAAATTGGCACTCATATCCTGTTTTCATTCCTAATATTATGTAATTAATAAAAGATGAGATAAGAAAATGAACATGTATTGTTGGATCAAAAGCTGTACTATAATAATTAAACAAGACTGAAAATGATCTGAAAAAAATATGAAATAAACTTATCTCTTATAAGTTGTAATAATGTATTTTGTTATGTGAATTGATTTAATTGGAAATAAGTGATGATTATCAAATTTATTAAATAGATATATACCTCATTTGATTGAGAAATGATAGGTACATAATGATAATAGGTTTAGATGTGATTATGTTGTTTAGTATTTGACCAATTTTTTGAAAGAAGATTTATGGCTTCAGCGATTCTAAAAATTATGCAAATTAAAATATTGTGCAATGATAAGTTGAAGAAAAAATTCCCACCTTGTATTAATTATGAAGTACATGTAAGGAATTACCCTGAATATAACAAACTATATCATTTACGGGCTGATAAAAATATTTTTGATGGATCTACAAACTCTAATGAGTCATATATAAGTTTTTAATAAAATTTGCTCAATAGTAATTCTTTATGTCTTTGTAAAAGTTAGAAATATGTATTATACTAAAATCCTTAATAAACTTTGTGGAGGTGAGAAATATGTTTTTATTTGAGAATGACTGATAAGATAAGATTTTTTTTATAAATATATGAAAAATATAAATACGGAGGAGTATGTAGGTACGTATATGTATATATTTGGATGTGTGTTATATTTAATGGTGAATTATTTTATGTGGACGAGAACACCTAACACTAATAAAAACATGCTAACGAATTTTAAAAAGATTGCAGAAAAAAAGTTAAAATAATATATTCAGAAAAAAAATAATTGAAGTCAACAACAGTGTGTGGAATTCAAACCAAAGAAGGTGATGGAAGAATTTTAATAGAATGGACGGAAAGAGAAATCCCTTCCTTGCATTTCTATTTTGTTTAATATCAGCGGAGAAGTATAAACAGTGTTAATTATATTTTATTTACAAAATACAATAAAACTTAGAATAACTTTGTCCGTACGTTTCAAAATCTATAAATCATTTTCTTTCATATTCATTTTTTTTTCAAATATCAAATGGAAGAGAGAAAAAAATTAAGAGCGTTCATTTTTCTCCCACGCCCTTGGAACCAAAATTTTAAATCACAAATTACATGGAAGCAAGTTACACATTGATTTTTATTTTAAATTTTGTAGAAATAATTTATTATTAAAAAAAAATCATGTAAATATTTCCTTAATTAGTGTAGCGTATGAAGATTCCAAAACAATTAAAAAAAATTAAACTCGGTGGGTGTTACCCGAGTAACATGTATCCACGAAAATGGTTTGAATTTTCCACGAAAATCATAGGTGCATAATTTTTTCTCGGTCAACGTGGATGATTCTTCTTTCTTTATCATATACAAGAACAATACCCGTTTACTTCATTAATAATAATCTCTTGACCTGTAAAAAATCTGAAAATGTCTAGTGTACACTCTATTTTAAAAATATGCAATTGGTGAGAAAAAAATAATAATAGGTAATGTGAGAGATACAAAGATATATAGATGACGTGACGCAATAAAAAAGATATATGGAGTAAAAATTGATTAAATTTAAAATTATTTAGTTCTTTTTCAGCTGTGTTCCTACTATTTTTCGCACATCATATTTATATTTATTAGTTATTTTCAATTTATTTTTTTATAAATTGAACCTAATGCTAAAGAATATATGCAAATTCAATTTTACTTAACCAAGGTTCCATGGTGTTAGTTTTGGCATCATGTCTTATCTTTGTATTGTTATATTATACATGTGGGTTCAATTAACATTATCCAACTTATTAACATTACACAAATTAATTTAGAGATTGTAATTCCTTCTTGAAAAAAAAAAGCATTAAGAAATTTAAAAAGTAAAAATATTTTAGAAAAATAGTAAAAAATGATTTATTATTTGAAGGGCAAAGTTGGAATGGAAGAAAGTTAGATTTGGAATATGATGTTAACTCCTTCAGACATTAAATAGAGTAGTCTCTTGTGAATTCAGAATTCTGAATTCTCAGCCTCAGCACAGCACCATCACCCAAATCTCTCTCACAGGATACATACAAACAAACATGTCTACTCCTCCGTCTTCCAATCTGAAAACCTCACATACAGTTCAAGTTTTCTCTGCCATAAAACCATCACCGCATACTCCATCGCCGTCTTCTTCAGCCTTAAGCTCCATGAAGCTCAAGAGCCTCATCCACACCCTCATAGTCTCCCACATGTGCCGTATCATTCGTGCACTCTCTAAACTCAAAGCTGCAATCTTGCAAAACCTCAAAGGAAACCAGTCAAACAACATTCACTACCTCCACCACAGAAAGCAAAAGATGACCAAGAAGATCATCTCCGGCTCCTTCAGGCTTCACTACAACTGGTGCTCCTCCAAATCCTCTCAGGTTATCACAGTCCCCTCGAGGGTCTTTCAGGGTTTGTCAAATCCTCCTGATTCCGACCACTTGTACGAGGATTGCCACGGCAGCGCCCAGCTCTCGGGCTACTTGCGCTGGCTGGAAGAAAAGATTTCTGACGATGATAACAATGACGGCAAGAGTTATTGTGAGACTAACGAAATCGATATGATGGCGGAATTGTTCATTGCGGATTGTCATGAAAAGTTTAGGTTGGAGAAGCAAGAGTCTGATAGAATGTTCCATGAAATGTTGGCTAGAGGCATGTGAAATTTGGTGGAACATGTTACTATTTAAAAGTTCAGACAATAGAGGGGAAGGGCTTTGTTGAATTTTATGGTGTATTTTCCTTTCTTTAATTAACTTTTCATAAGATGGAAAAAGGGTAGTGAAAAATGGAAGATGGGGATTCATGCTTATATATATATGTTGATAGTCATGGAAGTTTTATTTTGCCTTTGGCTTGTTAATCAGAATGAAACTGCATCTTCAAATTCTCACTCTTTTCTCTCTGACTTTACATGTTAATTATAAAACAACTGTCATGGTTCCGACCAATTACAGAAAATCATTACATGTACACGAAAACTGGCTAATACCATACGTATGTGGTGGTCCTCTGTATCGTGTAATAATTTCTCTCGAAGGGTGTGTGGTTGGCTGAGTGAAAACACGTGAACTGGGTTGCTGAAGAATTCTATCAGATGGGTTAATTTCAACAGTACTTCTTTTCATAGTCATGGAAACTTGCAGTAAAACTAATCATGGAAACTTTGTTATTTAGGATGAACTGCTGTAAAAGTTCTTACTTTTTCTTCTTTCTTTATGCAGTTTCGTTGACAAAAACAATGATATCTGCTTACTAGTATTTTGCAGACTAAAAAATTTAAAGAAATGAAATTTAAATTCCCAGTGAAAATGGAATAAACTGTTAATAAATTCCGCAAAGATGGGACTGTATTTATACACGAGGTGACATTGGTTTTCTTCTAATACAACTTTGAATAAAATACAATTTTTACGAAAATAACCATTGACCTGAATTGTATGTTATATATGAAAAATATCAGTGTAACAGTAGTTTTTGTGGAAGTGAGCGATTTCAGCTGTTAATTCAAAATACTATATTATGACAAGTGGTGAAATTTGGCTTTAATAAAAACAAAATAATAATTATCTATCAAACAGTAGTGTTAATTTAAATACATTGCAAAGTGAAAAATTAAATTGTTTTATATATGTTAACTTAAAGTTACAAAAATGTAGCTAATGTGATAAAAAATAAAGTTTAATAAGTAATTTTGAAATAAAATTATTCGTTGATATAAAAATGGATTGTTGTTTTATTTAAAATAAACATAAGAACAATTGGGGGCATTAGCTATTCCAAATGTTGTTCAGTGTGGAAATGTGAAGAATTATTATGTGCTGCTAGAACAATTTTATATAACCATGGTATATCAAGAGTATTTATCATTCAAATGGAATTTTTTTTTTCAAATATATTAGTGGGCCTCATAAATAAATCATTGTGGATTATTTAGCACATTCTTACTTTTACATTATTAAATTTCACAATAAATAATAATATTTTTTATTTATAAGTTGACTGGGGTTAAATACTGAAGATTAATTAAAACAATAGATTAATTTGTATTCACTACTTGGATAAACAATTTATGTGACCAATTATTTAAAAATGATTGTTGACTGTGTTTCTAAGTAATTATTGTAAAATGAGTTACTAATCAAACTATTTATTAATAAAGAAAAGACTGTTTATTTTAAATAAAATATATTTTATAATATACAAAAATGGATGATAAGATGATACATTTTTATATTTATTTGACATATATTATAAAGGTAAAATAACAATGAATTTTCATATTTTTTTAAAGTAAAAAAATAAAAAAGATAATGTGAAATTAATGTTAAAAATATGTGTACCTGAAACTATTATTTCTAAGATAGTATGGTGGAATGTAACTCCATGGAAATCTTAAGAGGTTACGTCTTGTCATTGTAGCTATAAAGGTGGTCTGCAATGGAAACAAACTCGTTGCATGTGTCTTTTACTATGTACAGTGCAAGACATTTTTTTTCCACCGTAGCATGTGTGGTTGAAACAGAAGAAATAAAACAGATAAAATATAGGTTTAATCATTCACTAAGTCCCTATTTTCGCATGGAATCTCAATTTCGTCCCTTTCTTTCTGAAAATCTCAATTGGGTCCCAATTTTATGAAAATTGCAACAAATCGATCCTTTCCGTTAATTTGACTGAACGGCGTTAAAAAAATTGATGAGTGAATGCTGAGATGACGAACGAGCGCTCGTCCAGCAGCGAACGAGCGCTCGTCCAGCAGCGAACGAACGCTCGTCCAGCAGCGAACGAGCGCTCGACCACCGAACGAACGGTCGTCCAGTGTGGAACGAACGGTTGTCCAGCAGTAAGAGGTCGACGAGCGTCCGTTCTCTGGTGGACAACCGTTCGTTCCACACTGGACGACCGTTCGTTTGCTGGACGAGCGCTCGTTCGCTGCTGGACGAGCGCTCGTTCGCTGCTGGACTTGCGCTCGTTCGCTGCTAGACGAGCTCGTTCGTCATCTCAGCATTCACTCATCAATTTTTTTTAACGCCGTTTGACACTATTTAACGGAAAGGATCGATTTGTTGCAATTTTCATAAAATTGGGACCCAATTGAGATTTTCAGAAAGAAAGGGACGAAATTGAGATTCCATGCGAAAATAGGAACTTAGTGAATGATTAAACCTAAAATATAAAATGACTAAATAATATATATATATATATATATATATATATATATATATATATATATATATAAAAGAAATAAAATAGAAATTCAAAGTAGCTATTAAAAAAATTATAAAAAAAATCAAGAAAGAAGTAAAATAAATAAATAAAAATATTACCATTTTTTTTATTTATTTCCTTCGTGCTTATCTTCTTGCATAATTTCATTAACGCTGTTTACATCCATCTCCTCCAACCAAATATAAGTGAAAATTTAGAGGGAAAAAAAAAGAGTCACAGACTTAAGTCATGAAAAGGATTTACAGAAAGCAAACAACAAATGTATGGAAGCTTGTGAAAACATATTTTATATTTTTTTATTTAGTTATTAACTTTACTTTTAAAATAATTCTGATTATGAATAAAGAAAATAATTAACGAATCTTATTTTAAATAAAGACTTCATTATTTTCACAATATTTTACATCATATATATTATCAAACAACCATTATTTCAGAATATTATTATCTATACACGATACTTTAAATCACATTATTATATTATAAAAGTAAAATAATCATTAAGAAAATTATATTTATATAAAAAAAATGTCAAATAAATAAATAAATAATTACATGTCAAATATCATTACTCAATATTTGATCTTGTTATTAACTATGTATATCCACGGACTATTATTTCAGAAACCTAAAAGTATTGCAACAATAATTATATGATTCTTGATGAACCCAATTAAGTAATTAGTTGGGATCATAGAAGCTTCATACATAAAAATGAGTAAACTAAAGCAGAAACAGAGAATCCTATCAATTGTAGAAGATACATTGACAGTAACAAAACGATAAAATAACTTGCAAATAAAAAGTTCATGCCTCAGTTTTCATCACAAAAACTGCAATTAATGCATGGAAATGGCAGGGAGTGCAGCTAGCTGTGAGCAGAACCATGTGTGTGATGTGCTATAGCAATAGTTTGGCTTACATGGCCGTAACATCAATACTTTTCTTTTCTCATCACACATTTCCCAAGTTCATTATAAACTAATTTACTTATATTATCATTGTTGCTGATCCAACAAGATTTTGTATATATGACACGAATTTGAATATGAATTTCTGCTATATATATTTGAAGGAGTTTTACTTTGAAAGGTATAAAAAAATGTTACGGCGCCATGTCTTCTGATACTAAGTATCGTCCTAAATTTGTGGACAACAACATATATCTTATCCCTTATTAATGCATTTTTTGGCCTCATTCATTTGTCTGCTATTGTTTGTTTCTGAGGGTTGTGGCCAAAAATATGTATGAATGAGAAATGATAATCACCGTACCAATGAATGTGTTAAGACATAATTCATTTACTAGGTTGCCCCTCGTGTGTGTGCATGAAGGGCCCTTCTTGTCGTGGGGAACACAGAATTGTAAGCCACGTGAAACTTCAAAAACTTTCCTCAACATCTTACCTATGTCTCACAACCTCTAATAACACAGAAAATATTCAAACAACTTTTGGTTTTTTTAATGTAAATCATGAATCCATCTTTAACCTAATTAAACATGTACTACAAAAGCATGTCAATTTATAATGTATAGAGCATATGGTTTTTCACACATCTTGAGCTCATTCTGAAAATAACGTTTTTTTGGGAAAGTTCTCCGTTGTTCATGTTTGTTTTGGTAAAAGCATGGATATGTTTGTTCTCTCCACTAGTTATTTTTATGGATTTTAGTGACATGTTTTTTAAGGTATTTTATTTGTTGGTTATGAACCAAAAATGTATTAAGAAAAAGTCTTTCATTGGTGTGAGTGGCAATAATTATAAAAAGTTAAAAGTTTTTCTTATTAGGATGCTTAAAGTTTTGTCTATAATTATATATTAATTTCTTAACTAGTGTCTTTAGGCACCTATCAAGATTCTTCGTCTTATGATATTTGTTAATGTTGACATTTCTTATCTTATAATACCATGATTATGTTTGATAATGCAGTTGAAAACTCCTGGTTAAAAAATAAGATGAAAATGCTGAAAGCTACTGTTCATAATTGAAGTGTTGCAAATTTAAATATGGATTGAAATTCTAAGTAACATTAAAAAAAATTATAAATATTAAACCTTGAAATTATGTTACAACAATATTAATTTTTCAAAAGAAACGTTGTAGATAAAATTACTCAAACTGTTCAAGAGTTAAGTTGAAATATCCAATCCTCCTCTGTTTGAATATTTTTCAAAACTTTCTGTTAAAATTTCAACAAGAAAATCATAACGAAAGAAAAACATGCATTAGTAGCAAAGACAAGAATCTTAACATTGACTCAGATAAAAAATATATATATTAAAATTTTGGTCCCCCTTAGTTTAGTAAATTACATTAATGAATATGCACACACCCTGTCCCAGTAGCAGACAGGTAGATCATGTTACAGTACTATCTCTCTCTCATGCTTATGTGAAAAAGGACATTCATCTTATTACTCTCTTCTTTGACGTTGTCTCCTATGGAAAAGGATTGATTGATAAAGATTTCTTGTTTTTTATTGGAAGATTCCATCCATGAATCAATGATTTACTTCATCTTAATTAAAATACTTTAAATTCTTTTCATATTCAACAAATATTTTTCTTTAACCATCTTATTTATTAAAAACCCTAATGGCTCATTTATTTATTTCTCACTTGACTATGGAAGAAGAAGCCAAGAACATAGTCAGTGATGCACTTAATAAAATCAAAGTGAGAGAAATGCATTGTATTGTTAAGTTCTTCTATTCAACGCCTTGTTCATATCGTATCACAAATACCATCTGGTCTTAATAAACAAAGAAAATAAATTTTGATTAACTAGTAATTAATTTTATGATTAGATTAGAAGTGTAGGATTATGATTAAACAATTCTAGGGTTTGATGATTAAAAATGAGAAACAATTTGGGAAATCGACACTAATGATAGAAACATTTGTCTTTGTTACTGTTAAGCCATGTGATCCCTGCACTGTTTTAATTGATGCAATTAATTAATTAATAATTTATATAATCAAAATAGAAGAATCTCATATCAGATGCGTTCACATTATTATTATTCATGGTTTTAACAAACTATGATAAGAATCTCAATTCTGATTAATCTTTAAGAATTCGTTGCCACTTTGTAGATACCATACATATTTAATTCTCATTTTTTTTTATGAAGTATGTTCTTTTTTATCCTTCCTTCCTTAATTTCTCTGAAATAATATAGTTTTCTCATTAATATCTAAATTGTGAACGCAAAAAAATTCTCCCAGCACATTTATTTTAAAATATTGTACTGACTAAATGAAATTAAAAATTAAAAGGATAATTTAGTTTTAAAAAGTGACTTTTAGAAATAAAAATAAAAGGTGAATTATGTCATTAAAATATAAAAAATGAGTTAATTTATTAAAATTACGAAGGAAGTGTATATCCGTTTAAAAAATACAAAAATAAAATGTATAAATATCTATTTTTAAAGCAACAAATAAGGTAAACATAATTTTCTCTTAAGAAAAAAAAAACTCCAAACATTAGGTCTTCCACGGGTCAATGCTTTCCGCACCCATGTTTTCTTGCTGCAATCCAAAATTTAAATTGGAAAAACAAAAACTGACTTAGTTGAAAGGGCATAACTGATATTTCAAACAATATGGGTGTACAGCAAGAAAACATTGGAGTTGTACACCTATGGGCCTTAGTCTAGCTTTATTGATACATTAAAGGGTGGAGAGTTGCTTCCTCCACCACCACCAACCACTCCCTGCACCTCTCTATACCTTATTTGTTCTTCTATAAAATGGATGTCAACATCCGTTGAAGGCGTAACATCTATTTACATATTTTATATTTTAGTTTATTATTTTTATTTAAAAAAAAAAAATTCAACGGATGTGGCCACATCCGTTGACGGATGTGCCACATCCGTTTAATAGATTTTTAAAAAAAAAATTATTTATTATTTAAATAATAATATATAAATTAAAATAATAATAATTATTTTATTAAATAAAATAAAATTAATTTATAAATAATTAAATAATAATTTTTAAAAAATTAAATAATATTTATATATTAATTTAAAATATAAAAAATTAAAAAACTAAAAACTAAAAAACATAAAAGGCAACGGATGCCGCCACATCCGTTTTTATATATTTATAAAAAAAATTAATTATTATTTAAATAATAATACATAAATTAAAATTAATAATAATTATTTTATTAAATAAAATAAAATTAATTTATAAATAATTAAGTAATAATTTTAAAATAATTAAATTATATTTGTATATTAATTTAAAACAAAAAAGATAAAAAAGCTAAACTAAAAAACAAAAATGCAACGGATGTCGCCACATCCGTAATGTGGCACATCCGTTTTAATATATTTATAATAAATTTTTTAATTATTATTTAAATAATAATACATAAATTAAAATTAATAATTATTATTTTATTAAATAAAATTAAATTAATTTATAAATAATTAAGTAATAATTTTAAAATAATTAAATAATATTTATATATTAATTTAAAACAAAAAAAATAAAAAAACTAAAAGCTAAAAAACAAAAAAGACAACGAATGTCGCCACATCTGTTAACGGATGTGGCACGTCCGTGGAAGCATTTTTTCTTCAACGGATGTTGACATCCGTTGAAGAAAAGAGATGGGGTGTAGGATATTTTAAAATATAAAGGATAGTTTTGGAATTTTAAAAAAATGTGGTGGTGGAGGGAGCAAAGTGGGGTGGTGTAGGGAGTAACCCTCTTTGCATTATATATCAAACTGTCAGGAATCAAAGCTTCTTGGATTCATAGCCAGACTTCTGTTTATGGGCATCATAACCAAAGATCTAAATGCGCTACACTTGTTTTCTTTTTTTAAGAAAGGAAAAATCTTGGGGTTTACTAATTAACAAAAAGGTACCCTTCATAAACATAAACAAGCACAAAAAGTGGCATGCACCTGTTGGTGAGTCAACAACCATTGTTTCCAGTATCCAACCATTGTTATAAATGAGAATTAATGTTAGTAGGTGAGAATCACATGTCCCACATTTTTGTATCACAGTGTATGTTTGCTAGCACAACATTATCACCCCATTTGCATAACTTTTGCACTACAATGTTTGATTTTAGACATTTATGATGTTATAGGCTAAGTAAAGTCGTTGCAATAAGATAAACGGGAAGTGTAGGATATTTTTGGAATTAAAAAAATACTGGAGAGGAGTAAGGTATTTTTGGAATTAAAAAAATAATGGGGAGGTATAAGATATTTTTGGAATTAAAAAAATAATGGGGAGGTGTAGGAAGTTCTTGGAGTGGTGGAGAGAGCAACACCCTAATGCAAATATATATATACATATTCGTTTGTCCATTAAACGGATGTCGATATCCGTGCACGGATGTTGACATCCGTTTAAATATTATTGAAGGGTAGAAAAGTAACGGAGAGGTGCACGTGCCAGTCTATGGTGGTGGAGGAAGTAACACCCTATATTAAAATGTTAACTTTTAAAGGAGAACACGCAAATCAAAAATTTTAATCCAAAGCTTTTACTTTTCGCTTTCGACATTTTCCAATAACAAATAGTTTATAAATCCTTACTCTTTCTAAAATTAATTTTCTTTCTATTAAATTATGTATAAAATTAATTTTCTTTCTATTAAATATACACATTAAATATTATATTTATAATAAAAATATATATAAATTAAATAAAAAATATAAATAAATAATAATAATAAAATATCTAAAGACAAAAATAAAAATAACATATCTAACAACCTATCTAAATATATTAAAAAGAATTATTACATATTTAATAAACATTTAAAGAAAAAAAAACTGATTCCATTTAATCTGAAATTCATAATCTAAATTTGATTTTTATTATTCTATACCATTCACTTTGATAAGATTTAGCATTACCGTTACCTGTTAAACCCCAGAAAATTGTGTTTTAGAAGTAGTGGTAGTCTAAAAATAGTGAGACTCGATTATTTTAATATTAAACAATTTTATTATGAATAGTTTTGTTATAAACGAGTTTCATTATTTTAAAACGTACCATCTCTCTAGAAACCACTTTTCTAGAGTTCTCTACCTTTTCTCTAAGAGTTCTTGATCTCAAGTCATCTATTCGACGATCAGGAAGTGTCTAGGCGATCCTGGCGTCGAGGGTTACAATTCTTACCGATCAATTTCTTGATTCAAGCCGATAAGTTGTTTCTCCTCTTTCTTCGTGAATTCTTGAATCTTGATAATGCAATGGTTTCTGTTTGCATGTATCAAGTAACCTTTCCCTTCAATTCTTGACTCCAATTAGGTACTGAGGTTGGTTTCCTATCACCAATCGGTGAGCTGTATGTTTTTGTAGAATTTCCTTGTGGTGCAAGCTACTGTCGGGGTTTCTTTGAGCTGTGTTTTTTATTTGAGGTAAGGGAAGTTAGAGTTTTCTTGAATTGATGATAATTGTGTATGTTAGAGGATGCATGAATATTGAACTGTGTGAGTAAAATTTCGTTCTATGATTGAATGTAGAGAAATCAATAAGGTGTTTGACGTTTCGTATGTTGATGAATGATGTATAATATGTTGAATCTATTTATATATGAGATTGATGTTGAATTTAGTGTAGATAAAGTGAATTGTGATGACGAAATTATTGGGAGTAAGGGTTACTCTTGGTTATAGGTTATTTTGGTCTAGGAATAAGGTCTTAGAAAGTGAAAACTGTGAAAGAAGTCTTGTGAAATGGTTTGGAGTATGTGAAGTCTGTTTTGAGTGTGTTGTGAGTGGTTAAGATGTTTAAAATGGATGAAATATGAGGGGAGAAGGTTTGGTGATAGATAAGGTAGAGTTTTACTTGGTTTAGAACTCAATTTGAGGAAGTGAACTAGTGAAAACTTGAGTTAGAAGTTCTATGCTAAAATGATCACTTTGGAGAGTTTTGGTAAGTCAATTGGGACTTGCTTGAGTTCTTAAGTTGCTTGAAATTGTGCCACAAGTGGTAGATTGTGATTTGGGTCCCTAAGTTGATAAATTTGATGTTCTAGAGTAGGAATTGATCCATAAACACTTTAGATTGATGTTAGAAAGGTTTAGAAACATTTAGTCAAGTCTAATTATGTATATAGCACAATTTAGGAATGTTAGAAGTTGGGAAAAATAGTTAGAATTGGTAAACTTGGGTTGGGTTGCTTAATTCTACAGAATGCGTGCTGCATAATTATGCAGACTCGCTATGCGAATGGATTCACATAGCGAGTGGTCTTGGAGAGTTTCTATATGTTTGAACAATTCGCACAGCGAGGGGGTGCGCTGTGCAAATGGATATGGTGTTTGATGATTCGCACAACGAATCATTTAGTTGAGCGACTGTATGTGGTCTCGGGTCACTGGCAAATTAATTCGAATAGCGAAAGGTGGCGCATAGCGAGTGTTTAGGGGGTTTTGGGCCACTATCTAGACTTTCGTATAGCGAGTTGGGATGCTATGCGAAGGGGGTTGAGGTCTGGTTCTATTGAAAGTTTATTTGCACAGCGAGTTGGGTCGTTGTGCGAGAAACCTCTGGATTCGCTCTGCGATTGTATGCATTGTGCGAATGGTCCAAGTTTAGTTCACTCTTTTCTTTTAGTCTTAAGTTGATTTAAATGAATTGTTTAGTGCAATATGAAGTATGTTTAAGTTTGTCTTACATAACATTATTAATTATTATCACGAGTTATGTTATAAAGTGAAAATATGTGATTTCAAAGTATGGTTGATGGACGTAATTCCATGATCCTCACGGAGAGGTTACATGGTGGTGCCCTATATTGTGATCCAAAGTGAAATCTCTTGTTGAGATTCAAGTATGTTTAGAATGAATGCAGGAGCTCAGTCTTGGGGGTTATCCTAACACTCTAACGATCTTTCATTCTCACATAGAGATGATTGATTCATGTGGTGAGAATAGTAAGAGGTCCTAGTGTAGGCGCTACTTGGAGGCCTATTGTGCAGTAACAGATTAACCTTATGTGTGTGGTTGCAAAGCAGTAGAGGCCACCACAAATGCACAACCCGTCAGCTCGACAATCATTCTAAGTCCGGACAGTCCATTCATAATAATTGTTCCGCATAAAGGGTTTGATAATTGTGTAGTAATATGTTGCTTGTATATAACATGTTTTAAATGAGTTTATATATATCGTTTCTCAATTGTAAACTAGCTTACCCTTGCATTTTCTGTGGTCTGTCTTTGTTTGTGGTTTCTCTATTGCGATGATCACCTTAATGGTGTGAGCTTAGGGATACAATCTTTCAGTTAACTCAGCGGGAGGTTGGGAGTGAAGCTTGCAGTAGAGGTTGTACTTTATTCTTCAAGTGTAGAATTTTATTCTTTGCAAAAATCTCTAGTTCTATTCTATCATTATTAATGTAAGGTTCATTTTAGTAGTTTTATATTACTAAATTGGGATGTTAAATTCTAAATCTAAATGTGTTATATTCTTCATTCTGTTTGTTTTTGCTTTCTTTGCATAATTACTGTTACCTTACTATGAATTCTCTTATCATTTTATAAAATGATATTTGTAGCCAATTTAAACTGATTAAATTCAATGAATTTATCAAATTTTATAAACGATTTTTAAAAGCTAATTTTTATAATAGAAATAAGAATTAATTGAGTTTTAAAAATTTATAAATTTAAATAGGTTGAATTGAACTTTTATTAAAAAAAATTAATTCTAAAATATAAATTATTGAATTCTCACACACTAAGAACAATATAATTAAAATAATTAAAAAATGAAGTACAATAAAAACTAATTAAAATAAAGTAAAATTAAATGATGTATAATAATAATTATTTAAATTTGGTACAAAAGATTAAAATTCAAATATTAAGTATACAAATCCATATTAAAATAATAAATTAATAAAACAATCTATATTTAAATATTGAAGTCACTAAATATAACATAAAAATATATATTGATATGAAAATATAACTTTTGTAAGTGATGATAGATCATTATTAAAAAATTGTAAAATAATACAAATTAAAAATTTCAAAAGGGGAATTCATAGCACCATGTAAATAAAAAAAATTCAATGTAAATATAAATATAATTAGAGATTTTAAAAATTCGTTAATTGACTTAATTTACATACATTTAACTTAAATTAAAAAAATGTTAAAATTATATGATTTAGAAAGTTGGGAACTTCAAATTATATGTACGTCAAAATAAAATTAGTAAACAGTTAAGAATGAATGTAAATATAAATATAATTTATCATTAATCAGTGATACGTTTTAAACTTTAAAAGTAATAAAAATTTCAAAATTTGAAATGAAGATTCGTATCATCACGCGTATATAATTACTATTTAAATACGTTTTAAATAAATAATATAAAGGTATTAATTTAACTTAGTAAAAATTTCTTTAAATAACTATTGAATTGAAAAAATATTAAAATTTTATAATTGTGAAATAATTCGAACATGAAAGTAATATGTGTATCCAATGAAGTAATTAAACGGAAAATTTTAAAATTTGAATATAAAAACAAATATTTTTATTAAAATTTATATAAATTAAATTAAATTATATGTTTATACAAATATACTTAAAATTATACTTGAACTTACATACAAAATAATCAACATACGAAAATTAAAACTAGGTTTAATAGTTTTCTTTGTCCTTAGTTTCTCTCTAGTGTGTCAAGTTGGTCCAATCTTTTAAAAAAGTATCAATTTCGTCCATAATTGATAAAATTTGTCTCAATTAAATCTCTTCCGTTAAATATGCGGAAACGGCGTTAGTTTTCTTACTCTTTCTTCTACTCCTCTGCAACGCAGTAGCTCTTGTCAGCTTTTTATCAGTGGTATGGTTTACTTTCTCATACAAATCATTTTGTGAAGTAGTTATATACACTTTTGTTATATCAGAATTTTATCAATTTAATATTAGAGACTTGTTATGTTTTCTTTTTAAAGGTTGAAACTTTTTTAGAAAAAAAACACACATAATATAATATATATATATATATATATATATATATATATATATATTTATTTATTTATTTATTGTGTGAATACATTTTTATTGGAAAGACTGATGAGTTGAAAATATATTTTATATTACTTTCATATTTCATAAATTGTAAAAATATAATAATTTATAATTTAATTTATAAACGAACATAATCTTTTATAATAATTTGAAAATAAAAAATATATTTAACCCATAAAACATTAATTAAAAAAATGAGTTTTATAAGACTATTTTACTGTAATAAAAGTGATAACAAAATTTAAAAGTTGTAAAAACGTTGAATTATAAGAATAAAAAACAATTCCTTCCTAACGAGAGTATATATTGTAATACCCATGAAAAATATTTACCTTAATAATAACAATTTTATTACTAGTAGTAATAAATTTCTGTGTGAATGAAAAATATAATTAATAAGTTTATGTAAAAATAAAATGTGGAAAGCTAAATAACAAATTTTGATAGCTTAAATGGTAGAAAATTGTGGTGATTTCAAGAACATGGGTTCAAACTCTTTTCTACCTTTTTGTTTAAAAAAAAATTAAAATAATGATAGTGGATAAGCACACCACGTTTGAAGTCATTATTGAAGGAGTCAAGTGGTGATTAAAATATTAATATAATAAAATAATATTAAAATAATAAATAATATTAAAAAATTGTTAAATAGTAAAATTTTTGGACTATAAATAGCCATGAGAGGGGAGGTTATTCTGCACAAAGAGAGGAAGAATCAAGTGAGAAATAGAGAAGAAAGAGTTAGGAAGAAATTTTTAGTGGCAAGAAGAGTAGAAGTTCTGGAGGGTTTTCGGGGAAACAAATTATGAGAAAGAGATTAAGTCTGGAATAGAGGTAGGGGAACTAACCTTTCTAAGCTTTTATATTATGATTTAGTATTGTTTTATTACTATTCATGTCTTGAAATTCTGTGTGAATACTATTAATGAAAAACATAGGTGTTTGTTATATATCTATCTATATTGAATTTCTGTGTTAATATTATATGTTGTTGTTTTGAATCTGTAAATAAGAAATTTGTTAAAACTAGTTGAGGAACACTTTGGCTAAGGAAAGACTTGGTAATTAAGTTGTCCATTGTGGCGCACCTCTCTTTCCAAGAAGTCTACTCGACAAGTTTTTAACTTAAATCTTATTGAACAAATTATGTACTGTTAAATTATTGTGCAATATATCTTGTTGGAATGAAAATTTCTGATGAATTCATGTTATCGTGGTAGATATGGAATTATGAATTATAATGGTGATGGTAGGTATCAGAACTAGCCCAGCACTGTTCCATTTGATATGTGGCCCAACCCATAATGGTCAGCTATTGATGAGGCTTTAGGATAGGCAGCGGGCGCCACGCAAGCAGTGTGTGTGTGATACGGGAGTAAGAGGAGAGAGAACGGAGCGTCTTCGAGGTTCTCCCAGACGCTGAGGCAGCGGTGGCGTCCGCGCAAACTGGTCGTCGTAGAGGCAGCGGAGGACAGCGGCGTAGAAGGAAAAAGTGAAGAGCACAACGAAAGAGGTAAAAAAAATATTGTCTTTTATTATTCTGTGATGTTCTTGAAAATGCCTTGGTACAGATAGTAGTGTTCTTCTGTATATCTGAAATGTAAAGAGGAGAGCTCTATTTATAGAGCTCTGTCAAACTAACAACTAAAAACAAGTAACTGTAAAACCTAGTAAAACAGAAATGGTTACTGTCTTTATGACAGTAAGGGATTAGTTTTAATCCCAATAGTAGGATAGAGGAATATTAAAAACCGGAGTTGGTACATCCCTAATCAGAGAGCAGCCCTGGTCAAATCCAGTAAGTTGTGACTAGTCATATGTACCGGCGTTTATGGTGAGTTTGATTCGTCAAACATTTGATTCTTCTTCGGTGACCATTTATGGTGATATTTTAGTATTGTTAATTTATTTTGTGATATATTCATTTTGTATGATTTCTGTGATGATTGTATTTTATTATATTGGATTTGAATTTATGCATCTGAACATGATATGAGTATTATGGGGAGATTTTGTAATGGTATAATATGAGTTGAGGAATATGAGCATGGTATGAGTCTCATGGAGAGATTCTGTAATGATATGGTATTTGTGTATATGTTGATGTTGAGGGTCCTGTTGTTGGAGGTTATCCTGATACTCTAATAATCATCCAGTCTCAAGTAGAGAAAGATGAATTATGTGGTGAGAGGGGCAGGAGGTCCTGGTCTATGTGCCGGTTTTGGACATAGTGTTGAGGACTAACCTTGTGGATGGTATGGAGTATTTTGGAAGTGTATTTGTAAGAAGAAGTAGAAGTCATCACAAGTGCATAACCTCCCGTGACCGCTCATCAACGTATCATCCGAATGAGTGTCTATTGGGTATTGTGGAATGAGTGTAATTGTGGGATGAGTGTCTATTGGGTATTGTGGAATGAGTGTCTATTGAGTATTGTGGGATAAGTGTCTATTGGGTATTGTGGGATGAGTGTCTATTGGGTATTGTGGGATGAGTGTCTATTAGGGATTGTAGTATGATGGGATGAGTATCTATGGTGCGATTGTTGTATGATGGTATGAGGGTGTCTGACATAATTATTATATGAGGTTTGTTGAGTTTATCAAAGTAATTATGCATGTTTTATAAATGATTTGTTGCATGTTAGCTCACCCTACTTGTTTGTGTTTGTGTATGTGCGATGATCGTATAATTCGTTATACGGGAGCAGATGAAGGAATGTCGTCTGATTCATTGTCAATGAAGAAAGAGATAGAAGAATAAATTAGAAAAATTTGAGTTATATTTATGAGTTTGTAGCTGAAATCTGAGTTTAAAACATTTATTTATATATATATATATATATATATATATATATATATATATATATATATATATATATATATATATATATATATATATATATATCAACTATGAATTATCAAGCGTGAGATTATGGGATGTTACATATATCTTTTTCAACAACAAAATAAAATATTAATTAGAAAAATAATAGTCTAATGAAACTCCTACATTACACAAAAAGTAGTAAAAAAATATATTAAAATTGACGTGGCACAATAAAATCCACTAAAAAAACATTAAAGCTTATTACTATGGATTTTACTATTTCATATCACTTTTAAGATTATTGGTTAGCAACTTTTACTCTAATATAAGGATTCTTACAAGGCTTATACACACTCCATTCGTTTAATTTGGTTTAATGACAAAACTTATGTTTTCAAGATAGAGTTTTTTTTATTGAGTAAATATTACTGTTATATTAGGTGTATATCTATATTATTTAGTCATTAGTTATAAGATTAAATATGTTTTTTTTATTAAATTATTTTTAAGAATGTGTTTCGTCCTTAAAATAAATTTATGGTTTTTTTACTTTATAAAAATAAGGAAAAATAATATATAGAACTTTACATTGTAGTGTAATATAACTTAAACATATATTTTGTTAAAAATTACTTTTACATAATTTTCCTTCAATACAAATAAATATAGTTTAAAAACAAAATACAATTTTTAAAAATTGTTTAGGAATAAAAAATCTAGTTAACCCTTAATTATATACAATACACAAACTTAAATTTTTGAAGATTTTTTTCACAGTTGAAATCATATTTATTATTTTTATTAATCTTATTCTTATGTATATTTTAAATTTTTAATAATTTATACATTAGAGAAGGAGAGAGTTAGACAAATACCAAAAATTAGGAATGAGGCCCAATATATTTTAATTTGTTTAATCATTAACTCATTATGGTTTGGAGAAACTATGAGCATTAATTCACATGTTTTATATAAAGGATCACGTCAAGGATGATGAGATGATGATAGCACTGACAAAAAGCTGATGCATTGCAGAGGAACAGAAGTGAGAGAAAGACAAGTTAACTCTGTTTTCGCATATTTAACGAAAGAGACTTAATTGAGCCAAATTTTATCAAGTATGGACGAAATTGATACTTTTTTAAAAGGTTGGACCAACTTGACACACTGCAGCGAAACTAGAGACAAAAAAAGCTATTAAACCTTAAAACTATTAAAAGTATTCAAAAATTAAAACTATTTAAAGTATTAAAAAAAACTTCAAAAAATAACCGTTACAAAAATATGTTTATTAAAATATGGAACTCAATTTATTTTCTTCCATTACATCCAATAGTCGCGTATTGTTTAACATTGAAGTTAAATGTAGTTTAAATTTGTATTCTTCTTTTCACCCTCTGAAACGTTTTTTAAATAGAAAACAGTGACAGAGTTTCACTCTCCAAATCAGACAATACTTAGGAATGTGGTGATGTCTCGATAGACTTGAGATCACAACATTAACGTCGTCTGTAGGACAAAAACTTACATTACTCTTTGGTACACTTAATAATCTCACATCACATAATAATCGAATAATAGTCTCGTTCACAATGAATAAAAATTATTTTCCTTATGGATACATATCACTATACAACACATTTTTTTCTCACATGTTTTTATTATTAATTAAAATTGATTGAAAATACAAAAATCATGAATAAAACTCATAATAGAAGAATTGTGATAACAAAAATTTTAGTTTTTAAAAAATTACATCGAGTAAAAAATATATCTAAAAGAAATTCTACAAAGTTTTTTTTATGTCTTTTAAAGTAAAATCCTAAAAGAAAACAAAGAGCATAATAAATATCAAATAAATTTTATATCTCTAGGAAAAAAATTCACCCACATTGTTCACCACTATTATCTAATTTTACTAAAAAAAATCAATTATTACTAATGAAAATATACTAAGAGATTTATATCAATTGAAAATTTATTTTTACTCATGGATATCATTGTTTAAATTATCGACAGAAACATTTGTTGACAAACTTGTATGAGAAATGATGAACCAGATATCTGTCAATAAAGTTTTATGATCATTATTTATGACCAAATATTTGTCGATAAGTTACTCAACACGACTTAAACATTTCAAATTATTTCTTCCTCGTTTTAATTTCACCTTAAAAAACCAAACCCTCTTAGTGTTGAGTGCGAAAAAGATCTCACAATGCAAAACCAACTTTGATGTTGTTCGTTGACCTGTGGTGAGGAGTCTGGGACGTTGTTGCCCACCGTGACGCATTCAGTGTCGGTGTGACGCTGATAGAGAAGCTTAGAAAGGGCAACTGTTAATCATTTTTTTCTCTTATTTTCACAATCTCATCCTCTCTTATGAATTTATTCTTTATTCTGATACATAAGCTTTTATTTGGGCAACAAAAATCATATTTAATGCTCTAGCAGCTTCATTATATGGTTTCGTCTTTCATGCATTGCTGCTCTATTTTTCTGTTTTTTTTTTACAATAGTAAGAGAGAGAGAGAGAGAGAGAGAGAGAGAGAGAGAGAGAGAGAGAGAGAGAGAGAGAGAGAGAGAGAGAGAGAGAGAGAGAGAGAGAGAGAGAGAGAGAGAGAGAGAGAGAGAGAGAGAGAGAGAGAGAGAGAGAGAGAGAGAGAGAGAGAGAGAGAGAGAGAGAGAGAGAGAGAGAGAGAGAGAGAGAGAGAGAGAGAGAGAGAGAGAGAGAGAGAGAGAGAGAGAGAGAGAGAGAGAGAGAGAGAGAGAGAGAGAGAGAGAGAGAGAGAGAGAGAGAGAGAGAGAGAGAGAGAGAGAGAGAGAGAGAGAGAGAGAGAGAGAGAGAGAGAGAGAGAGAGAGAGAGAGAGAGAGAGAGAGAGAGAGAGAGAGAGAGAGAGAGAGAGAGAGAGAGAGAGAGAGAGAGAGAGAGAGAGAGAGAGAGAGAGAGAGAGAGAGAGAGTAGTTTGAATCAAAATTCCTGAATTATGAAAGCATAACTATAAACACATAAAGCCTGCATTCCCATATTTAATTTGTTTTAACACATAAAACTACAAATTCAAAATGGTTAAATTTTGCATAACAGCCTAAAAGCTCGACGGTTCGACAAACTAATTAACCTAGTATATTCTTTATACTTCCCTAAAATTAATTTTAGAACTAAAAATTAAAACCTACACTAGACAAACTAATGAACCTAGTCTAGTAACTAAACATGATAGAGACAACCTTGGTTATAAGTTTAGCTCTCCAAAATCCCCTTAAGCTTTCAGCATATGCAATCAAGTGATGTTTATGATCTCTAACATCCAAAACATGATTTGGAGCTTTAACTTGAAAAGTCAATGTTGGGATCAACTATGCATCTTTAGTCATTTTTATTTGTGGTCCAAATTTGAACCCTTGCTGATTTTTTTCTTGAACAACCTTTAATCACCTTTAATTCATTGAACATTTTCCTCCTTTGACTTGTCACAAAACATGGTCGAATTTGGCTTATGATGATTTGAGCTACAAGTTTAACACTTTGCAAAATCTAGTCATCAGATTCTTGCCTCAAAAGCACAAAGTTGTCTTTAACAGCCTCAGTCCAACCTAAAATTGTCCCCACAAAAACCTAGTTAAAGCCACCTCAATCCAGCCATAGTCTCAATAGCAACAACAAAACACTCAAGAAGAAGAAAACAATTTTGATGGATATGTAGATTATTAGGACTCTATGTTACTTATAGACATATTTTTAAAAACTCTATGTTTGTTTGAATTGTCTTATAAACATGTTTGTGATGTTTGTTTGATATTATATTAATGTTTGTTTGAATTTTATTATCTGGTAGTCATTATTAGTTTTGTATTGTCTTATTAGTGTTTATTTTCAACCATTATGTTTGCCTGGTAGATAGATAATACAGTCCAATACATTGAAAACTGTCATGTAATTTATTTACGAAATTTATTGATGGATATTAATGTCCCATATATGAGTTTTGTAATTATCAACCGATAGTCTTTCGGTAATTATCGAGAGATGTATCTGTCGATAATTACCGATAGACATATCTGTCGATAATTATTGAAAGATGTTTCCGTTAGTAATTACTAAGATATGTATCTGTCGATAATTACTGAGAGGTGATATCTGTTAGTAAATCTTTTCGATAATTCTGTTATCGATATATTTTAATTTTTTTATAATTCATCAAGAAACAATGATTATAGACGAATTTTTATAGTTTTTAACGTTGATCATCGGTAAATATTTTATAGTGTATAAAAGATCATACGTTATTTCTTTTGTTTCACATGTGATATGACAGGGGATTTTGCCAATTAGAAATACCAAAGCAATAAACATTAGCATTGCGTGTCAGCTTCTTTCCTTGAACAAATTTTGGTGACCTCCTTATACTTTCCGCATTATGTTTGATTGGGAGTAGGTAAGAAACCATATAGTATTAACTTTTTTAAGTTAGTTATTTTTTGTTAAGGAAGAAAATTATTAAAACTAACTAGTTAACAGTTAAAACAAAGAGCCATGAGAAACATTTAATGATAATTTTCTTTTTCTAAATTGTTCTACGTATAAAATTTAGCAAGCTATGCACTCCAGCTTCCAACAACACCCTTATTTCGAAAGATCTCAAAAACCTCCTTAAGAGCCTATGGGAAAAGAGTATGATTTTAGAGACAATCATTTACATACGTCATGTAGCTCAACAAAAAACATGAAGAAAGAAATCAAATGACAATATCCTTACATTAATTTCCTCTCTACCCTACAATATATGTAGTTTCCTTGTTTAAAATTCTTCCAAATAAAAAACATGAAGTCATGAATATTATCATAAGAGAAAATTGATAATATAAGGAAATATAAGATAGAGAAGTTTTGGTGAAATATAATTTAGGGTGGTACCATCCCAACTAATATATGAAAGCGTCCAAACAATGCATCATATAAACTCCAAAAGGTTTCAAACTTTTTGGTTGTAAAGCCAAGTTTTGTACCTAAAAGTGCATGGCTAGATGTTCCAACAAAACACTATCCAACAATCAAACGTGCATTCCTTACTTTCCATGTGTTCTCACTAGCTACTATGTTTCACCTTACTCTTTCAATACTCATAAGCGCAAACAAATCATCTTCTACTTAACGTTAGATTCGCCTAATTCCACTTATAATCTCTTTAAAAAAATATTATATTGGATTCAACTTAAGTCATACTTTTTTTATGTGTGACTTGATGTACTTTGTGACTTTTAGGGGAATTCGTCCTATTAAAAAATATACAGTATAAATAAACTAGCAATTGTATACTTTTTATTACTAGATATTCTACCTTCTTTTTTTCGGAAAACCCATAATTTTTGTGCTTTTTTCTTCCTCTCAATATTTATTAATATGGAGAATATTAAGCAAGATTAACTACTATGGAGAATATTTTTATTCTCTTAAAAGACAATAATTGATCAAAATAAAATATTGATATCTAGATCCCTGGAGTTAAATTAATTTATGCCCTTTGCAAGGCCAAATGCTTCTTGCTGCAATATTTTAAGTATAGAACACTTAAATATATTTTCTGCATCTCCTTGTTCACGAAAGTTAACTTATTAAGTTTATATAAAACCAACAAAATTTATAAAATAAAATTTACATTTTATTTATATACTATAAATTCGTTCTATATCTAATTGGTGTAAGATTTAAAATAAAAGTTTTAACATTACTACAATTAAACCTTAAGGAAGAAAGATGTGTAACATAGTAAAAAGAGGAAATAAAAGGAAAGATATGAAATGAGATAAACCAACAATGGATTCTTGATTGATTAGATCTCGAGAAGAAAAGTCAAATCCTACTTGTTCTGTGTTGGATTTGGCACACTTGATGGTGCTTTCCTCAAGCTTGGCTCCACAGCTTTCTTGGTCTGAGTCTTGTTGCTTTCACTTGTGAAAGCTGAATCAGAAGACGAGAACAGCAACTTCCTACACAGAAATTTGTCTCTTGAAAATCTCTGCTCATGGTGGACACAGAAAGAAGAGAACAAAAGAATGTGAACAAGCACCAAGGCCAACACTGCAGCCAAAAGTCTACACCTGATGTTCTTCATTAGAAACTGAGAGTGGTTTCAGCAAGAACTATAGTGTGAGATGCAGTAATAAGAGTAGTAATGATTTTGGAGAGTTGGGTCAGGCTAATATATGAAAACCAATGAACATACTTTAAGCACGTGGTTCACCATTACTTGCATTATTATATTACGCATCATAGTTGAGAAGAAAAAGACATAACAGCTGCTTAGAAAACAAGCATGTTCATATATACAACATGGGAGGGTCAAGGGTTTGGTTTGAACGTTGAATGGTGTGTTTGTTTTCTATCATAATTTTGTTCATATCATTATCTAGTGAATGGTAATTGGTGAGAAGAATTTGATCGGTGGGGTTGGAGGCAATGAAAGACAAATGCAAACTACAGTGTTCATTACTTTGTTTCAATCTTCAAACACTCATTATTAAACTATGGATATATATATATATATATATATATATATATATATATATATATATATATATTCATGTGATAGACATGTGCATCTGAGTCAATTACCTTCTAATAATCCATGTTCTCTGCTTAAACCATGGTTTAAACATCACTTAATTTAGTTAATAAAAACAAAATCTTCAACCTGGATCAGTCATTTAGCAGAGTAGAATTCCTTTCACACAGCAATAACTTTCTTGAGTATACTGTGTGCCTAATCATTTGTGTTTTGTCATCTTTCACCATTTTTAAAATGTCATCATGTTTTCAGTACAATCATGTGAAAACCTTACACCTTAATTTGATGAAGATCTCCTTGCACTATAAACTATAGGGTTTTCTTTCAATTTTTAACCCAACTATACTTAGCATGTCAGACGCATTTGAAAAAACTATCACTCCTTTAAGATCTAAACTTGGCAAGTTTTGTTTACATCCGCGATTTTTTGTACTCAAGATTCTTCTTGTGTTGCTGAGATTGGAAGATGGGATGAGTATAAACTAAGAATTTCGGCACTGTTGAAGATTTTTATTTAATCCTCTCACATGACAGTTCCAGTCAGTAGCCACCTTTAAGATTTATACAAGAAAGTTCAAATTACACTAATTAATATATATATATTAAGTAATTATTATATATATATATATATATATATATATATATATATATATATCAAGCTAATTATTATATTATTCAGTAACTTCTTTTAAATTGATCTGACTACTAAATTGTAATTAGTAATAAAAGAAAACAATCGGATGAAAGGAAAATAATTATACATGAAGTCAGCGTATACAAACTAAAATATAAAGTAAAAGATTCCCGTTACTAAGTTCCATGAGTCTTTTATTTTTTGTTTAAAATTCTAGGTTCTTTCATGAGACCTAATGACTCGTCAAATATTTGATAGGATCAAAATGATCAAAATTTGGATGCAGGACAAGAAGGATTAATAATATGTAATATTTTGTCTAATTTCTTTTTGATATCCTTTAATGAGTTCGTTTATAAAAACATCTTGAATTTTTTGATAGCAGATTGGACTTCGGCCATAAAGGATATCATATCATGGTTTGTCATTTTAAGACATGCAAGCTTGTTTATTGTCGTTGACATAGATGCTTTGAGCTTTCTTTCAAAAAGAGTGACTAAGTTTTAAAAGCTCTTAGAGATATAAGAAGTTTGGGCTCCATTGATTGCCATAGCAGAACACACAACTGGAAATCTGCTTGTTTCCACTGGTCAACTTTACATGGTTGTTATCTTGCTCAAGGTGATCATAATGACTTTGACCAAGAAACCACATCTCAACAGCAACCAACCAAGATAAGTAATTTTTTCCATTTAACTTTTCTGACGTGATGAAGGGACTTCAAAAAAAAGAGATGGCACTTCCAAACACCATTTCAGATCAAGGGATAAAGAATCCGAAGGAGAAACCACAAAACTCTAGGTGACTATCGAAAGGGTTCCTTTTGGAGGTTAACAGAACATTGTTCTTAAGGGCAGAGGAGAGAGGAGAGACTTGCGAAAGTTATGGAGGTGGCACGGTGGCGTTCTAGCAAGCAAACGGTGTGAGCAGCATGTGGCACACAAAGATACTATGCATGACGGCGCGTGGAGGAGAACTGGACTCCGACACCGGTGGGGTTGGCTGTCGCGCGGAGAGGCGAACCAGATCTGGTGGTCACCTAACGAAACTGTGACGATGGCCAGCGACAGACGACAATGAACGATGGCAAACAATGGCAAACGACGTCGAAATCGCAGAGAATAGCGGTTGATGATGACAAACTGCAATGGATAGCTCCTCACAGTGGCAAACCAATGTGAGACGGTGGCAGACAACAACAAACAGCGTCAACGATAAACGAAGTCGGATAGTTACGGACAACAACTAGGATAGAAGACTAGACAGAAACCAGAATAGGATCGACTCGCTCTGATACCAACTTGAGATTGAAACTATAAAATAATTCTAGAGGGCTTGAAAGATCCCTCTCACACATTCTATATATAGGAAGGTTCTGATACAAATGTACATGAAAGATTACGGGTCTGCCCCTAGACCCCTATGTGTAGACCTAGGTACTACTATATATACTAGACACATTATAATGATGATAAATAGGATAAATATTCTAACAAAGAGTTGAAACTCAACTTACGCGAACAAAGAAACTAATCGGTCCAAATTGAAGAGTTCGCCGCAAAGATTAATCATATTGTCTCTCAGTTCTTCAACCTACGAGCATAGAAAAGTCAAAAAAACTCTGAAAAAGTGATTTTTAAATAAATAATATGTTTTAAAATAATAAAACTTATTCATAATAAAATTACTTTTATAAAAATATTTTAATATTAAAATCTTCTCTTACTATTTTTAAACTAGTCTTACATATGAGATCTTTACAATGTGAATTTAATTTGTAAAAAATCTTATATTGAGTCCATTTTCAAATTTTTATTTATAAACTTTTAAAATTTATTTGTAATCATGTATATAATTATTAAAACAATTATAATCATAACCGTATGTGTTAAACAAATAGGGAATAACGTTTTTTATAAAATAAATTATAAGTTATTTTTTAATAATTATAAACAAAAAGAAAAAACATATATTTAAATAATCATACATGTAAAAAGAAAAAAATAATGTTATTTATGTAAATATTTGACAAAATAGATATTGAGAAAAAACAATTGCTCCACCCGTGTACAATTTTAGTAAATTATTATTTGGTATTAAAAGAGAAATATATTAGTATTTATTATACTAAATTGATTTATTATTATAAAAATATTATTAAATTATTAAAAATATTACAAAAATAGATATAAGTAAATTTTATTTTTGTTGTAGATAATTTTTATTTATTTTATAAATATGTTATAAATAATTATTTTAATTTAAAAGATTCTTAAAAAGATAAAACTTTAGAAATTTGTAACACTAAAAAAAGTCCTATAAGTAAATATTCCAAGAAACACTAAAAATATCATCAAATAAAATATTTTTCATAATCCTGTTATACCATATTAATTACTTCCTATAAATATTCATATAGGTTGCTATGGATTTACATTTGTTAGCCACTATTTCCAGTCTTATCTTTAAAAAATATATAAACTATTTTATTAATACGAAGGGTTAAATATGTCTTTAGTTTCTAAATTATTGGCGCGTTTCTGGTTTTAATCCCTCTTTCAAAATAAGGTACAATTTGATCCTTATTTTTTTCGAAACTTTGGTTTTAGTTCTCGAAAACTAACGCAGTTAAGAATGTGTTGATGTGTCTAACGTCTCTGTCCACATGTCAGCAAAAAAGTAATTACACGTAGATAAAGACGTTAGACTCATGAACACATTTTTAAGGCGTTAGTTTCCGCTGACTAAAACCAAAATTTCAAACAAAAAATGAGAATCAAATTATACCTTATTTTAAAAGAGAGATTAAAACTGAAAATAATCAATAATTTAAGGACTAAAAACATATTTAACCCAAATATGAATAAACATTAACTATTTTTTCCTCGTTTAATTAACTGAACTATTTTTTTCCCTGTCATTGCTGTGGTTTCCTTCAACCAAACCAAAACCAAATCTGTTTTCTCTAGTCGTTTGCTTTTTGTGTCCACTCGAATCGATTAGACTCTACTATATAACTCGTACGAGGAGCACATCCAACACCCTCTGACTCTGTCGTTTTCTCTCACTCAACTGAAAAACTAAAACCCATTTTCTTCTCCAAAACCTTCCACTTTCTCCAACCCAAACGCGCTTGCGAGCATATCTACTTCGCTCTCTTACCCGTTTTTCTAATCTTCTCGCTCTGTCCAATTCCAACACTCCCGGTGAGCCTCATTGCCCTCTAGGGTTTTCTTTTTCTTATTACCTCAACCTGTCGAATATGTTGTCAGAAAAAAGAAATTGATTTTTAAAATTTGTTTAGCGATATTCGAAGGGGTTCATAGTTTTTTAATTGGCTGTTATTATTATGTTGAAAATGATTTGTTTCAGGGACTTTCCTGAAATTGGGCACTGTGACATTGATGTGCACAATGTTCAGCTAGGGTTTAAGTTTAACTCCTTATTTTTCCGGATTGGCACTTTCAGAATATCGAACGAAAAGTGACTGAGGCGAAAAGAATATTTTTTGATGTAGGGCGTGTGAATTTTTCTGTTTTGTTTATACAGTGTTAATGTCAATTTTGTATATAGATTTGTTATGATTTTAATGCAAATGGATACCCTTCTGTTGGTATTGGGTATGTGCTTAGTAATTTGTAAACGTGTGAAGTTAGAGCACGATTGGTGGCCCATATTACTGTGGAAAAGGGTTACTGAGGTTAGGTTTTGATGGCGTTGGTGTATGGAGGCTGTTTAAGTTGGTAAGGGGACAGAACTTGAACTTGAATCCTGTGAGTAATCAGATAGGAATTATTTTCTTGGTATTTGTGCCTGTAGATGCAGCATCTATATTTGAAATGCATGGAATTGGAATTTGTTACCACATGTTATACGAGGGGAATTCTTACTGGGATGTATTTTTTTTTTCTATTTTGTGTGTATATGACATGCAGTGGTTGATAAGTAGCGAAATTTGATGCTGTAGGTGTTTGAAGGAACCAGATATTACAAAAAGGTTATGGTAGGGACCAAATATATGTTTCGTTTGAGTTCTTCAGGGTAGAAGAAGTTATATAATGAAACAGCAACCCTAATGCATGAAATCTCTAAAAATACTTTTCAGAACCTTGCACTTGGATCATATTTTTAACTTTTAATATCGAAATTGTTTCATTGTAAAGCAGGTGTTGTGTGTGCGCATTAAAATGTGAATGCATAGAAGCCTTGTCACATTTTCTGCCAGTGCTTCCCGTATGCTTGTATATTGAATTATATTTTTAGACATTATTCTTTGTCAAAGCATGTAAATCCTGTGGGATCAATCATTTGAGTTGCTCCAATTGTTGAATAAACTTGAAAATGAAAAATGCAAGAGATTAAAAGGGGGAGGGAACTAACAATAATAGATTGTGTTTATGCTCATTGATAATTGGAAAAGAACATTTAAAGAGTCAAGAGCCCTCTGTTTCTAGAACAAAGAAATAATGTGTAACCAGCATTCCAATGCATGAACCAATATCCTTAGCAAAATAAACATGAACTTTGAATACCTTAAAGAATAATTTAATCAATATCCATAAAGAAATAATGTTTGTAACCAGCATTCACTTATAAAGAAACATCTCTTTCGATGTGTGAATTAATATCCTTAACAAAATAAACTTCAACTTTGAATCCTTAAAGAAATAATTTGCGTAACCAGCATTCAGTAATAAAGAAAATTCTCTTCCAATGCATGCGTCAATATCCTTAACAACATAAACTTGACCTTTGAATCTCTGGAACGTGTCATTCTTGTTTCTTATATTAAGCTCCTTTTGTATTAAACAATGTTAGGTACTGATGATGATCTTTCTTCCTCAGATCAAAATAGAGTTGTGAGATCTAGCAGTGTTACTGGGAATGAAAAATCTTCTGTAGGTTCTGTTACACACTTTAATTTGCACTTTGACATGGAGGCTCAAATTCATCAACTTGAACAAGAAGCTTACTCTGCTGTCTTGCGTGCTTTCAAAGCTCAGTCTGATGCTCTTACATGGGTATATACCATCGGTTCCCTCCATGTATTTATTGTTATCTTATTTTTGTATTTTGCTGTGTTAAATATTCATCTCCTGTATTTTATTTTATGTATTTATCAGGAGAAGGAAGGTTTGATAACTGAGCTTAGAAAAGAGTTGAGGGTTTCGGATGATGAACACAGAGAGCTTCTTACCAGGGTTAACTCTGATGAAATAATACACCGCATTAGGTTTGGAGATTATTTGAATAGTTGCAATAGTTTAAAAAAACATTATTTTTGGCCATTTTTCTGCTACTTCTATAATGTTATGTGATTGAAATTCAACCAGGGAGTGGAGACAAACTGGTTGTTACCAACCTGCAAGACGTAGCACATCTCAGCCTGTTCATGACATTTTACCTAGTCCAACTGTTTCAGTGTCCCGAAAAAAGCAGAAGACATCCCATTCGGTACCACCTTCTATTTTGTAATATATGATGTGATGTGGGCTCTAAGAGCAAAATTTTTTGTGTTCATATTCAGTGTCTGCATTTTTAAGTGGTGCTTTAGGATCCAGATATAAAATCCATAATTGCACTGCACTTAAATTCTTTGCTTGAGATGTACATAAAAGATATATTAATGTTCCTTTGGTTTTAATTTTCCACCATTATTGGCACCAGGGTCAGTCCTTGCCTGCTTTATCTTCAGTGAAGTCTGTGCAGTATACTTCTGCGGGACCAACTGGAGGTAGGCATTTTTCAAATCGCAACGCTAGTGCTCTTGCATCCAATCCACCCGCCGAAGCAGCAGCATTTGATCCATTGATTGGGAAGAAAGTTTGGACTAGGTGGCCTGAAGATAACCACTTTTATGAGGCTGTTGTAACTGATTACAACCCTGCTGATGTATGTTTAGATCTTAAAATAGTTCTGAAAATTCTTGATTACTGCATTTATATTTTACCTGGTGAACACATTTGAATCGTCACTGGACTGATTGTCATTTGAATTTGATGTTTAGGTCCTTTAGGGTGACCTATGTAGTTGAGTTTTTTTGCCCACATGTAAGATGCCTTTGGTTTTGTTTCCCCATGCACAGAGAATGACCAGTATGCAAACATTTTATATTTATTTCATTTGGGATAAATGTGTCTCTCTTTATTGTTTCTAAACTCTTGTAGGATAATAATGAAGTATTCACCTTTTAATCCAGATGGAAATAAAAAAGCTGAAGTGTGATTAGAACCCAATCCTGAAAGTGCATGGCAGCATGAGAGGCTTTTTTTTTAATAACTTTTCAGTAATTTTTTATCCTAGCTTTTCGATTGTTTCTTTCTCGCAGGGTCGGCATGCTTTGGTTTATGATATTAATAAAGTACATGAGACTTGGGAATGGGTTGATCTCAAAGAGGTATATATTTCGTATGTTGTGCTGCATATATAACAGCAGTAATTAATTAGGTTTTTAAATTTTATTTAAGGTAGTGATTTTGATAGGCCAGTTAATAGTTATTTAAGGTAGGGTAGTTAGTCAAAGAAATACCAAGGATTATGTTAGAAAGTAGGGAAATGGGCCCATTAAGGGTGTGGGTTTATGTTAGCAAACATGTAGCTGTATATAAATAGAAAGAGGGCTGAGAAGTATTTGTCTTGTCATTTAACACCCTCTTTGAGTGATAATTTTTGCTGTATGTGCATACACCCTCATACATTGTGAACGTGTAAGCTGTTTGTGCAAAATCATGTTTCTTGTAATGCTACAGATCCTGGACTGTTTCTACCCACCCTGAAAGAGATTATGTTGCAATAACCAAATACATAGAAGTTGGGTTAAATGATCTTTCATAATTTACTTACAAATATAAATATACCATGTCAATTACAGATCTCACCGGAGGATATAAGATGGGAAGGTGAAGATCCAGGCATAATCCATAGAGGTGGACATAGTGGGCACGGTCGTGGGGTTAAGAGATTCTTTGGCCATGGTGGTGATTCTTTAGGTGCAGGAAGAGGGAGAGGTCATCCTAGGCTTCATACCAGACAAGAATTTCACCCACCTCAAAATGGTATTGGGAAGAGAGTTTTGGATGACATTGAATTGCTGAACACAGATTCTCTAGTTAAGGAGGTAGTATGATATGCCTAAGCAACCTCTTTAAATCCAAAAGAATAAACAGTGAAGGTTTTTTATTTTTGAAACATAATGTTATAACAGGTGGAAAGGATTGTTGCTACAAGTGCTCCAGATTCAATGGAACTTGAGAAGGCAAAGCAAATGCTGAAAGTAAGTCAACCTTCCATCATCATGCTTTTCTCATCTTGAATCCTTTATACCCACTGTTGTTGTTCACAGTTGCTTGAATTGTTGTATAGGAGCACGAGCAAGCACTTGTTGACGCTATTGCAAGGATTGCAGATGCATCTGATGGTGAAAGTGGTAATAATTAGCCGTCTACATAATCATGCTGCTTACTGCTGTATATTGAAACCCCTTATGTTTTTTTCTTTTTTTGTTCAGGTCAGACAAATAAGCCTTTTGTAATTTAATAAAATCAACATTTTTATTATACCATCTGGGGCAAAACATGTGCTTTTCTTCATTTTGGATCAGAACAGAATGAAGGGTCCTCTTATTTTATAGCTAATGTTTGGTTTACGCATATTGAGAAAATTGCCTTTTTTTTTGTGCTCGTTAAGAGGACCTTTGAAAAAAAAAGGCAAACAAGACAAGTTCTGTGTGCTTATTTAATAAATTTGTTTTAACATTGTCTTTCAATGAGGATTGTTTGCACAATTGGTGATCACGGTCACCATAATGTTTTAAGGATTAAGCAGAAATGTATATCACAATCACAAATTATTGTGTAACTTTTCGCTGTGCCTTGCTTACAGATGAAGAACAGCCGTTTTTGCAGCATGGACAATTAATAGAAAGGGGATAAGAGCACAGGAAATACTGCATGTTGGAGGTAATCTGTTGCACAGAAAACGTTATATCTTTAAGCTCTGATGATCTCGTGAACTGTAATATTGGAGAGATGAATGGGTGGACAGCTTATGCATGCACTTGTAGGATCCAGCAGCAGCAAATGGCCAATACGATTTTCTTCTTACTGATGCATTTTCTGTCTTTCATTTATTACTCTTCCTGACTGTTGCCACATGTACGAGTTTTGTACTCAATGACGATTTTGAATACAGGGAGCCCCTCATTTTATCAATTCTTCAGTCTGCATGCAACTGTAAAATACTATAAGTAAAATATTATAAATTAATCTGTCATGAATTTCTTTATGCTTTCTCTTTAACAGATAATATCAATGTCTTCAATGCAGTTCCTGTAACGTAACAATGAAACCATAAAGAAAATAAATAGTAGACAAATTGCCTTTTTGCAGCAAAAAACATCAAAGGTGGAAGGGTAATCCTAAACGCATCTAATAATTCAGGACCTGATCAGCTACGGCCTGTGGTCAAAGTTTATGCGGCTCAACCCATCAGATGCAAATTAAAAGAAACATGACATGGGAATGAAAATTTACATAATAACAATTCAAATATATATCAATTTACAGTAACATGGACACTATGACTTCAAATTAGCAATTCTACTAACCTGAGGAAGACCTTGTAATCCACCAGGAATCATTAGATTCCATCAATTTCCAGAACGATGTTGTCATAAAATAAAAAACTAACCCCCATACCATTGTTAATACTGCAATTAAGATCCTTCAATTTATACAACAAGATGTAAATACTTCTAACGGTATATACTTTTCTAATCGTTTCATCCTATTTATGAAATAACATGATAATGTAAGAAAACTATGGCCATTGAAACACAAAAATCGGTCCTACTCATGCATAAAGCAATGAATCCTCCCACACCACAACGACAACATCCCTAATTTCGATGTACTGATCAAATTTCGTTTGCTCCATAAGCGCCTAAGAATTCTCACAGAAAAGCATTACCTGAATAGTTTGATCCAACATTCATGATAAAGCAAGAGAGCAAATTAGTAATCGATCGACTACCTCGCCATTGCTACAGGAAGAAGTTATCAGACAGATATGATGGATTGGAATCACTAGAAGTCTGATCGGTCGAAAGATACAAAAGGTAGACGCTTCAAACTCGTAGCAGCCGCTAAAATTACCGTGCTCAATCTATCAAGTTGATTCAGAACCTGAAAAGATATTATTATACGTTAAATTTACATGTAATGTCATGTGCTTCAAATGCTATTCTTTGCATAAAATTAGATTTTCACCTTACTAACCCAAATAATAAGGACACGGAATCAACTTGATACAAGTTATCAATCTCACCATATTTTTTTCATTGTTTCTTCAGTATAATCCAAATCGAATTAGATGGAACCCATTTTTTCGAATGTTACTTGGACTAAACCAAGCTTATTGTCACTTGAACCATGAAATGATTGGAGAACAAAAAAATTGACGAAATTTGACAGTCACTTTTTCAGTGAAGTCTTCCTTTTCAATACATTTTTTTTTTCATTCAAAAAAATTGAAGCCAATAAGTTGTTTAAAAATATCTAAATTCAGTTTTTATTAGCATCAATAAAATGCTTCTGAAAATCCCTTCAAGTCATGAACATGTGGATGTTATACCAAACCAAAAACCACTGAAAAGAAACATAACAAATCTCAAAAAATGAAATCCTTCAGCTTCAACTTACGAATCAGTGCACTGTAAGAACGAATCAGAACACGAATAACTGAAATCATCATAACCAGTGGCGGAGGTTCTTGGTGTGTGAGAGGCTTGCCTCCCAATTTTTTTACACATATATAAATTAATATACATAAATAAAATATATAAAAATTAATATATAAATAAAAATATTCTTTTAAATTTAGTATAATTTATATATTTGCAACTCTAAAAACATTTTCACCATTAAAAAAATTTTACCACCTTAAAATATTTTCTAAATATCAGCTCGTAACCATCATCAAAGTCCACGACATTCAACTATAATCCAAACGAAGCGAAAAACAGAACAACCCAGGCCATGAAGATGATTTGAATGTACCTGAAGAAATTGAACAGTTTCAAGAGATCTGTGTCCTCGGAAATAGTCTCGAAACGACATTGATCCGATGCGCTTTACGTTCATTTCCTTCGAACTTCAAAGACCCTTCGCTGAAGCGATTCAGGTAGGTTGATGGTATGGATTACGTCGTGCCAAAACGGTGTCGTTCTGCGCAACGTGTTGTGAGGTTGAAGGAAATGCCGAAACAGCGCGCATTCGCGTGGGTCCCACACACAGAGTCACCGTTTGCGACGTAATTTGGAACGTGGGACAAACCACGCTATTATTAAGGATTCTTGAAAATTTTAAAATATATATAAATTAAAATTAGTTTACATAAAATTAAAAAAATAAAATTTTAAAAATTATTTAAGAGTTTTATGAATTAATATACATATAAAAAATAAAATAAAAAATTAAATGTAATAATGTCAATGTTCCATATTCTACTTACCTACATAATTATCCTACCCTTTTATTAAATAATAATTAATGTATTCCTTTAGGTTTAAGTTTGGTCACCTATTAAGAATAATTAGGGATTTTAAAAAGATTAGATTGCCGGTCTCCAAGCTATCTTTTAACTCGCATTTCAGGTAAAATAAAAAAAGGAAAGTAATTAATTTATTCTTTTGAATTGTAATAATTAATTAAATTAGTACCTAAAATTAATAAATTGATAAAATAATCTTTAAAACTGCCCTTTAGTTAGTTGCTTGCAATTGTAAGGAAAATGTAACTCATATTGGAAATAAGTATAATGATACAATTATCTCTAAAATTGTAAATAATTAATCAATTTAATCTTTTATTAAATTTTTGTTTTAAAATAAAAATAATAATTATAATGTCTGTCCATAGTAATGTTTGAATTTGGAAGATAATAAGAGGAAAAGTCCCTCGATGAATTTAAAGAGATGAAAGGAAATTGTGTTGTTATTTGAATTAAAGAATTTGAAGAGATGGACGAAGGAATATGAAAACAAAAATTATGAAAATTGTGTAAGATGTGATAAGTATGCTAAATTAAATAAAAAAAATTAATAGATAAAATTAGATAATTGTCATTCATTTTTAAAAATAAATATGATATGAAGTTAAATATAAATAATAAAAATTATATTAAAAATAAAATTAAAATTGTTATTTAAAATTATAAAAATATTATTACTATAATTATAATTATTATTAATAATATATAATAAAAAAATCTAATTATTTATGTATATATAATATAATAATAGAATAGAATCATTTTTATAAATTAAAAATTATTATTATTATTGTAAATATTATTATTTTTATTATTAATAATGTAAAAGTGACAATGGTTTAAAAATAGTAAAGCTTAAATATTTTAATATTAACTTGTTTTAATATAAATAGTTTGGTTACGAACGAAATTTGTAATTTTAGAACAAATTATTTCTCTAGAAATCATTTTTCTAAAATTATGTGACTTTCAGAAGTTATTAGTCTCTGTTTGTTTGATTGAAGAACTGAGATTGTAGGGTTGATCATGGCAACGAGCTCTTCAATTTGGATCGATCAGTTTCTCAAATAAAGTAAGTTCTTTTTTTTCTTCTTTTTTATTTGTTTTGTCTTCCTTTACATGAGAGTATGTTGTGCATGCATGTGACATTTGAGTCATTTAAAAGACTTTCTGCTTATCAATGGTCCTAACCGTGTATCCTGATCATGTTTTATGGTTCGTAGGAGTAGATAGGACTTCTTATACTTGTAGAGTTGCTTTAGGTTTTCTATAACAGTTTGGTCTTCTCATAAGGAAAGTTAAATACATCACTTATATTGCTTTAAGTACTTTGATAATATGAGTTTGTGTGATTTAATTGGATTAAATTGATTGAGTCGTGGAGATTGAGTAAATAGGATTACAAAAATTTTGTTGTATTGTAGCTTGATTGATTGTACTTGGTTTAAATGTATGTTGTTTGATAGTGGAAGAGCCTTACCATGATTATTGGTTGATTGTTATTTGTTTTGGTTGTTTGAGTTGGTGGATTTAATGTTATAATTAGTTGGGAATTGGTTTTAGATCTTAGTGTAGTGAAAGATTAGGGTTATGATTGGTTTTTGGTTAAAATGGAGAGGTTTTGACAGGTGCGATTTTGTGGGAGTGGCATATTAAATGAACCTGATGTGTGGAGTCTATTTTTAGGTCATTTAGGACTTGGTTAGACACTTATCTTACAGAGATTGACTCTTTAGTATGTTTATCACTATTTGGGGTTGTAATGGTAGTTGGTTTGATCTTATGGACTGAGTCATTGGCCAATTGAGTAAACTGGTATCCAATTTGAGTTATAAACATGTTTTCAAATCAATTACAGTGTCAAGGACATTGATTTGTTCATTTGGATAGGTCTTGAGTGCATCTACACCAAATTTTAAGGTTGTTGAGTTCTAGTGTGGCGCTAAGAGGCAACTTGTGGTGTTGAGCTCTGTAAAGTCAGAGAGCCACGAGACTCCAGGGCGTTGGTCGACCAGTATGGGCGTTGAGCGCTGTGAAGTTAGTGAGCTCTCGGGTTATTGGGCGTTGAACGGTTCTGGGTGGTTCTAAGCGACACTTCTCCTTACATGTCGCGATCCTTTTTCTCAGTAATTCACTGGGCGAGGGATCCTACTCAGTAGGCGCCCTCTATTTCTAGTCCTTTTATGTTTATGCGTGTTATAAATTTTTGTTTTGGTTTGAACTAGCTTGTATGGATTTTAGGACCTCTTATCTTGTAAAAATTGATGCTTAATGGATTTTAACTATGAATATAAATATAGTTAAAGTATCATTGGTAAACATCTACGATGCTCGTTCATGTATGATATTATGATGATCATGAGTCTGTTATTAATGGTGAATATGATATATGTGTTTTATGTAGTTTCATGAATCTATTGGAGAGATTCTATGGTGATGCTCAGTAGTGTAATGTATTGATGTAGGGGATCCAAAATGGGGGATGTTTCGAACATTCTTAATAATCATCTAATCTCAAGTAGAGAATGGTAGGTATGTCGTGGAGAGTAGCAGGAGGTCCTTAGTCTAGTGGTTGTTTCTTGGCCAAGGATGTTTGACGAATTAACCTTGGTGTGTAGTAGTTTGATTGGTCGGGTTGTTTCACCACGCACAGGTGCATGTCCCCCAAGAGTTCGATATCAATACATATATCCGGCAAACCTATAAATGATTGCATGTCTTAAGAATGATTGATTTATCTGTGTTATATGGTTACATCTATAAAGGTGAAGTATGGTTGCTTTTTGTACATTAGCTTACCTTTTTCTTTTTTATTTGTTTGTTTGTGTGTTTCTTATTGTTTGCAATGATCATTTTAATAATGTGAGCAGATGAAAATGTTCTAGTTGATCTAGTGCAAGACGGGAGTGGTGCTGAAGTGTAGAGTAAGATGTTTAGTTTGAGTGTATATTGTTCTTTTTTTTTTTGTAAAACTCTATTACACTTTTAATTTCAATGTAATGTAACTCTTAGTAGTACGTATCCTGTATCCTGTAAACATAATATTTTGTTATTATATAAATGTTTTGATAATTGTCATAACAGATAAAATGTTTCTTTAAGTTAATTATTACGTAGACTCGATATGTGATAATTCTTTTAGTAGTTAAACTCTATTAAAATAGAATGTTACGAATAATATATAATAAAAAATAAAAACTAATTATATTTATATATAATATGAGAAAATTATTTTTAAAATTAAAAAAATATTATTATTATCATCATTATTACTATTATTATTATTATAAATATTATTATTTTAATTATTAATAATATAAAAAATAAAAAATATATAAATCATAAATTCCAAATATTATTATGAAAAACATAAAATTTGTATTTATAAAGTCAAAGGTACATGTAAAAAGTCTTTCTCCATTTCCCAAACTATTTTTGCCTTATCTTTGCTCTCTAACCTTCTTTTATTTGTTCCGTACAAAATGAGTGAGTGTTGTTCTTGCCGAAGATTCTTTTACGCTTAAGTTAGTGTTCAAAGTCAAAGATTTGGTCAAAGTGTGATTAATACAAAAGTAAAGTCAAAACTCGATTAAAATTATATTTATAGGAGTATTTTACTAATCCTGCTGGACCTTTACCTAAATGGGCCTCGATTATGAGCTCATTGGCCTAATGACCATTTTAGTTATGGTGATGTGCAGCCAGTTTTGGCTAAGTTACATGGTTCGTTGATGTTTTCAGCAGACACCGATAGATATCAGTAGGTGGCACCAAGCTCTAGTGAGGGACGCATCCATCGACGGATGGTGCCTGGTCTTTAGTTGGGGGTACACAGTGTTGAGATTCCAAGTGTTATTCTAAGTTTCACATTTGATAAAAATGAAAAAGTAAAGCACCATATAAAATTGAAGATCCATTAACCCATTACCTTAAGGTTTGGGGTAGAAAGTAGTGTCAATCCCTTATGTAGTTTAGCTCAAGTTGGTGTTGTATCTCCCCAATGAATATCCCCCTCTATAAACCTAGCTAACACACGACACTTGTTATATAGCAGCATATTGTGCTTACTCCCTTTAAAACATATGTTGACCTTTGGCAAGCAATTCTTAATCTTCAGTAGGCATTAACCTTTACAAAGTATTCGGTAATCGACATGCAATCTCTATTAGGTACAAGGTATCTAGTATCCGATATATGTTGAGCAATCAATTGCCTTTAGACCTTAGTTGAGAGGATCAAAGGGTCTCCAAGCACATACAATACAAAATCAATTCCACGAGTACAAGAATTGATTTCATATAGTACAAAATCAATTCCACGAATACAAGAACTGATTTTACTCTCTAACATTAAATATGGAATTTATTTCAACCTCGTTTGAAACATATGGAATCGATTCCAAGATCACCATAATTGATTTCAACCCCTCTAAAATGAATTATGTTTTTTGGACACTATTATTAATGAAGGATGTTTTGATCAATCCCCTCACATTATGTTTCATACACGAATGTTTCATTTCTCTCTTTTACAAATGGTCGTCAATAAATCAGTTCAAATCCATTTAAATAAACGCGTAAAACAATCGCAAATTCATCCTCAGACTTCCACCACACTTCCACTTGAAGATTGGGACATCCTGAAACAATTTAAAATTTACAATGTTTAAATGGATGTATTGTAAATAGATGTTACTTATTTGGTTTTTCTTAAAACTACGATTTTTTTAAAATTTAAATATAGATATAATGTAATTTTTTTTAAAACTAAAGTTGTGTTATGATGATCTCAATTTATTTTTATTTTAATATTTTCTTTAAAATATATGTTTTTTAAACTGCTTTACATTAATTTTAAAAAAAATGTATAATGTCAAATTTTATTTATAGTTTTATTTATCGTTATTTTATCTAATTTTTCTTATAAATAAAAAATATTATAGTAATATGGGTCCTGCATATGTTTTTCTTGAATTTAAAGAAAATTGTTTATACATTAAAGAATGTTGTTTCTTCAAAAGATTGTTGTTTCTTCTATGAACAATTTTCTTTCAATTTAAAGCAACTCATGTATAATATATATATTAATATAATACTTTTGTTTTTAAGCAACTTTTATTTAGTGATGTTTTTCTTTTGTTCTTTCTAATAACTCTCATTAACAATCACTTATCTTATTCCTATTTGATACACCAATTAAATATTTATAACTTTTTTACCTATTTTCTCTTATCACATCATATCCTTTATAAATTTTAGGATTAAACCCTCAGATAGTCCTCGTATTTGTATGTGAATCTCAAGTGGATCCTCATATTTCTAACTGTCTCAATTAGGTCTATATATTTGCAAAATATCTCAATTGGATCCAAATATTTGTAAAATTAAGTCAATTTTGCCCTAACCGTTAAGTTGTTACAAATGGCGTTAAAATGTGCTGAAGTGGATATACTAATGTGGATATTTTATTAAAAAATATATACTGCCAGTGATGACATGGAATTTAATAAAAAAATAGAAAAATTATGCGATCAGAAAAAAAAGGGGGGATTTGAGAGTCTGAGTTTCGTCTTCTTCGTTGTCACCCTAAAAAAACTTTCTACTATTTTCGAAAAAACTGTAGCACCGTCGTCCGTGTCATGAGGAAATTGGAGAAGGAAGAACTGGTGTTGAAGGAAGAAGGTGGTGGAGCTGAAGGGGTGGATCTGAGGAAGCTCTTGTGTCGTGAGGTAGTGCCGCGGAAAACCCCATTGAAGCTCTGTTAGCTCATGGCGGCAGGGACAATGGCGACGGCAGCCGGGGCGGCGTTGATGTTGTTTTATGTGCTGAGCCGGTGGCTGTCGCGGAAGACGGAGGAGGACAACAAGGATCACGGAGGCGGCGACGACATGTCGAAATCGAGCAGATCGGTGCGTCGGAGAAGGCTTTCGAGGCAGCCGGCGCAGGCTCTGGTGACGCTGCTGGAGTCGATCGGAACGAAGACTTTCAGGTTCACGTATTCCGAGACCTTCGAGAAGTGGGCAATCGGCGATTTGGCCTCTGGAATCAACTACTTCATGCGCAAGAAGGTAAGTTTTATGAGATTCTGAATAAAATTCATTGTTTTAAGTGAAATTGAGTGGTTTCTGTTTTTGGGCGTGTAGAAAGGTACAGGCTTTTAGGGGGATTATGACTTTGGGAATATGTGTAATGGTTTGCATTTTGCAATGTAATCTGGCAGTTGCAAGTGTGTATGCTGGGAGTGATTCTGTGCAGCTCAAAGGGGATGAGATAATTGTGGAGTTGTACCAATATATGATCATGGAAATTCTGTAGTGGCTTCCGGTGAAAGATCTCCTGCGATTCAAGTGCGTTTCAAAAGGGTGGAACCAACTTGTCTCCGATTCGATTTTGCGGCACGGCAGCTTTCCGGGGCTACGGTTTTGCAAAGGAGATGACAACGAAGATGAAGAGGCAGTAGCGATTTAGGGTTGGAAGGGCTTTCCAAATTGGTTCTCTTGTGGTTTTTCTGAATGCAGACCATTTTCCTCCCTTTTTTTTTTTGCTTGCATAACTTTTTTATTTTTTTTTAATTTATTAAATTTCAGATCATGGCAGCATATTTTTTTTAATAAAATATCCACATCAGTATATTCACTTCAGCACATTTTAACGTCAATTGTGACAACTTAACGATTATAGCAAAATTGGTTCAATTTTACAAATATTTAGACCCAATTGAGATATTTTGCAAATATATAGACCCAATTAAGACAGTTGGAAATATAAGGACCCACTTGAGATTACTATGCAAATACGGACCATCCAAGGGTTTAAACCTAAATTTTACTTTTTTTTCTCTCCATTTATGAACAAATAATTTAATAAACATATGAAACACTTGCATCTACTGTAAAACACAATCTTCAGAGACTTGTTCTATGAAAATCATGTAGAGAATATATTTTTACAGTCCTCACTGTAAGAAAAATTTACAATCAATCTTTCTTTTCTATTCCTCTCTTATTTTTACCTAAACTAAGATATCATTAATATCCACAATTATATATATATATATATATATATATATATATATATATATATATATATATATATAATATAACCATAAAAACTTTATTCTGTAATAAAATACACTATGATTAAAGATTCAAGTTTATTCAAATTGCAGCCTATTCATTTCCCTCTCCTTTGTAATACTCAATTGTCAATTATTGGGCAATTTCTTCCGACAAATCTGCATCACCTGTAAGCAATAGCTGGCAATAATAGAGCAAAATTCAATTTTCAAATTAGAATTCTGACAGTAACACCAAATTGAATTTTGATTTAATTCCCTCCCAAACCAAAAAGCTCTAAACAACAAAACTATAACTCCATATTTTTCAACAAATGTGACATTGACTCGTTGAGTATCAACAGCTGAAAGTTGAAGATTCAGTTCCCTCCCAAACCAAAAATCTCAATGCAAAATGAAGAAACTCAATAGCTTCAAATATCTGACATAGAGCATTAATCAAATGCTTAAAGTTGAAAATTTAATTCCTCCTAAAACCAAAATCACCAAGCAACAAGAACAATCTCAATCTCAATATGGCATTGAGCAAAAACAATCTAAAGTGCCTTGTTCCATTGATTCAATTGTTCAAGAATCACTGCCCCCATCAATCTCACACATCTGTCTCTTGCCCTGTAATCATATTGAAATGTTGAACTCACTAACACGAATGAATTCTAATCATAACAATGGAAACAATTAACCAAAATGAATGAATTCTCTTCGCATTCAAAAGTTGTTTACCCAATTCACACCAAACCAAACGTTCATAGTCTGATCTAACATCTACGGCTAACATTTAAATTTCATGTGAAAGTGACGAGTGACACCAATTCATAATCTGACTCTGCTTAACTTCATGGTCCTTCATTCATAGCTTCAAAATTGAACACAAGAACAAGCCTTGACGAACCAACCTATACACCATAACATGCATAACAGTAAAGAAGAAAAATTCGCAGCTTCAAAACTGAATTTATAAATTTTGAAAGAGAAAAACAGAATTCTTCCCATCCCAAAAAAGTTATAGACAATACACCATAAAAGAACAATATCTTCATCCAACGGATTCAAATTCAAGCCCCAGAAGAAGCACCTCCCATCAACGCCTTCTTCAATTCCTCACTCGCTTCAACCTCCGTCGATTTCCCCGAAAAACCACCATAATCCGACGGTGTTTTCTTGTCGTTCTTTTTAGGGTTTTTCCACTTACTAAACTCCGAACCTCCGCTTCGGACGCCAACAATTTCTCGCCGGAGATCCTCCACGGCGTTCCTCAGCAATCCGTTCTCCGACTGGAGGACCTCCATCTGCCGTTTCACCGCGAAGCACGCCTCCGCCACGTCAGCACTCGCAGGAGCCCCAGTGGCCGCGTTCGCCCTGCCCTTCTTCGCCTCGCCGCAATCCATCATGTGCTCCACGCCGATCTTGTCCATCACGAGAAACGGAATCCGCTGGAACGCGCCGTCGCCCTTGAACTCCGCCGGAACTCTAACCCCCCAGCGGAACTTCACGGCGGCGCGACCCCGCACGGGGAGCGTTGTCCGGGCGGACACCTCAACGCCGGAGAACATCCCCGCCACGGCGCCCGCGGCGCGGGAGTTCGTATCCAGAACAGGAATCTTGGCGCCGGCGAACGACGGCGTTTCGACTTGAACGGCCTCGTTGACGACGACGACGTCGTTTTGCGCGTTGGAAAAGGGTTTTCCGTCGAAGAGGGAGGTCTGGGTCTTCTTGAATGTGAAGTCCCCGAAGCGGGGTTTGAAGTGGAGCATGAAGAGCGGGGAACCGGTTCGGGAGGGAAGGCTGAACTCGCAGCTCATGAGCATGGAGCTCTTGAGAGGGGAACCGAAGGGTCCGGTTCCCGTTTTCACTATGAGCGAGAAAGGGTTCTTGGAATCGTTAGGTCGATACGCCACTTTAAGCGAAGGACCTGATTCGAAAAAGGTAGAAAGGTTGAGAGTTAGTTCTTTGGTTTCACCAGCGACGATGCCGGATTGGAAGGGCATTCCCAGAACGCTCAGCGGCACCTTCGCCCTAAACAAGGGCTTCTGCTGTTCATCGCGGAACTTCAGAGAGGCTTTCATCCTTGCTTTCAACTTGGAACCCTAGTTTTGATTTGGGGCTCACTGGGGTTTCTGTTTTATACTCTTATAGAGTAAATCTGTGAAGATATGTTAAGAAAGTTTTGATACTTTGCTCTGATTCTGCTACAACACTGTTGTTTCTTGTTGTTTTGTAACTTTGATTTCACAGGCTGCACTGCACAGGGAGTGTCTGTAGGAGATAATTGGGCCTTTGGATTTTTATAATCAACAGAAAATCATTATTACATGGAATAATAGGGTAAGAAAACTTTTCACAGTATTTTGAATACTAAAATCATTCTTCAACATAAATAATAATTGAAATATTTTACCAATTGGCAAATTCGTTAAAAATATTTACCTAATTTCAGTAGCTCATTCAAACAATACGAGTTTGAAACGTGCGTCAAGTACGGTCGAATTATGACGGATTTTTGGTTATAATTATATAAATAAGAACACCATAATATATAATTAAATATATTGTTATAATTATAAAAATAAATAAAAAGATCTAAATCTTATGTACTGTAATATTTTTTTATTTGTTCATGTGTTGCCTTTTGTATTTATTATTATATGCATTTTTTTCTCTATAAATACAATATTTATGTTGTTTTAGAAAGTGCGGTCATATTTAATGGGTTCCTATGTATTTGATGATTCGGCATCTCACTTTCTCTTTTTTGTATTTTTCATATATTATTTTTCCACATGTGTTTGTCCTATATTTAGTGATATGGTAAAGGTTATGCCTAATCGTATATTTAGTGATGCAGTAATTATGTCTAATATTTTTTAACATTATTTCTCATATTAAATTTAGTTTCGTTTAAAAATAATTTAGCTATTGCTAATTGAAAATATACAAGTTTTATTTATAATCATTTTTCTCGTTGTACAATCCTCAATTATCGTAAGTTTTCTCGCATTAAAATACGCTCCTATATTCTTATATTGTACTTTTATTGTTCCTCTTCCAACTGACAAAATAAAAGTTGGGTCGGTAATTATATACTCTTAAAAATTACCTAATAGTAACATTAATCGATATAAGACGTTGTCAAAGGAAAGAAAATAAATAGGTTAATGACTATCACACGGAGCCTAATAAATTCAAAAACAACAAAATATATATATATATATTACTGATATTCCTTTAAAACATAATAGAGGCATAAAAAAGGTTACTAACCCAAAAACGTCAAATGAATGCATGAATCACGATGTAAATGGATTGTTCAAAGTGTATTTAAATACAAAAAATACATAAGCAAGTTACTATAAAGATTATTAACAAAAATGAAATATAAGCAAGAATGACATTGTAAATAGATTATTAATTTCTATTTAACAAATATTGTAACAACCTTAAAAGTATAATTTATTTTTTACAATAGTTTCTACGATTTATAATATTAAGCAAAATCTGGTCAAGAAGATATAAGAATATATATATATATATATATATATATATATATATATATATATATATATATATATATATATATATATATATATATATATATATATATATATATATATATATATATATATATATATATATATATATATATATATATATATATATATAATAAACACATGTATGAAGTGTAGTTACGACCCATAATGCAAAAGTTTTTCAAAATAAATCAAGTAGTTATATAACTCAGTCAAAATTGACAATTAATATTATCCTATAAATATTGTTTGTATGTATATGATATATAAAACATAAGAAAGTTTTATTAGAATTTTCTCTGGTATGGTCTATCATCGTTTCCACATGTAAGTTCTTCTATTCAGACCGATATGATGATTATTGTAAAAAGAGAGACATAAGCAATACATACAACGAAAGAAAAGGGTAAGCTATTTGAAAAAAAAAAATCCAATCTACATATACTATAAATATATTAAATAAAAAAATCATTATACATTTCTACACAAAACAAACATTTATCTAATAAACTGATCACAAACATAATACACAATTTTAGACTTTTTATCTTGATTTATGCATTGACTTTGGCACAAGCCTTGTATTATCATAAAAGTGGATTGTGTCAAAGGTCTCACTTTCACTTGGTCGGATAGGAATGTCCAACGATACCCTAGCAGAGAGCTCTTTGGGAGAAAAGATCAAGCTCGTGCCCAACGATGAGCTCCCTTTCCCAACGGTGAACCTAACACCCCATACCCTAAGCCTTATAGCTCTTTGGAAATTAAATTTCAGAACGGCATCCAGCGTTAGCTTTCCCTTGAGCCATTTGTTGGGTTATTGGGCTCCCTTCCTATGTGGAGAATAGGTCCAAATAATATGGACCTTTAGGTCTCACTAGGTCAAATTGAGATGGGTTAGATTAGTAGAGGACATTAGAGTCATTTGAAGAGAGGCAAAAGCCAAGTGAGAGAAAAAGAAAGAGAGAAAGTCATTCCCGCATAACCCTAAACCTGCACTGGTGTTTTATTCGCTGTTAACTCGTTCACCGTTGGATCGAGCTGATTTTTGGACACTAGGTTCCAGACATATGGTTCTTCATTTTGACCGTTTGGATCGTCAATCGGTGGTCTAGAATTGGAGAAATCGGTCCCCCACCAGCAGTCCTGTTTTTGTGAAATTTTCATCTTCTTGGTTCTCATTTGTAAGCATTTGTGCTTATTTAAATTGGCTTATTGAACACATCATTTGGTGTTATTATTGGAGACTATTTTGTACCCTATTATTGATCATAGTGGATTTTTTCTTTGGTCTGGGCGACTTGTGGTTTTTACCCTTGCATTGAGGGGTTTTCCACGCTAAAAATTGTTGGTGTCTCTTTGTGCTTTGGATTCTATTTTTGTTCTATTTGTTTGGTGCTCCTCACAAATTCTCGCAAGAAGGAGGATTGAATTTCCGTTGCGTTATTACTGTTTGATAAGTTGTTATATTTTTTGGTCATTTCCCCATTATTGTCAAAAGAGCATTCAACGACCTAAACATGGTGCTCATCACTCTAGTCCATTGAGACTTATTGTCAAAATAGCTTTTGACAGTACAAAGTGATGTCCAACGCTCTAGACCATGAAGCTCTTTTACTTGGTCATTTCAAGATGGCGCCTGCGCGATACATACCTTATGCCCAATGTCATATCAACACATAAAGAAAACTTAGTATTTGGCTTGTGAAATTTGCTTAATCTGATATTTTCTACTTTTCTATTCTAATTCAACATATTTAAAAGCATTCTCATGAACCAATTATTCAACCCAAATACTAGATTCACAATCCTCTATAACTCAATTTCACAAGCAAACCAATAACATATATACATATATTTCATTAATATACAAATTTCACATAATTCATCGTTCAATCATAATACAATCCTAAAATCTATCAACAATTGAAAACATAAATTTAATCATTAACTTCTCTTATTTTGGTTAAACAACATTTGCTCTCAAAGGTATTCTCTATAGCTCTATTCACACAAGAAGACCTAAACAACCATACCCCAGTTAGAGTTTTAAGCATGACATTATGATCATAGAGCAACAAACATTCACTAAAAACAACCTTGAGTCATATGCCATGTTCTAGAGCTCAGATGCAACTTAAGAGCTAAAATGTCTAAGAAAGGAAAAACAATAACTTACTCTATTAAACTTTTTAATTGGATAATTTTGTACAAGTCTTTGCAAGAAACACTTTTATGATTCTTGATCTTTAATCATATGAAGATTTGGGTAAAAAATGAAGAAATATGGTAAAGAGAAAATTTATACATAAAACAAATGAATTTTCTTTATTATAAATCTATTTATAGTTTGAACTTTTTTTATTAAAATATTACAATGTTATGTTCTTTTAAAACCACCACTACTCTTAAATCCTCTTCTATGTTCTCACAAAATATTTAAACACATGAAACACATAAATTAATGTAAAAAGTATGAACAAAATTATGATATCATAAATAAATTATTGACTCATATTTAAACAAAAATAAATATCTACAAATAAAATTATAACCACAAAAATTACAATGTAAAAATATTGTTCAACAAATTCATAAATAATAATATAACTACATTATTGACATCTATTTAAAACAAATATATATATATATATATATATATAATATATTGCTAACTATAAGAATGTAAGAATAATAATATAAAAATATTGTTCAAACTATATGATGTATTTATTGGATATCTATCCACTCAAAAAGATGTTAAAAATGAAGTAATATCCAAGTATTTTTCACAAAAAGGTTGTGGAAATGGAGAAAACAACACAACAAAAACAAGCCTGTAAAAGAAATTACAAAATAGATTAAAGGTTTTGTTATCAATGAGGAGCATTGGTGTTTTGAAGTTAATAATTTTGATGATGCTACAAAGTGAAGAATATGAAGACTCTTGCTACATCAAGTTTAAAAACATATATGCATAATGATCAGCAAAGAAAAAGAACAAGAGTAAGATTCAGACCGAACGACAGATAAGCAGACGAAGACTGAACGATCAGTATCAGTCAACGGCCGAACGAAGATGCAGACCGAACGACTACAATTAGATGAAGGTCAAACACAGCTAAAGGCATAACACTGTTCATGGCCGAACACAATTAACAGACCGAACGACATATAATAGTTGAAGGTTGGACGATGTATAGCAGTTCACTGGCCGAACACAGTTCAGGACCGAACAAAGTTGAACATGGGCGAAACTCGGCTGAAAATTGAACGGTCACTAACACTGACCAAACACAAGTTAAGGACCGAACGGTGTTGAACACCGTTGAAGGCTGAACACTACTAAAAGGCTGAACGAAGCATGGTAGTTGAAGACCGAACAATGTCTAACACAAGCCGAATGAAATTGTGACCAATTAACACTGTAGAAGAAAATGTTAAGAGTTGGAAAGTTTACAAGTATTGAGCCGAGCGGTGAAGAGCATGATCGAGACCGAGTAGTTAGCACCGATCGCTGAAAAACTGTAAGGAGACAAGCCGAACGACAAAAGGCAATCAGGGCTCAAACCGGATGATAGAAGGAGTTGAAGAATTGAAGCCGACTGGTTTGAAATGTCAATACTCAAACTATTCCAAGTCTCGCAGATAATCGATTATCACTTACAATAATCGATTATCACTAGCAGTTGTAATGTGTCTTTTCAGTTCCGGACCAATAGAAAACGGTGCTATCTGAGGAAGTTCTCAAGTGCTAGTTCATTGCTATTTTCAAGTCTTGTGAACAGAAGAAGCTCGCGCTTTGTGTGTCAAAGGTCGGAGCGGTTCTCTTCAAGTTGGCAGAGCTGTTTTCTTCCGGTTCGTTCGTCGAAGGAAGGTGTTTTTGTTACTGTTATTTTCAATCACTGTATTGTAACTGTAAAACTGTTTTTAGTGAAAAGGTTAATCACTCTTCATAGTGATTAACGACTGGACGTAGAATCTTTTGATTCGAACCAGGATAAAAATCATTTGTGTGATTTTTCTACTCCCTGCACTCTTTATATTTACTCCTCATCAACTGTTTGATAAAACGTTTGAGAGAAAATTAAAAGAACCAATTTTTTAATTTGACCGAACACGCTTTCTGTAATTTTTTATTCCGCTGCACAAAATCGGTATCGGTTATTCCAACAATTGGTATTAGAGCTTGCTTTGATATTCTTTCAAATTTTTTGAAAATGGTCGGTCATCAAAATCAAGTATATGTCGAGGGTGCTTCCATCAACAGATCACCACTTTTTACTGGTGATAATTATGCCTTATGGAAAGTCAGAATGAAAATTTGTATGGGGTCGGTTGACAAAGACATCTAGGAAGTTGTACTAAATGGTCCTTATATTCCAAAAAGTATTGTTGATGGTGTAGAAGTAGAAAAACCATATTTTAATTGGACTGCTGAGGAAAATAGAAGATCCCAATTTGACATTAAGGCTCGCAATATTATTTCATCTGTTGTTGTACTTGATGAGTTCTATAGAATTTCAGTTTGTAAGAAAGCACAAGAGATGTGAGAAGTCCTCAGAGTCACACATGAGGGTACTGATGACGTGAAACGCACAAGGAAGAACACGCTCATCCAGGAGTACGAGATGTTCAGAATGCAACCTGGAAAAACTATTTCTGATGTCCAAAAGCGCTTCACTCATATTGTGAATCACTTAACTGGGTTGGGTAAGACATTTGATATTGATGAATTAAATGTAAAAATTTTGAAATCATTGGACAGGTCTTGGCAACCAAAGGTGACAACTATCTTAGAGTCACAAAATCTCATCCAAATGTCGATGGCAATTCTCTTTGGAAAGCTTCGTGAGCACGAGCTTGAATTGAATAGATTGACTGCGGAAGAGGATCAAGGAAGGAAGAAGACTCTTGCCTTCAAATCATAAATATCTAAGGGAAAAAGTTCAAGAAGAACCGAGGATGATGACTCTGATGATGAGGAAAACAAGAGCCTCATGATAAAGAAGTTTTCCAAGTTCATGAGAGCAAAAGGAAATGACAAATACCGTCGATAAAGAAAAGAGAATCAAGGTTCTCCGTCAAGCGTGAAGTGTTATGGATGTGGAGAAAGAGGACACGTGAAGACTGACTGTCCTACGAACAAGAAAAGTGAAGAAAAGAAAGAAAGGAAATTTCCTAAGAAGAAGAAGAAGGCTTACATTGCTTGGGAAGAAAATGCGTCTTGTACTTCAAACTCAAGTGAGTCAGAATAAGAAGCAAATTTTTGCTTAATGGCTGACTTAGAAGACACTGGAAGTCAAGTAAGTGATTTTAGTTTTGAATCAAGTGATGAATTTGATTTACAAAAGGTCTTTCTTGAATTGTTAAATGAATATGAGAAACTAGATTCTGCTCATAAAAATTTGAAAAATGAGTTTAAGGATTTGCAAATTAAATATGAGAAAGCTTTAGATGAAGAAGTAATTTTGAAAAATAAAATTTGCAACTTAGAAACAAAAGTATCTGATTTTAATGAAAATAAGAATCTTGTTGAATGTTTATCCTGTAAAAGTCATATGTTTGATATTGACATACTTGAAAACTTACTTGCAAATGCAACTAATGCTATCTCACATGTTCAAAATAATTTTAGAAAAAGTAACGTTAAAGACAAGAACATGCATCATCATAAGAAATCTAAAGTTAAGAGAACTCGTAAAGTTTGGGTTGAAAAAGGGACTTTGTGAAAAATAAGGTGCATGATGGTTGTTGTTTTTATTGCATGAAGCATGGTCATACATAAAACAAATGCAACATTAAACACTTTGGAATTCCAAATGGAAAATATGCGTGGGTGAAAACTGTAAAATGATGCTTGCTTGCATGAACTAACCCCAAGGACCCATAATGAGATTGGGGACCTAAATTCTTGCTTAACTTGTTTTGTAGGAACCTACAAAGTCAAAGAAGTCATTGTGGTATCTTGACAGTGGTTGTTCAAGACACATGACTGGTGACAAGAAAAGGTTCATCTCTTTTGAGAAGAATAAGCAAGGATTTGTGACATATGGGGATAACAACAAAGGAAGAATTATTGGAAAAGGAGACATTGGAGGAGGAAACACATTGATCATAAAAGACGTATTATATGTTGAAGGTCTCAAACACAACCTTCTAAGTCAGTTATGCAACAAAGGTCTCAAGGAGATGAGGATTACTTAAGGGAAGCTCTTGAAGAGATGTACTTAAACGAAAATAATCATAGACAAACTCAAAATCAAGAAGTGGATCCTAAGAGCTATAAACAACCACGTGGCCTCTCCTTGGACAACATCATTGGAGACATTTCAAAAGGGGTAACTACTAGGCGTAATTTAAATAATTTTTGTCTAACAGTAGCTTTTGTGTCTCAAATAGAACCCAAGAACATAAAAGAAGCTCTTCAAGATGATAAGTGGTGCATTGTTATGCAAGAAGTGCTAAACCAATTTGTAAGGAATGACGTTTGGGAACTTATTCCTAAAAAAGAAGACTATCAAGTCATTAACACAAAATGGGTGTTCAGAAATAAGCTTGATGAAGATGGAAACATTACAAATAATAAAGCAAGGCTAGTTTCAAAGGGCTATTGTCAAGAGGAATGTATAGATTATGATGAGACCTACGCCCCGATAGCCAAGTTAGAAGCAATTAGACTTTTACTTACTTATGCATCATTGATGAAATTTAAATTGTATCAAATGGATGTAAAAAGTACATTTTTGAATGGTTTTATAAAAGAGGAAGTATATGTTAGTCAACCTCCTGGATTTGAAGATTTTAAATTTCCTGATCATGTGTTTAAACTGAAAAAGGCATTGTATGACCTTAAAAAGGCACCTAGGTCTTGGTATGAAAGACTTAGTACTTTCTTGATTGAAAATGATTTTTCTAGAAGAAAGGTTGATTGAACCTTATTCATTAAGAAAGTAGGAAAACATATTTTACTTGTTCAAGTGTATGTGGATGATATTATCTTTGGATCTACTAATGATTCATTATGTGAGGGTTTTTGCAAATATAATGCAAGGTGAGTTTGAGATGTCTATGATGAGTCAACTGAATTTCTTTTTAGGACTACAAATAAAGCAAATGGAAGGGGGAGCCTTTGTGTCCCAAACCAAATACTGTAGAGAAGTACATAAGAAATTTGTAATGGATACTTGTAAAGAAGCCAACACTCCTATGGCGACTTCTTGTTACTTAGATAAGGATGAATATGGAGAAGAAGTTAATCAAACTTTGTTTAGAGGGATGATAGGATCTCTATTGTATCTTATTGCTAGTAGACCAAATATTATGCAAAGTGTGTGTATGTGCTAGGTACCAAGTAAATCCTAAGGAATCTCATTTAATTGTTGTTAAGAGAATCTTGAAATACCTTAAAGGAACTATCTCTTTTGGACTTTGGTATCCTTTTGATGCATTGCCTAGCTTAGTTGGTTATTCTGATGCAGATTATGGGGGCTGTAAAATAGATAGGAAAAGTACTAGTCGTACTTGTCATTTTCTAGGTTGTTCTTTAGTGTTTTGGCACTCAAAGAAACAAGCATGCGTAGCCTTGTCTACCACTGAAGCTGAATATATAGTTGTAGGCAACTGTTGTGCCCAAATCTTGTGAATGAAACAACAATTGGAGGATTTTGATATCTTCCTTGATCACATTCCTCTGAAATGTGACAACACTAGTGCTATAAACCTAACCAAGAACCCCATAATGCACTATAGAACTAAGCATATAAAGATAAGACATCACTTCTTAAGAAATCATATCCAAAAATGTGATTGCTCTATAGAATATATTGATGCTTTGAATCAATTAGCAGATATTTTCACAAAAAGCCTTGCCTAAAGATAGATTCTATGAACTTAGAAGAGAGTTAGGAGTCATAGACATGTCTTAGACTCAAGGTTTCTGACTTTTTCACGCTTTTCGTACTCCCAGCGTATTTAATCGATTATCCAATGGATATAATCGATTATTTCGAGCGTCTGAGAAAGGGTTCGGTTCGCACTTAATCGATTATTCTGAGGCATAATCGATTATTCTAACTAGCTCTTCAAATCTGGGGTAGTCATGAACAAATAATCGATTATTACCATCATAACCGATTGTCCTTGCATTTCTGGAAATTCTTTTTTGAAGCGATAATCAATTATCACTTACCATAATCGATTATCACGCGTACAGTTTCAACAAAAAAGCCGTTACAATGTCTTAAAACGGCATAACCAGTAGGATTTGCTGCTCCATTTGAAGTTGGACCTTCTACCATGCATTCATCCTCCTCTCTCTCAATGGAAGAGTACTTTGCAAATTTGTCCAAGCAATTGGAGGACATGAGTTTAGCTCATCAAGCACATTTTGATGAACTCATTGAAATACAACAAACTCATGAGGAATATGTGATTGAGAAATTTCATGATTTTGACACTCGTCTTGGCAACATTGAAAATCGCCTAAATCTTCATCCTCCGAAAAGACCACCTACTCCAGATTTCTAGATTAGGCTGCTTGTTTGCTTGTTTTCAATTCGTGTACTAATTTAGTTGTATTTCCTTCTCTTGTAATGACATTTTCCCAAAATAAATAGAATCCTTCATGTTCTCATTTAGTGCATACATTATTCTTTTGAGGGGGAGAACATTTTGAGGGGAGTATAGTTACTTTTTGCTTATGATAAAAAAGGGGGAGAAATACTTCTAGTGCAGTTACTACTAACCTGTTTGTAAGTTTAAATTTTGTGCAGATATTCAACAATACTTTTAAACATGGAATTTCTTATCATCATAAAAAAGGGGGAGATTGTTACCAATGAGGAGCATTGGTGTTTTGAAGTTAATAATTTTGATGATGCTACAAAGTGAAGAATATGAAGACTCTTGCCGCATCAAGTTTAAAAGCATATTTGCATAATGATCAGCGAAGAAAAAGAACAAGAGTAAGATTCAGACTGAACGACAGATAAGCAGACGAAGACCGAACGGTCACTATCAGTCAACGGCCGAACACAACTAACAGACCGAACAACATATAATAGTTGAAGGTTGGACGATGTATAGCACTTCACTGGCCGAACACAGTTCAGGACCGAACGGAGTTGAACATGGGCGAAACTCAGCTGAAAACCGAACAGTCGCTAACACTGGCCGAACACAAGTTAAGGACTGAACGGTATTGAACACCGTTGAAGACTGAACACTGCTTAAAGGCTGAATGGCGCATAGTAGTTGAAGACCGAACGATGTCTAACACAGGCCGAACGAAATTGTGTCCAACTAACATTGTAGAAGAAAATGTTAAGAGTTGAAAAGTTTATAAGTATTGAGCCGAGTAGTGAAGAGCATGACCGAGACCGAGCCGTTAGTACCGAATGCTGAAAAGTTGTAAGAAGACAAGTAACACATAAAATGTTGTGAAAAAAAAAACATTTAAAATCACCTTCAATTTAAAAAAAACAAAGTTTTTTCAAAATGCTATATCAATTTTAAAATTATTCACACACTTCAATTTTAAAATAACTTAATATAGTCTTTGATTAATCGAAACTTAAAATTATAAATATTTTCAAAAATATCATTTACGTGATATTTATTTTATTTGATATTTATTAAATTTAATTACTATGTTGAATAAAATGATTTTTTTTTTAAATTTAGAGTTTTAGAACAATTAAAAGAAAGTATTATAATTTTTATTATTATCATACAATTTTTAATTTTAAATATTATTATTGTCTTCTCTTATTAGACAATTTTATTTTATTAAATATCTAATTTTCAATTATTCTGAACCATAATAAGTGAAAGGTTTTTTTTATTATTTTTACAAACAATGATAAATTTATCAAGATCATTATACTGAAACTACTTTAATTTCAACTTTTTTATTGTACAAAATTAAATTCATATTTTTGTATTTGAATTTTTCAGCTACTATAAATAAATAAAGGATTATAATAACGTATAAACAAAAATACTTTTATAAAAAATAATTAAAATAATAATATTGAATAGATACAACGTTACATATTAATACACACACACATATATATATATATATATATATATATATATATATATATATATATACACGTATATTTATTTCTCTACTCATGATAAAAATTTAAATATTAATTTTAATTACAATTATTAAAGTAAAATATTATTAAATTAAAAAATGTATTTATAAAATAAATTTTTTTGTAATTTTATCACATGTAATTTTTATCAGGAATAACTAATTAAGTTTATAAAAATATTAACCGAATTTAATAAATGAAAAAAAAAATGGTAAAATTGATAAAAAAATATACTAAAACAGTAAAGAAATAGTTATATAAATAAATTCCCTTTATTAATATATATATTTATATATATTATTTATATTAATATTAATAAGACATAAGGTCCTTATCTTATCACTTCTATCATATAAAAAATTGTCATTTAAGTCGTTTATTTGAATGGATTGGAGAAGAGTGATGGAGAGAATTTGCGAGAATTTAAATGTAGTTGTTTATTTGAGTGAATTTAAAAGTAAGTGAAGGTGGATTTGGAAGTAAAATTTGTGAGAATTAGTGTAAGATTTGATTACAGATTAAAAAAATTTACTTCCAAATTAATTCTCAGTTACCTTCAATTTCACTCAAATAAACAACAACAAAATTTATTTTCAAATCTACTCAAATCCCCTGAATCACTCCCTCCTAAATTCATTCAAGTGAACAAAGTCTAAAAGTTGTTCAAAATTAAAGCAATTTACTCCTACTTAATAATTTTGTTATAATCCATGATAATAACAAGGTTTAATACCTATTTTGCATTCTTAGATAGTTTTTTTTAAAATGATTTTCACATTTTTGAGTTATTTAAAGTGGTTCTATCTTTTAAAACTGATTTAATTTAGATCTTTTTGCTCACAACGTTTAAAACACTAATGACTTAATTGTCCAGTTTTAAAATACACATGAACAATATTAAAAGTTTTTATTTCACTTTTTATTTTTTATTATAGATTCTTATATTGTTCTTTGTTTGGGCAACCACCATCTCCCTTGGGCCACCACCACGCTAGTCACCGCAAAAGCTTCCTTGTTTCTCTCTCTTGAATCTGAAACAACAAACCAATATCCTCGTTCCAGAATCAGAATCGCGAATTACCTTCCCCTTGCGATATTCAAGAATGGGAGAAATTTTCATTCAAACCTCTATGACCATGATTCAACTTGCAAGAAACCACCACAAAACCCAAGAACACGAAACCCTAATCACTATCATCCTCTTCTCACGAAGAGCAACCAAACCACAACAACGCCACCATCGTGAAACGCCTTGCTCCTCTTCGCCTTCGTCACAAATTGCGAAATCACAAAATTTAGGTCTCAATATCCTTCTTCTTCAACTTTAATCATGCAACCTGAATAGAAAACCCTAAAATCCCAAATCAAAAAACCCCTAATATGCAAAAACCCAAATCGCACCATCACTCCACCATATTCGTCTTCTACACGTCCAGACAACCTTATCCTTCATCCTGAGAAGTATAAGAAACTCAATACCCTAACTCTCCTGAGTTAAACTTAATTTTAACTTCTAACATTGTCAAGTCAATTAGGCTGATGTTGTCACTTATTGCAAAAATACACATGTAATCAGTATATTAATTTTTTATTTTAAAATTATAATAAATAATTATTTGTTTTAATTTTAAAAATAAATAAAAATAATAATATCATTGCAACAGTACTCTATGGTTAAAAAAATGTTTTCAAAGCAATTAATCATCAAAACAAACATTAGTATTAAATATTAAATTATAACTTATTTAAATAGATATTATGATTTATGATTGAAATGCAAATAGACATGACAGGTGAGTTAATATAATATTAAATATAATATTAAAACATTATTTAATTTATATACAGAAAAAAATATTTTAGTTGTTATGTAAATGATCTGGATTCCTGGTTACTTTAATTTCACTGTTGATAAGATTAGCAAATTTAAAATAGAGTGGAAAAGAAAAGTAAAATAATAAAAAAGAAAGAAAAGGAAAATGTAAGAGAGAGTGCCCTTGGGTTTCCGGGCCGAGAAAGCATAGGAAAACGCTGCGTTTTGGCCAAGTCAGGTGAAGAAGCTACGCTGTCTACCTCGCCTCGCGTGCGTGGCTTCTTCTAATTTCTCCTCTCGTCTTCACCTTCTTCTTCCTCTTCCTTCTTCTCCTCTGCGTTAGGTTTTTCCATTCTCACACTTCACATCGTTTTTTTCCCTCTTCTCATTCTTCTTCTCCACTCTCACTCTCTTCTCCCAAGCCTCTATTTCTCTCATCCATTTGCGATTTATGCAATTCCTCGCGCGATAAGGTTCTGTTTCTTCTCCGCAAAGCTATTCTCCACGAGTTTCTTTTTTCTACATGCATTGCCTCTGGTTAATCGCCCAAGATTTAAAGCTTTTGTTGCACTGAAAAACAGATACTTTTCGTGCTTGCGTTTTGATTTCCGCGATGGCCTCCAAAGGTCCCAGGTCTAAGATTGATCATGAGAGCAGAGCCAAACGGCAAAAGGTTAGTTCGCGTTTTCGTCTTCTCGGTAGTCGTCTCTTTGCTTTTTAATCTTTTATTTTTTGCTTTTTTTTGGTTAATTCCGGCTTTTAATGATACTGTTGTTACTGGCTGAGAAATTAAAAAGAAAAACTTATTAATAATTATGAAAATTGAAATTTTACCTAGTTCCTCTGAAATGCAAAATTACCGTCTGCATGTCTCAACATTATTTTTTTATTTATTTATTTTTCTTTGTTTTGTGTGGTAGTCTTGGAGTTGGATGAAATTTTAGTTGCTGGATACGATTTCTTCCTTGCTAGGTTTTTTTTCCTTTTCTTATGAGGGTCGACCTTTTGGTCCTTTAAACTGTTTGTTTTGTTTTTGGTGTATGGAAAAAGAAGTAATTCAGATTCGGGAAAACATAGAAGTTGAATAGAGTAAAACTATTTAAATAACACTTGTGGTGATTGAAACTGACTAATACAGAAAAAGAACGGTAACAGGAGTTAAAATGCAGTAGAGGTATGGAATGGTGCTTATATTTTATTTATATGGTGAAAATAATTATGTTAGCTATGTTTTAGTATGTTAACATAAGTTGCTGGAGATTTGCCCTTGGCTTTATGGATAAGGATGGATAACAAACCATGCCATGGTATGGCAAGAGAATGTTCCCATTATGGACATGTACGGGGTATCAAGAGAAAATTAATCTTAGTTGTTTGATATCATTACATAGATGGTTAAGATTAGTTTTAGGTGAACCAATTTATATCATAGTGTTCAGTAACTGAAATCCTGGGTAAGCAACTGTGTTAAATACTCGGAGGCAGACCTTTTAAAATCTCTATCATCCGTGTTTGTATGATTAAAATTAGCTCCTCTTAGCTACGATAACTCTTACTTGATATGCCTCTTACACAGTCATGCTAGCTTAAGAGTTTTTTGATCAATACACCTTTTGTGATTGGTGTTTGAGACTATTAAAGGTAAAAAGGGGTTTTTTGATTTTTTCTTGTTGAATTAGTCTGGAACTGAATTTGCTTAAAAAATAGTCCTTTTAGAAAATATGACTGTGGCTGGGAAAAAGTTGGTTGCATGTCACAGTTATACACTGCACTTGGGTTTGATGAGCAAAGTTGAAGTTAGTAAGGGAATTTCGTATTGTGATTTAGCATATATTTGCTAGTGCAATGCGTGAGAAAAACCTTGGAAGTGAAATGTTGATGCTGTTTCTTCTTACTGCACAATCAGCAAATCATTATTACAATATTCAGTTGGCCCCATTTTTATTTCTTTCCTACTTCATAACTCTTCAGCAAAGAAAAATGTATGGTAACACAGAGTTCATTTGACAGTGACACCTTTTTGTCACCTGTAAATGTGAAACACGAATTTTATCAAGAAAATTGAGTGATGAAATCAATTATAGCATGAGGCTTTCAGGATGTTGTTCTGTTATGTCAATGTTGTCAATAACTGTTATAGTGCTGTAATAATGCAGAACATGGTGATTTTTAACTGCTCTACCTTAGGCAATTTGTGAAGGGAGGCACACAATGGCAGTGCCATAGGCTTTGCAATGTTGGTGTCATTGGTGGAATACCGCCATTGATAACCTTGATTGCACATGTTGTCTTTGATCCTTCCTATGTTTACTCATTTTTCTCTTGTACTAGTGAACATGAGTTTCCATGCCAATTTGTAACAAAAGGTGAAACTTTTGCGTATCAGTTGTCTTGTTGGTATTGATAGTGTTGGGTGTAAACTACATGGATTAATCAGCATCGTTGAGGTCTATCTAAAACAAAGTTTGGGTAAAATCGTTTGAGTAATGTCTTTAATGGTTTGTCCTAAAACTAACTTAGGTTCATAGTACTCCTTTTAATTGGACCGTCTCCCATTTCCTAAAACAAGGGCATTATCTTTTCCTCCATTGGTAGTACATAATTTGTGTTGGGAATTGTTAGGTTTCTTGGGAACAAGAAACCAGATTTTCAGATTCAGTAAAGAAATAAGCACTCAAATCTTACTGCACAATGTATTTAACACTCTAATTCTGAAAAACATAATACAAGAAAACATCCAACAACTTCCAAGGGAAGAAATTCCCTTCTACACAGGACAACCCCTGTTCTGAAACAAAATACACTCCACCCACAGAACTAGAACACCCCCCTCCTTAAAAGACAAAAACTGCCTAACTACTAATTAAAACTTCCCCTAACTGCTGTTTAAACTCCTCCTAACTACCCCTAACCACTTCATACTAACTTCTATGTTTTATTTTTTCCAAACTATCTAACAATTGTCTACAAACAGTCAAATACATTACATATCCTATCATTACTCGCCGCCACAAAACAACCTTGTCCTCAAGGTTGTAGTCTAGAAACTGGTCCGTAATCATTGCGACCAATTCCAATGTGACTGCCTCAAGGCTTCCTTTTGGCCGTTGGATTAATCCTTGAATAAGATCTAACTTTGACAACATAATCTTTTCCAAACAGATGCTTATTAAACAATCTGACTCGGTTTCCAAAATCAACAAGTTTATTACTGGAGTTTGCTAGCAATCGATTTCCATAACAGATAAGTAACCCAAGACAAAAGGGAGATTGTCCAACTTTATTGTCCTTCTTGCATAGGGCCTGCCACTTTGTCAAGAAATACTCCCCCAACTGGTTTTCTGATGTTGGGTTTACTAGAGACACCAATATCTTGAATTCTTGGATGACTTTTTCCCCCCTCCCTGTCCTTGTTACTGCTGCCATCCTCTCACGTAAAATTTCTACACTCCCAATCTGTGTTACTGCTGCCAAAGTCTCCAATAACATGTTTCCCTTGTTCCCTTCAACTATCCTTAGTTTAGGTGTTGCAAGATCTTCCAAAGAAAGGTTATGAGATTTCTGTTGCCAGGTATTGAACCCCTTGACTGCATTTTTTCCCATGTTATTGATGGTTAGGTGTACTTCTGCTGCTCCTGTGATGTTTTGGACTTCAAAAACATTTTCTGTCCCAACACCAACTACCTTTGAACCATCTACACTCAAAACAGCCTCATCTTTTACTTTACTCCCAGAAGTAATGGTTACAATGTTCCCACCACATTCAGCCTTCTTTCCTTTGTCTTCACCCTCCTTCACTGTTTTGACATATTCACCAAGACCTACCACACTATCCCCACTAAAACCAGCAACTTTTGCAACTTCATTCTGAGAAGCAAGAGTCACAACATTCCCATCACAGTCTTGGTCTCCACCTTCCTCTTCAATGATATCCTTTTCTCTTCTTCCCACTCTATCTCCATACACAGAACCTCTACTTCCATCTGACTCTCTTTCCATGTTCTTGAGTCTTTGCAAGATATCCTTCATCATATCTTCGAACCATTGAAAGTTGGCCCTAGTTTCCTCTCTATTCTCCTCAAAAGCTCTCTCTAATGCACTCACTCTACTTTCCATGGTGTTTGACTAATCCGGTAGGTCGGACCAAATTGTTAGGTTTCTTGGGAACAAGAAACCAGATTTTCAGATTCGGTAAAGAAATAAGCACTCAAATCTTACTGCACAATGTATTTAACTACTAATTAAAACTTCCCCTAACTGCTGTTTAAACTCCTCCTAACTACCCCTAACCACTTCATACTAACTTCTATGTTTTATTTTTTCCAAACTATCTAACAATTGTCTACAAACAGTCAAATACAGTACATATCCTATCAGGAATATTCATTTCTTATATTTTTTTTGTATGCCCCCTTGTACACCTCATCTCTCTTATTTCTGGCTTTTTTTTAACCCTTTTCTGTTCAACTCAACACACTATTATGGAGCACCGTTGGTTTTAGTGTTGGAAAAATATTAGTTAATGTACTTTAAAAGTAGTATGTTCATGTATGATGTATCACATTCACACAATAGCATGCATTTAATGTTCATCAGCGTCTAGGAAGTTGCACTTAATTAATAGTAGCCTAGGAAAATAGTCTCCACTAAGTTTATCAAAAGACAGTATATATGGATGATATATATAAAACTTGTACACACTACATTCTCTTGAATAATACAGCATTTTCATTCTCTTAATTTCTCTCTTTTACTCTAAATTCTCCCCATCTAAATTCAACATGTAAATGTCCCAATTTTGATAAAGTTATAATTTGAGCTTGATACGCACTTACGAAATTATGCTTGGAGTGTTTCTTTGTTGCTACACCAACTCTAATTGTTGATGTGACATCTTCGTCAATCTTCTGTGTCTCCTTGTAAGAAGGATCCAATTCCAATGTGTACTTAAACTATGCAACTAATTTCACATCCAAAAGATTGAAGGAAAGATAATGTTCAACTTGGGAGGATTAAAAATCTTGCTAAAAAGAGAAAAAAGAAAAAGAAATATCAAGCTTAATTAACTAAAATGACGCAATTAAGTACAGCGATGAGATATGTTAAAATAATCTGAGCTGGAATGACATGATTAATATTTTGTGCATGTATCTGCATTTTCAAATTTTTTTTATTTAACTTAAGATTGTAAAATCATGTTGTCAATCCTACTTGAAATTTTGGTTAAGTTTGGTGGCTAAATGTCTGGCTGTTGACTTGCTTTTTTCCCTCTTTTTATTTTTTATGTGTTTAAAATAGGATTTTCTTTTTCTGTCTTTTTTAGTCTGAAATGGGAAGCCTCACCAAATGCTGTGATTTTAATAATCCTTGAAAGAATATTTATATTTTTAGATGTTAACCCTGTAATTCACTCAGAAAGTGGAGTTGCAAAAAAAGAGGGCAGTGAGGCTTAGAACAACCCGAAATATTAAATGTGAAATCATTCAATGAGAGTTGTTTTTAGTTGCTTATTTTTTAAAAAAAAAGAAGATATTTTTCTTTTACAATTTTCTATCTAAGTTTGACTTTTTGTTGCGTCAGGCTCTTGAAGCTCCAAGGGAGCCTCGCAGACCGAAAACTCATTGGGACCATGTCTTAGAAGAAATGGTGTGGTTATCAAAGGTACACACTAGTTTCACCTTCAAAATCTGTAATGTGCAGTGTTTCTATATTTTATTTTGTATGATTTTACATCCTGTTCTTTGTTTTTGCAGGATTTTGAATCAGAGAGGAAATGGAAATTAGCTCAGGCAAAGAAAGTAGCTTTAAGAGCCAGCAAAGGCATGATAGATCAGGCTACAAGGGGTGAAAAGAAGATGAAGGTGCTGATCTGTCTTCTATAAATGAAAGTAGTGATAACCTGCATTAGTTATTGATGCTATGGTTGTATTATTATAAACAGAAAGCATAATTCAATGATTGCATGCTTCTTTTATTCTCCACTGTTATGTTTTGTGATGAAAGCTGCATCTTGTACAGGAAGAAGAACAGCGATTAAGAAAGGTTGCACTAAATATTTCTAAGGATGTTAAGAAATTCTGGACAAAAATAGAAAAGCTGGTAATATTTTTTTGCTCAGTTGATTTGTTTGCTGGCATACTTTTTGTAAATTCCATATGGTGATCTTCGTTTCATCATCTATTATTGTACCAGGTTCTTTACAAACATCAAATGGAACTTGATGAAAAGAAGAAAAAGGCACTTGACAAACAGCTTGAGTTTTTATTAGGGCAAACAGAGAGGTTGATTCCTTTTTAATTTTTTTTTCACTTATGTTTTGTGGAACCTGGCAGCCCATTTGACTTCATTGTTCTTATCTTTTAAGTATACATTGTTTTCAGGTACTCAACAATGCTGGCGGAAAATCTTGTGGATGCTCATAAATCAGGAGAGAATAATTCTGCAGAGCATCACATGAGTATTCAACGCAAAGATGCGCATGGAGATGTTATTAATGAACCTAAAGAAGCTGATGTTGGTAGGTAGAAAGACATATCGTTGAAGTTATAAATGGAATCACTTTTTCTAACTTACCTCAATTCAATTGTAGTGGAGTATCAATCAGATGCTGCCGACAATGATGATGAATATGATGTACAATCTGATGATGAATCGGTAATTCTTTTTCAAATAATATTCTTTTATATTATTACCACATGGTCACAAAACAAGACTCTTAAGTTTTGGGCATGTTGTTTGTGAAGGCAACTTTTATTTCATAAAACCTACATAAAGGGTCAATTTACTTTTTTTAATATTTATTTAATTATCAAGTTCATATTATTATGTAATAACTAAATATGGTTTTGTTAATCTGCTCATTCTTTATGTGACTAATGTCCTTATTTTTGAAACAAATAATAATTCAAGAATTGTGCTGCATGTAAAGGAGAATTAAATGTGAAATTTTTGGGGAATTAATCGAAGGAATAATCTGTTATCTAGTTGTTTTACTGAAAAAATGTAATAACTTTTGGATAGTGTGGATATGTGGAATTCCACTACCACAGATACTGTTTCATTTTCTTTGTTAAATCACGTATAGTAGAGTGGGTTGTATTCATGTATTATCATGGAGTCATTTATTCTGCAGAATCTTTTCTGCATTCCCTATAATATGAAAGTCAGAATATTTATTCCTATGATTATTAGATGGTTATCAAAAAGGTATTTTTGGGTATCTTTTATTTCTAGGAGAGTTACATTCTCATGTCCATACAGTTTTTCGTCTGCTAAGGTGGTGGGAAAGTTACATTCCCATGGGAATGTGGCAAGTTATTTTCTAACCCCACTATAACTTATATTTTAATTGTTTTAATTTAATTATTTTGAAATTTGAAAGGTATTCTTAGGAGTGTTAAAAGTTAGCCAAATGTATATGTATGTTTTAGATATGCCAGGAATAACATACTGGTATTTTATATCTTTAATATATTTTATGCATTTCCTAGTTGCAACGTTGTTAATTTTTCCATGTACATTGTTGAAGTTTTCTCAATATCAAATTTCATTTGAAAGTTGAACATCTTCTCCGTGTTTTATGCCTGATTATTTCTTCTGGTGTTTTAATGGGTGAAAATTGAACCAAATCCATTTATGGGCTTATGATAATGATGGTACTGTTTGCAGGAGGACGACGAGCAAACAATTGAGCAAGATGAGGCTTTGATTACTAAAGAAGAGAGACAAGAGGAATTGGAAGCTTTGCAAAATGAAATGAATCTTCCGATTGAGGAGTTACTCAAGCGTTATGCAGGGGAGAAAGGTTAGATTTATTTATTTTTAAAATTCTTTAGAATAAAAAATAGAAGGAAATGACAATTTGCTGTATCAACCATCTTATTTTTTATTTTCTGGGATTCGGAGTTATCCTCAGTTTCTCATCTCTGGAAGCAAGTATTGAACAAGAAAGGGAAGATGGTTATACGTGGTAGTTAGGATAGTGCAACATGTACCTTTCTGCTAGTAAACCGAAAGCTTTACCTTATACATATATTGTGCTTACCTTGTGAACCATTGGAGCATTTATGCCTCTGTTTATTTACCAATTAGGAGAATCTATGATGAAAGAAAGTAGTCCAGAGCATAGTGAAGATGTTGAGAAAATAGTAGGAACAACTGGTGATGGTAAGAAAATATTACCATCAGGTATGAGCCCCCATTTTCTTTGCACTAGTTATACTTGTTTCTGACATAGTACATGGTTAATGTATTGCAGAAAATGGTGATGATCATTTATCTGTTAGCAAAAATGGTACAAACAACTCCAGTATGGTCTCTGGTCGACGTTGTGTAAGTTGTATGTGTTTAGTTTTACCACTTTGAATAGCAGAGCGAGTTAAAGACTTAGTGTAATGCTAATTTTTTAATAACAGGATGAAAGTGATGGTGATATGGCTACACCAACAAAAAATCTATCTCAATATGAGGAAGGTCAATCTGAAAATCTAAAAGAGGTTCCCAGTGAGACAGCCAATGAAGATTTTTCGTATGATTTTACTGATGAAGAGGTGATAATGTGCTTAATTTTATTTTAAGCCAAACATGTACTCATTATAATTAATTTCCTTCAGTTAAAGATCTATGTATCTGTCTTCTATACAGCACATCTTCATAATTTATGCAGAAACTATGTTTTAGAATAATCTACCAGAGAATTAAGAGGGCACTTTTTTGATGACTTGGTATATGTTCACATCATCTCTCCCTTGCTCTATATCTTCTCCCTTCACTGTCTCTGTCTCCCGCAACTCACAAATTTTGGAAAAAGTGTCTTCAAAATGAAGATGTTTATCTAATATAAGATACTCCTGTAGTCCTTTGGGTCTGTTAGACATCACGTGTAGGTAAGTTTTTCACTGCTGTTAGAAAGTTTGAAAATTGTTTATTTCAAAAGCTAAAGTCCCATACTATGGATCCACAATTCGGTCATCTTTGGAAATTGGCCTGACCGTCAAGCTTGAAGACCTGTAGCCATTTAGAAATAACAAGTTCGTGTACTGGGATTTTATCTGGACTTTAGATGCTAGCAGTCTCTGTTTGTGCAGGTAATGATGATTCATCATTAGCAATCTGAATGACTTTGACATTGTAGGGAAGGATACAAGTACAACCATACCCATAGTGGTGATGTTTTAGTGATCTATGGTTTTGCTTGCGAGGAAAATAAGTGATATAATATATTAATATATGTTAAAAGCTCTAGCATGTAATCATATGAATCACTGGAGAATCAGCTTGCTCAGGTGCCCCCAATTGGTAACGGCTGGCTCCCATGAACAAGTTTCTGTTCATCTTCACCTTAATTTGTATGGTTCATCTTAATTAAGTCTTAGTGTAAGATTGTAGAATTGGTGTTCTCTAATAATGAATTAGGTAGTTTTGTGGACAATTGACATCCAAGCTGTAACATCCCAAAAATACAGCAATAAACTATATAATAGAATAATTACATTTAATAATATTTCAGTTCAGTCTTAAACTAGGAAACGTACGGTTCTGGCCGAACGACCTTACAAAAAGAGTTACAAAGCTAAACTGTGTAGCGGTACAACTATCCGAACGGTTTTTACAAAACAATATATCGATCGTCAAACATAACAAAAAGGGGAAGGTGATCGAACGACCACCTTACTACAAAAAAAACGAAACTACTGACCGAACGTTCTACTGTTCGGTCTTAACTTCAACTTCTACCAAATTTTCTTCTTCCAGCGCATCTTCCAACAGCGCGTCCCCTTCTGCTCACATCCACACGGATGATTATTGCAACGACAAGACGGACGTACATAACAAGACAACACAAGAAAACACAGGGTAAGCTTATATAATTTAATTCACTTATAACATACATTTTCAAACCATCCACACACAATGTAAATTCAACCTACTTATCATACAAAACCTATTAATAGACTGATTGTCTGGACTGTATGAAATCTATGTAGCTACAGGCGTTCGTGCACCCGGATGATGTAGTAACTGGGATGCCCTCAACAGCTGCCACCCGAGGTTAGCCCTATCTGTCCAAAGTAACCCTAAGGACTAGGACCTCCTGCCGTTCCCACACATGACCTACCCTCCTCTACGTGAAGACGAGTACTCACGGAACATCAGGATGAACAGCCAGCTTAGCTTACCCACAGTCATACTTTACAAATTCCAATATTCACACATGAGTCGTTCCTCCCCGGAACGCTCGTCCATAATCCACAACATTTCCATATCACATTTTCTTCATCTTTCATTAATAAACATCTCCTTGAACCAACGCGTACAAAGATTTATGAGGATTCCAAATAACGGACGTTCAACCTGAACTCAGAACGAGGCCGAACACAGAACGAAACCGAGAGATCTCAAATTCAAGAATGGATTTAAGATTAAAGGGTTGATATCGGGTTGAGGAAAATAACGAGTACAATTATAAATCGCCATAAACAAATGGAACGAACGTCATTTACAACATTGAGCCAATTAGATGAACTGACTCTTGAGAATTCCAATTAAACATCAAAAAGACCAAACCAAGACGAAGACTCCAGAATGAAACCAATGAATAAGGATATTTCAAGACATTCGAAACTAATGCTTATAATGATTCACATGAAGAAACCGAACACTTGTGAATACTTAGATTAATTGAATTTAGTATTAAGAAATCCCAATGCCAGTCAAAGATTGAACACTATGGTGAGCAAGCCCTAGAGGGCTTGAACGAACGCTCGTATTAGGAGTTTAACTTAAGGAGATAGAATGAGTGCCTGGTGTAAGACCAAACACTTGTTTAGGACGAACACTTAGTATGAGACCAAATGTTACTAAACTGAAAGAGAAGAGGCTTGGTAATTATACCTAGATACTATTGGGATAGTGTTTACGAATAACTACAATATACAATTACATATATACATATATACATATATATTAAGATACTTAGATTTATAACGGAACACCAAGACACAGCTATACTTGGCCGAACGCTCAAGCATAGTAATTCGAAATGCAGACGCTCGTCCTCAAATAGGATTCTTCCCAAATGAAAGAATCCACTACTAACCAAGTTTACTAGAAAACCGAACGGTCAAGGACCGTTCAGTAACGAACGTACACTTTCTTAGGGGAAATCATATCAGGATCATTTATATTCCAACTCATCTTTTAACATATAGTTTCACAACTTTATACATTCATATTTCATACCACCCAAACATAGAGATTTCATACATCATAACATAATTTAGTCATATTTCATTTCCACTTATTAAATAAACGAACGTTCATGTACTACAATCATATCAACCATCATACATCCAATTCATTCAATCAAATAACGAACGTTCAAACATTACAACAGCATACTAATTAAATTAAATAAGCTTCCCTTACCTCTAGCGTGAACGAATGTACTAGATATAGAATGCGGTTTGTCTGACTAAAATCCTTCTACCCTCAACGTTCAATCCACTCTTCAAATCAAAACAAACAACAAACCAACTGGTTCAGAAGAAGGCTATGAACCCATGCAACCAAAAGTTGGTTTGCATGTGCCAGGGAACGAACGACTAATGGAGAAGAAGACTTACCAGATCAGAACTCGAAACTGATCGGATCAAACTGAAACTTGGGACGCCGGGGGTGCTTCTACGGTGCCTGAACGGAGATTGGAGTAGAAAAATGGTGAGTTTCGGTAGAGAGAAGGGAGAGCTTTTTAGAGAGAAGAAGGAGAAATGAAAGGTCAGATTTTGGAGAAGAAAGTGCATGCAGATAAAGTGTGACGTAATTTTCCAAGACTCAGTTTTGCCTAAAACAGACGTCTGCTCATCTGCTGACACCTGCATTCCACTATCTGATTTTCGAATCCTCGTTGCTTGACACCTGGCGTCCGCTCAGAGAAGTTTTTGGGTGCGTTTTAATGGTTCTGACACTGAGGGGTTTGTGAGTGCGTTTTAATGGTTCTGACACAAGCAAGAGAGGGATGCATAAAGTAAATGGTGTTGGCAGTAGGTATCTAAATTTCTGTGTTAAAGTTGTAGTAGGGAGAGATTGAACATCGTCGAGATCAGCCTTTGAAGTTTTTAATAAAATATGGTTCTTCTAATCATAGTTGTCAATAGCACACCATAGTGGGAAGCAGAGCTGAGCAGTCCAAGACTGCTGTGGGATTGAAATAGTTGAGCAGTTTTTAGCAGCAGTTGTAACAGTGACCAAGGTAGTGGATTTTGCAAGCAATTGTAGCACTGAAACATACTGGCTTAAAAACCCTATTTTACCTTTAGAAGATCATTGCTTAGGGCTTATTTGGGTAAAGTATTCCACCAAAATGTTATCTGTCTTTGTTTTGACCTGTAGTCCTTCTCAAATTATAGGACTATCCATGCTCCAGTCTTTCTTCTTCCGACATTCCATAATTTGTTTTGCTCTTTTGCTATTAATTTAACCCTAATTGTTCATTTTTTTGTACTTCATTGCTATGTTCATATTGCTCCAAGATTGATGCTGATTGGGTGTTGTCTTAGTATTTATCATAAGTTTCTTTAATTTTGTTTATAAGTATTTGTGTATAAAACAATTTTATTTTGTATTAAAATATTTAAAATTGCGGTCATAGTGCTTCCTGCTACCCTACTTAGGCATTTTCAGAGTTAGCTGCTATGCTCAGCTATCCATGATTGATGACTATGGTTTAATCAGTTGGATATAATTTTTTCACCAACATCAACTCATCAGGTTTTTTTTTTGTAACTAATTATGGTACAATCTGAGAGCCTCATCAAAGTATTCTGTCATCCTCGCTAATTGAGTGGTGACTTGACATGAGCTGTAAAATGTTTCCAACAAATTTCAACTGTCATGGTTTTTGGGACAAACACTCTTTATGCCTTTTCCTTCCACCTTTTTCTTTCCAACAAATGTTCTATTGTTAATTCCTTTTGCTTTGTTCCTTACAATCTACTATGAATATTTGTCAGGAAGATGGTGACTTTTTGCTTGGCACAGAAGACAAGGTAATATTATATTTGAGGATATAATTGTTATCATTTACAGTTAAATTTGTTTCAATTGGTTTTGATCCTCAATGATGGTGTGGTTTATAGTTTATGGTAGCTGTTTTCATTGTCAATTGTGTGTTGTTGGGATTATTTCTGTTGCTGATTTTGAATCTCTAAAAAGTTCAAAGAGTTTACAAACCGATGGCTACATCTTTGTTGTTTCAGACATGTACTCTACTTTAATTGTGACATTGGCATAATGTAGGAAGTTGTGAATTGTGTATGACTTACGGGCATATAAATTAAAAGGGTGCATTTTAATACAGTTGCACACACAAGGCCCTTTGGTGCTTATAAATTATCATTTAGTTTCTATTGGTTGACTGATAATCTTGGTGATGCCTTCTAATTGTTATGGACCTCACTACCTCAGTAAGGTCTCTAGGCTAGGATTAAAGTCCTATTCCCAAGTCAGATAGCAGATTTATCTTTGCCCTTATCCTAATTATTATTTTCTCTGATGCACTTTTCTTTTTCTCAAGTGTGGCGTCAGTACAAATACCCAGCTTAGCTTTGTGTATTTTTTGGCACATGATAATATGGTCAGACGTCAAGTATGATATTTTCAGTTGAGTGCTGACACTGGCATGGCTAAATCTCTATGGAGGGATTTTTTTTTTTCTTATGAGTTGTAGTTTCCGTTGATAGCATGTGCATGTATCAAGCCTTTGTTCACGGAGAGAAGTGGGGTTTAGCTAGTAGTTGAATGATTCAATATGAAGAAGTGATCTGCTGGTAGACCAAGCCTTTCCCTTTTTTTTAAATCCAAAGGTTTTGCTAGTCAAATTTTAGTATCGTTCCATACTAATTTGAAGTCAATAATTTGTTATTGGATTTTATATGAAGAAATTTTTGGCACGTCAAGTATGATATTTTCAGTTGAGTGCTGACACTGGTGTGGCTAAATCTCTATGGAGGGATTTTGTTTTCTTATGTGTGTTATAGTTTCTGTTGATAGCATGTGCATTCACCAAGCCTTTGCTCATGGAGAGAAGTGGGGTTTAGCTAGTAGTTGAATGATTCAATATGAAGAAGTGATCTGCTGGTAGACCAAGCCTTTCCTTTATATATTTCAAATCCAAATGCATTATAAAAGGTTTTGGTAGTCAAATTTTAGTATCGTTCCGTCCTAATTTGAAGTCAATAATTTGTTGGATATTACTGTGCTAGATTGGATTTTATATGAAGAAATTTTTGGCACTGTTAATCAATTGATCAATTATTTTTGACGGTTTGATTATTTCCATTTTTCAAGCTTGGTTGTTTGCCTGTCAATTTTATGTCTTAACTTTTTAAAAAAATGTTCAGGATGATGAAACAACCTTATCAGAGGAGGAAAAACTGGAAAGAGTTGATGCAATAGATCCCAAGGATGAGGTTAAGAGCTAACCTGGCTATCCTTCAGCAATATTATTTCAGAATTCTACTACTGATATAGAATTTTCCCCCATATACGTTGTATCCAGTCTGCTTGGTTTATATATATTTATATATTTTATTGTTACTCTCCATGACAAACTGTTATTTGTAGATTGCATTATTACAAAAAGAGAGTGACATGCCTGTTGAGGAACTGCTTGCAAGGTATAAAAGGGTAAGCGGAATTCACCTCTAATTGTTACTGATGGCTTCATTTCTTCGTCCATTGATTTTTATTCCCCCCCCCCTCCCCCCTTTGTTTGTTAGGACCCGAGTGACAACGAAGATGGGGGATATGAAACTGATTATGCTTCTGCTTTATCCGAAGACCATTCAGACTCTCCTGTCCATGAAGATGCTGAGCAAAAGGATTCTGCCATTCCTATGGATGAAGATATAAAGTCTGGTGAACACCTGGCTACCACACAGTCCCAGACAGAAGAACATTGGGAATCACCTCATGAAAATTTGGATCAAAGAGAAAGTGAGCATATAATTGCTGATGCAGCTGCTGCTGCAAGATCAGCACAACCTACTGGAAACACCTTCTCCACAACTAATGTGCGTACAAAGTTCCCTTTTCTTCTCAAGTACTCTCTTCGTGAGTATCAACATATTGGATTGGATTGGCTTGTCACCATGTATGAAAAAAGACTGAATGGAATTTTGGCAGATGAAATGGGTCTTGGAAAAACAATTATGACTATATCTTTGCTTGCACATCTTGCTTGTGAAAAGGGGATTTGGGGTCCGCATTTAATTGTGGTACCAACTAGTGTAATGCTTAACTGGGAGACCGAATTTTTGAAATGGTGTCCTGCCTTTAAAATATTGACTTATTTTGGAAGTGCCAAGGAGCGAAAATTTAAAAGGCAAGGATGGTTGAAACCAAACTCATTTCATATATGCATAACTACTTATAGATTAGTTATTCAGGACTCCAAAGTTTTCAAGCGCAAAAAGTGGAAATATCTGATCTTAGATGAAGCTCATCTCATTAAAAACTGGAAGTCACAAAGGTGGCAGACACTCTTGAATTTCAATTCAAAAAGGCGGATTCTCTTGACTGGGACACCACTACAGAACGATCTCATGGAACTGTGGTCTCTCATGCATTTCTTAATGCCCCATGTTTTCCAGTCACATCAAGAGTTTAAGGATTGGTTTAGTAATCCTATATCAGGGATGGTAGAGGGAGAAGAAAAAATTAATAAGGAGGTTGTTGACCGCCTGCACAATGTCCTTCGTCCCTTTTTACTCCGTCGACTAAAGAGAGATGTGGAAAAACAACTTCCAATGAAGCATGAACATGTCATATATTGTAGACTATCAAAGAGGCAGCGGAATTTGTATGAGGATTTCATTGCTAGCTCAGAGACTCAAGCAACTCTTGCAAGTGCCAATTTTTTTGGGATGATTAGTATTATCATGCAACTTCGTAAAGTTTGCAATCATCCTGATCTATTTGAGGGTCGTCCTATTGTCAGTTCGTTTGATATATGTGGTATTGATGTTCAGTTAAGTTCTTCTGTTTGCTCTATGCTTTTGCCTAGCCCCTTTTCAGTGGTGGACCTAAGAGGTTTGGGTCTTTTATTTACTGATCTTGACTATAGTATGACTGCATGGGAAAGTGATGAAGTTGGAGCTATTGAGACCCCTGGAACCTCAATCATGGAGCGTACTGATATAGATGAGCTAGAAGTAATTAGGCCACTAAATTGTCAAAAAAGGTTGCAAGGAACAAACATTTTTGAAGACATCCAAAGGAAAATCTGGGAAGAGAGGCTAAAACAGGCAAAGGAACGTGCAACAGCTATTGCATGGTGGAACTCCTTGAGATGTAAAAAGAGACCTATGTACTCAACAACTCTGAGGAATCTTGTTACCTTAAGGCATCCTGTATATGACATTCATCTGGTGAAAGCAAATCCTACTTCATATATGTACTCAACAAAGCTGGCTGACATTGTTCTCTCCCCCATTGAACGATTTCAAAAGATGACTGATGTGGTTGAAAGCTTCATGTTTGCAATTCCAGCTGCACGGGCACCCTCTCCTGTTTGCTGGTGCAGTAAAAGCGAGACAAATGTGTTTCTGCAGCCATCTTACAAGCAGAAATGCTCTGAAGTTTTGTTGCCGCTACTGTCACCAATCCGACCAGCAATTGTTCGCCGACAAGTGTATTTCCCTGATAGGCGTCTTATACAATTTGACTGTGGGAAACTGCAGGAACTGGCAAATTTGTTGAGAAAATTAAAATCAGAAGGCCACCGAGCTCTGATATTCACCCAGATGACAAAGATGCTTGACATATTAGAGGCATTCATTAACTTATATGGCTATACATACATGCGCTTAGATGGATCAACCCAACCAGAGGAGAGACAGACCTTAATGCAACGCTTTAACACAAACCCCAAATATTTTCTTTTCATCTTGTCAACCCGTAGTGGTGGTGTTGGTATCAATCTAGTTGGAGCTGACACAGTTATTTTTTATGATAGTGACTGGAATCCTGCTATGGATCAACAGGCACAAGATCGATGCCATAGAATTGGTCAGACACGTGAAGTTCATATTTATAGATTGATAAGTGAAAGCACCATTGAGGAGAATATTTTGAAGAAAGCAAATCAGAAGCGTGCACTTGATAATCTAGTTATACAAAGTGGGAGTTATAATACTGAGTTCTTCAAGAAGCTTGATCCTATGGAACTATTTTCAGGCCATAGAACACTTTCAATAAAAAATATGCTGAAGGAGAAAAACCAGAACAATGGGGAAGTTTCTGTAACGAATGCAGATGTAGAGGCTGCACTGAAATGTGTTGAAGATGAGGCAGATTACATGGCTTTGAAGAAAGTTGAACTGGAAGAGGCTGTGGACAACCAGGAGTTTACCGAAGAAGCCATTGGGAGACTTGAAGAGGATGAATATGTAAATGAAGATGATGAAACTGCAGAATTAGGTGAATCTGTTTCAAACTTAAATAAAGAGAATGCCTTGGTGTTAAATGGAAGTGATCAGAAGGAAGATAGACCACCAAACTCTGTTGTTGTCAAAGAAGATGATGCTGATGTGCTGGCTGATGTCAAACAGATGGCTGCAGCTGCAGCTGCAGCTGGACAAGCTATCTCAGCATTTGAAAATGAGCTACGCCCTATTGATCGATATGCCATTCGCTTTCTGGAACTGTGGGATCCAATTATAGATAAAACAGCTTTGGAATCTGAAGTCAGGATTGAGGACACGGAATGGGAGTTGGATCGGATTGAAAAGTACAAGGAGGAGATGGAGGCTGAAATTGATGAAGACGAGGAACCTCTTGTATATGAAAGTACGCCCCACATTGCTCCCTTTGCTTCATAAAATTTGAAATTATTGTTGTGCTGTTTATAAATGTTAAAATTGATGACATTATATTAGATCTCATGAAAAAAGTGATTGGACATGACTGTATCCAAATAACTTTTCTCTAGCATAGTTTAGTGGGTCCGTGAAACTACAAAACATGCTACAAAGTATCTTATAGTTCGTTTTCCTCCATATGTTCATTACACTTGAAACCTTATATATAACTGTGTAAAAATTATTCTGGTGCGTTGCTACCCTTTTACACTGAATTTTAAAATTTGATTTATTGGTGGTTTCCAATGCTTTGAGGGTTTGGTATATTTGTTGATTCATGCAGGAGATGGTTTGTTACAAATGTTGTCTTAAAAGATGTTTAGTTTATATGCATGACATAATTGTGACCTATTAGATTGAACACTATTTTGGTCTACATGATAGGCTGGGATGCTGATTTTGCAACAATGGCATATCGACAGCAAGTAGAGGCCTTGGCTCAACATCAGGTGTGTTGGATGAGCTATGAATTTTTTTCCTGCTCTACACTTTGGAATGACTATTAATATTTTGCTTTTTGTGATCTTGTAGTTGATGGAGGAACTTGAATATGAAGCTAGACTGAAAGAAGCTGAGGAAGAAGCTTGTGATTCTAAAAAGTAGGCCAGCACTGAACTTTGACCATCTCCTTTCCATCACTTGCTTTTGAATTATATCTAACATCCGTATGAAAACAGCTCTTTGCACTTTGTAATTGTAATATTCTTCAACATACAAACTAAGTTTTTGGTGGGAACTGAGTTTTTGACATTAATACTTTCTTAGAAAGTCGTCTTTGTTTTTAATGTTTCTTCTGCAGTTTTACTAGTAAGGGTTTGAAATACATGAAAACTTTTGTATTGTAACAAGGTAAAACCCTAAATAAGAAAATACCTGAGAATGCTATATTTTTCTTTTTTCCACAGGACAACACCAGGGGATTTGAAGCCCAAACCTAAAAAGAAACCTAAGAAGGCAAAGTTCAAATCTCTAAAGAAAGGATCTTTAACTTCTGGGTTGAAACCTGTGAAAGAAGAGTCACAAGCAGAGCCAATGAACATTGATGATGAGGATATCACTGGTCTGGAATTTGTGTCTCCAAATTCATCCATGCAGAAAAAACGTAAATCTAAAGCAACGACTGATGGTGAAGAAAAGAGACTTAAGAAGTCCAAAAAGTCCAAGAGGGATCCTCCTGACATTTATGCGTCTGATTTAGAATCCAATGCTTTGGTTGTGCAATATGAACATGCAGAATCAAAGACTAGTGAAAGTCTGGTTGATTTGGAACAGAAAACAGCAGGCAGGGGTAAGATGGGAGGAAAAATATCCATCACTCCTATGCCTGTAAAACGGATCTGGACGATAAAGCCAGAAAAAATGAGAAAGGGAAATCATTGGTCCAAAGATTGTATTCCATCAGCTGATTTTTGGCTGGCTCAGGAGGATGCTATATTATGCGCTGTTGTTCATGAATATGGTCCTAACTGGAGTTTGGTTAGTGATATTCTTAATAGCATGACTGCTGGTGGGTCATACAGGGGGAGATATCGACATCCTGTCCATTGCTGTGAGCGGTTTAGAGAACTATTCCAGAAGAATGTATTGTCAATGGACAATGCAAATAATGAGAAGGCCATCACTCCTGGCTCTGGAAAGGCTCTTCTTAAAGTTACAGAGGTTAGATTTGCAATGTTAGGTTTTAACAATTTCACGTCTATGATATTTTTACTTTGCATGTGGTGATGACCTCATCTACATGGTTTCATTTCATTTGGAGTAGATTACAACTTTATTTACTATTTATGATGTAGAAAATATTTGACCATCCCTATTACACATTAATCTTCCCAAAATTGATAATTGCTAAAGAAAAACTTTTTTTCTCACATCTAGTGTCTTTTGGCAGGATAACATACGGATGCTGTTAGATGTTGCTTCTGAGCAGGCAAATAGGGAGTTGCTGCTGCAGAAGCACTTTTTTGCATTGCTTTCATCTGCCTGGAAGGTGGCATCACATGTCGACCGCAGGCAAAATCCATCACCCACCTGTAATGGTCTCTATTTTGATCAGGGTCTTTTTACTTCCATAGGCCAGCCTTCCCAAAATTCCTTGAAGAAATCCTCTGAAAGGGTGCCATTTGCAAATCTGGTCCAGAGTAAGAAGTTAGTAGCAGCTGCACTTGATGATTCCACAACTGGGCAAGTGAATGATAGAGTCATCCTCCCTAACCAAGGGGAAGGCTTGCCAGTGAGTGCTGATAGGTTGGATATTACTCTGGAATTCCCAAAAGAGGAGAGTGATGTCTTAGCTTTATTTCCATCCGTTATAAACTTATCAATACATGGGACTGATCCAACACCATCTTTAAGTAAGCAAACAGGAGAAGATGGCTTTAAAATTGGTCTGTTTATGGCAGAGAATCGTTTCAGGTATGGCTGAATATGGATTTTAGTTGTATGGTTTGACTTGTGAGTGATATTGATAGTAAATTAGTATTTTTATTTTTGGTGCTGATGTTAGAGGCCTAGTGCCCAGAACAGAAAACAACTTAAGGCTTGAAATAAGGGCCCAAGAGGCAAGAACAAGAAACTAAACTGAATACTGGTAGATAGAATTAGTTAATTTCGCATCAGGCATTTGGTTCAGTAGTATAGTGTGTCCTAATTTCTTGAGGAATCTATTTTTCATTAATTTTGATATCTAATTGCATCCCTTGTTGTCCATTGCTGGTTTGCTTCCAGGGAGGGAGGGGATGATATGTCTGACTTATTCAATGGTAATTGTTTATTCTGTGGGTTGTCATATATCAGAAAATTGTTTATCTTTTTGGATCCTTCAATAGCTGGACTGATGTTAGGGATGGAAATTGGTAGGCCTATCATTGATCCTTAGAAGACTTAATTAGGTGTTCGCCTGTGCTTTTAATTGTGCGGTAATCTGTTTCTTGGCTTTTATATAATTAGCAGTCTTGTGAATATTCTTTGCTTTATGAGGTGAGATCTGCTCATTTGTCCTTTTCTTCTTGGTCTACTTGTTATATTCTTGTTATGCTGAAACTAAATTCCTAAATTCATTATACTACATGATCAACTTATGATTTATCGAATAAAGTATATGCTCTTTTACTGTTACATCATGCCTGATTGAATTTCAGTCATAATTTTCTCTTGGTTACTCTGTTTGCATCAAATAAATCCGTCAGTGCCTTTTGTTGGCCATTACTCTTTTCACACAACAAAATAAGCATTTTAAACAATTGGTGTGACTGCTTTAATCAAGCAGAAATGTCAATTAAGTTTCTTTATCCAAGTCCTTAGTTTATGATCATTTTTTTTCCTGGTTACTGTTGGGAAGCTTCTAATGGTGTTTTCTCCTTTATCCCTACTCCTCAGGGAGGCAACAAGAATTTGTGAAGAAGACGTCTCTGGATGGGCATCATCTGCATTCCCAACCAGCGATGCAAGGTCTCGACCTGGATCCAGGATACAATCCTCTGGAAAGCAGAAGTCTTCCATATCTGACTCTGCTAAGCCTTCTAGGTCAAAGTCTAAAAGAGCTTCAATTGATGTCAGTGAAATGCATCACCATCAGGCTGACTCAATAGTCCAGTCGGTGCCATCACTTAAGGATCTGAGATTTGATCTCACTTCATTCACTACAGATGAAATTGGACTTACTGCTGTGGACACATGTTTCCCCTTTGACTTGAATGTGGAAAGTTCATGGGAAATGGAGGGTGTTGGAATGATCCCACATGATTATGTTACTGGTTTAATCTCAGACCTTGATGATTGTACAACATTCCCTGAATATACTGACATTAGATAAGTGGATCAAATCAAGCCTGAAATGCAGTTTTGAATGACCTTTGGCGGACAGTGGCATACTACTGGCAGGTTAGTCTTGATCAGTTAATGAATTGCCGTTGGCTTACAATCGAATTGGAACGATGCGTTTACAATTCTCTCGTAGGCATGCCATTTCCGATATACAGACAAACAGTTCAGGGACAAGCATGCTGAAGGTTTCCAAATGAAAAACATGGAGATGTAGAATGCACAATAATTTAATTTCTTACTCGGAATTATGTATTGGCTTGGGGATTCAGCTCAAATTTGACAGCGTCAATCTCCCATAGATCGGTACTCATGGTAAGAGCCTTCATTTTTTCTTCCCTCTAATGGTCACACGGATTTGCCTGTGATGTTTTGCATGCACACGTACATATGTTCTTAGCTGGGGCATGCATAGGGTCTAGTGCTTTACCTGGCAATATTTTGTTATGGAAGCAGAACGAAGTAGTTTTGTAGTGGCAAGTTCGTCAGTCCCATTCATTTATAACACTACTTTAAATTATTTAACATGAGTTTTACACCATCTATGAGATGCTTGGAGTCTAATCCATATTTTAGAATGGTGTTCTTTTTTCTTGGTTCAAGGAACGATGTTAAGTGATTCTAAGATCCCAATGTGCAATCCAAGTTGACCAATCAGAGTTTCAAACCAAATGTTTCGCTTATTATGTGATGACTCACGTGACGACCTGAATTTGTTGGAACCATTCTCTAATGCAAACAGTATTTTTTTGAACAGCAACCAGTCGAGAGTCTATGTAATTCATTGTTCACACTGGAGAAATCTGATTGTTTCATATCATAGCAACCAAGTTAGCTTAATACCAGTCTTACGATAGTTTAGTGCTTTACATTTTATAATTTGAGCAACTCCACTTTTTCTGTAACCAAAAAATATCATCAAATAGGTCCCGCGAGTCACGCCACATTTATTTCTCATCAATCTTTGTCTTTATTTTTAAATTTTGTATAATCTTTATATGCAACGAAGCTCATGCAATGATCGATACGCTTGAATCAAGAGATAAACCTGCTTTATTTTTTTTCTTTTCTTCGTTACTTTCATCAATTTGTGATTGGTATCTTGATTTCTTGAAGACTTCATTGTTTGTTTCACAATTTCTTGTTTCCTTAAAATATAGTTTGCTAGGTTGCAACTTTGGTGAGATTGTATACGATTTAGTTCATGTTACTTCGAGATGCAATACGTTTTGTTTGTTTCACCACTGAACTAGCAAAACAGAACATTTGGCACGAAAGAAAATTGAGCAAGGAATTTGTTGAACTCGTAGTCATGTACATTGAAACTTTACATTTGATAACGTACATGCAAAATTAATTAATAACATTGTTTTCAATTTACAAAATGCATCATCTGGAAGATTTCTGTAGAAACAATTTTGTTGTAGTGCACAATGATTATCATGATCATAAAATCTTCAACCCTTTTGGAGACCTAACTTTTAAAATTGCAAGAATTAGTATTGGTACGTTTTATTTGGCATTTATTTAGTAATTGGCACAGCAAATAGTATAACCAATGGAATTGACGATCCTGAAATTTCTAGTTGAGTTAAACGATCATACAGTATTGAATTCATTTTGAGGGATGCAAGTCTTTTCCAACATACATGGCTGCCAGTCTCAACAATTGCACTAATAACATTCACACCCAATCTCTCGACCACTGGCATCATTATATTTCATAAATCGGAAGAAATATCATGTTTTATCATAACGTGACATGAATACCTTTTTAAAAGAACCAATTTCTTGATAAAATAAATGCTAGAACAACTTAAATCATTCTTAGTCAATCAACACCAATTCCAACTTCTAAACCCATTTTCGTGAATCAACTGTTTTTTTTTATTCCAAACTGTCAACTAAAATATGATTTATATTTACATTAAAATAATTAGTGATTGATTCAACTGCATCGAGAGTCGGTCAAAGAATTTATTTATCTAAGAAATTGATGGAATCCCATTTTTCTTGCAAATTAGGATATGTAAAATTACTATATTTGCAACTGTATCAACAAATGATTTCATTACCAAATAGTTAGGAATCTCAATATCAATTTCTCAATATAAATGGGTTTGAGATTGTATTTGTTTAGTTCTATACTTCTTTAATTAAGAATTTGTACTGAATAATTTTTTTAGACTTAAATAAATTTAATATAACATTCTATTTAATAGGATAAACTATTGAATTATATATGTATACGATTTAAAAAAAAACTAATCAAATTTTTCAAAAAATAATTGCTATACAAACAACTAAGTAAAACATAAATGATCATTCAACAATATCTTCGACCTCAACTAAAGGTATGTTGATACCTAACTCATCTTCTATTTACACTAATAGGTGATTATTGTAACAAAAAAACATCAAAGAAAGAAAAGAAGACAAGGTAAACTAATTTTTAAAAAAAGGCATCATAAAATAATTTAAAACATATAACATATTAGCTCAACATTTATAAATATCATAACTCATATGAACAATTATATCAATGACTCTAGACTCGATTATCACGATATATACTTTGACATATGACTTCAGTGTAGGTGCACACTCATAATAATATTTATATTTTGCAAAGTCATAAACACATGAGTTATCAACCTACTACTCACAAGATTAATCTTTTACGTCTAAGATCAAAAGTTTAGGTAAAGACCTTCTATCTCTCTCTTTCTCTCCCATTTCATTCATCTCTATTTAAGTTGTAATGACTTGTAGTATATCAGGATATCTCCTTTCTGAATTCACATATGTCAAGCACACACTAAACATCACCCAAAACATAGAATTTCTCCTTGAAATTTTTTCAATAACCAAACCACACATCAACATTCCAAAAGTTGTCACATATATATCTTCATATAGTTATTATACTTACCAACAACAAAATGATCCAAATCAATATTAAACAACCTAAGAATTAAAATAAAAACTTGGAATATGAACTGACGCTTAGTGAAAAGATGGAACTCAACGCCATTATTCTCGCAAAATGACTCGCTCAATGACATCATTCATTCACTCAACGACATGGACTTAAAATGGTTCCAAACTTGCAGTGGAAAGTGACCCTCAATGGTGTCCTACCATCGCTTAATGTCTGACCAATAACAAACATGGTCACTCGGCGGGAAAAGTAGGTGCTCAATGGTCTAGAGCAAAACTGCTACCAGACTTGTAGTACCAAACTAGCACTTAACGCCACATCAATCTTGCTCAGCACTATATTAGAAAACAATTACTTCAAATCTATGATTTGGGAAATCAAAGACCTGCTCAAATGATTAATTGGTATTCCTGACTCAATACTTGGTTCAAAAACAGTTTTTAATGTCATAATGAACACCAACTTTCTCAAATGGTCAAATCGTCAGTTTCCTCAATCACCCAATCCAAGCACAACCAACACTCAGTTCAAAAACATACCATATAATTCAACACAAAACAACAATCATGTCAACATACCAAATTCAACCAATAATATCCAACTCACGCATACTAAATCATCTAGCTTTCCTTACCTAATAGATGATAAAAATAGCTTAAAGGGTCCTAAGACAGCTCCACAAGTAGAGGAAACTCCATATACTCCTATGAACAACAAAAACATGATCCGGACACACCGTTAGGATCACTAATAAGCAAAAAGTCTTATAGAAAATTCATACCTCACATACAAGCTAGGATCGCTCACATGCATATAGAAACAAGCAAACAAAAAAAGAGAGTAGAAATCAACTTATTTTTTTTACAGAAACTGGTTTGCTAGAGTTGAAGACTTCGCCTCAAAGATTATTCAACGATCTTTGATCTTCATATAATGAACAAAGGACTAAAATCTTTAGAGATAGGATAAAAAGCTCAAAAGAACAAAAGTTTAAAGAAATGATACGATTTTGGATTATGAAATTCATTTATATAAATCCTATTTATATTTTAAATTTTTAATATTAAAATAATCGAGTAGTGTTATTTAAAACATATTATTCTCTTTAAAAAGACACAATTTTCTAAGCTATTACATTTAATGTTTCAAATATATGATTAATTTTTATTTTGAGTGTTAACTTTTTAATTAAATGTTTAATAAATTAAATATTTTAGTGTAAATCGATTATGTTGTGTGCATCATTTTTCTAAGTTGAAACAACGATCCATGAATTTTAGAAATTTATATGCATTAAGTTACTATGATGAAAAATATATTGATTTTTATGATAAAAAATAGATTGAGGTGACAAGAGAAAAATATAAAGTATTTTAGAGATTAGTTAAAAGAGTCAGCATAATCCTAGAGGAAAACTATAAATAAGTAATTCTTTAGGAACTTAAACTAAAATTTTATAATTTATTAAGAACTCAATTTTAAAAAAATTATCTGTGTTTTCTTTATTTATTTATTTTTTTCATGATGTTTTTGTTGATTTTGTTGAAATGATAGTTAATATGAGACGTTGATTCACTCTTATATTCTACCAAAAACTATCATTTTAATATTTGAATACACATTTATCATTTGGTAATTAGAATTTAAATTCAGTATTTTTGTTGTAATTTACAAAAGCTAACGATTGACCTTTAATTAGTAATTCCAATTCACGTGATTTTCAATGGTGCTTTGCTTAACTTTTTGCTATTTTCGTTTGCACAAGTTGCAAGAAAAAATTGTTGCTTGAAAAATATTTGAAGTCAATACGGAGAGAGAATACTTTGTTCCAAAGTTGATTGAACATTGAACAAATAGCACATTAATGTTAAAAGAAAAAAAATAAGAATATGAATTCGAATAATAATTTTTATTAGAACTAGAAATTGACACACTAGATTTGCCAAAAATATATATTTTCCTTATAATTTCTAAGTTTTTCTATTATCTTCAATATATTGAATAAAATAACGTAAGTATATTGAATTTGAAATCAATATAAACATTAACATATAAAATAGTAAATTTACCACAGTTAATTTTAAGTTAAAAAAATAAAATAATATGATAAAAATATAAACACTTGTGCGTGATTACAATAACATCTTTATATTATGGAAAATTTAAAAATGTCTGTAGCATTAATTTTATATTAGAAATATTTTAATAATATTCTATATAAAATAAATTTATTAATTAAATTAATTATCACATACAATTTTTATCATTACATGTATATAATTTAAAAAACCTTAATATATATTATAATGCAATACTAAAAAAATTAACCTAAACTAAAGCACTACCATATTATACATTAACAAAATTAATAACACGAAGAAATTGATTTAAGTTTAAGATCACACTACTCTTCCAGCCATAATATTTCATATAGTAACTTTTTTTCGACAATAGAAAAATGCAATTTTGATTATGTATGTTATAATTTATCCAAAAGAAAGTGTATATATATATATATATATATATATATATATATATTCATATTTTAAGGTTAATTATAAATAAAAGTAGGAGTGACGTCATAAATCACACGGGTAATGAAGGTGCGGCAAAAGCAAAAGAACAAAACAGTTAGGGCAACATATGATTGTTTTTTTTTTTGATTCCCACCTCAGCGGAATCCAAACCGAACATTTAACTACGTTGAAACCTTTTCTTTTTAAATCCTCTCAGTATTGCCCAAATCTACCACTCACCAATTTCAATATATATTTTATTTTATTTATTTATTGATATTCTCTTCGCATCACCACCACCTTCTCTCTCTCTCTCTCTCTCTCTCTCTCTCTCTCTCTCTCTCTCTGTCTCACCACCCTCTTCTCCAAAACCTCTTTTCCGCCGTTAGTTAGGGTTTTTCCGGATCTCGATCCGTCTCAATGGACCTTCGCAAGCGTGGAAGGCCCGAACTCTCCTTCAGCCTCAACGGCGCCGTTAAGAAGACCAAGCAAGGTTTGCACTCTATCCGTCTCTCTTTGTCTTTCTCTCTATATAACATTCTCTGTTTACTTACTCGGCAATGTCCCGTTTTCCTTCCTTTTGCTTCGTCGTTTTGCCTCTGCTTTTTTTGTCGTTTTTCGTTTTAGGGTTTTAGCTTAGTTACTTGCTTTGTTACAACACTCCTGAAATTCTTGAAAATTCGACCAGCGAAAAGTAAGAGCATATATTACACGTTTTTTGTTCAAACGAAACAGTGGTTACGTGTTTAGTGTTCACGGTGTTACATATTTTTTTTAATTGTTGGTTTGTTAATTATTAGCTTGGGTACAAAATTTGACCTGATTTAATATAATTCAGATATAAGTATTACTCGTAAGTGAGATATATGTGTTTTTGGAGAAAAAAATTTAAATGGAGTGTACTGATTTAATAATAACAGTAAAGAACATTAACTGAGAAAACGTAATTAATGTTTTGCAACAGACTTGGAGTCCTTATCAGGTGGTGTAGGAAGCAAATCGAAGCCCTGTACCAAGTTTTTTAGGTTCTAATCTTTCCCATCTAAATGTGTATATCTGAAGTGCATATTTTACATTTTTGTAATGGCGGTGTATGGTAAGAATTAATTGTTTTAGTGATGCTATAAAACTAATCTGTGAATTAACTGGGTTGGTATTGGAAGCTTTTATACAGGTACATACTGTTCTTTGGTCTAATCAAGTTGTAACAGAATAATGGTTTTGGAATGGAGAACAATAAAGATGATAACAATTTGCAGGACGACCGTTGGCAATGGAACATTATACCAAAGATAAATTGATTGTTTTCATTGTTTGAGTTTCCCACGCTTTTTAGTTAGTGTAAATGTTGTTCGTGTTTTTAACAATATCTTTGAAGTTTTTATTGCATGCTATTATTTATGAACACACCTTTCAAATGGTAAGCTATTAATAGACTGACACGGTGCACTTTTGTTACTTGGGTCAGTTACTCTATGTCTAGCTTATGTATAGATGCATTTAAAATTTAGCATCAAGGTTGTGTTATATTTTTCAAGAGACTAATTTGTTTTCAGCTCCTATAAACTTGAACTAGTCAATTGCGTCCTATCTTACATTCTGAGTATATAGTTAGAGGTGAATTTTATTGAGAGGTTGTTTATTTTGAAGTAAACTCACATGATAGTTGTTTTCTAACATCTTTTATTCCTTCTTGCTTGTTAGGGATTTTCTGGATATGTTTTTAGCTGGTGACTTCTTTACACTTACATTCTTGATAATGTAAATATGTCAGTAAAAATTTAGTATTCTGAAGATTGCAATCCAGCACTATGGTCATGCGAAATTATGATCAAATTCCTCCCAATGAGCACTTTATGGTTGCTGTTGTTGCAATATTTGATGTGGTGGACTAAGGTGGCCAATGTGGTTTCGTATTTCCACAACACCAGGGATTGCAATAAAACTGCAACCACAATTTAGAACCTTGATTGACAGTGCTCATGGAGGGGAATTTCACTGTAAGGTCTCATCATTATATTTGCTGGATTGCGGTTACAGTAGCCTTAAACCTTGACGATGTGGTTGAAATTGTGTTCATTTAATACTTTGTTGTTCTTAATAGTCAATTCTGTATAATTTCTGTGTTGGATCCTTCCTTGTGAAGTGATCTTTGCAAGGAAACAGTAGCCCAAACTTGATTTTGTTAAGAATTCATACCCAATCATCAATTTCTTTCAGTACGAAACTGATTTTTTTTTCAGTCACAAGCCAATCTGTGTAATCTCTATGGTGCTTGTTTATTGTGGTGGTTCTCAGCACTGCTCATTCTTACATTGTTACGCACTTGGTTGTTCTGTGTCTTAATTTCTGTTCTGCTTTTGTTAGTTTTCCCCCATCCCCCTTTCTGAGCTTTTTAGCACTTGACTGAGGAGGTGGATTGAATAAATGATTTCAAAGTAATAGTGTGCAAGGTCCTAATTAGAAGGGTGCTGTACATAGTGGTGGGGTTGAGCAAACACAGCTCTGTTGCCGAGCTTACTCTTTGGTTTGGGTGTAGGAAATGGAGACTTCAAACTGCCCCGTATAAGTGTAATCTTTTGCTACCATCTGAAATGGGATTTTGTTTTGCCATCCTTTCTTTGGTTTAAAAGCTACTTAGCTTTAGGATAAGTTGGTGGTTGTTATTGCAGCTGATTGTTAAAAGTTACTTCAGTCGCCTTTTTTTACTCTTAAGCAACTTTTTCCCTTCTATATTTTACGGAAAAATGCTCCTTAATTTAGGAGCTTTTCCAAATATGTGTGTCTTAGCTTCTTTTTGAAAAAGAAAAACCAAAACGAAAGTTGGGCCAAACACTACCAAGCTGGTTTGATAACTAGTGAAAATTTTGGTTTGAATCGTAACTTGAAGGGAAGACCAGAGCACACTCCCTAAGCTTTTGATGGAAACTGTATTTTTGTTTGCCCGTTAATCCCCTCTGAAAACCTATCGTCAGTTTTTTTTTTTATCAAATGTTGTACACACTGTTAAATATTTAAATCGAACGAGACAAGTTCATGAGCTAAAAATTACATTGTGATAAGCATTGATAAATTTTCTCATTGATAATATATTAAACAGACAGACAAGAATAATTCGTTGCTTCAATAAGTCTACTTGTCAATTCCTCGTTTTGCTCTGATGCAGTTTGGTCAATATTAACTATTGCTCTGTAGCAATTGTTAGTTTACTTGGTCTTTATACATGATTGTTATAATATTTTGTGAAAACAAACTAAGTACTTCGAATTTGGTTGACTCGCTTAATATGTTGACATGGTATAAGCAAGATCTGCGATGCTAAAATGCTGACATGGTTGATCGTCTTGAAGTAGCCTTGCTATATCTCTGCCCTGTATCACTGATATCTCCTTGTGTTTGACTGAGTGTTTCACTTTCTTGAACTTAGTGTTAGACATTTGTTGGTTTTCGAAGTTTGAACATAGTTCATGCATGTCTTTCTAAATAACCCATGATCTTTTACAATGTATACCATGAGATACTTTTTCACTTGTGCTGTAGAAAACCGGAAATAAAAAGAGAGGCTTGCATTTTATGTAAGAAGTATTGATGTGATGATCTGATTATACCGTGATGCCTTTTGCAGCACTGCTGGCTGCCCATTTGGTGAGGGCTGCCATTTCTTGCATTATGTTCCTGGTGGTTATAATGTGGTTGCCCATATGATGAATTTGAAACCTGCTGCTCCTCCTTCAAGAGCTGTTGCTGCACCACTTCCGGTATCTAATGGCTCTACTCCATCTGCTGTTAAAACACGCATATGTAACAAGTTCAATACTGCCGAAGGATGCAAATTTGGTGACAAGTGCCATTTTGCTCACGGTGAATGGGAACTTGGTAAACCTATTGCTCCCTCAATTGATGATCATCGTCCTTTGGGACCTCCATCAGCTGGTCGAATGGCTGGTCGAATTGAGCCTCCTCCCTTGGCTGGGAGCTTTGGTGCCATTTCTACTGCCAAGATCAGTGTAGAAGCTTCTCTGGCAGGAGCTATCATTGGGAAGGGTGGTGTGAACTCAAAGCAGATCTGTCGCCAAACAGGAGCGAAACTTTCAATCCGAGAGCATGAAACTGATCCAAACCTTAGAAACATTGAACTTGAGGGAACATTCGAACAGATAAAGGAGGCAAGTAATATGGTAAAAGATTTACTTTTGACTGTTTCAATGTCAGCCCCTCCCAAATCCACCCCTGGTGTTCCTGGTGCCCCTGCTCCACCTGGAAGCAACTTCAAGACCAAGCTGTGTGAGAATTTTGCAAAAGGGTCTTGCACCTTTGGAGATCGATGCCACTTTGCTCATGGAGCTGCTGAGTTGCGCAAGCAGGGGGTATGATTTTGTTTTTCGATCTTGTATTAGCCAGTTCTATTATTATCATTATTGCAGTTGATGTTGTTGTGCATTGTTACTTAGTGGTACTCACATTAATTTTCCTGTTATAGTTTTCCCGTACTAAGTTAATTTTTAAATCATCTTTTATGCGGTTGCAAAAATGAGTATCCTGTTTTTTTCTTCACATGATAATTTCACTATATTAAAGCGCATGCCTGATGTAAGAAAATGCCATGTTTTTATTTCATTTCTTTTGCTTTTTATCAGTTTTGTTCTGTCTTCAAAATGTTTGTATGAGAAACTTATTCAATGACGAAAAAAAAACGAATTTGAAGTGGTCGACATCTAGCTGGGTTGAGTTTTATAATTTATTCAAGCAATCGATCTGTGAGTATATTTTTAAGTCGTTAAATATTACATAAACTTCATTTCAATTTTTACATGTTACACCGACCTTTTTATAACGCTGATTTTCTACACAAATTGTAAGTTTGAAAAAGATGGGTTGTTAATGATCAAATTTGAGATTTAAATTTTGATTTAGAATTTGACGTACATTTCAAACAAAAAATATTATTAGGTGTCCCGTTACAGGTGTTATTAGGTAACAATTAAATGAGTATGGGCAATTGAGAATTAATAATTATAATACAAACAAAATTATATCAAAGAAAATTTACAATTAATTGATAATATAACTCCTCCTACACTTATGTATTCAATTCTAACAAGCGTATATATTAATTAAATAAATTGACTTCATAAGGAAAAAAAGAGGGCTATATACTCTTTGATTGTTAATTTAAGTCTTTTATTCTGTTTATGTTGGTGAGGCCCTAAAGATTATTTTCTCTGTAAAATAGCGTAAATAACTCAATAAATTCACTGATTTCTTTTGCCATGAAATTAAAAAAGAAGAAGCAGCAGCATTCCTTGAGACTACACTTTTATTTATTGAAACAAACAGATAAGGCAACTTAGAGGAACCAAATGTTCCACGAACAACACTGGTCCCATAACCAAACCAAAATGGTTGTGAATTACGAAACACACACACAAGTATACAACGTAAGATTAGTAAAATAATACAGCACCTACGACATCAAAGCTACATAATGTAATAACATCACCTTAACTACCTACAAACAAATCTACATTCAAACTTCACGAATCATTGTTATTCAACTGAAAGTAGGCCCACTAGTAGGAGCACTTCCTCCCCCAATGCTTGTTTGGGTCGTTGTATCCATGACAGTGTTACTGTCCATCGATGGAAGTGACCCATGCCCAGCCTCAGGCCCATGATCAAGAACATACCTATTATCAGGCCCAGGCATTCCTGTCGCTTGGTTAGATCCCATTTGTCCAAATTCACTGGTGGGGTACATGGCAGACTCAGCCCCAAGTCCAAGCTCAGACCCGGTACTGGGGGGTATGGCATCGGGCCCGGGCCCAGTTGTGGTGAAGGCCGAAGTCTCAGACCCTGGCCCAGTGTATGTAGCGTCGTCAGGCCCAGAACTGGGCTCGGTTGTTTCTGTCTGAGGCCCGTCGGCCTGTCCAGCGATGGCAGACTGCTTGGCGGCAGCGTTGTGCTGACGCGCCTGGCACTTCTCCGTCTCGGCCTGGTTTATCTTCTCTTGTTTCTTCTTAGTGGCCATTTCCTTCTCCCTTTCATCGTGTGCACTTATCTTCTCACTCTGTTCCGCCCAATTCAAAGTTAGTATAAGCCCAATTACGTAACTGACCCAATTTCATTTTCGTGGTTTTCCACGAATACTAGATTTCGATAATTTCCATAATAATCATGAGAAAAATTTCTGGTTAATTGAAGATGTAACATTCCCCATGCATGAACAAAAATGAAACTGAAAAGGAAAAAACAGTTTTTGGTTTGATATTTTGAAGAGAAATGCATAAGAGATAAATAAACCTTCTCCTGAAGAGTGGCTTTGGTCTTCTCCAAACCAGACTTGGCAGAAGCACCAATGTTTGCTGCGGTTTCCTTCACGCTCTCCACGGCTTTCTTCGCTGCTTGCATTTTCAATCTTCTTGTTTTCTCTTCTTTCTCTGACACCTTATATAAAGATTCAAGAGCCCTTCTGTTTCTCACACGTGTGGAACATCACACACGTGGCATCTTTCTAAACGCTAACTGCCACGTTTCTCTACGAAACTAACTTAAGGGAGTAACGGCCTTCTACCACGTTCTACTATTCATAGCCCACCTTTCACCTTTCTTTAAATAATTTTATTCCCATTCTAATACCTTCATTTAGCATTTATTAAGTATTCTCGAGCAAATGAACAAATTAGCTAAATGTATTTTTGAACGTCTTACTTTTTATATTGGTGTAATATATTATAATATAAAAGAAATATGTTATAAAATTTACTTTATTATTCACATTTATTTTGTTAAATGTTAAAAAAATTAGTTTTTTTAGTAAGATCTAAAAATGTATAGCCTAAAACTTTAGTAAGATCGGACAAAAGATAAAGTTAATAAATTAATTATTTTAAAATACTTTATTTTTATATTGTTATTAAAAGAATTTTAAAAATATATATTAGACTAATATAATAACACACTAAATAAATATTGTATGGTATGGTATCTAACCCGAAAGGTAAACTTTATTCCTTTAATTTGGTCAGTGCTAAAGGTAAAAGCAGATGAAAAAGCTTCATGGGTGTTGGGTCATAAGTGGGTTAGCGCTAAAGTTATTATTATTGGGCCAATGGACTGGACAAACAATTAACAACTCTTAAACCAATTAGTTAAGATGTTGTTGAGATAGTTACAATTGATTAACAGTTAATAAAAATATTAAGGGAGTTGCTCCCTCCACCCCCACACATCTCTTCCTCCACCTCCCCTTTACTTTTTTGCCCCTTCCTCCATCTTTCCTTTACTATTTTACCCCTCAGTAAAATTTTATTTTTAAAATTATTGTTTTTTAATTTTATTCATTTATAACATATTTCACTGATAACCTACGTAGTTCCTTGTATGAGTAAAATATTTTTCTGCAAAGCTTGGTGATCGTGAAAAGAATTATCAAGCAATCTTCCTCTTGTTCTCGGTGCAATACGTGGTGCAGTGCGTTTATGGTGTAGTGTCCTTGTCGTGGTTCCTCTCCAGGTACGTAGTCATAATCCTTCCTATAATTCTAAACCCTAAACCCTTCCCATACTTCCAATAATCCTTTGAATATCCAAGCCTATAATCCTTGCATGAGCCGCAAAACGTAGTAAAATAAAAACGAAACCTAAAAGGAACATTGCCTCTGGACGGATGACATCCTTCAACGGATGTCAACATCCGTTTTGCCTTAAACGGATGTTGACATCCGTTGAAGGATGTCATCCGTCCAGAGGCAGTGTTCCTTTTACGTTTCGTTTTTATTTTATTTGTTTATTTTATTTACAGTAATTTATATTTAAATTTATAATTTTAAATGTTATATATGGTAAGAAGAAAGAAATGGAGAAATAGAAGTGAAAGGTTGATGAGGCTTGAAGAGAAAATGATAAACGAAAATGGAGAAATGGAGAAGAAGCTTGACGGAAGAGAGAAAGGTAAACGGAAATGGAAGAGAGGAAGAGGTGCAGAGGGAAGTAAATCAGAAGTTTTAAATAAATTAAAATATTAAAATAATAAAAATAAAAAATTTTAACTTTTGAGGATATAATTGTCATTTTGGAAGGATATAATTGGCATTTTAGAAAATTGGGGAGGTGGAGGAAGAGACGTGTGGGGGTGGAGGGAGCAACTCCCAAATATTAATTGTTTATTGGTAATGGGCCATGCCTAAGGATATGCTCATTTTAATATTTATAAATATATGTTTGATAGGATGGTCAGGTAATTAATTATGAATACTTACTTTCTAGTGAATATTATCACTATGATCACACAAAGTTACTAATTTGAGCGTCAGAGTGTCTTTTGCAGGTACCCTCCCACACGACTTGGAGAAGAAAAAAAGAGAGCGAACAACACAACTTGGATAACTGAAGACCATCATGAAGCCCATCTAGTCTCCAGGACAACTTTAAATGCTTTGAATAAGGGATCTCAACCCCAACCCGAAACAAATATAAAAAAAAATATTATATGAATTTAACAATAAACACATTAGACAAGTCTACGTATATATTGATTAAAAGAATATAACAAGAATCATTAGAGGAGTCTAATAATACAAAATAAACAAGTATATCCATACATTAGTTATAGTACAACAAAAAATATTAGACAAGTCATTCTTTACATTTGTTAGACAAGTATATGAGTATGCTAATTACACGAGTAACATAAAATATTAAACGAGTTTGTCAATATACTGATCAAGCAAATTTAATAATACACATTATATTAATATATCCATACAATCACTAGATAAGTATAGCAAAAAAATATTAGATGAATCATTTTACATTTATTACATGAGTTTAGGAATATTATTAGACGAGTTTGTCCATGCACTAATTACACAAGTATAATAAAACAACATTAGATGAAGATGTCCATACATTGATAAGGAGAGATTGACAATAAACATTGTACAAGTTTGTCCATACAGAAATTATGAGTCTATTAATACACATTAGATGAGTCTATTCATTTAGTGATTAAACAAGTCTTGCAATATACATTAAATGAGTTTGTACATAGATTGATTAGATCTATCTGTACAATAATTAAACGAATGTATATGTTAGACACGTTTGTCCATACACAAATTAGATGAGTCTATTAATACACATTGAAAAAGTGTGTCCACTCATTGTTTCAATGAGTCTAATAATACATATTACACGAGTTTAAATATACATTTATTAAACAACTCTAGCAATTCACATTATACTAGTATATCCATATACTCATTAGACAAGTCTAACAATATATATTAGACGACTTTGTCGATGTATTGAATATACGAGTTTAGCTATATACATTAGACAAGCCTTTCCATACATTGATCACATGAATATAGCATAAAAATTACATGATTTTAACAATACACATTAGATGAGACTATCCATACACTAATTAAATGAGTATAACAAAAAATATTAGAAAATTCATTTCATACATTATTAGGCGAGTATAACAAAAATTATTAGATAAGTACAAATACAGTGATTAAATGAGTAAAGAAAAAAGTATTAGACGAGTATGTTGATGTGTTGATTATACGAGTCTAACAATACATAATAAACGAATCATTCATATATTGATTACACAACTTTAGCAATATACATTGAACAAGTCTTTCCACACACAAATTAGATAAATATATTAATACACATTAGACAAAACTATTGATGCATTGATTAAATGAATATTGGAATATACAATAAACAAACTTATTCATACATTTATTAAATTAGACAAGTCATTCTATACATTGAATAAATGAGTAAGTTATTTCATACATTAAATAAATGAGTCTAAGAATAAACATTAAACGAGTATGTCTATACATTAATCAAATGAGTCTTGTAACATACACATACACTAGATGAGTTTATTCATACATATATTAAACGAGTCTATTATTACACATTACATGATTTTATCCATTATCTTATTAGACGAGTCTTACAATATACATTATATAGATTTGTTCATATACTATTAGTCGAGTCTATCTATATACTAATTAAATGAGTCTAACTTCGCATATTAAATAGTTTGTCGATGTATTGATTAGAAAAGTCTAACATTACATATTAGATAAATTTATGCACATTGATTTGTACTTTCAGTGAGTCTACTTTATATATTTTTACATATCCTTCATATTTTTAGAGAATCTATTCTATATTTTAGCACATCTTATGATTTTTACAAGGTCTATTATCTATATTTTTACAAATATATTAACTTTCTTAACCCATAAATCATTTTTCACGTTAATTCTACTTAAAACTTAATTATAAACTTAAAAATATTTATTATTTTTTTCTTTACGTTTAAATCTCTTTTAATAAATAAACAAACACAAGAATTTAAAACTAATTAACACTATAAAAGAATAATATATTAATTTTTTTTAATTTTACTGTAAATAATTAAATAAATTTTAAAAATAATTATAAAATTTTAAAAATAAATAATAAATAATTTATAATAAAAAAGGTAAAATTGGTAAGGAAATTATATAAAAAAAAGGCTGAGATGATTATAACACCAATAATACTATCCCTAGGTGTTCACTTATTTTTATAATAACAAAAAATAATAAAATTATTACTCTTCTTATTATAAAAGTAAATATAAATAACTTTTATAATTTATTGTAGATAATTATTTTAATTTAGAAAATGATTAAATTTAGAAAATAGTTAAATAAAAAAATATCAATCTTAAAAAACAGTCACTTAAAAGATAAAATTAAAAAAATAATTATTTTAAGGGTTAAATATGTTTTTAGTCCCTAAACTATTGGCCATTTCTGGTTTTCGTCCCTCTTCCAAAGTAAGGTACACTTTAGTCCTCATTTTTTAGAAAAACGTTCGTTTTAGTCCTCAAAATTTTGTTTTTAGTCCTCGTTTTAGTCCTCAAAACGTTCGTTTTTTCGACTAAAACGAACGTTTTTAAAGATTGAGGACTAAAGTGTACCTTACTTTGGAAGAGGGACGAAAACCAGAAATGACCAATAGTTTAGGGACTAAAAACATATTTAACCCTTATTTTAATTAAAATAAATTCTATTTAAAAGGTAAAAGTGAAAGTAAATGTGTCCTCAAGAGTCCATTTCATATGATAGTATAGATCACTGAAAATACATATTCTCATGTGTGTTAGCTTTTTTTTGATGATAAAAAAAGAATAAAAATATTATTATAATAATTATAAAAATAAATACAAATAATTTTTATAATTTTATTGTTGATAATATTTATTTATTTTGTTGATAATTTTTTTATATACATAGTTGTTTTAGTTTTAAAAAATATTAAGTTCAAAAAAATTTGTCAAATGAAAAAATGGTTAAATTATAAAATAAATCACTTAAAGGATAAAATTATTAATTTTTTTTAGTTAAAAAAGTTATCTAAAAGATAAATTTTTTGGAAAAGACATATGTACACAACACAAAAAGTAGAGTATTATTTTTATATGATGTTATAAAATAGTGTAAGCATTTCTTCCAAGCTCATCTCATTAATACCTATTGAAACTCTTGTTCACCTTAATCTTATTTATAGATTTCGAGTTTAGAGAATTTATATACTATTCTGAAAAATGTCTCTAATATATTGTGAAATATCTTCAATATATATATAAATTTCCTTTTTATTGACAAGATATATGTTAATATCTCCAAGGTATTTATAAATAATATCTTATGATATAACATTAACGTATTTATGATCAAATAATTTCTAACTCATACTCATTGATTCCTTTCAAAACCATGAAGATTATCGAGGAAATAATAATAAAACTAGAGGAAAAAGTAAGTCTTGGTTCATTAGAAGATTAAGAAACCCAAAATGTATCAAGTGGTAATAAAAGTTTAAGTTAATATGTAAAATACAATGATGTCAACTCTGACATGGTTTGGTATTTTAATTTTAACTAATTTTACAAATTAGATATTGAGTTAATTATTTTTCCATTAGAAAGTAGACTCGAATAGCTTCGATTTGAGTACTCATACGCGTATTTTCGACTTCGGGAAGGGGGTCAACCGGACTGTCAAAGTTACAACAGTGGTGCTGCTGGGAGACCTGCGCCCAGCGCCCTTTCCTCTGGGGCGCCCGGCGCGAGAGGTATCAGTTTTTTTTTATATTTTAAGATCTGAAATGAGTGGGGATTGCGGGAAAAGTTAGGGGAATATGCTCCAGACTGAAAATGATTGGTTCCTTGGTCAGAGGGGAGCATGGGCATACCTCCTTTCCAATGATTAGTGCTTCTTAGTGGATTAAGGAGCATGAGATCTCTAGGGGGCAGATCTGGAAGTGTGGGGAGAAGGAGAAAGGGGTTCTACACTTGTGGGAGTGAAGTCTCTGCTGGAAAATTCGTGAGAGAGGTGAAGTTGAGAGTTTCTGGAGTTGCAAGGAGGCCAAGGTGTTGCAAGTCTTGTGAAGATTGATTAAAGGTCTACAAAGGAAGTCTTCAAGAGGTAAGGGGAGCGAGATCTTTTCTATGAGTTGTATGAACAATACATGTGTTGATCTTTGTATGAACTGTATGCTGGAAATTCGTGACTGTGGATGTGGTTGGGTTGAAATGATATTTGAGATTAGTATGTTGATGTATGTATTCTGTTGGAGGGGTGATCAAGTGGAAGGTAAGGAAAGTATACACTGTTTTGAACAAGCTGATAGAGTTTTGGGTCACTTTGAGAGGAAGTGAGGTAGTGATTTTGGGAAGTAAGGATTTTGAGTACATTTGGGCTATTGGTATATCTTAGGTAAGTCATTTGTGACTTGTTAGAGTCATCAAAGTGAGTAAAACAGGTGCAAAATAGTTTCTGTGAACTGGTATGGGGCTGGACGACTTCTGGTTCGCGCCCGGCGCCCCCAGTGGCGCCCAGGCGCGAGACTCTCGGGAAAAGTCGCGCCCGGCGCCCCTCATCTCGCGCCCGGCGCGAGTTGTTCGCAGAAAGTGGCTTCGTCTTTGTTTTTGATAGTTTTTGGGGTTCCGGGTGTCTGTTTTGGACGTTTCTTAAGTCGTTTTGGAGGTTTTGGAACCTTTCGGGACTGTTGGTGATGGTTTCAAAGCCATTTTCTTTGTCTAAGTATGAGTTACGGGAATTTGTGTTGTTTAGTGGTTCTTTTAAGACTGTTACGGTTTAGTAATGTGTATTGGATTGATTAATGTTGTTTGTTTAACAGATTTTTATGCATGTGGAATGTTTGGAATATATATACTGTGATGTGATTTACGTGAATGGAAGAGATAGGTTGGATTTACTGTGGTGATATGGTAGTTTCTGATTATTTATAATTGTAATGATTGTATTTTATTGTATTGCAATTGAATTTATGTATCTGATCATGATATGAGTATTATGGGGAGATTTTGTAATGGTATAATGTGAGTTGAAGAATATGAGTATGGTATGAATCTCATGGAGAGATTCTGTAATGTTATGGTATTAGTGTATATGTTGATGTTGAGGGTCCTGTAGTAGGAGGTTATCCTGATACTCTAATAATCATCCAGTCTCAAATAGAGAAAGATGAATTATGTGGTGAGAGGAGCAGGAGGTCCTGGTCTATGTGCCGGTTTTGGACATAGTGAGGGGACTAACCTTGTGAATGGTATGAAGTATTTTGGAAGTGTAATTGTAAGAAAAAGTAGAAGTCATTACAAGTGCATAACCTCCTGTGACCGCTCATCAACGTATCATCCGGATGAGTGTCTATTGGGTACTGTGGCGTTTATTGGGTACTGTGGGACGAGTGTCCAATAGGAATTGTGGTACGATGGTATGAGGGTGTCTGACTTAATTATTATATGACGTTTGTAATGAAGTAATTATGCATGTTTTATAAATGATTTATTGCATGTTAGCTCACCCTTGTATTGTCTGTGTTGTGTGCTGTTTGGGTATGTTTCTTTGGCGATGATCATCCACTTGGATGGGAGCAGATGTTGTCGCGGAGATTCCCTTGGAGCAAGAGTTGGAGGTTACTAATGTTGCGGAGTAGTCTTCTTAGAATTTCCTGATTGAACACTTGTAGTGTTTAATCCTTTCAACTGTTCAAGTTTAAATTTTCTGTTTCTTTTATTTCTGGATGACTGTAATTTCACATTTAATTACACGTCATACTCCGACTGTTCTCTATATTTAGATGTTAACGTCTTTATTATATAATATTGGTTATTATATAATCGGGATGTTACACTAACACGTAGCAAATTATAGTAATTTATCTCTAATTTCTCCCTAATTAAATAGTAGAAAATTATAGGAATTTATCGTTAACCATTCCTAGGTGATTCGTAATAAATTATAACAACTTATCCCTATATTAAATTATAGCGTTATTGATAAAATTATGGCTAGATTAAATTTCTTTCAAATTTGATTAAAGTATTATAAAATTTATCTGCCAATTTTCTTTTTTAAGAGAATATGTATGGAAAGCTTAGAAAATATTGTAACTTATTTTGCTTCTTTTAATATAAAGTTCAAATAAAAAATAATGAGTAAGACTTTTATACAAAAATATTTTATAAAAAAATTGATAAATTTCTTGCAAATTGTTATTTATAACAAACAAAATTTTTAATTATTTTTTGAAAAAAATTAGCTAGAAATATTTGTATTCCTAATAGTGATACCATTCAAATTGGAAAGAAAACAATATTGTTTTAGTTAAATATCTTTTATAATTTTGAAAACTTATCTAATAAATGTAATTGATAAATAAAAAGTTATGTTACGTGATAATAAAATATATTAGTGATAGTTTGATAATATATTAATATCTTATTTATTAAAAAAACATATATTCCTTTGTAATATAATTTTGTTAAAATTTTAAGATAAATAAATTAGTGAGAGAATATTTTGGATATTATTTCCTTGCTAAATATATGTTTTATTTGTTAGCTATGGATTAGCAACAAAATTATTTCGTAACCAAACAAAATTAAATTTTGTTACGAAATAATGACACAAAATACACTTTTATCAAACTATAGTTAATTATTTCAAGTTGGCTATTGTATTTTTGAGTTGTTATTCGCTCACTAAATAGTAAAAAATATTTTTCCTTTGTTAATTTCTTTAGCTAACTACCAATTTTGTTATAGAATAATAATTTATCATCATAATCTATTACATCTCTAAGATAGTTAAAAATAATATCTTATAACTCCAATCTTATAACCCTCAAATGTTGGTAGAGAGAATTTAACTCAACCTCTCCCACAATCCCTTCTAACCTTACTATTAAACTCCCTTATAACTCCAAGATAGTTATAAATAACATCTTATAATATAATAATTAATTGTTTGCTTAATATCTCCAATATATAAATAATATCTTATAATATAATAATTAATATCTTATGATATAGTTTGTTATCTTGAAATAATAAAATCTCTATAACAAATCTGTATATATATTTATTGATGAGTCCAAAAAACCTATAAATACATCATCTCACAATAAGAAATACTCACTCAGTTTCCTTTTGAACACCTAATTTTCACACTTAATTCTTACTTAATTTTCTTATTTACTCTCTTATATTAATTTATATTGTTCCTTATTTGAGTGACGAAAGATTTTTTGAAGATTAATATTTTTGTTTTTATTTGAAACTTAATAGTTTCCTCCATGAGACATAGTTGTTGAGATCATCATACTCTCATACTCTCTTTAGACATCTTGACAAAATCCGATAAAAATAGAATAAATAATAAATAATCCTTAAAAAGGAAAAAAATCACAATTTTGCAATGTAATAAAAGTGTTGGAATAAAATTGGATTTATTTACTGTTAACTGTTTTTAAATATGAGTTGCGAGAATTGTGTATGGTATTTTGAGAAAACTATAATTTATAACAGATATTCTTTTTCTTAAAAAAGAAAGAGTTTTTTTTAATTTGAAAATGTTTTAAACCTAAATATATATAAGGCTTCAAGATTCTTCATATTTGGCTCTCGTCCTCTTGTTCATAACTTTTCTTTTTACAAATTAGGCTTTTTTCTCTTCCAAATATGCTTATTCCATAAACTTTGGATCTCAAGAAAAAGTATGTGACATGGATTACTTTGGCAACCATTACACCCTTTATGACCACACATTGCTGAGTAAAAGGGCGAAATAATAGCATAAACACACACACACAAATAATAATAAAAATAATAAAAAAAATAAAAATTATTGATAAATAGTGGATCCCTTCATTCGATGGAAAGTATTATTATACTTCCTTTCGTCTCTCTTCTCAGACATTCTTCTGCCACCCTTTCTCCCTTTCAGACAGAGGGAGAAAGATAAGTTACCTTTCACTTTTCATCTCTTATTCAGGTTTTTCACCTTATTTATGTTTCATATTCTTTTTCTTCTATACATATATATATATATATATATATATATATATATATATATATATATATATATATATATATAATTATCATGCTAGTTTTTTCATCTAAGATCTAAAGGATCTAATAATCATTGCTTCTTCTTCTTTTTCTGTTCTTAATTTACCTTCTGATTCTAATTAAAGTTGATTAATCTGCTTGTTTCATGTTTTAATGTTCATTTGGTTCAAGGTTTTCAAAATTTTCAATTCCAATCATTATACATACCATTAAATTCGATCATTTTCTCAGTCAAGATGGTCATTTTTTTCCTTCTGATTAATGATGGTTACATTAATAGTTTTTGAATATTTTTAGGTAGGAAAGGCTAAATATGGGAATATATATGTGACGTGTGGTTTTTGAAGTGAATATATTATTAATGTTATTTTTTGTTAAGTTGAAATATATTTGATCTTTTATCAAATTTGTCCCATTTGTCTTCATATTTAAGTGTTCCGTAATGCATAATTTTCTAAAGAAACTGTTAACAAAGTCCTTTTCTGATTATTAAAAGTCTGTTAATAATAAATTTAACATTTTGCTCCAAGAAAAATATATCCATATGCTTTGTGTTTTTCAATCAATCTAGTCCATGATAATTTATTTTAGAATTATAACTTTGGTTTCTTTTAACTTTTATTTACGATTTTATTTTTTTATGTGATTTCAGCATTTAAATTTTAAAACATGCTAATTTTGATTCAATTTTAATTTTTTTACACTTTTTATTTATTTTTCTTCTAATCATATATTTAAACTTAGCAAATTTATTTAAGATATCATCAAGAAATAATTTCATTAATTAAAATATAAATTTGAAAAACAAAAACATAGATCATAAATTGAAAAAAAGTTAAAAACTCTAAAATTACTATAATTAAAATTAAGAGACATGAACAAAAAAAGGAATCAAAACTACAAAGTGTAAAATATAATTTATAAGTTGACCACGCATACATAATTCCCATGTGATTGTTATATAATAAACTATGTTTTATGATATTATTTACAACCTCATGAAATTATTTTAATACAGAAAATATGTTATCCTTTTGGTGAAGTAGATAATTACAAAATTAACCATTTGTTTACATTGACTTGGTTACCATACTCCACATACACTTGACACGTTCGTAGCCAGGACTTATTCTCGTGTAAAAATCAATTTTCTTCTCACTTTTCACAACGTGAAAGTATTGCTAAACGTGCATTAGAACCCTAAAACTTTATATTGCAAATTCAACTTTTCCTATATTTAGTACTACATAGCCCTATTTTTAATTTTACACGAATCCACCAGCTTCCAAGGTAAATGCAAGCCTTCAGTTTTTCATCACCACACGCTTTAGTCTATATATCAATGTTAGCTTTAGAAAAAGATGATCAAATTCTTCCTATAAAATGACCATGATGTTCAGGGACTTTCAGGAAAAATCTTAACGTATAATAATTGTTTCTAATCATATACTTTTATTTATAAAATTTTAATATTAATGTACTATTTTATTGTTTTAACCCATCATTACTCTTAAGACATTTAAGGTGATCCAGAATTTCTTGTAACTCAAACACTTTATAACTTTCACTTCTCATCGTGTTGTTGTTTTATATGAACAATCATAAGAATCTTTGGTTGTCTTATTTCTTAAAAGTGTGCACCAAAACTTTCTGTTAATTGCAGGTTGCGTGAAAATGGGAGGTGGTGGCCGAAGCTCTGCTCCAAAACAGAGAAACTCCGGTGAAGATGTGGTTTGGAAGAAGCGCGTTCCACACGAAAAACCACCGTTCAGTCTGAGCAAAGTGAAGAAAGCGATTCCGCCGCACTGTTTCGAGCGTTCGGTGGTTCGTTCCTTCTCCTACGTCTTCTACGACCTGGCCATAGCCTCGTGTCTTCTCTACGTGGCGCTAAACTACTTCTCAACCCTTCCCCATAACCTCTCCCTCTTGGCCTGGCCCCTATACTGGATCCTTCAAGGTTCCATCCTCACCGGTGTTTGGGTCATAGCGCACGAGTGTGGCCACCACGCTTTCAGCGATTACCAGTGGCTCGATGACACGGTTGGTCTCGTTCTCCATTCGTTTCTTCTCGTGCCCTATTTTTCCTGGAAATATAGCCACCGCCGCCACCACTCCAACACGGGGTCCCTCGAACGCGACGAAGTGTTTGTGCCGAAAACAAAGTCCAGCGTTGGTTGGCATTCTAAGTACCTCAACAACCCTGCTGGGAGAGTTCTCACTCTTGCCATCACCCTAACCCTAGGTTGGCCTCTCTACTTGGCCTTCAACGTTTCGGGTCGGAGCTACGAGCGTTTCGCCTGCCACTATGACCCTTATGGCCCCATTTACTCCGACCGCGAAAGGCTTCAGATTTACGTCTCCGATGTAGGGGTTCTGGCCGTGTGTTACGGCCTCTACAAGTTTGTGTTGGCAAAAGGGTTCCTTTGGGTGGTTTGTGTCTATGGGGTGCCTCTGATGGTGGTAAATGCGTTGTTGGTGTTGATCACTTTCTTGCAGCACACTCACCCTGCGGTTCCTCACTACGATTCCGCGGAGTGGGATTGGCTGAGAGGCGCATTGGCCACCGTGGACAGAGATTACGGGATTCTGAACAAGGTTCTTCATAACATCACTGACACACACGTGGCACATCACTTGTTCTCCACGATGCCGCATTACCATGCAATGGAAGCCACCAAAGCTATAAAACCAATTCTGGGAGATTATTATCACTTTGATGGCACTCCTATCTATAAGGCAATGTGGAGAGAGGCAAGAGAGTGCATGTACGTTGAGACTGATGAAAAGTCTAAGAACAGTGGTGTTTACTGGTACAACAATCAACTGGATTGAGTAGAGGTTCTTCAGACTTGAGACAGTTTAGGTTGTTTTCTGTTTTACCTCTAATCATGGTTATGCGTCTTATAGAATCATTTTATGATTAGTGGTAATGTTGGTCGTAGAAAAGGACAGTGTATACTATACTATACTATGTTATGCTGATACGCATGGTGTGTTGAAATCAGCTTTCATATGGCTTTCACTTGATCGTTGGAAAAGCTAATAGTAGCTGGTTTCAGTTATATAGTAATATATTACAGTATATGTAATATAAATACATAATGTAATGAAAAGAAAGTGGAGCTTTTGTTTTTACTTTTGTTCTTCTTCTTTTTGTCTCTGTCATGTTTATAAGTTATTCATACCTCTCAAATTTTCATTGAGGAATTGCGATCATACTATGTTCAGGTTTGAGGAATGTTCTTATCATAAAATAAAGCTAGATTTGACCATGTTATATATTAAAAGGTTATCTTCTTAAATTTGAAGACTAAGAATAATTTTAAAAGTAGTTTAGAGGACAAGAAACAGAGAGCATGGAAGAAGATACAGAGAAAACAGAGGAAGTGGGAAAGAGAGAAAAGTTCTTTTTGCAATAAAAGTTGAAGAGTAATAATTTTTTACCCACCTAAATTTTTTACATTCAAATTAAACATACAAAAGTTTACACTTTTACCTTTATGTTATGTGTGGTGTCATGATACCTTTACTCAAAGTTTAGTCATATCTTCTTCTTCATTTTTACATTTCATTGAAAAAATTATAAAAGCTAATTACCACTGCAACTGCTAACTTTCGTTAATATATAGAAGGATAAACATGTAAGAACATATATAACTTTACCACAACAATTATTTAGATAAAGTTTTTTAACTGTTAAATTTTTTTTTTTATTTCTATTTTTCTGAAATGGAGTTTCATTTAGGACAGTTACCAGAACAAGGATATTTATTAAAGACTATATAGGTGGAGTATGAACTAATTAATTCAAACATAAACTAGTGAACCCAAAATAAATAATTAGTATATTAACTTTGTAATTTTAGACAATGTTTGGCAAAAGCTAAATGAATAAAACGAGAAGAAATATGAAAAAAAAAATTAACTAGCTACAAAATACAAGTGTTTGGTAAAATTATTCTTTAACACATTTAATATATTAAAAATGATAGAAAAAGTTTAAATGGTATTTTATTTCAAAATTAATTATTTTATATTGATAAAAATATATTTAGGATATTATAATTTACAATGATAATTAATTTAAAAATATTGTAACTTTTATTTATATAAAGTATTTTAATTAATAGTTTAGTTTAATTAGTTAATGGTTTTAAAATGTTGTCTATTCTATTATTAATCTTAGGAGACAACTTAAATATTTTTTTAATCAAATCTAAAATAAAAATAAGAGGCTTAAGTGAACGACATATTTTTATTATTTTGATTTATATCTTATAATATAACAATATGAATCTCATTTAAAAGGGCACAAAACACAATTTTAATAAGTTCCATAAGGTCAATAAAACAGAAAAGATTCAGCTAATGTTTAAAAATAAAAAGTTACTTGAAGTACATAAAAATAATAGTGTTAGTCAAACATGATTTAGAATAGCTTCATTAAGTTAAATAATCATGGTCATTATTCTGGAAATAATATAATAAGTTAAAATTAAATATATTAGGATATTATCTTAATATAAAATATAAAAAACCAAATATTTTTAAACATTAACATATACAAAGAGGAGGAATTAAATTATTTGAAAAGTAACTAAATATCGTCTCCATGTGGTGCAATTTCTATAATTGTGATGATTTCAAGAGAGTTTCTTAAATAAACAATATTTTTTAATTAGTTTGTAATTATTAAAAAATTTATTCATCTTTCACACTTACAATATTATTTAAGTAGAACCTCAGTTTCAACTAATTAAAGTGATAACAAACAAATTTCTTAAATTTACGTGATAATGTGAAAATCGTCCATTTAATCTAAATACTTACCATTTATAAATTAAAATCACCTATCTATATTTTGTATTTTTTTTCTGTTTAATAATTTTCGTCACATAATATACGATAACCTAACATCATTAATTTCATTTTATGTTATTAACATTGAAACATAAAGTTGTTCATAAGACATTGTTTTTCTTGTTTTAGTAGTTGGTATTGGAGAAAATTTAACTTTATTATTAAAAGTTAATATTTGTTTTAATATATGATCGGAAGCATGACTTAAAAAAATTGTACTTTAATACATGATTTTCATGTTAAATATTTTTTTAACTTCTTAAAAAGTCTTCTGTTAAAAAAAAAAATCAAAAGTCATGGATGTAAACATAATTCCATAAATAAAAACTCAAAAATAAAAAATGGTGCATAAAAATACAACTCTACCAAAAAATAATTTAAAAATTATGCATACAAACATGAACTGTATTGAAATATTTAGAAATCGTGAAACTAAGATGTTGAAAATAAAAATGTTCAACACAAAAGTCGAGTATGGAATTGCTTTTGGCATGATTTATTTACGTGCATAACTTTTTTTTTCAATTTCAATAAAAAAAGTAGTCAAATTACACTAATTTAATAATTTTTTGTAGTTTTGATCTTAAATAAATTCATATGATTCCATAGTCGGCTTTACAAAATTCCAAATTTAACGGCAAAATAGGCGCATCAAATTAAATGAACCTAATTCAGGTTTAAAGTCTTTTTCTGTGCCTACTTAATTAAATAGTCATGTCTGCTTAATAAATAATTATTTAGTATTTTTTTTCCTCTTTCTTTTATTTGTATTTTCCTTCTTATTAATTTATATTATTTGTACTAAATGTTTATTATCTGCGTGGATGGTTAATTTCCATTTAAAAAAGCTGACTTAACCATTCACAGTAGAGTTTTATCTTTTAATGATATTTTTTTAATTCACAAATTATAAAGTTAAAGATTTTATATTATATAGAGAGCATGTTACTTAACAATTTGTGAATAAAGTGGTTTTAATGGTAACTACCGTATGAAGACATGGTAGTTGTTGTTGTGGGTCCTTCCACCATCTTGCTCCCTCCACTTTCCCAATCCTCTACAAAAAAAATTTTAATTATAAAATTAGTTTTTTTTACTTTTTAATTATATTATTTACGTTAATTATAAAATTCTCTTCTTCCCCACGCACACACAGAGAGAGGGTGTAAATAAATTATAAATAAATAAAAAAATTCTTATCAAAACAAAGATTACGATTTAGAAATAAAAAATCTTTATCAAAACAAAGATTACGATTTAGAAATAAAAAATCTTTATCAAAACAAAGATTACGATTTAGAAATAAGTGTTGCCGGTGCATATAAGATAACTGTTTGTAAAATACTATGTTGAATACACTATATTATTGTTTAAATTTATGAAACTTACTTGAGCCTCATTTGTGATTCAGTAATTTCGAATATTTTAAACAATAAAAGAGGATGTATTAGAAGAACTGTAGTTGGGAATATACTGTTAGCATTCTTCGTATGTGCACATCAATTGATCTTTTTAAAGATAGGAGAAACGATAGCAACATCAACGTAGCAGTTAAGCGTTCTTTGGATTCTTAACACAATCATAGGCTACTAACTTTGACACTTCAAGAAGTGCATAACCCAACCCATTTCTGTGTAACTCTTCAGCAACACATACATTACTGAGGTATGCCCTGGTGACATAAGTTCCAGTGACCTATAACAGTGAAACATTTAAACAGTTACATGGTGGAACTGTACAAAATCAGAAAGCATAGAGACGATTTGTCAGTTTTCATGTCAAAACTCAAAACCTCTACTAGGCAAAAACAAGCATACAAGTTTGGACATCAGGAGATAGGAAAATACCTCAGGCTTCAACCCCATAATTTCATCAGGAAGGCTCAAGCACTGATTAAGATCAAGAGTGGCAACTAAAATCCACTCCTCTCCGTTAGCAGAAAACTACAGTTAGATATGTTAAGAAAGAAGAAACAGAACATACATACAGAGAGATACAGTCCTCATTTCTCTTCTCACAACTCTCTCAGCAACACCACCACCGTGACCCACGTCGGCCACAAGACTAACACCTGTCTCCTCATTTCTCTTCTTAAAAAACGGACATCACGTTAACATAGTAGTCCATTCTTTATTTTATTCCATGTGAGACTTTGTTTATACCCAACATACGTACTCTGAGCTTGGGCTAAGCACTCACAAATTTGCTTTTGGTATCACTCCAAAAAGATCTCTTACAAGTGGAGGTATCTTATGTGTATATAAACTCATGTCCATCTCTTATTTTATTCGATATGAGACTTTGTTTGTACCCAACAGTTATGTGTATAAGACAGGAGGAAAAAATTTCACGTCTCTTTCCTCTCTAATTGTTAGGTGACAAGACAGTTTGGTGTTTGGTGGTAGAGAATTATAATGGGTTAACTATCTTTTAATAGTTAATTTACTTTTAAAATTAGAATTTGTTTTTCTTTATATATATATATATATATATAATTTATTCTTATAATTTAGTAATATATAAAATACATCTTCTTCATTTAAAGACGTTAAGTTTTTTTTTTAAAGATGTATAAGAGTGATGTTGAATGAATTTAAACGTCTATACACATGGTTGTGTTTCTTAAATATTTAGTGTCGGATTAATTTTCTACTTTCTTTTATAACTAAATTGTCTCTATATTTTTTCGTGTATTTTTAAGTTTTGGTATTAATGTAAATAACGAATTTGACGTGAAGATTATTAATTTAATGCACCAATTTCGCAATTTGATTGTTTTCTTGGATCTTAGCATGAATCTCATGCCATAACAAATTAATATTTTTTATTTATTTTAGATTTTTAGTGAATATGGAGATGGAATGTGATGACAATGGATGAAGTGAACAATAAAAATGATCAAATTCAAAATGGTAGATATGATGATCGATAAAATAGTAAGAACACTAAAGGAAATTGCAAAAAATAAATTATTCAAAAAAATAAAGGAATTTGTAACATAAAATGAAAGCGGTGATCCAAATTGCAAAAATCAACACCGAGTTAATTATTTTTACTGTTTGTGACGTTTCAAAATGTATGAATTGTTTCACAATTTATCACTCTTATAAAATACAAAATAAATTTATTTATATTTTCTAACTCGTACTTGTACAATTATAATATTTGAATTCAAATTTGAGTAAATGACAAGTAACTATTCTCTCTTAACAGTTTAGAAGTTGAGTGTTAACATCACTAAATCTCTATAATAGTCATGGTTTTGTTTTTCTTGATTTGCTTCTTCACGTCGTCAATAATTATTGTTAATTTAAGTTTCCTTCTTCGGTCAACTTATTTACAAAGGATAATTACTTAGTCTCTAAAAAGTTACCTGAGAGATGATGTAACTTTTTGTTAGGACGTTCGTTTACTGTTTGCATGAGAGATGATGATAAAATTTGGTTAGGCCTGTGCATTGATGATGAATGTTGTGGTTAAATTCGGCAATTTAAGATGGAAATTGAAATAACAATTCAATCAATTAATCAAAAACAAAAACCAAAAAATTATGATTAAATGAATTAGTTAAACAATCATAAGTAATCAATGGGTCTTCCAAGATGGCAGCCATCATTCTCTTTCCTCACATTGTCTCTCACATGAGGGGTTTCTTTTTCTATGCATATCAATTAGTGTGGTTCAGAAAAAAAGATGAAGAGCATCCTAAGTATAGAAAGGAAGATTGCCAAAGAAGAAGACGAGAAATAATAAAGGGAAAGAAAAAAGAGAAAAAAAATGTAAAACAAAAGAATGAAAGTATTTTTTTTTTCAAAAATTACTCGTGTCAACAACATGTTCAAACCCTTTTAAACTACTTACTTGTTTGTCAGTAAATCTTTAACATCGGTTAGCTCATGAAAATGTAATCTGTACATTAATAAAGTATGAGGATGTAATTGTTATGAAATCGTAAGTTTAAAAACTAAAAATATATTTAATTGGAACGATAATGTTGATATTGAGAGTGATCAATTCAACTTTATCAATTTTTAAAAATGAAAAACAAAAGTTTTATCAAATTTTTTTAATAAGACACTATCAGTACAAATATAATACTTGTAATTAATAAAATTCTCAATTAAGTAATTGCGGAAGAGAAATATCAAAATTACATCTTTTTGGTCTTTTAATTATCCTATATGGGCCCAAGGTCCAAACATAGCATCATGGAAGGTTGGTGTTTCAAAAACAAGATTTTCTTTCTACACCACATATTTTCTTCGTGTATTGGATTTTGTCAAAATCATGGATAAACATTTTCAAGAATGACTATTCATAATTATTGTTAAAAGGAATTATTTAATATAAGCATCATTTACATAATCCATATAAGACATTCCAAAAATATCTATTTTGGAATTATACTTTTCAATATTTTAGATATGTTGAAAAGAACAAAGAAAAAGAAAACTAGATAACAAATAAGAGGTTAGGAATGTTTCAAAATGCATAACCTAAAAGTTATATTTTTTAAATTATACATTCCAAAACGGAGTTAAATAGTTTAGAAACAACCATTTCAAAATATAATTAAATACGTTTTGAAGCTATGTAAAATAACCATTAATTACATAATTTTGGATAAGCTATTCAAAATTATATATGTTCCAGAATTTGTAATCTGAAAGGACATTTTTATTATTCTATTTGTGTTAAAAAGGAAAAAATAGGAATTTAAAAATATGGACGTGTAGAAGAAAAGGTGGAGTGCATAAAGAAAGATATCTTAAAGAATGACACTTGAACAGAAGCCTACTATTAGCACCCCACATTAAAATTTAAACCCTATCATCAAAGTGAAAAAAAAAACATTAAAATATTTCCAATGCAATTCCACGAGTGATTATATTTATTAATCGACTTAGTCATTTATAATTTTTAACCCTTTTTCATTTAATTAACTTTATTATATATATATATTACACAAATGGAATTGCATAATTAATTATGGTAGATTATTAAGTTCAATTTGCTTCTGATAGAGTAGAAAATCCTTACTTTTTCTATGATTAAAATAGAATTTTAGAAAGGTGAAGATGGAAAGGTTACATTTCTATGTTTGTTAAAAAAATTTAAAAGTTATTGAATCCTGAAAAAGTTGTAATTAATATTTTTAAATCTGAATAAATTTCAATTGATTTTACTTTGTTTTGCATCAATAATACAATAGTATGCATAAAACTATTAAATAAATATGATTTCATAATTTTAAAAGCCAAATTAAAATAGCACTACAACCTCTATCCAAGAGCCACAATATAATTCAGCAACTCAAAATTATTTATTATTTTAATATAAAATAAATAAATCAGAATTGTATATGTTTCTGCAAGTAATTAAGTAAATAATTTATACAAAAAACCTTGGTAAAAAGATATTTTTATTTTAAGACTTAAAAGCAAATAAAAAATCAATTTACTATAATTAAAGTCGATTTTATATATTAGAATTTCATAATTATCCAATAGAGAGTGATGTAGCGCGTGCACTGGAAAAAGAGATTCCAGCTAAGGAAAAGAATGGAAGTGCAAGTGCACGAACAGTGAACATGGAACCACGTCAAACAACAACAACATGGCACAACTCACGCACATAACATTGCTGCTGCACTTATATGATCTTCTAACTCACACACGTCGCCCACGTGGCCAACGGTTCCATGTCTGCAAACAAAAGAATACGATGTGGTCCTTCTGTAGCTGATGATCACACTTATTACAAAATCATCTTAAGATCACACGGTTGCCATTGGAACACTTTCATCATATCATACTTGCTACCACGTACAAATAATCATCCCTTTTTCGTGTTTCTCATTCTTCAACCCTAATTCTTCTCTCTCTTCTCAACCTTTGGTTGACACATTAGTCAATTCTGCTTCCTATTAAGTTTATTATTTCAAATGTTGGACTATGTTTTCTCATAATTAATTCTAACAAAAATTACATTGTTTTAATTATTTCCGTGCAATGTTTTTTTTAATTTAAATTTGTAGTGAATAAAATTATTAATTAATTTTGTAATCTAGAAGGTCTGTTTTTCAATATGTGAAGGTTATACTTTCTCCGAGAAATAACAACTCCTGATTTGGTTTAACCTACTTCAGTCCAAAACAAATAATATTCTTAGTCTGAAAATGTTGAAATAAGTGTAGTTGTTGTCTTCTAGAACCTGTAAAAAATATATATACATATAATTTTGTAATGGTGAGGGATGAAAGAAATTGGAGTGATCTAACTTTGTATAACTTTACTCATCATCCAACCAATATTGATGATAATGTCCAAGACTTTATGCATTTTACACATAAACATTTATTACATATGATGTTAATTATGATGCATAATACTTTTATATTGGTTTTTAGATATTTTTATGATGAAAAAATTTATTGTAACCATTTACTATTTGCAATATATATTTCATGACTTCAATATTATATACTTCAAGACGCGGATAAACTTATTTATTTGTAATATTATTATTTTTTAAATATTTTTACATTACACCACTTATATGATTTATTTTACTTTTTTATATACTTCAATATATTATAAATAAATTATAAAAGTTTAAAATTATTTTTAGAAACTAAATTGTCAATATCCTAAACTATATCTTCGTAATATTTATGATTTTACTTTTTAATTGCTTTAACATGTAGTTTCATCAATATTTATGATTCAATAAATTAATTTAGCAACCTTTTGCTATTATCTTCAAAATACTAAAATTAATGATGATCTTAATAGCATAAATCATATCAAGACACGTGAATAAAAAGAAAAGAAAAATTGAAGTTTGTTAGAGAAATAAAAATTCATAAACTCATTATTTTATTATGATTTTAAATTGAAACAGTGGTCTTAATTTCGAGTTGAGGTTAGATTTTAGTGAATTATCTCTTTAATATATTTATTTTCTTTAAAATTTTGTATGTGAATTGAATTTAGATCATATTAACTTATACCTTTATGAATAATTATTTTATTGACAGACTCATTAATAATAGTAAATATAAAAAAAAATGTCCAAAAATTATAGGTGAAAAGAATATATATCCATATTCATTCTTTTTATTTTCATTTCACACTTTTTGTTAGATGAATATTTAAAACATACTTCAATTTCTTTTTGGTATGTTCCTTTGTATTTCATAAATTAAATTTGTTTAAAGAAAACGAAAACAAAAGTGTATTATTTCCTATGCATTATTTTAAGTGCGAATGTTGAAAAAACCTGTTAAAAAAGTGACAACCATTAAAATTCAAATTTTATATAAAAAATTTTAACATCTCATTGTTCTTTAACCCTTAACCACAATGATTAGTAAAAGCAAACATCTGCCAGTGACTCCAAATTTGTTTATCTTATATTAGGATTGTTTTCTTTTTGTATAAAATATTAAGTGTCCATTACGCCTTCCCATACAGTATAACCACTTTCTTTTCTTTTCTGTATATAAATATATATTATATCTATACATAAAAGAAATTAGTCTCTTTTTTTTATTTTCCAATTTTATCTTTTAAATATATTTTTAAAATTAAAATAATTTTTTGGTAAATATTTAATTATTTAAAATATTTTTTAAAATTAAAATAAATTTAATATTTTTGATTTGATTGTTTTGTTATTTAAATTTAATCATTTTTCAATTAAAAACTTATCTATAAAATATATAAAATTACCTACATTAATTTTTTTATAACTATAATAATTTTATTATTATAAAAAAAATAACACACACCTATATATATATTATTTTTTAATACAGGTGTTTTAATGCAAAGAAATTATATGTAAGTGTCCAGTAGAAAGTGGCCAAAAGTGGGGCTGAAATGAAGTAAAAAAATGTGGAAACATAGTACTTTGGAGGTTGTGATTATGATTGTATTATGAACAGTTCGAAAAGGTCAATAAGCGAAGAGCCACATAGAATCAGCAACATTATGTGTTGTTCCATCAAATTCACTAAACTACGACAAGTGGCAACCTTGAACTTAGATATTTATCTTTATCAATTAAATGAATGTATACCAGCAATGAATGACTTAGACACACCACAAGAGACACAAAATGCCAGATACAGATAGTTCACCAATTTTAAAAAAAATCCTATACATTTTTCTTTTAAATTATTTCTAAAAATTATATTTTATTTTTTTAATAAAATATATATTTATTTTGTCTATATATTTTATAAAATCATATAAAATGTTCTTTCTACATCAAGTTTATCATTTAATAAACAGAATTTCATATTAAAATATAATAATTTGTTGAAATGAATATATATTTCACGTTACTTTCGTAAAATAAAAATAAATTATATATATATATATATATATATATATATATATATATTAAATTTAAATATTATATAATCTTTAAAAATAATTTAAAAGAAATCCATCTATTCATAATTTCATTTCACTGCATAGGTTTAATTGTATGTTTAAAATTATTGATTTTAAAACATAATTAGTTTCAAAATTATAATCAGCCACTTAACTATATAAAGAGAGTAGTATGCATGCATATGTAATATTTTCATTTTATTTTCTTAAATAAAACATTACTGTATAATATATACTAGCAACAGTCTAAAATTATGGATGTTTAAGATTATGCACCCAAATTAAAAACTATTTATTAATCTAAAATTTATTTATCTTCTTAATGTATAAACATAATTTTTCTTCTTAATGTACATAAAACTTTTTTATTTAAAAAATTATAATTTTAATTCAACCCTTAATATTATATATATATATATATATATATATATATATATATATATATATATATATTTATTTATTTTACTGAATTTGAACCATAAACGTAATAATTCTTATTTTTAAGGTATCATAAAGAATAATTGAATTAACTAAAATGTATAAGAAACAAACAAATTAATAATTGAACATGTTTCTTAAAAATATTTCTATTTCAAAATGAAGAAACTGAATTCATGAGATTTAACAAAGTAGAAGATTCAAAATTATATGTAACTTTTTTCTTTATAAAAAACATATGATTTTATACTTTATAGTTTGCACGCCAAGATAGTGAAAGCGACGTGTAATGTGAACATAGAATAAAACTGAGCAGAGTTAAGATACAGTATAAGGGAGAAAGAGATAAAAAAAGAAGCAATAGGTAAAAAGCTGCATGTACATTTTGATCTTCTGTAACTCAGATTACGTATATCTGATAGCTGTTGTTGATTTATGCAAGTATTCACATGTGTGGGGTTCCATTTTCCAACCACACACATTTCGTGTAACAATATACCTAACCCCAAATATTCAAACCAAATTTCATGTATAGCTAAAACCTATCTGTATCATAAATATATGTATATAATATTCAAAACTATATTTGGTTAAAGAGGTCCATTTGTATATGGCATTTTGGTTAAGTATAAGAAAAATATAAATGCCAGATGCATATAAGAAGATTGTTACTGATTTTTGCAACATTTTAGCTGTTTTATGGTGGAAGGGACTTGAGTTTTTGTCATGTAATATATGGAGAATGAGATCTGATAAATATATAAGTGCTTGAAGGCAGATTCCACCCAATGATTGGTGCCTTGGTGGCTTGATTAGAAGATGAAAGAACAATTTAACAATGAGGCCTGATAATATAATATAGCAAGCTAGCTAAAGATGCATAATGATTGATAAAATTTATTAGTCACACTTATGTTATTAATAACTTTATGTGTTAATTAATACATTCTGAAGTAGTTCTTCAAAAATCATCAATTTTGAATACAGTTATATGTTAAACATTGGAATAAACCTTTACTTAATAAATAATGTGTTTTTCATAAAACTTTCATTGTATAAGATATAGTTTTTAGTATGGCATGCTGTAATAGTTATAATAATACTAGTAAAAACTTATCTCCTCCAAAACTTTTTTCTTCAACACAATAAAGTTATCTGACAAATTTGGGGTTCATATATTCATTTCTGACTTATCAGACTAAATTAGTGTCTTCATGAGAGTTGATAGTTCTAAAAGAATATGATTGAGGTTATAAGTATTTAGCTATTTTATCAAAGACCAACAAGTTGCATCTATGTGGAATGCTATGCTATTGTCATTTCAAGAATAAGAAAATTTGTCCACATCCATTTTTCCTCCCTCAAGGTATGATACATAAATAAATAAAGTACACACATACACACACACACACACACACATATATATATATATATATATATATATATATATATATATATATATATATATATATATATATATATATATATATATATATATATATATATATATAAACAACATATTTCTTTTCTATAATAATCAAAAGTGGGAAATCAAGGGACCATTGAGTTCTGATTACTTTATTGACTCTCTCTTTTGCATCAATCCATGCTCCTATATATATCTGATTCCCTTTCTTCTTCCATTTTAACAATCACACAAATATTCCAATTTTCCATTGTATGTGCCTCTTCTTCTATAACTTGAACGTTTGTCATGGAAAACATGATGAGGCTTAGGAAACACAACTCTCACACAGCTTCCCTAGGCATGCACAAAGATTCCCACATGGTGTCCAAAACGAAACCGAAGATCCGCATAATCCACATATTTGCACCAGAGATCATCAAGACCGATGTGGAGAACTTCAGAGAACTGGTGCAGAAGCTAACAGGGAAACCAAGCGGAGAAAAATGTTGCAAGAAGAAGAAGGCAAGGGCAAAAAGAGAGGAAGAATATTCAAGGAGCAGCAGCACTATGTCAGAATATCACGATACAGTGATCACGATGAAGAATAATAATGGAGGGTGTTGGGGGTTGGATGTGACAAGGGACAAAGTCAAAGAAGAGGTTGGGGTTTGTTCCAGTGATGAAAGTTCTGCCGGCTACTTGGGAGGCTTCACTGATTTGGAAGGCTTTATTTCTGAGATTGGTGCTTTTCCATTTCTCCCTTTGGATGCTAATCACATGATGCAAGGGTTTGAAGCACCTCAACTTCTATAGACATATATATATATTTTTATTTCTTAGACATATAGAGAGAGATCTTTTCTTCAATTTCCTAGTTCATATATATCCTTTTTGTGTTTGATTATGAATTGATTTCCCTTGCTTATGATATACATAGAGAAATGACTGACTTATCACTTTCATCTGCATCTTCTTCTGCAAATTTTAGTTTCTGACATGCTTAAATGTCCATGTTTCACTTTGGAGAAACCAGAAAAGTCAGAGGCATTTTCAAGCAGAATAAATATCATTAACTAATGTGGCACATTAATTGATTCACTATTCTAGGGAAGAAGAATATTAATGAGTAAAAATGGTATATATTGTTCAATTATTTGTGTTTTTTAAGGATCGGAGACAAAACTCAGGCTGTGAATGTTGCCATCAGCACGTATACCAGAAAGGATAATGTTCCGCTTTTTTTTTATCCTTATCAATAGTTTAATTTATTCTTAGTTTATGGAGGGTAAATTGAATATTCACAATAATTTAACTTATTTCTACATAAATATCTCCTAAAATGAAAAGAAAACAATATAGTGAGATTGACAACAATTTTTAATACTGGAGAAGTCTGCAATCTTCATTCTCCATCTCTCACGTTTTTCCATTCAAATCCATAAAAGTAAACAAAGCTAAATTTTTGGATAACATGGTAAGCAAAAGGAGGAACCAAACATTAAGTATTACTTTCCTTGCTGGAATTAATAATGATATTTTTAAGTCTTAAATGCTTGGTTTTCTTTGTATCATTGTCTCCCACTATTCATACATACAGGGAGAAGAATACTTGCGAAACATGAAAATATATTTTACAGTCCACTTGTTTCAGAGGAAAATATTAGAACAAAGTCATAGAAATTAATGCATATAAAAAAAAGGATAAAAGGTTCAAATATGATCATTCAAATAAATGATGTGGTAATTCATTTTTTTGTACGATATCTTATTTTTAATTATGTAAAAAATAATATAGAATGAGGTGAATTTGTTTATGCATAAATGTGATTTGTAAATTAAAAAAAAGCATATATAGTTGTGTAAGGCAGCTATTCCAGTTCAGTAAGCATACTGTAATTGTAGGCATCTATATCCAATACCATGCAAGTTGGAATACTCTATAAGAATTTTGAAACAGCAACTAGGGTTTTAAAACTTAAAAGGAGTGCATATGGCTGAAGCACATCACATCCACCATTTTAAAATGACCTAATTTCAGAAGCCCTCTTAATAATTTATTACATGACACATTGCGTGGTGGTTGAATTTTATTTTTCATTAAGAAAAATAAGTTGAAGATATATATATATATATATATATATATATATATATTAGGTTTGAACTAAGTTATTACTATGAAGTTATATTTCAAGAGATTTTTTTTACTTTCTTAGAAAATTCTTAATAAACAAATTTTATTAATTTAAAAAGTCTCAAAATGTAAAAAATTCTAATGTTGAATCAAGCTAATAAAGTATCTTAATTCCAAAACAATAAATGCATTACTTTGTTATTTTATACATTTTCTCACCATAGAGAAAAGATAAAAACATGAAGGTATTAGGTCCCAAAACCAAATTAAAGGGATGGTTTTGAAATGATTTCTTGTCTTTATCCGACTCCTATGATTACATTTCATTAATATTTTTTTTAAACTGGGGATAAGTGAAGGATAAGTTTTCATGTTCTCTAAATAAAGAGGAATTACATTTACCTTTTTAATACATTTTATTTAATACTCGTATTTACTCTCTTTTAAAATAAGCATTCATTTTTCTTATATTTTAAGAAAAATAACAATTACATTCTTTCTAATTTACAATAAATATTCACTTTCTTTGTACTTTTAAGAAATGCCATTTGTCAACACTATGTTTTAATAAATCGGCAGTCGCCCCTCTTATTTAATTTAAAACTAACATATTGACTAAAATTTAAATAAAAATCTAAAAAATTAAAATTATAAAAATTCACTATAAAAAAATCTTTAAATAACAACCAATTTTAGTGAAGAAAAACAATGACCAATTTATATATTAATTTATAAATTAAATATTATTAATATTTAAAATAATATCTATTATAAATAAAAAAGTTATAATTGATTTATGAATTAAACTCATATTTAACAATATTTTGACTATCAAAAGGATTATAATTGATTTCTAGCATTAGTTATCAAAATTTTGGTACCAAAATCTCTTATAGTGATTAAAGAACTTATTTTAAGAAGAAAATAAACATAAATGATTTAATTATTTATGTTAATCCATATTAACAAAAATAAGTGTTATTTTATTAGAAATATAAAAAAAATATTTATTTTAGAATTAAAGTAAATGTGTGTATTATTTAGCCAGCTGTACGCATATGAATGCATTTTTACTTCCCTATCAATAAATTATAGAAGTCAATTAATGCCATATGTGTATATTAATCTTCAAGAATATATCTATATGCCTATAACCAATCCCATCTCATTATTTGGATACCTAAATTTTTTTGAACAATTCTATAAAAGAATCTTGAAAATAAAAATATTTTTTATAAACTAAAGTTAATTTTGTGCAAATTAAACAATTATCTAAATTAGTTTACATATAAGCTAATTTTAGTTAGTTTAAATTGGATTTTTTTCTTCTAATTTTCTCTCCTATGTCCATAGTTAAATTTTAATTATTAAAACATATTAAAAATTATGTTCAATTAAACAAACTCCATTGATGTTCATACCAAAATTTGTCTTGTTGATTAGTCCATTTGAAAGTAAATTTTGGACATCAAACTGCTGTATATGCTCTCCTAACTAAGGAACTTCATAAGAAAATTTATCATATCTTTAAATAGAGAAAGTGATGTCTCTTGAGAAAGAAGAAAAACACTATGTTTATAAATATAAAACGGTAACTTAAGTAAATTGGTTAATTAGGTTAAGATTTTTGTACATATTGGTTGGAGACATGTAACTCTAGAGTAACAGTTTAGAACAAGTAGACCATTATCAATATTAAATTTGACTAAAGTATGGTTCCTTTAAAACATGTAATTATTTTTATTAATTTTAAAATAATATTGTTCCAACTTTAAGGTTGTTGAGATAACATCCTTAATATTAATAATTAAGATTAATAATTAAGGTATATTCTCATTTGAAACCGAATGTGTATATAATTTTTTTTATCGAAATAAATTATTAATTATATATATCAGAATAAATAACTTGTTTAACTTATAAAAAGAATTGAGTCTTTGAAATATACTTATATCACTTTTCATTTATTTTGGATTTTTTACTACAGTATATTGATAGAGATTAATGAACTTTTTAACAAATTGAATACATATTCAAGATGGATATTTCATATTACAATTAAATTTAAAAATGTATGTAAAGTTAAAAATATTATGAAAACGTCTTATTTTAAATGAAAAGTTTATTAATGATTGACTAGTTTAAGTTGTCTAACCGTTGACTTCATTATAAAACTGAACAATAACAAGCTAATTAAGAGCCTCCTAATCATGATTAGAACTCTTAATCAAATTTTAACAGCAATATGAAGACACATGATATTTATTGGGAAAGAAATGAAAAAAATGGTAACCATAATAGGTTGACCTCTAAAAGAGGTGGATCGAAGTCAATAGGTTAGGTAATATTTTTAATTATTATTGTCAATTGTCTTATTAAATATTTGCAGGGTTTATTGTATAATACTGCTCAGATTAAGTTCCAAAGTGTTACATTATTGAAAGTAATGGCAGACAACATATGCTACCTTTCTTTTAAAAGTCGTTGTTTTTTAAATAATCAACTCTTAACTTCCTTCTCCAAAACATGCTTTTGAAACAGCAACAGCGTTTACATAGGGATTGTTGCTGTAAATTTGTGTCCAAATAATTTTTTTATCAGCAAATAAAATCAATTTCATTTCAGTAAATTTATATTTTTTTATACAATTTGATGATTTAATTAATTACATTATATAACGTTCCCAAAAAAGCAATAAAAACCGAGTAAAACATTAATTAAAGTATTAATAAAAAAAATATTTCAGTATTGACAAAAGAGTGTTATTTTTTGTTGTAAATATATGTTCATATGGCACTAAATGAAATTAGTGAAATTAAGTTATATAATTAAGAACAAAACAAATTACATCATGTTGGTAAAGCTTGTGAATTCAACTTTCTACTCACAACATACCTCTCCTAAAGATGACGGTCTTCTTTGGAAGTTTGAGGTAAAAAAAAAAAAACATTATCACTCTTTACAAAATGTTAATTTCTTAAACCAAATAAAAGTCTTTGCTTTCACACCTTTAAGCTTTCATACACCACTGAATGACTTTTGGTCCTTTTCTCTTAAAATACAGCCATTGACCTCCTCCACTTCTGCTACTACACTTCAATATATAACTTCTTTTGCATGAAACATTTTTTAATGTATTGCAAAATATACAATTTACAATATATTTGTTTCTGAAACAAGAGTGTTTTGAAGTATGCATAAAGTGTTCAGAATATCTCTTTTGTAACACATTAAAAATATCATTGCAGCATGCAGATTTTTAATTTCTTTTATGTTTATTGAAATATTTCTCAATACCCTCTTGTTTCTAGATTACATGGTCTATAATTACTCTTGAATATATTATGAAATAAAAATTCAAAAAAGATAATTTAGGTCTTTCAGGTTTAAGATGTTATGAGCTTGGTAATCAGAAAAAGCATATGAAAAATTAAGTGTGCATGTAAAACTTTTGCTTGGGAATTTTGAAAATTTAAAAGAGGGTACGATGACTTTTTGAAGGGTGCGGGAAGAAAGAGGTTATGAAGAAAAGATAACCAAAATAAATGTCAATCTAAAAGTGTAAGCTTTTATTTTCTTTATTTTCTAGAATCATTGACATCGACCCAATTGGATCAAAGCCAGAAAAATTGAAAAATTAACATAAACTAATGGCAGAATTTCTATAGAATTGGATCAAAGGCAGATATTTATTTCATTTCATTTCACCAATTATGGTTGTATGAGTAGCATTATATAATTTCTACACCAAAGAGCCACTTTGTTGTGAAACAAAGAATGAAATCCATGGTTTTGTAAGAATTTGTGTCAGCTTCAACCCATATTCACATTTCTACCCTCTGTAGAAAAAGAAAAAGGAGTTTCCAGAGAAATTTGACTCATCATCATGAGTAAGGAGGGACAAAAATTCAGTTCCCAAGTCTATATAGAAGTTCTAGCTTTCATACTCTGGACTAGAATCTCCCAAGGAAGATGGTGCTGCATCCAACCTCGTTAAAACTTCAGGAATCCCAGCGGTGTTTCTTATTATCTGGCATAAAAAACCAACATAAACATTCAGATATAACCACAATTTGATCTTGTTATTTATACGTAAAAATGGTATGCATTCAATCTAGGACTACCCTTTAATTGACTCAGACCAATTAAAACAAAAAGGAAAGAGTAAGAAGAACATTTGAATCATATCTCTTTGTTTTCTTTTATTTTCTTCCATGTTACTGTCCCTTTCACAACCAGTAGAGATAGACACAGAAATATACAAGAGCAGCTTGAAAGTAACAAGCAATTCACATTAGTTTCTGTTTCTATAATTTAGAAACTTTCATCAAGCTATAGAAACTAAGAGGATGCCTACGACAATTGCCAATATCTAGAACAATTTTAGTGACACTTAACATATAAAGCAAGAAAAAAGAAAAGTGTAACTAGCATAGCTATTTTGACATGATAAAACAACATAGGCCTTCCCTTTCAAGACTGAATACACCCTGAGCTGCATTTGTCTCTCAGCTTTAGTCATGAAAATGTCATATTATTGAGGAAAAGTAACCCTACCAGATTTTAAAGAGTCCACAATAGATGCCTAGCATTAAGCAATTTATTATGACTAAATATATACTACTTTCTTTTTCAGGTGAAGTAGCAAGTGTTACTTTTTTCACGAGAAAAGGATAAGACATAAGCATGTGTTACTCATGGTATGATCAAAAATTTAAACGCCTCTCATTCCTAATCACATTATAGGAATGCTTCATCACACTCCAATTTGGTAATTCAAGTAAAATACATCCAGAACTCCAATTGAAAAAGCTTTTCAGTTATGCAAGATTGAACACATTACAACTTTGACAATGTCTATTGAAAACTCCTTATTCCAAAAAATGGCCATATACCCGTATCAAATTTATATCAGTTGTAATAGGACTTGAATCTATGCTTCTTAGTGTATGCATCAAAATTTGGGATTTCAGATTAGCTTTGTCAGCATTGTCATCTACAACGGCCCGCACAGGCATCAAATTTATTAAAAAATGACTACTGAAAATAAGTATGTCAAACTTACAAGTATCTCCTCATCGAGATATGAAATCATGAAGAGCCTTTGAAAGCTGCCACCTTCATACACAAGAAAAGGGAATGGGGTTTTCACATCAAAACCTGAATAATAGTGCAAGTTGAATATACATTTGTGTACACATGGTGACTGAAATAGCAAGAAAGGTCAAGGCTTTATTGAATGAAAGCAAGTGAAGAACTTCTTGTGAGAATGATACATATTCTAGATACTTTGAGAGATCTAGACTCACTTATCTTGTTAGATCAAGCGCTTACCACTAAGATAAAAGTTATAGAGTCATGATGCATTTTTTCTATTTAAAAGTGTAGTAGCTCAAGTGTTACAATTTGACTATAACATGATCCAGCTAACTTCCACCACATGAAAATTGATGCAATTTGCAACATAGTCCATGTACAACATTCCAAATCCACCAAATAGTATTAATTTCCGTTTCATAGTTATTAAACGGTTTACATCACAGCTTATAACAGAAAAATAACGCTTAAGTGGGCCACCCAGCTGTTGCCCAAATTCCCTCTACATATATTTGCTTAATCACAGTCAAGTTATTATCCTATCTTTTTGCATATATATTTTGAGAGTAAAATAATCAAATAATGTTATAGTGGACATTACCAACATAAGACATTTCAGAATTGTTCTCGGCTATGTAACCATTTCAAGCGAGGCCACAAAAAGTACATTATTTTTTTCTACAGAAATAAGTTACATGTATCTTTAACAATTGACGGAAGTATAAAAAGATTAATCACAAGGATGGCATAACACAATTTTTAGTATCTGGATGAAATGACAGAAACATAAACGAGGTTCAAGTTTCATAGAGATAAAGTATTTTCCAACTATTAGTTCCACAGTTTTATGTTCCAACCATGATTATATCGGAGTGCAAAGTGAAATGAAACAAAAATTCAAAAGATGGCGCATATCAACAAGAACACTTCTGTCAAAGGACTTGAGAATGAATATAGAAAATTAACAATAGCTTACTTAGAGGAACTTTCAGCCCATTGGCAACAGGATCACGTATAGGGGCAGGAAGTTGTTGGAAAGCATTAGCTGCCTGCCCAAGTGCCCCTTTAAGCTGTTCCGGTACTCTCTCTTCAATAATTGTTGGTGACACAAAGCCCCCTTCAACATACTCCTCTTTCATTCTAAGTGGCCCCTCCACAGATAACTTGGTTGAGAGAATGATTTTACTATCAATCTACACTTGATCACAAAGTTGATTCAAAATACAATAATGGGATGATACCCACAAGAATACAATCAACAAAGACAAGGTTAAACACGACAAAACATTGTACAATAATATGTTATGTAGGCATTATCATAGCTTTTAAGAAAAATACCAACTAAAACTAACTTGAAGGTCAAGTTGTATAGATGAATTCCCAAACTAGTTTTACATGCTACTACTGAGTATAACTATTAAACACTTTTCCATGTTTGATTGAATGTCTGGGAATCCGTTGGGTTCTCTTGATTACACTTTCTAACACAAAATTTCACATTCTGGGGCACCAAACGTGAGAGCAATTTTTTGTAGCTTTGACGTTCAACAAAAACCATCATTAATTCAAACACGCTCTAATTGTTTAAATTAATACATGTTTACAGTAATTCTATTTTATTAAAAAAAAAGTCAATCAAGAATGTTTAGTTATAACTGCAAGCAAGATCGTTTCTCCAATTCTTCTGTTACTATTTTCCCTCTTCCCATAAACAAGTAAATCTATCTTTTATACTTTGATTAACAGGCTACTAGTGCATGCCCCACTCTCTAGTATAGGAATAGGAATGAACCATTTAGCATCATGCAGATACTAAAAATGGCTACAATGGCAATGGAATAACACTCATATCAGAGAATATAATGCAGCTATTCGCTGTTCATTCCTGCAGCCAAACCAAAGGTCACACATATTCCAGCCCAAAACATTACTTCAAACGATTTAATTGGAATGATAGAAGCAATCCCCACAAAAGTTGGTGTTAGCAGTGTAAATAAAATCATTCATGTATCTGACCTAACAACTTTAATTTTAGGGATAGTTACTGCGATACATGTATGTCCAAATGGTCTAGAATCTGTATTTTCTGTCTACATTCTTCTTATAAAAAGTTAAATTTCAGCACAAGGTAGGTAGGCCTACACATTGTCCACACTTAAAGGCCAAAGGGCTGTTATGTGAGTGTTTAGGATGTCATATAAAACCATTTGTATGTCATGATCTAAACTTAGCTTTTCTGGATAACTGGTGCATGAAAATTGGAAGGGGTGAAAAACTTAAATTATATGCAGAAAATTACACCCGAAGCTATCAAAACTTTGTGAATGCCAAATCTAGATTTGTACATGAATAAAAAATTGCAACTCAGAAGTGTACCGAGTTTAATAATGTCAAGTTTGCAGTAATCTTTGCATTTCCATCCTTAATAACAACATCCATTTTTGACAAATTAGCCAAACTTGAAGGAAAGTTTCTGCACAGATACAAAAAGCACACAATGAGATCAATCCAAATTTAATTTCCGAAATAAAAACTTTACATTCTAATAAATCAAAAGAGACCAATATGAAGTCCCAAGATGATAATCGACAAGATAAAAGCAAATCTTCAAAGAGAAAACTCACTCAAATATAATCCTAGCAGCAAACAATCCTGGACTCCCAGAACCAAACCACTCAAAGTTCCAACGCCCCTCCAAGAAGGGTGACCTGTAGCATAAAATTGCATTAACATCTAATACAGAAGCATGGACATGGATAATTTCATTCACTTACGTTGTGGGGCGAGGGGTTGGATTAAGCCGCTCAAGACCAGTTATCCTTTCATTCACGTCAATCTTTTGCCATTCAGTAGTCTTCCCAGCGACTAAGGCCTCAAAACCCCCAGCATCTTTAAACTGAAAAGATGTCTCCGGTGTGAGTATGTTAAGAGTCTAAATTCAAAGATTGCACAAACGACATAAGCAAATTACTCCTTTTCGTATTTAACTCAAGTCTATCACCGTTCTAGCAGGTAACCAGGTTCATCTGCAGACACAACGCACTAATAGAATCTAGAGTAACTTACAGCCACAATCCCCTGAACTTTCTTGAGATTGCACATATCTATCTTGGTTTTTTGGCATTTACAGCAACCTCCCTTACAAAGATACCAGATAAAATTTTCCACTATCCCACGTCAGCACAACAGCAAAATTCCACCTCGTTTTCTTAACATAAGAAACAGAAATAAACAAGAAAAGCATTTCTTTGGAAATCAAAATAAAAGGATGGAAATCGTCCACAAACCTAGGCCTTAACAACAATTCAAACCAATCACAGTGCATGATGTATACCTATACAGTATCCACACATGTTGACAATTTCATGCCACCAATGTCACAAAAAACCGGCTGCAAGCACAATTATAGCCACAACATCATGGTTTTCAGGGTCTCCATACCCCATTTTTTAACAAATCATCCCCAACCGCAATTTAAAACCTCGTACCCCTCCCCCCAAAAATTAAAACAGTAAAACTAAACAAAAACGAAAAAGAGGTGGTATTAACATACCCATTATCTAAAACAGCAACAAGTTATTTTCTTTACAAACAAAAAGCAAAACAAAGGCCCAAAAGCAAATGGGTAGGTCCCAAAAAACGCAAATTGGGAATATACTCAAGAAAAAGAGGCTCACGGCGAGAAGAAGCGATTCTTTGGCGGACAGGCGTTCCATTTCCTTGGCGTACGCTGCAGGGGCACCCTGAACGGCTTGCTGAACCATGGCTCTGCACACACGGAAGCTTGTTCTGGTTGAGGCTCTCTGGGGTGCAGCCAGTGTCAAGGAAGACTGAGAAGAGAATTTGGAAGAGGAGCATGGGATGCACATGGCGATTGCCGAAATACAGCCATGTGAAGAAGCTGAAGCAGTCATTGACATTGTTTGAAATGAACTGAGTGAATGAATGAAAAGTTTGTTGTCTCTTAAGGAAGTGCTTCTTCAATTTGTCATCACTCGCCAATTGTTAGTTGAAAAACACTTATACTGACAAACAACACCAATTGGGTGTCTCATTTTTTTACTATAATCTTCAATTTCACTTTCTTTCTCTTAATCCTAACCTCACCATTCCCAACATAACTCCACGTTGGTTACTTTTTTTTTCCAGAGTCTCCCGTGGATTAATGTATTTATTCATTGGATAATTTTTTTCTTTCTATAATTTTAAAATTTTAATTTTGTGTTCTTTGTTTAATTTTGAAATACATTTTGGAAATTCAAATAATTTAATAACGCTTTGTAAAATCATAAAAACAATTTAAAGAGAACTTAAAATTTTAAAGGGGTGCATTCTAAAAGTAGAAAATCTTTAATGAACAAAAACAATTTAAAACTAAACTCAAAAAGGAAAAATTGCATTTATTTAATATTTCATTAATTTATACTCTTAAAGTTTAAAACATTTATTAAACTAACATTCATTAATTCATATGAATTAATGATATAGGATTATTCTGGCAAAATTCATTAAATTCAGCCTTAAAAAATTGTAACAGCAAAAAGCAATTAAAATCTCAAAAATCAAAACAACTTTGGAGATGCGGGGGATCGAACCCCGTGCCTCTCGCATGCAAAGCGAGCGCTCTACCATTTGAGCTACATCCCCAAGTGATAATTAACAAAAATATATTTCTTTTACCTTTTAATTTCGTTTATTTGACACGCAACATGTTAGCATATTTACACAAAAAAATTTAGATTTTTCGTAATTGCATTTATCAGCATTGATGTTCGATAATTGCACATATTTAATTATGCATATAGACATATCAACTATGTACATTCTTATTAATGTATTTACTTATTGAATGCAGTTATGAAATATAATTAAATTTCAATCAGTAGTTAAATCAAAATTTTCAAATTCAAGTTTAAATTTAAATGTTCAGATCGCAAATTATTTGGTATATTACACCAATTTAAGAATTATAATGTTATATTTTTTTTCTTTGTTTAAGATGGTAAGTTCAATTGTTTTAATTGGTTTGCTCTACTCCTATATATGATCTGCCATTATTATGTATCAGGCATAATAAATTATATTTCATAAATGGTTTTAAATGTTATTAAAAAATCAATATACACTGTTATTTAGCTATTTCATACAAATATTTTTTAAATAATTATTACTATTCATATTATTAATTTACTATATTCTGAGATTTAAAATATAGTTAATAATAATGTTGATGATTAAATAAAAAAAATAGTATTACATAATTAAAATTAAAGAAAGTGATTTATTTATTCGGTAAAGAAGAATAATTAAAAAAATATTTTGTCATCAGAAAACATGATGCTAGAAGGTAAAGAACTAGAAAAACAATGTTTTAGGATAGAAATAGTTTAAAAATTGTAAGATTTAATTATTTTAATATTAAATGATTTTAATGTAAATGATTTTGGTTATGAACGTGTTTAATTATTTTAAAATATATTATTTTTTCAAAAACTATTATTTTAGAGTTTTTTTAATTCTCTTTAAAGTTCTCATTGTTGTTTGATTAAATAACTGAGATCGTATAATTAATTTTGACGACAAACTCTTCAATTTGGACCGATCAGCTCAAATAGAGTAAGTTGGTTTTCTACTCCTTCCTTTGGACAGTTTTGTTTTCCTTGCATGTTAGCTCTTTGTTTTGCATGTGACATTTGAATTTTCTATAAGACTTTTTGTTGATCAGTGGTCTTAACAGTGTACTTGATTGTGTTTTTGTCGTTCATAGCAGCATATAAGACTTTCTATATGTTTGAAGTTGTTTTAGAATTTCTAGAGCAGTTTGGTCATTGTAAGATAAGGAAAGTTAATTACTATGTTTTTGAAGTTTTTGATATATTGAAAATTTATGTTGCATATTTGAATTGGTCTGAAATTGGTAGTTTAGTATTTAGAAATCACGTTGTGATAATTTTTTAATGTTGCTAGCTTTTAATGATTTATGGTTGATAGAATTTCTATTTTGGTTGGTCATTTTGCGGTTGAACTTTGGTTTGGTAATATGTTTGAGCGTTGGTTGGAAATTGGTCTAGAATTGGTGGTATAACATATGAAATTTTGTGGAAAGCGATTGTTGAATGAACTTGATGTTAGGGGTATGAGTTTGTGCAATTCAGGACTTGGTTAGCTACTTGTATTGCTGAAGTTTGGTCATTTGGTATGTTGAGTTGTTATTTGGGCTATGATTGATATTAGTTTGATATGATGGAATGAGTCACTAAACAATTAAGCAAATTGGTATTCAATCTGATGTTCAAACATGTTTTCGAATCAACCATGGTGTTAATAGAATACCAATTTGTTCATTTAGATAGGTTTTGAGAGCAATCAGATCAAGATTTGAAGTTTATGGTTTCTTGTGTGGCATTGACCAACCTTATGTGGCATTGATCGTTGCAAAGGCAAAGATCCTCTAGGCTCAAAGGCGTTGAGCGCTACAAAGTTAAAGAGCTCTTGGGTTGTGTGGTGTTGAGCGACGCTTTTGGACACTGAGCGCATTTCTTCCCTTACAGGTTTGGAACCTTTTCACCCTAATTCACTGAGCAAGAGTTGTTGCGATAGCATTGGCACTGGCGTCAGGCGTAGCATTGAGCACTCCCTTTTTTGGAGTTAGTGCATGTTTTATATGATTTCATGATTCTTACTTGGTTTGGAATGGTATATATAGATGGGTTAACATCTATGTTTCCACTGTATTATAACTCTTTTGATATATTAACTTAGTATTTCTTTTCTGCTTTTTTGTTTGTGTGTTTTCTTCTTGTTTGCGATGATCGCCTTAATAGTGTGAGTAGATAAATATATTTCAATTAATCCGGTGTAGGCGGGAGTGATATTGTAACCTAAAAGTATACGATTTTTGTTTTCTATTTTATTAGTCATAGAAATCAATATTAAGTTTTATTTTTAAGTTTAATATAAATCTTAAATATAATATATATATGTTATGATATAGTTATATACGAAATAACTCTTATATAATGTTTTTTAGTTATGTCTTCTTTCATCTCTTTATATGTAATGTATATTTTAATAGTTGTACATTATCAAAATGTTCCAGAAAATATATATCACTTTCTCATGTTTTCTACTCACAAGGGTAAGGGTAATAAAGTCACTCTCCCATTCTTTTCATTTGAGCAATTAAAAAATAAGTCAACTAACGTATATTTCCATCTTTCCATTCCTAATAAATAAATCAAATTTCTAAACTAATGGAAGACATTAGTAACACTATGAAGAATAACAAAAAATAAACAAGTGACAACAAATGAAAAGTGATATTTGATTAAAACATTGCATTTATACAACTAGTGCTGCATTGAACAAAAATGTTACTTTAACTTCCATTAATTAGTAATACAAATTTAAAACTATGTAAATATTTGTTATAGACTACAATTTAGCTTTTGTTTGAATTTATTTATTTATATATTATGATTTAAATTTTGAATTGCTACCAAGATATCTATGATTAAAAAGATATAAGTATATGCAATCAATCTTGTAATATTTTTTTTCACACAAAACATCACTATTTTTTTCATTAAATATAAAAGTAAAAATATATTATTTTTATAAGTATTTTATAACATTTCCGACAAAAAAAAACACCTTTATATATTCATTTTACAATCCAAAATATTAAAAACTCTTTTCTAGTTAAAAGGACTACTCAACTTCAATTTTATTTAAATATCCCATATAATAATTCAAAACTCGTAACATTACACTCATCATCAACTTTCATTTTATCTATACTTCAATACATGTCATTCATAAATTATCATCAAATCTTTTACTTCCACATTCAATTTTAATACCATAAGAAAGTATAAGAAAGTATGTATTTAGTGTCTTTCAAAAACCGGCGTTAAATAATTATTAGTGTCAACTTATGATTCTAAGTTATTATTAATTTTTAAATTATTTTTTATTAAAATAATTTAATGTTAGTCAAATCAATGATAATATGTTTTTAATTTAACAAGGTTAGGTTGACGTGAATCATAATAAATTAAAAAAAATACTTCATACTTAACAAATATGTAAAAAAAATAGAAAAAAATATAATAGATAAAAGAGATCAATACAAATGCAATAAATGAGTATAAAGGAAGTATATAGCAGAATAATGTGGACGAAGAAAAAATCGACAATAATATGTATAAAGAAAAAAATTTAGATGAATGTGTATGGGTGAAAATATGAGCATAAATGAAGGATACGAATACGAGCAAAGGAAATAAGTGTGGAGAAAAGATATAATTGTGAAAATATTTATGAATGTGAAGGAAGAATATGAGTACGATGACATATATACAAAAATGTATTACAAGAAAACAAAATATCATTGACAACCAAAATTAGTTAGAAACATAAAAAATTCATTGATAATAACTTTTTCTCAACGAATTTTAGAGGAATTGAAATCTGTTGGTAATAATATAGTCAGTAATATTTACAAACTTAATTTTGCATATGTTGATAATTACTAAAGAAAAAATTTATCGATAATTAGATAAAAATCTATCAATAATTACCAAAGAAAATATTTGTTGATAAATATCGCAATCTACTTCATCTTCTTCCTCTCCTCTCCTTCTCTCTTTCAACTTTTCCAATCCAGAAAAATTAACACATTTCATCAACATAGAAGAGAAAACCCACAAGAAAAATGAAAATCAGATTGGCGGATTTTAATTAGAATGCATCGACAACGATAGCAGTAGAGGCTTCTTCACATGCATGAAACTCTTACAATATTGTTGTCCTTGTTATAATGGTTGCCTAATCTAGAGCTCGTGGTGGTCTCTCTATCACGCAATCTGGTTTGTCATCTATAGGTGAGAAGACTCTTTGTCACGGTGCATTGTCTCTTTCAAAGTCGTGGTAAGTCTAGCTCGCGATGTCTTTCTCTAATAGTGGTGGTTTTGAGAGTCGTTATGAGACGTCTTGTTGGTGGTTCATGGCTTTGTAGCACATGTATCGGTTTGAAATAAGGTTACTCGTAGGAGAGAGAAAGGTAATTTTAGTGGCTCGTAACAAGAGATAATGGGTGAAAAATTTGTTGCTATTTTTTTATTAACTTAACTGACAAAAATTTTTATTAAGACAAATTTCATTTATCGACAAAAAATATGTCGGTAAATGAAATATATGTTATCGACATATTTACTGACAAAAATATCGTCGATAAAATAAAATATGTATTACTGACATATTTTACCAATGAAATAAATTTGTCGGTAATTAAAATTTCAAAAATTTGTCGATAAAATTGGTTAATAAATTAAATTTATCGATACATTTATTTTCATCAGTAAAATTCCATTAATAATTCTAATAATTTGTAATAGTAAAAAAAATTATGAGTGAAAAAATTATATTTTTAAATTTAGATTATCATATTAAAAGTAATTTATGATTCATATTCATTATGAAAATCGTACATAAATTTAAAATATATTAGTTAAAATGACGCTAAAATAAATAAAAGTATATGAAAAAATGTGATTAGTGTGCTGATGCCAAGCTAACTTTATTTGTTTTAATTTTTTAATAATTAGTATTCACGCTAATTTAAATAAATAAAATATTAAAACTAATACACTGCAAACATCACTTTATTAAATAAAATATTTTTAGTTAATTTAATATAATTGTGGATTAAAGTTTAAATAAATAGTTTTGTGTATGCAATTTCTATTGTCACTTTTTTAATGCAATTTATTTTTTATGATACAAATTATTTTTCTAAAGTTCCGAATCAGGTCTCATCCCAACGGCTATATTTTCTTCCTCTCCCACGCATAAATCACAATCATTTGTTTCCCTCAACGGTCCAATTTCCTTTGATCAAAACTCAACCACAGTAAAACAACATTCTTCATTACAAATCTAATTTCCAACGTTATTGCAATGAGCACTGCTGAAAAGGTTCAGCATGTCACAAAGAAAAGTTCCGACGAACTGCTCAGGAAGTTTGCTGAAGTGGGTCACTCTAACAACGTTCCAAAGAAGAAGAAGATCACCAAGAGGGTAGAAGCTGCCGCAGTCGCCACCGTCTTCGTCGAACGGAGGTCGCTTCTACCTCCGCCGGCCGCCACGCGAAAGACGGCGTTTCTCCGGCAGATTGGGATTGGAGGGGCCCACATTTTGAGGACAAGGGATTTCAGAAACAAGTCGCTGTTGGGAACCATTGAGAAGGTAAATCAAATTTATATGATTTAAAGAATTTTGGGTAAAAGAATATCTATAAGTTAATTTTAATTCATAAAAGATATTTTATATTTTTTTCTTGTGAAATTTTAATTTTTAAACGTATAGAAAAATTAAAAAAAAAAGACTAGAATAATACATTTTGAAGTATATTATATGAATAATATGAAGTGCAATAGAGTTTGAATGAATAATTTTGTTGATGTGTCTGAAGTCTTAAAAAGCTTAGCATAAGTTGTCTTTTTCAATGGTTGTTGTTGTTGTAGACATGGCGAAGAAGTATAGAAGGAGCTTCGAGAGCTTTCATGGAGAGGCACTATCATCGCCATAAACGTTTGATCAATGATATTGTTTAGAATCTCTTTCAAGGTTAACATGTCTATTCATTTTTGCTCTTTTTTATTTTTTACTTTTCCCCAACAATTTATTCATTTATTTATTGTCTTTTTAGCTTTTGCTAACGTTCAAGATTGGGCCGGGTCATATAATTTGGGTTACCATTTTAAGGTTTTGACCCATGTTTGTCTTTTGTTTTAGTTTTACTAAAACATGTCAAATTTGAATTTATTTTTAAAATTTATATTAGATAGACTTTTTTTTTTCATTTGGATAGGGTAGAAGTTTTTTTATTTGGTTAAAATCATAAAAAGAAAGTTAAAGGTATAGCTTACAAGCTTTTAAAACTGACTCGAAAAAAAAAATGTTTGCTTTAATTTGAGAAAAAAAAAATGTTATAATATCTCTGTTTTGACTATGAATTACTTTTACATGATAAATTATCTTGAGTTTGCATTTTAATGAATATTTTACTTGTATGACTATAAATTACGCTTGTTTTTCTGACAACTTATCGTGATTTTCCATTCTTATAATTAAATCATGTGTTCATTTTTCTTTCAATTATTTAGATGACACAGAAGATTTAAAAAAAAAACTAAAAAAATAGTATTTTAAAGATTAAAAAACCAACATTTAACTTGTCCCAAACTTGTGAAACACGAAATAAGAAAAAAGGTTATATTGTAAATATATAAATGAAACAATCGAACTTTTTTTAACCATTTTTTAAAATCTCTATGTAAAAAGTGTGGCAGAAAAAATATAATTTCTTCAAAATAAGTCGAATATAATATAGAAAATATTTTTAATTGTGTTGTGTGACTGTAGCACATACTTTTAACAAATTATAGAAATAAGGTTAAATAAGTAAAAAGTATTAAATGAATTAAAAGAATACAAAAAAGTTGTTTTTAAATAAGAAATAAGTTTTATACCATGAATAAATGTTTATACATTGATTGGTTCTTGAATATTTGATAACCTAATAAATATTAACAAATTTATATTTTAATTAGAACAATAAACATTGATGTATTGTTATAATATACACATATGATTTTCTTAAACAAGATAGAAATTAAAGTTCTTTTTATGTAGCACATAGGATTTTGATTTAATTACAATTAAAATCAAATTAAAATTTTGGGTTTCTTCTTATTAGAATTAAGAGTTTTTTTAAACAGTACTATTATTAAAAGTCAAGATACTAATAAATTGAATCTTGATTGAATTCTAAATCAAATCTTAATACATTCACGTGTTTGAATTCTGAATTAATGAGACTAAGTTTCCTTTTCATTATTATTAATCAACTATTAAAAAGTTAGTCTTTGGATTATTTGGGCCTAAATCACCAAACTCCTCCACAATTTGTTTTTTAGCCGTCTGTTCTCACTTCAAGTTCTGTTGTCCACTGTTCCGTTCAGAGGAATCTGTCAAAGATTCTTCGATACCAAAGTCAATACGGGAACCGTTTGACGATTCAATGAAATAATAATGAATGTGTAGTAAATGCAACCTATCTATCACTCACATTTGACCTGTATTTATAGTTTTCGTCATGGGCTTGGGATTAGTGAAAAGTTAATCACGGTCCAATTTCAGCCCAATGACCCTAATCACCATCTATCTTAATCCTAGTCTTAATGATCCAGGTCACCGACCGACCGACCTTACACTGTCGCCCGTACGGTATACCGTCATTACTCATTCGAGCAGGAGGATGAATGGTCGAGTCGCACAATGTGTGGTGAGTGCTGATGCCAACCGTCCGACAATGCTATCAGAGGAGTAAAAAGATTGAAGGAACACCGGCCGTTATACTGCTCTCAGGCGCCAAAATGTTTCGGTTATTTGGGGCTAACTCACCAAACTCCTCCACAATTTGTCTTCTAGCTGTCTGGTCTCGCTCCAAGTCCTGTTGTCCACTCTTCCGTCCGGGGGGGAACCTGTCAAAGATTCTCCGATGCCAAAGTCAGTACGGGAACTGTTTGGCGATTCAATGAAATAGTAATGAATGTGCAGTAAATGCAACCTATCTACCACTCACCTCTGACCTGTATTTATAGTTTTCGTCATGGGCTTGAGATTAGTGAAAAGTTAATCACGGCCCAATTTCAGCCCAATGACCCTAATCACCATTTACCTCAATCCTAGTCTTAATGATCCAGGTCACCGACCAGCCGACCTTACATCGCCGCCCGTACGGTATACCGTCATTACTCATTCGAGCAAGAGGATGAATGGTCGGGTCACACAATATGTGCTGAGTGCTGATGACAGCCGTCCGACAATGCTATCAGAGGAGTAAAAAGATTGAAGAAACACCGGCCATTATACTGCTCTCAGATCGCCCGGTACATATGGTACAATTAGGATATTTATTTAATGGTAATTAGAAATTGTATCGTACCTAGTGGAGACTGAACGGTTAACATTCGAATCCGTTCAGTTAATCCGTTATAGTCAACCAGGTCAAAGATTGGGTCGCAATTGGGCTAGCATTTAAGTTATTGGGCCAATAGTCAAGCAGATGATAAAATAATCAAGAATATCTAATTAAAGATATTGATAAGCTGTTTATCAAATAACCAACCGAATCTTCAGGTAAGTTTGTTATTATTTGGTTTATGAAGCACTTATAAATACAATGATAGGGCCAAAAGTCAGGTATGTTCCATTCACGTTCGACTCACACTTCTAAATACTTAATAGTGATAATAATCATTCACTAAATATTCAACCAAGAGTCGAGGCTCTTCAACTCACATGCCTAACTTGAGCGTTGGAGTATCTTTTGTAGGTACCTCCCCCCTGTGCTGGTGAAGGAGCACGAGCGACCCATCGAAGGACAAGCGTGCGGTCTATATTGCAGGAGAGCGAGTGGCAAAGTCATCCAGAAGCGGCAAAGTCACATCAGAAAGGTATGTCTCTCGGTCCCACAAAATATCTACGAAACAGAAATCAAATTAGGAATTTATTTTAAGTGAGGATTTTATAATAAGCTGAACATAATTGAAATTCTAAATTAGAATTTTGTTTTAGGTATTAGTTGTTTTCTTTAATTGGGTTCAGATAACCTAATTGCAATTTTTTTCCCAAATTGATTTGGGCATTTTTACTCTGAAAGTCTAATATAGTCTTTTTTTTTTGTGTTTCATCCTGCACTTCCAACCTTTTCACCATGCACCTTCAATTTCCAAAAATACCTCTAATTAATGAAGTGATTATCTAATTTTATGAATGTGTCCTCCAATTTCGCCGATATCGTCCTTACAAGAGTGAGAAAGTTGTCCCTTGGAGGTATGGAACACATGCAGTCGATGAAGGACAGTGTGTTGAAAGTCAATTCTTCAGTCGGGATCCAGCTATTGAAAATATATCAAGCATCGGCAGAATGACAAGGAGTGGTCGAATCTTCACGCCACCAAACTTGATGAGAGAAGGAACTAACAATAATGAAGCACCGGTGGCCGCAAAAGCTAAGGAGCTCTTAAAGGGGAAAGGGGTGCAGGCAGAGGAGACCCCTGACAAGGAGGACAAGAAAGAAATATCTGAGGAAGAGGCTTGCGAGTTTTTGAAATTCATACAACAAAGTGAGTACAAAGTGGTGGAACAATTGAATCGTATGCTAGCCCGAATCTCCCTGTTAGAATTACTCATGCACTCAACCTCCCACAGAAAACTGCTGATGAAGATACTGAGCGAGGCCCATGTGGAACAAGGTATTTCGCTGAACAAATTCGAGCGCATTGTTAGCAATATTACTGCTAATAATTACCTCAGCTTTACCGATGAGGAAATACCTGCTAAGGGGAGAGGGCATAACAAGGCTCTCTATGTCTCCGTGATATGCCTGGACCACGTCATAGCACGCGTGTTGATAGACAACGGCTCCTCCCTGAATGTCATACCCAAAACGACATTAGAGAGGCTACCTTATGACGGAATGCATATGAAGCCAAGTTCTATGATTGTGAGAGCGTTTGACGGTAGCAAGAGGGAAGTCATGGGAGAAATAGAGTTGCCGGTCCAAGTTGGCCCCGGTGTTTTTCAAATAACCTTCCAGGTCATGGATATCCTCCCATCCTATAGTTGTCTATTGGGTCACCCATGGATCAATTCTACGGGAGTTGTGCCTTCCACACTGCACCAAAAATTGAAATATATAATGGGAGATAGGGAGGATCTCCTTGTGAGTGGGCCATCCTCTGCCCGCTATATAGAGGCAGCCGAGGAAGCTCTCAAGACAGCTTTCCAATCATTGGAGATCGTGGAAAACGCCTATGTGGAGCCATTTCCAGTAAACCCGCAACTGTCATGCGCCTCTATCATGGTGGCCAAGGTCATGCTGAAAGAAGGCTATAAGTACGGGAACAGTTTAGGCAAGGGCGGACATTCCCATTGGAGGTGGTCGATAATAAAAGCAGGTATGGCCTGGGGTACAAACCCAACAAGGAGGATAAGAAGAGGCTGATTGAGGAAAAGAGGGAGCGCAGTCTGGCTCGATTGGAGAGACGGGAACCAAGGGCGAGGAAGATTCACATTTGTGATATCAAGGAGAGTTTTCACAGTGCTGGATGGGTGAACACTAGCCATATAGCGGTTGTGGAAGAGGAAACTGGATCTAAAAGCTCAAACTTCGTGTGGGCTTGCTCCCGAGATGCGCAGCTCAGCAATTGGAAGACTTTGGATTTACTCTTGATGTTTAATTCGAATGAAATGTAATATGTTAATTAATCATATTGCTTTACCCAAAGCTTTAGGATTCATGATTTACGGGTTGACGCTTTTATTTTGCTTTCAATGTGATAATTGAATCGTGTTTGTTCTCGTTTCTATCATCATTTAGCCTTCTCCATCGTTTTTCTTGTTTATTTATTCCTTTTTCGCAAACTTAAACAATGCAAATATGACAATGAATGTTTTGAAAATAACAATGTCGGTATCCCTAATTTAGAGCACCCTGTCGATAATACGGAAGACGATTATGAAGATGGTTTGGAACCCTCTCCAGAACTAATGAGATTAGTGGAGCAAGAGTCTAAAGAAATAAAATCCTATCAGGAGAATGTCGAAATACTCAACTTGGGTGAGGAAGACGAGACAAAAGAAGTAAAGATCGGCACTACCATGAAAGAGGAAGTGAGAGAAAGGTTGTGAGTCTTATTGAAGGAATTTAAGGACGTGTTCGCTTGGTCATACTATGATATGCCCGGTTTGGATACCGATATCGTGCAACATAAACTCCCTCTTGAGCCGGAATGCCTCCCGGTCAAACAGAAACTAAGAAGAATGAAGCCGAAGATGTCCTTGAAAATCAAGGAAGAGGTGCAAAAACAATTTGATGCAGGATTTTTGGCTGTGGCAAAATACCCGCAATGGGAGGTGAACATCGTATCAGTACCCAAGAAAGATGGTAAAGTTCGGATGTGTGTTGACTACCGTGATTTGAATCGTGCAAGTCCTAAAGACAATTTCCAACTACCGCACATCGACACTCTAGTCGATAATATAGCCTAGTTTTCGCTATTTTCATTCATGGATGGCTTCTCGGGATATATTCAGATCAAGATGGCACCTGAGGATATGGAAAAGACTACCTTTATCACATTGTGGGAAACATTTTGTTATAAGATGATGTCTTTTGGGCTCAAGAATGTTGGGGTAACATATCAAAGGGCGATGGTGACACTTTTTCATGATATGATGCACAAGGAGATCGAAGTATATGTGGATGACATGATTGCTAAGTCTGAATCGGAAGAAAAGCATATTCTCAACTTGAGGAAATTATTTGAAAGATTGAGAAAGTTTAAAATCAGGTTAAACCCTGCTAAATGCACATTCGGAGTAAAATCTGGAAAATTGCTAGGTTTTATTGTTGGTCAAAGGGGGATAGAAGTGGATCCTGACAAGGTACGAACGATAGTGGAAATGCCTGCCCCTAGAATGGAAAAAGAGGTTCGAGGTTTTCTGGGTAGATTGAACTACATTGCTAGATTCATCTCCCAATTAACCGCCACCTGTGAACCGATATTCAAGTTATTGCGTAAGAATCAGGCTTTGGTTTGGAATGAGGATTGTCAGGCCGCTTTTGAAAAGATTAAACAACATCTATAAGACCCTCCGGTGTTGCGTCCACCTGAGCCAGGAAGACCGCTCCTTTTGTATTTGACTGTATTGGATGAGTCAATGGGTTGTGTATTGGGTCAGCACGATGAAGATGGGAAAAAAGAGCATGCTATATATTATTTGAGCAAGAAGTTCACAGACTGCGAACAACGATATTCGTCGTTAGAGCGAATTTGTTGCGCATTTGCATTGGCTGATAATTTCTCAGCTAGAACTACGTGATCCTTGATTCTCCATCAAAAGTGGAGATACGTGGGAGCAAGGCTAGTCCTTGTCAGGTTCACTCCCCCAAAAGTCCAAATTTATCCATAATCAATTTCTCAAACAATTCCTCAAACAAAATTTTCAAGCAGTTTCTAAAAGAACTACGTAACCCTGACTTCTCGTTCTTAATGAGAATAGGTAGGAGCAAGGTCACCATCGCCCTTTGATATGTTGCCCCAACATTCTTGAGCCCAAAAGACATCACCTTATAACAAAATGTTCCCCACAATGTGATAAAGGTAGTCTTTTCCATATCCTCAGGTGCCATCTTGATCTGATTATAACCCGAGAAGCCATCCATGAATGAAAATAGCGAAAACTTGGCTGTATTATTGACTAGAGTGTCGATGTGCGGTAGTTGGAAATTGTCTTTTGGACTTGCACGATTCAAATCACGGTAGTCAACACACATCCGAACTTTACCATCTTTCTTGGGTACGATACGATGTTCGCCACCCATTGCGGGTATTTTGGTACAGCCAAAAATCCTGCATCAAATTGTTTCTGCAATTCCTTGATTTTCAAGGACATTTCCGGCTTCATTCTTCTTAGTTTCTGTTTGACCGGGAGGCATTACGGCTCAAGAGGGAGTTTATGCTGCACGATAGTATCCAAACCGGGCATATCATTGTATGACCAAGCGAACACGTCCTTAAATTCCTTCAATAGGACTCGCAACCTTTCTCTCACTGCCTCTTTCATGGTAGTGCCGATCTTTACTTCTTTTATCTTGTCTTCCTCACCCAAGTTGAGTATTTCCACATTTTCCTGATAGGGTTTTATTTCTTTAGACTCTTGCTCCACTAATCTCATTAGTTCTGGAAAGAGGGTTCAGAACCATCTTCATAATCATCTTCCGTATTATCGACAGGGTGCTCCAAATTAGGGATACCGACATTGTTATTTCCAAAACATTCATTGTCATATCTGCATTATTTAAGTTTGCGAAAAAAGAATAAATAAACAAGAAAAACGATGGAGAAGGCTAAATGATGATAGAAACGAGAACAAACACGATTCAATTATCACACTGAAAGCAAAATAAAAGCGTCAACCCGTCAGTCATGAATCCTAAAGCTCTGGGTAAAGCAATAGGATTAATTAACATATTACATTTCATTCGAATTAAACATCACGGGTAAATCCAAAGTCTTCCAATTGCTGAGCTGCGCATCTGGGGAGCAAGCCCACACGAAGTTTGAGCTTTTAGATCTAGCTTCCTCTTCCACAACCGCTATATGGCTAGTGTTCACCCATCCAGCACTGCGAAAACTCTCCTTGATATCACAAATGTGAATCTTCCTCGCCCTTGGTTCCCGTCTCTCCAACCGAGCCAGACTACGCTCCCTCTTTTCCTCAATCAGCCTCTTCTTATCCTCCTTGCTGGGCTTGTACCCCAGGCCATACCTTCTTTTGTTCTCGACCACCTCCAATGGGAATGTCCGCCCTTGCCCGTACTTGCCTAAACCGTTCCCGTACTTATAGCCTTCTTTCAGCATGACCTTGGCCACCATGATAGAGGCGCATGACAGATGCGGGTTTACTGGAAATGGCTCCACATAGGCATTTCCCACGATCTCCAATGATTGGAAAGCTGTCTCGAGAGCTTCCTCGGCTGCCTCTATATAGCGGGCGGAGGATGGCCCACTCACAAGGAGATCCTCCTCTCCAGAAACTATCACCAGCTTATCTCCCATGATATATTTCAGTTTTTGGTGTAGTGTCGAAGGCACAACTCCCGCAGAATGGATCCATGGGCGACCCAATAGAGAACTTTAGGCTGGGAGAAAATCCATGACCTAAAAGGTTATTTGAAAAACACATGGACCGACAACTCTATTTCTCCCATGACTTCCCTCTTGCTACCGTTAAACGCTCTCACAATCATAGAACTTGGCTTCATATGCATTCCGTCACAAGGTAGCCTTTCTAATGTCGTTTTGGGCATGACATTCAGGGAGGAGCCGTTGTCTACCAACACTCGTGGTATGATGTGGTCCAGGCATTTCACGGAGACATGGAGAGCCTTGTTATGATCTCTCCCCTTAGCAGGTATTTCCTCATCGGTAAAGGTGAGGTAATTATTAGCAGCGATGTTGCTAACAATGCCCTCGAATTTGTTCAGGGAAATACCTTGTTCCACATGGGCCTCGCTCAGTATCTTCATTAGCAGTTTTCTATGGGAGGTTGAGTGCATGAGCAATTCTAACAAGGAGATCCGGGATGGCATACGATTCAATTGTTCCACCACTTTGTACTCACTTTGTTGTATGAATTTCAAAAACTAGCAAGCCTCTTCCTCAGATATTTCTTTCCTTTCCTCCTTGTCAGGGGTCTCTTCTGCCTGCACCCCTTTCCCCTTTAAGAGCTCCTTAGCTGTTGCGGCCACCGGTGCTTCATTATTGCTAGTTCCTTCTCTCATCAAGTTTGGTGGCGTGAAGATTCGACCACTCCTTGTCATTCTGCCGATGCCTGATATATTTTCAATAGCTGGATCTCGGCTGAAGAATTGACTTTCAATACACTGTCCTTCATCGACTGCATGTGTTCCATACCTCCAAGGGACAACTTTCTCATTCTTGTAAGGAAAAGGAACTGGTGTATGGATGACGACGAACGATCTTCCTTGAATTACTGGTGCAGGGGTGGTTCGAGTGAAACAAATTACCAACGGCTCTGGCAGAGTTACATCAGACTCCACACCAGTTTGTGCAAACACCTCCTCATCCTTGTCTTCGTAGCATACTTGCATCAAATTCCTATCAAGCAGATCTTGCAGAAACTCTTCGAATTCAACACATTCATCGACAGAGTGTTCAGCGCATGGATGGAGTCCACATGCTCTTCCCAAATCATAATCACCGTTTAAAAAACCCAACTTCAATAACTCTTTGAAAATAAACCTTCTAGAACTTGCGTCCCTTATCAGTTCATGCTTCTTAACCTCAATGACATTTATCGAGGCACTCCATGCCCGGATAATAGATTAGCATAATGCTAGGTTTATCTTCTTGAAATTTTAGCCACCCAACGTCGATTAGGGCCTACACTTTATGTTTGAAGGCCATACACCTCTCACTTGAGTGACCCACGCCTCCCCCATGATAACTACACTTGGCATCGGCATCATAACCCTTGGGGTATGGAGGCTGCATAAGCATCGTCGGACATATAACAACCAAACCCCTTTTGACGAGGTGAGGTAATAATTCAGTGTAAGTTGTAAGGATGGGGGTGAAGTGAACAAAGTTTCTTTCTTGGGTTTTTCTCGGGTAAGTGTCTTGACCCGCATTCGGATTTGGATTCATGCTTGTCCCAGTCCTCCAAGTGTTGTTTGTGATAGGTTGCGGTTGATAAAATCCTTGTTGTTGTTGAGGCCTAATTGGATGAGCAAAAGCCGCATTAGCTGCATATGGAGGTTGGCCCAAGTATGGTCTATAAATGTGAATAGGAGCTTGACTTCTCCATACAGGCATTGCCGATGGTGCATGCACATCTCCTTCTTTCTTCTTTCCTGGATTGAAACCGGGCTTTTTAGAGTTTGCTATCGCAGACGGGCCATCTGCAATCTTTCCATACTTCAACCCAATTTCTATTCTTTCGCCTATTATGACGATATCAGCGAAATTGGAGGACACATTCCCGACCATGTGTTCATAAAATGGTGGTTGGAGCGTGTTCACAAACATTGCCACCATTTCCTTGTCGTACAGAGGCGACTCAACCTACGCAGCTAGCTCTCTCAATCGTTGAGCATATTCCTTGAAAGTTTCATTATCTTTCTTTGTCATGTTTTGTAGTTGCAACCTGTTGGGTGCGACATGCATATTGTACTTATACTGCTTCACGAAGGTGTCAACTAGGTCCACCCAACAACGTATGCGAGACGGCTCTAAGTGGGTATACCAGTTCAATGCTACCCCAGCCAAACTATCTTGGAAAAAGTGGATGAGCAATTTGTCATCATAGGCATACGCGACCATTTTTCTGCCGTACATGGTCAAATGGCTTTTAGGGCATGTATTACCCTTGTACTTCTCAAACTCTCGTGCCTTAAACTTGTGTGGCATTTTTATGCCGGGAACCAAGCTCAATCTTGCGACGTCGCCGAATCCATAGCTTTCGACTCCTTCTATGGTTCTCAGCCTTTCTTCAAGCATTTCCAGCTTATTTTTAGCTCCAATGAAGCTATCAATCCCCCCAATCACCGTTGTGTGCGACACAGCCCCGGCTGAAGAGTCCTCCTTAGCAATCACGTGTGGCATTACAGTCACCTGCGTTCCTTCAACTGTGGTCGTCTCATTCACAACTACACCTGTCATGGGTGCCGAAACTAAGACAGGACCTTGAGTACCGATGGGCGGTACATTGATGGTTGTGGGAAAAGAGAAAGACGCATGCTCCGTTTTTGAGTAATCTCCCATGGGGGGAGTATATCCCGGGGCAAGCCATACATCGGGAACAGAATCGATGGGCTCAAGACATTAATCATGGGGGGATAAGGGGAGACATTCCCCTCGATTTGCGCTGACGATGACTCTCCCACAGTCTTCAAAGATTTTAGAGACGGAAGGATCTGGCTGATCTGGTCTTTCAGTTGGCTGATATCGGTCTTGACAACTTCGTGCGCTTCCTCCCAGTCTGCCATAATTCTTGAATTAGCCTAGGTCCTGTAAGGATGTCGTGGAAGTTTTGTCGTGGTTTTTCCTCACTTTTATACTACTTTATTATTTTAATTAACTTAAATTAGATGAAAATGAAATATGCTAAACAAAAGAAAAAACGTGATGCATGCTAACGATAGATGGAAAACACGAGGTCACGATAACATTACTGATGGAAATTAATACAAAACGGTACCATACAAAACATCCCAGGTCTTTCATATAAAGAAGTCTAATTCATTACATTGCTTGAAGAGAACAAGACATGAATAACTCATTACTCTCTAGCTCGAGCGATGAAGGCCTTCATTTCGCCTACTAGCCATTTACAATGGTTAATAAAAAGTTTTATCTCTTCAGGCAGGTCACAAAAATGGGTCATCGCTTCGACGTCTGATACCATCTTTGGAATGTCCTTAATCGCTCCATTTGCTAAGGCAGCTAGTTGGGAGAAACTTTCCTTCCAATGATCCACATCCCTTTCTTGTTCTGCAATGCGATCCTCCATCCGTTTTAACATGGCCCGATGCTCTCCTTCAGCTTCTGCCAGCTTCCACCGTTCCTGGTTCAAATCTGCCTCAAACGACGTAGCCATTTCCTTCATCCGATGCCCCACTTCTTCTACTTGAATTTGCGCTTCTCTTAGTCTTTTCAGGGCTTCTCGCTTATCTCTTTTGGCTTCTTCGTAGAGGTGTTTCCACTGTTTTCCTTCTTCCAAAGCCGCATTCTTCTCTTTCATTCTCACAGCTAGTTCTTTGCTTGCGGCGGTAAGATCGTACTTCAATCGGAATGTGTAGTCTCTTTCGACCTCTTGGCTTCTAACCATTTCTTCGTAGGCTCGCGACTTATCCTCTTTATCATTCCTCATATCCACAAAATCGTTGCGCGCCCTTTGTAATTCTTTTTCCAACCTAGCATTCCTCTCTCTTAGTTTTTCCATCTCCGCTTTCAATTGCCTCACCTCTTCACTCTCTATGTCTTGAGGTTGCCCTTCATTAGCCAGATGATCATTGATTGGCTTGAAAGGGAGCTTGACTTCCTTTACCCTTTCTAGAATCCAAGTGTGATAAATGACCTTGCTATCCACCACTCCAACCCTCAAATCCCTTTCAGCCCGCACCACACTTTACCAAGCACCTTTGACCTTCCTCAATATTTTAGTGAAATGCCCGTCCTCATATTAGATGAACAGTGTAGTTAGATAGTCCGGTGAAGGCGCCCCTCTCATGGGATGCCCAAATTACCTTTGTACCAAAACAGGGTTGTAATTGACACAATATCGGGCACCTATGAGGGGTACATTGGGAAAGCTGCCACAATGATGGATGGATGGTTTAAGCCCGAGCCAAGGAAGATGCCATTTTACCTTTTCCCCATTCAAGCCAGCAAAGAAATAGGCCCATTTATTTCCTCCCTTGTCTTTAAGTCCCTGGCGCGACGGACCCTCCGATGGACACCTGACATCAACCGCCCCCTTAAACATGCGTGCAGTTATCCATGCATACAACGTCAGCAAGCAACAAAGGATTTTCTTCCCCTTCCTTTTGTGGCAGAAACTCATGGTCCCATAAACATCAGCAAGGACTACCGTCACAGGATTCTTCGACCTCGTCTTTCTCGCCACGAAGACGTCTATTGCGGTATAGTCCACAAAGTCTTTTATCTTGGGGAATAAAACAATGTCATACACGGTGAGGGCTAACACATCCATGAAAGTATCCCACTCTTCCTTGTCAGCCAAATGATGCAAATATTGTTCCACATATCCTTGCGCCAGTCCACGCATTTGATGCCTCGTTATCAACTTGTCTTCCCATCCTTTGGGTTGTAATTTCATTATGGCAGCAACGGTAGAGGTAGAAGCGTGATGCTCCAAGGGCTGATATGGCGTGGTACCCTCTAGTGGTAAATCCAGGATATGCTCAAACTCTTCTATAGTCGGTGCTAGCTGGAAGTCTTGAAAGGTGAAGCATCTTAGCGGAGAGTCATAATACTATGCTAGGGCTGTGATAACAGTCAACTGTACCTCCTCTTCCATTAGGCCCAAGAGGTTTCCATACTTCTTCTTGAAAGTTTCTCTTTTTATGGTCTTTAGTCGTTTACCTAAGCTTATCAGACCTGTTAGATTCCCCCCATGAATCTTCAGGCGAGGTTTCTTTCTTAAAATAGTAGAATCAGTTTGTTGTGTAGTACCAGATCTTGTATCAACTTCCATCTTGTAGGAGATCAAGTGAATACCTGTGATTTCCCCTAAAACCAACACGTCACCAAATGATGTATGAACATGATGCATGATAACATAAAGAAGTAAAACATGACTAACAACACAAATGCATGTGTAGCATGAAAATGCAATGTCATAATTTTTAGAAAAGAACAAACAAGGTGAGGGTTACAGGAATACACATTTCTCCCTTTGTGCCCTAATAAAGGTTCGGCGCTTCAGATTGAAGGTCCAGTATATGCAACCTCACAAGGATGGCTCCCTGAACCTAAAGGTCGATGGTCACTAGAGCTATGGCCACCTTCATAGTATCTCCACAACAGTCGAGTAATCAACTAGATGCGAAGACACAAGTGAAGAGAACAAACTCTAGCTGGGGTTCTCACGATAGCCAAACAGGAAGTATGTCCCAAATGGCACCGCTACACAACCCCTCTATTTCTAAGCTTCGCTCAGACCCGGGTATAGGGCCCCACTCATGATATGTATAATGTGTGTATGTGAAGGGAGAATGCAATTGTACACCCCAAACCCTCACCTGCAAAACAACCAGAAGATTCCCAGGCAGATATAACATGTTTTCTACCCTAGGGTCCAATACCCAACAAGCAAAGTTATTCACACGCGATTATTCAAATATCAAAGATAAATAAAGAAAAAGGGAAGAAAAACATAAAAAAAAACCACATTGAATTCGCGCATATAAGCTGTTAATACCCAATTTCGTCCAGATAGTTAAAAAAAAAGATATCTAGAGTTAAGAAGGGGTAATAAAATAAAATAAACAGGCAAAGATAAATTTGATATGAAGTTTAAAAAAAAAACATAAAAAACCAAAATGAAAAAAATACTATTTGCAGCCCTAAATTTTTTTTAAAACACTTGATCCAATGGCCCAAAATAATCCCACTTTTTTTTACTTCCTCACCACCCCTTTTCTCTTACCACACCCACTCTCCACATCACCATCCACACACACAATTACACAATATCCATCTTTTCTCTCCCACACCAAACCTCTTCATTTCCATCCCAAAACTCTACTTCATTCTTCTCTCCCACACTACATATCTTTCCACGCATTCCTTATCTCCACTATTATCATTCTTCTACACACACCACACATGAAACACTTCAACACACCCCTTCTCCTCCATATCAACATCTACATCGTTGGAACCCTCTATTTTCACTCGCATCTTGATCAGACTATCATTGTCTTCTCATACAGCCTCTATTTTCACTCGCATCATGATCGGACTATCATTGTCTTCTCATCCAGGTTCTTATCCCTTCACCTTTTCTTTTTGTTTTGAATTATCTTATTAAATTTGGTTTTACTATTCCATATTTGTTTTTACTGTTTTTTATTCTAAATTGTCATTTATAAACAATTTTGTTTTTTTATCTCTAAAAAAATCACAAAAAATATAAAATTACAAAAGTTTTAAAAAAATAAGTTGAATATATTTTTAATGTGTTTTCTGTTTTGGACGTTGTTTTTCTCTATGTAAATATTATTATGATGTTATTTCGGTAAATAATTTTTTTTATTAAACCCTATGTAAATATATTTTAAAGGTTAAGAACATGTGTGATCGCTCGCATCGTCCTTGTGCTGAAAACCTTTTCTCTTTTTTTTTATAAAAAATAACAAAAAATTATTTTAAAGGTTAAGTACATGTGTGATCGCTCACATCGTCCTTGTGCTAAAATCATTTTCTATTTCTTTTATAAAAAAATAACAAAAAAATATTTTAAAGGTTAAGCACATGTGTGATCGCTCGCATCGTCCTTGTGCTAAAATCCTATTCTCTTTTTTTTATAAAAAAATACCAAAAAATATTTTAAAAGTTAAGCACATGTGTGATCGCTTGCATCGTCCTTGTGCTAAAATCCTTTTCTCTTTCTTTTATAAAAAAAAATACTAAAAAATATTTTAAAGGTTAAGCACATGTGTGATCGCTCGCATCGTCCCTTGAGCTAAAAAACCTTTTCCCTTTCTTATATAAAAAGACCAAAAATATAAAACCTTCAAAAACTAAAAACATCCACATTTTTAAGCAAACAAACAATTTCTCAGCTAGAACTACGTGATCCTTGATTCTCCATCAAAAGTGGAGATACGTGGGAGCAAGGCTAGTCCTTGTCAGGTTCACTCCCCCAAAAGTCCAAATTTATCCATAATCAATTTCTCAAACAATTCCTCAAACAAAATTTTCAAGCAGTTTCTAAAAGAACTACGTAACCCTGACTTTTCGTTCTTAATGAGAATAGGTAGGAGCAAGGTCAATCCTTGTCGGGCAGGCGTTGTAGGGTGTTAATACCTTCCCTACGCGTAACCGACTCTCGAACCAAGAATCTCATTTTCGTAGACCATGCCTTATCATTTTATGGTTTTTCCGTAGTTTTCCAGAATAAACTATGGTGGCGACTCCCAATATTTTTTTTAAACGTTTCTTTTTTTGGGTCGTGTCCCGTCACGATTCCGGTTGCGACATTTACATTATTCCTGTTGCCGATGAAGACAGACTGAGTCTTGCTCCCAGACTTCGACGTGATATTCCAGATGAAGTGTAGCATCGTCGTAGATCGCCTTCACACTCTGGTGTGCTGGTATGAATTTTGTTGTGATTGTTTATATAATTGTGTGTCATCGTTATAATTCAGGGTGGGGTGAAGCACTTTGCTAGAAAGTTACAACAAATGATCTCTTGCAGGGAAGTTACCAAGGGGACTATAAGATACACTCATACACAAGAGCTTTTGGATTTAGCTGAATCAACCTTTGAAGAATATTCACCGACTAGGATTGCTGACAGGAATGTTCGTGGCAGACAATCATCTTCATTCGGATAACTTTTATGCTTTTATTGTCTCCCATTATGTAATTATTTTGGACTAACTTTTGATGTTATTTTTTTCACGTAAAACAACATTACACATTTTATATATGCATGATAGTTAATGTTTCTTTACATTACATTTTTTAACTAAAACAACATTAAATCATGATCAGACTCAACGCTGACAAAAATAAATTAGTAATATTATCAAATATTCAAAGATTAAATAAACTAATATAACATTAAAACATACATGTTCGTTGTTGTATTCCCTAAATGCATTAGGTTGTTTGTTCATGCCTTTACAAAGAAAACACATTACCGATGGAATTCATCAAAGACAAGTCTCTATCACTAACAATGACTTGCGGACCGCCCTTAGATGTCATAAATAAACCTCTAAGCCTTTCAAGAGTCCAAGTGAAATTATTTTTTTTTCGCTCACTTGATAAGAATGAAAATGCGACTAACTAGGTCAACCCAGTAGATGTCATACCAACAATCTCTAGCAACGACCACTGATATTTATTTGTTTTATAAGTTGAATCCATTAACAAAACAACATTAAATGAATTTAATCACTTGATTGCATCAGGATGTGTTCGAAAGAGGTCACTGAAAACCTCATAATCCTTCGCACATATACTTCAATGTATGTACTTGTCACGATCCAACATCATCACTAGCTGCTGCAGCTCAATTCTCGACCCTTTCAATGAGCGTTTATATGTATACCTTATTGTGTAAACTTGTTTTATTGTAGTTACATTATGATCATTATTTGGTTTGAGAGTCAACAAAATATTTGCAGGTGTTACTTAGGGTTTAGTCATATCAACAAGTATTGCTTGTTCAGTAGGATTTAACCTACCAGCATAAGGATGCCCCACTAAAGTTTATGCTAAATCGTGGTTGTGGTATTCACATATCACTTGCAATACCCACTTATCACCATTATCGGACGACTTTCCCCTTACACTCACATTTTCGAGTGTCATATGTACTAGGTTGGACATCAAGTTTGTATTTTCTATATTTTCTACCTCTTTCACATCCTAGACACACAAACATCTTCCTCTCAGATTGACTGGTAGCTCTATCGGATCTTATAGTCACCACAACAAATCCTAGATCATATGCAATCCCTCTTACCCATTCAATTAAATTTTCACAAGACGAAAAAATTTCATTTGTTGTGAAATGGTTCGTTAGATCTCCCTCAGCAACCTCATTTATAAAGAACGAAAATTCTGATAACATACTAGAATTTATTTCAATAATGATATTCATCCATTTAAACTATAATCACCTATAACATAAAATTCATCCCTCAATATTTAATATCATTTATAGTAATAAAAAACAAATAACATTATTTAACTAACAAGAAATTTGAAAAACAAACATTTTTTTCATCATAAAAAAACAAAATAAAAATGTAATACAATATATTCAACATTTATAATTAAATTATAAAATCATAAGGTAATACAATATATTAAACAATTATAAATAATCTAATAAACTTAAAAATAAACACCAAAATAATAATACATAAAAGTACCTAAGAAATCATTCAAATTTTTCATATTAATTTTACATACCAATTTTCTTTAAATAAATTAAAAAAACTCATACAATTTATTTTATGACAAAATTTTAACAAAATTAAAAATTAATAGAATAAATTAAACATCTTTAATTAAATTGTAAAATCAAAAAAATAATCTAATAAACTTAAAAATTAAAACACAAAAAACATAATAATACTTAAAACTACATAATAATTTTTATAATTTTTTATATGAATTTTAAAAAAATATATATTTTTAATAAATTTAAAATATTCACACAATTTATTGTATATAAATTATATAAATAAAAATTTTAAATAGATCTAATAAATCTTTACATTCAAAATAAATAAACTTTTAAATTTTAAAAATATAATAAAAGATTTTAGAAAAACAAACTTTTACATATTAAATAATATAATTAAACCTTTTAAAATAATATAACAAATTTTAAAATTATCTTATTAAACATTTGTAAACATTTTAAAAGTAAACATTTTAAACTAATCTAGTAAAACAGAAATCGAAAGAGAAATTATAAAAATAATGTAATGTTATGTAATGAAACATTAAATAATGAAACACTAAATAATATATTAGGAAAAAAAACTTTACACATTACATGCATCATCGGATCTAGATGTTCGAATAAAAATTATAAAAAAAATTATAAAATATATGCATAGTATTTTCAAATGTGATAAGCAAATTTATATGCATCGCATTTCAAATGTGATAAACAAATTTTTGCCATATGAATCGGCTGTCAACATTTGATACAAAGTGCATCGGATATCCAGATCCAAAATTCTCCTATTGGATTTACATATTTGATTTATACATCTTTTTGCATTTTTCTTTTTTCATAATTTTTGTTTATTAAATTTTATAAAATCATACAAATTAGTTTTTAACATTATAAATTATATTAAACATTTATAAATTAATAAAAATTCATACAAAAGTTACAAAAAAAATTATAAACTAATACAATAATTAAAAAGCCAATCTAATGAAAGATTTTAAAATCCATCAAACATGAATATCATATATGGACATTCGAAAATCAAAACATGGAATGCCGACATCCAATGCATCCTGCATTGATTCTTATATATGGGCTGTACGAGTGGCTATAGTCGGTGAGTACAAGAGTGTGACTAACTCTTTTCATTATGGTGTTTATGGTTGGATGATGCTCATGGTTTGTTTATGTATGACTGTGATAGTCATGGTGGTGGTATAGAATGCTCTAGGTGTATTATGTTAATTGTAGTGTTATTATAATAGTTTACTGAGTAGTTAACATATGTGCTACTGAATGTATAGAATAAGGGTCGCGGATTGAGAGTCGAGGATCTAGTAATTGGATATGACTTATTGTTATGTTAGAAGATTATGAATCTTGTTATTACTATTGAGTATGGGATGATTGCTATGGTTAATATATTCATTGCATTTAATATTGTTATTATGATTGTTTTAACGGTAGTTTATCCATATGTTTTTGTGAATGATAGTTTATCCATATGTTTTTGTGAATGATAGTTTATCAATGTTTTTATTTAATACTATTGCAATTGAGTTTTTAAGACAATGAAATTAGAGTTAATTAGAGTTATTTTATTTATTTCGATATTTTCATTGTCTACCCAAATCCTAAGCAGGAAGAAACCAGAGATTTCATGCTAATGCTTCCCAACAACACAGTTCCATTTGAACCGAGCAACCACACCAATGCTACCCCTCCCTACTAAGATCCCACGACCAGTGAACAAGCGACACTAACAACAATATATATACAACATGCATTGAGTAAAACGTACACAACAAAATCCTACCTATACAAGACAATCCTAGCTACTCCCCTTACCTTAGTTTACCAGCAAGCTCCAAGCCTCCTACGATGTCGTATTCTTGTCCATGAAAACTCCTCTCTTTACTCTTACGCCCATGGCTGTGCAGAGGCAAGGATTTTCTTATCTGGATTTCTCTCGGTTTTCGCAGAAAATAAATAGAGTTTGTTCTTCCTTTCTTACGGCTAGTGAGTGTAACTCTCTCCCAAAACAGATTTTATAAATCACACTACTAACCCTAAATATTTCCTAAAGCCCATTCACTTCAAGTCTTCTGAAATAAAAACGGTAACTAATAATATTTATCACTATTATTATTATTATTATTATTATTATTATTATTATTATTATTATTATTCCCATTATACCCACCAGATTTCCTACTTGCACCGAGAGATTAACGGAAAGGAAAAATAATAGTTCTCTTGCTTCTGTTCGTAAATTTTCCCATGCATACAACGTTTTCTCTCTTCGCAAGAAAAAAAAACAACCAGGAAGGTGGAGATTCACTCACTTTTCCCATTGGTTGAAAAGAACCCTTCCTGGACCCCACCTCTCCTATTTTCTTCTCTTTCTCTCCTATTAATACTCTGCAGCAATTATAATTGCTCCCCACCAATTTCTCTTTCCACGTGTGGCCCCACCGTTGCACCCAAACATAAAAGAAAGGAAAGAAACCATTAGGCCAGATTTTTGCACAAGAACCCATTTCGAAAATTAAAATTAAAATAATTATTAATTAATTTTTATACAACTTTTAAACACTTTTATCACCCAATATCATACCATAATTAAATATTTAATATTACGCATCGTAAAAAAAAAATAAAAAATATTTTTATTTTATTTGAGTTTCACACTCAACGTCACCCTTCTACTGCTTAGTGTCCTGGAACTAAATTATTCCAAACTTGTAGTGGACAATGGCGCTCAACAATGTCTTGCTATCGCTCACGCCAAAACATTCACATTTTTCTACATTCAACAGTACAAGACTAGCGTTCAACAATCAGGAGCTAAAATGCTCTCATACCTACACAAAGAACTAGCGCTCAGTGTAAGCCTATCGCTGCTCAACGCTATATCAAATATTAACAGATGCAAAATATGTGATTTGTAAAAATGGAACCTATTCAAATGGTCAATTTGGTATTCCCTTTCTTAGTACTTGGTTCAAAAACAATTTTTAATGTCAGGACACATACCAATTGGATCAACTGATCAAATTCTTATTTCCCTAATTCAACTCAACCAATCAATTCAACAAAAACAATCTTTAAAACAAATGAACATCAATAATTCAAATATTTTCATACAATTCAAACATGCAAATTACAAATCTCAAAACATCAATAACTTATAAACACTACAATTAGTTTCCCTTACTTGAACTTGATCTATATATAAGACTCTATCTATCTCTAAGAACAACACAAACACGATCAAAACATACCATTAGAACCATTGATCATTAGAGACTTTTAAAGAAAACTCAAACATCACATGCAATCCTAGATGGTCCGAATGCACAAGAAGGATAAACAGACTAAGTAAAAGGTAGAAAATTAACTTTACTCTATTATAGAAATTGATCGGATAGAAGTGACACTAGTGCAAAAATACCTTTCTATGACGACCTATTATGACGTAAAAAAATTATCCATCATAATAGGTTGACCGGTGACAGAATCGTAATAAAAGTAAGACATATTATGACGTAGTTCTGTACATCAGTCATAATATGAAACGCGGTAGCAAACTTGTAAATAAGTTTAAGACATATTATGACGTAATTTTGTACATCAATCATAATATAAAACGCGGTGGCAAACTTGTAAATAAGTTCAAAACCTATTATTACATAAATATGAATATATGTTATAATATGTTAAAATTTCTTAATGTATTATGACTGAGTTTTAGAAATCAGTCATAATATCTATACCTCTATAATTTTATCTCTTTCACGTTCCCTCTCACTCTCACATTCTCGGTCCTCTCATCCCTTTCACGTTCCCTCTCACTCTCGATCCTCTCATCCTCTCTAAACTATCGTTCCAAGAACACTCCCTCCACGTCGTGCTTTTCTTGCTCTGAGAACACTCCTCCCCCGCGACGTGCAAGGGGCTGCCATATTCGAGATACAATTAGGTTTTCTCGTCTCCTCCACCAAAGCAGACCGCCGCATCCACAACCGCCTCTCCGACCAACAGTCTCTTGTCCAAGGCCGACGGGTCACACATACTCTACCCTCACTCTGTGGCCTTAGTGGTGTCGTCGCAGCTGGAACCGACTAAGAGGAAACAGGAGCGACCGAGGAAGTACGACACATCAAAGCAGGCTCTTGCCGCTACGTCGTCGTCTCAGTCGTTCTTCGCGGACAAGAAGCCCCACTTACCAACGTTCCCTTCTTCCTCATTGTTAGGCGATTATTTCGGCAAGTGTACCGAATCGCTTCAAGTAATATAAAATGGTAAGTCCAAGTATCGTTTTCCCAAGAGACTCGTAATACTAAAGAATTGTGCGATTAATAACTCATCCAGACTCCAGAACATAACATCAATTTACAAAACAGGTGCAGAAACATAAATTCATACATAATTACAAGGTTGGACTTTGGTATTGAAGGCACTTGGAAATGGAAAAGACAAGAAATGGTATGAAATGACATTGTTAAGATTAGTTTTCACCAATGCACTCTTGTGTATAACCAATTTCATCTCCTCTCTATCAATTTACTAAAGTCAATCCACTAAAACACTCTAGCCCTAATTCCTTAGGTGAAAGAGCCTAGGTTTTCCTTATCAAACCCCAATTCCTTGGCAATCTAACAAGCAAAACCCGCATTAAAGAGCTGGGATCTAAGACAACATGTGAATCATCTTCCATTCCTAGAATCAATGACCCACAAGGACTCCTATTTCAGTTCCGGGTTTCATCTTACGTTCCCATAATCCATAAAACCCCAAAATCAAGTCATGAACGTTCCCATTACATGCAAGCTTTAAGATTGGAAACAAGAATACTAGCAATTGATAGAAAAGGCATATATATAATCAAATCATTCAACAATTACACAAGAATTCAAAGGCTACAACTAATCCCAACAAGATGGGTTTGGTTCTCCATTTCCATGGAGAACCCTAAAGCTTACAAGATGACCATGGAAGAAGATGAAGAACCCAAGAGGAAGAAGGGAGTGTTCCCACGAACCCTAGCAGTCCTCCAAGCTCTCCTCTGAGTGAAATCGCGCCTCCAAATGACCAAAGACCCTTTCCCCTTCGCGTTTTAGGGTTAAATAAGCTGTCTGCCACATCAGTAAAAGTCGCGCCCGGGCGCGAAGCTCTCGCAAAAATTCAAATCTGGCGAAAAGTCGCGCCCGGGCGCCCCTCTGTTTTCGCGCCCGGGCGCGAGCCTCTCGCATCTGGACGAGCGCCCTCTTCTGGCTTGGACGAGCGTCCTCTGCCTGAGACGAGCGTCCTCTCCTGGACGAACGTCCTCTGCCTGGCTGGACGAGCGTCCACTTCTGCCTGGCTGAACGAGCGTCTGCTTCTTGGACGAGCGCCCGCTTCTGGGACGAGCGTCCTCCTTCCTGGACGAACGTCCCCTGTCCTGGGACGAGCGTTCTTGCACTGCTGATGGCATTTCTTCGTGCTAATTTCTTGGTCTAGTTCTATAGTTTGTTGGAGAGTCTTCCAAGCTCATTTTTAGCTACAAAACAAGGGATTATTGATGAAAGTACATCAAAGTAGCCAAAAACACAGTTATATAGAAAACAAGACAAAAGAAGAGGATTAAGCAAGTTATAAGTAAGAAAGGAGTTGATTTTGCCACTAAAATTATGCTTAAAATATGGTAAAATTTAGCATTATCACTCATCTTTCACGTCCAAGAAATCACATTCCTTCACTTTAGGTTTGCTTTCCCTTTCTCAATTTCACTTATTAATACTTAGAGAATTGTGCGAGTTGAAATATCTTAGGGTGTGCTTGATCTAGGAATGAATCAGTTAATAGGACCAATTCCTCTAGAGTTTGGAAATCTAACTCAAGTTGTGAAAATGTAAAAGAAATTCAGTATAAACTTCCTGAATAGAAAAGAAAAATTATTGACTCTCGTACTTATTCAATTTTTTTTTGTATTCTTGTAGAAACTTGTAGTCCAACGGGTTGACTGGTAGGCTACCACCAGAGCTTGGAAACTTGAGATTCCTTCAAGAACTTCAGCTGGATAGGAATAGACTTCAAGGACCTATTCCTGCAGGCGATAACTCAAATTTTGCTTCAAATATGCATGGAATGTGAGTGTAATTTTTCTAATGGTGTTGATGAGCTAATTGACTTTCATTGTTCGGTCTTATCTTGTTTTTTTTATTATTTTGGAAAATCTCTTGATGTTCGTGTATGAAATTTTTTCTTAAAAGTAAAAGTTGATTAGCTTAATTCAAAAAGACAAAAGATGAATCGCCGCAAATGGTATGGGAGACTGCACCCAAGGGTTGTGAACATACGCAAGAAAAAGTGTGGGTAGAGTACTAAATTAAGGCAAAAAGAAGTTAAAATAAATCTGGATTGATGTTATGGATGTTTTGTTTGTTTTGGATAGGGGATTGAGACCAGGTTGTCGATTTACAAAGGTAGTTGTTTCTAGTATTTGGTAACATTAAATGTTTTTGTTATGGTGTGTGATGATAGTTAAAAAGAAGAAGAAGAGTAATAATAGAATGAATTTTGTGAAAGGAAAGTGCAACACCAAAAGCATTTATAATATGAGGAAAGTTAGAAGTGATAAGAAATCCAAAAGTTGTGGAGAAGGCAGAATGTGAGGTAAATATGTTGATGGTTAAAAGGAACTTCTTCACTTCACGGGTCTGAATGAAAATCTTTATTAAATGAGAAAATTGCATGTGAGGGGCCACACCACAATAAATGCTAGTTGATAAGACTATGCATCATTTAAATTTTCAAAACCTTGGATTTGATGGTACACGACTAAGTACTACACCTTAGATTTTGGACAACAAATAGCTTTTGTAATTTCATACATCACCTATTCTAGATGAAATCAAGGCATAAAATTAGTATGTTGTTTAAAGATGTCATCCCATAATCTGAAAAAAAATTTCTTATGATGAATACCACTAGGTTTGTTGTTCTATTGCTCAGTCATTGATTACAATTATAATCAAGCATTGGTTAGGGTTCCTCGTACAAGTTAACAATTTGAAGATTCCATATGTAAGGTATTAATTTTTATCCTTCATGTCTTTCTAATTTATTGTCTTTTAGTTGTATTAGTTTGTAATTGTTCATGTTTTTTCTTCCAACTATGGTTATTAAAATGAAATTATTCTTTCTTTCATGTATGAAGGGTAGTATTATTATGGTTTTATTATTACAAAACCATAAATCTCTTATTTGTTGTCTTTTAGGAATAAGAGTAGTAGGAGGGTCATTGAGAATTAATAGAACACAACAAAATAACCTTAAAGGTTTTCATAAAAGTTATTAAATAACCTTTATAGTGTTGTTGCGTTGTAGCTTTCTACAAAGCCTAACGTTGTTAAATAAACATTAAAGTGTCACCACTTTCTTGGTTTCAGTTCATTGACATAGAACGTTAATATGGACCGAAGTTTGATAAATTCTAAACGAACAATCGAAGAATATGAGAGAGGAGCAGAGCAATTTATTTAATTTGCTACGAGGAATGTAGCAGATAATAATGGAAGATTTTATTGTTCATGTGTGAATTGCTTGAACGAGCGGAGACTACCCATTGTAGTAATACGAGAGCATGTTTTGTGTGATGGGTTCCTAAGGAGCTACACCAAGTGGACATGGCATGGTGAATTAGTATAAGTGCCAATAGCACATGGTTCTCAAACTGAAGCAGAAGAAGTGAATTTCGTTATGGAAGATGGTTTGGAGCAAATGATTCGTGATGTTGGAGATGATGTCTTTGCACGATCACATATGTATGAAACTTTGTGTAGTGATGCAGAAATGCCTTTGTATTCGGGTGCATTAAGTACACTCAATTGTCGGCAATATTAAAACTGTTTAATGTGAAGGCAAGAAATGAGTGGAGTGATAAGAGTTTCACCGAATTGCTTGAGTTAGTGAATGCCATTCTTCCTAAAGGTAACATGATGCCAACATCTAATTATGATGCGAATAAGATATTATGTCCAATGGGTATGGAGTATAAAAAGATTCATGCTTGTCCGAACGATTGTGTGTTGTATAGGAAGGAATATGAAAAGTTACATCAATGTCCACATTGTGGGTTATCAAGATACAAGCAAAAAGATGGTGACTTCGAAGATGATGTGAGGAAGGGTGTTCCAGTAAAAGTGTTGTGGTATCTTCCTATAATTACAAGGTTTAAAAGATTATTTGCTAATGTCAAAGATGCAAAACTCATTAGATGGCATGCAGATGAACGTAGAAGAGATGGTCAAATAAGGCATCCAGCTGATTGTAGTCAATGGCAGACAATAGATTCAATGTTTCCATATTTTGGAAATGATCCAAGAAACCTTAGGCTTGGACTTGCTACAGATGGAATGAACCCGTACGGTAACTTGAGTAGTAGACATAGCTCATGGCCTGTCATGTTAGTGATCTACAACTTACCTCCTTGGTTGTGCATGAAACGTAAATACGTCATGTTATCTTTAATGGTTTCTACACAGACTCCACTTTTAAATTGCATGCCATGTTATTTTGTACAATCAATGACTTTCCAGCATATGGTAATTTGAGTGGGTATAGCAGAAAGGGTCACAAAGCATGCCTTACATGTGAAGAAGGCACATGTCACCATCAACTTAAGCATGAAAAGAAAACAGTTTACATTGGACATTGTAACGCCCCGGCAACCTACAGGGAATATCACATCACTACGAGGCTTTCCAGTGTGCTTTGTCCTCACTCGCACACTTTCTGGGAAAACTTCCCAGAAGGTCACCCATCCCTAAATTACTCCAGGCTAAGCACGCTTAACCATGGAGTTCTTATGAGTCAGGATACCGAAAAACAAATGCATTTGGTGATATGAGTAGCCAAATCAATCCCTTTAAGCTATCCTTCAACTGTATAGTCCCATACCTATACAGTCTCTAGATCAATCTCATTCCGGTGTATGTTCGATTCATCCATGTGTCCCTTCCACTCGAAGCCTGCCAGGAGCCGCTCCTTGTCTGTGCCCCCTACACTTCATGCCTCTTGCACCAGCGTCACTCTCCGCCCTCGTCACAATGCCCGGGTGTCACAGACATCGATGATTTCTTAGTGCAAATCATCCTTTTGGTAAATTAAAAAAAGCATTTAATGGATGTCAAGAAAATGAAATAGCTCCAACACCTTTAAGTAGATTAGAAGTATATGAACGTGTAAAGGACATCAATGTTGTGCTTGGCAAGACAAAAAAGCAAGTCACAACAACAAACATATGGAAGAAAAGATCAATCTTCTTTGATCTCCCATATTGGAGGATGCTTGATGTAAGACATTGTATAGATGTCATGCATGTAGAGAAAAATGTGTGACAATATTATTAGAACAAAGATGGTATGAAGAGTCGCTTGGACTTGGTTGAAATGGGAATAAGAGAACAATTAGCTCCCCAATCTCATGGCAAACGAACATACTTGCCTCTGGCATGTCACACATTATCTAAATAAGAAAAGAGAAGTTTTTGTGAGTTTTTACGTGGTGTGAAAGTTTCGCATGGTTACTCTTCCAATGTGAAACGACTTGTATCTATGAAAGATTTAAAATTACTTGGGTTAAAATCTCATGATTGTCATGTTTTAATGCAACAACTCCTACCAGTGGCGATTCGGGGAATATTGCCTAAGAATATTATATATGCATTAACTAGATTATGCTTCTTTTTTAATGCCATTTGTAGTAAAGTTATTGAGCCTGCATGGTTGGATCATTTGGAGAATGAGGCTAAAGTTATATTGTGTGAGTTGGAGATGTATTTCCCTCCATCATTTTTTGATATTATGGTTCACTTGATTGTACATTTAGTAAGGGAAATTAGACTTTGTGGACCTGTGTTCTTGCGATGGATGTACCCAATGGCATTTGGTGGCTTTAGGTAAATTCAATTTTGTTTGGTTGTGTATGTTGAATATGTGAATTGTATGTGGTTTAAATCGTGTAGTAGGGCTAACCTTGATAGTATTGATATTAGGTCCGCTTGCATCCGTTTTAATTTCTAGTTTGTGTATGTATTGATACCCAATTTGTAGATATTTATTGATACCCATTTTACTCAACAATTGTCATCTTTTTTGTGTCTTAAAGATATTTTTTGTGTCATCTTTAGGTAAAATATATAATTTGGGAAGCACCATCCACCATGAGGCTATTAAAGATGATATGTTGCGAGTGGTGGTTGTAGATATTAAAGATTCTTCTGCTCGTGTTCCTCTGCCTAGTGAGGAGGTTTAAACAATGGGACAAGCTCCAGGAAATTTTATCATTTGGCCAGCCAGATTGGCAAAGCCAATTGTAGTAAGTAGTTTTATTCATATTTGCCTTAATTACTTATGTATTTGTTGTATTTGGATGCATATAATATTAGACTTATTTTGTGGTCAAATGTAAGACGTTTCTAAGAAGACAAACATTGTTATGCCTCCACAACCACAATTGTCTCCTCTCCAACAACTTGGTGCAGCGGTAGTCACAATGGGGAATAAAACTATTGAGATAGATATGCCTCCTGAACTCACATGCAAGACTGCTACCACCACTTTATTTGTATGTAATAGTGAAATTGTCATTGGTAATGATCTCCTCTCTACAACAGTTCTACAACTTTGGAATTTGTAAGTAAATCTTCACAAACCATGAAAATACTATCATATTGCATTCGTGTATTTATTTTAACATTATTTATTCATATTGAAGGTATTTGCATCACCTCTGCATTGAGAGAAGGAATGCTACTATCTATGGATTTCTTGATCCTGTTATAATTCAAAGTGTAGGAAATAAATCAGAGGAGGTGCAAAAGTACTTGATAAAAATGTTTGAAAAAGCTAGTAAAGAGGTCTATTTAGCACCTTACTTGCATAAGTAAGTACATAATTTTTGAAATCTTCATGACTAGTTTAAAAGTTTCTTTTAATTAATATTATTCTAACTTGTAGGGGTCATTGACAATTGCTAATTATTGTTCCTGGTCGTTCTCTTGTAGTTCTCTTATGTTCCTTGCATAAGAAAGTTAACACATTGTCCATAAAAAATATATTAGAGGTGTAAGTTTTCCTTTCTATTTTGATTTCTTCCTATATTATTATTATGATCGATGTAATGGATGTCTACCTTTTGTATAGGTCTTTGAAAGCTCATTCAAGGTTGCGGGGTGTTCCATCTGTTTCTAGGAAGAAGATGCAAATAATCACACCTAATGTAAGAGAAGTTGACCTTTGTTTTGTGTTTTGTGATTGTTATTTTTATGAGGAATTGACTGTGTTGTTGGTTTTGTGAAATTTGGTTTAGCAAAATTGATCAAAGCTACATGGTGCAAAGGCTAGCTAAAGTATAATTTGATATTTTGTGTCCTTGGTTTCAATGAGTCTTGATTATTTGTATTTAATTTACAGTGTCGACGTCAATTGGGCAGCTATGAGTATGAGTATTATGTAATGAAACATATGCATACCATTATTTGTACAAACATTACTGAATCATGGAATAAGGTATTAAAAAACTAACTAAATACTTATCCAACTATTCATTACAATATTGTTTAACTCTATTGTTTTATTTGTAGATCTTTAATGATTCATCTCCCATGGAAGCTGCAGACATTGAAGACATTAAAAGGAACTAGGCTTCTTTTATTTTAAGTGTTAGTAGAAACTTGGCTACAATTCAATAGTATATGTACATGAATGTAATATTTGAGTTTAGTATATAGTTTCATGTATAAATGATGTATTAAATATTATTAGACAATTTAATGTTTGAAATGATTTCTGTTTTGTTAGTTTCATTGAATTTGTTCATTTGAAATTATATTGATTATAAATTGATGGGATGAGATGATAATACAAGAATATGATTATAATTTCATTGGATATCAATTGTAATATAATCCTTTTTTTTATAAAAACATATATTGGTTTCTGAAAAGCACATATTATAACGTATCAACAAATCTACGTCATAATATCTTTCGTGCATATTATGACTGATTTCAGAAACTACGTCCTAATATGTTTAAGTTATTATAACGTAAATTTCTACTACGTCATAAAATGCGCAGACTTACTATTACACCCAGAACTATGTCTCATAGGAACTACATCATAATAGGTCATTTTTGTACGTCATAAAATGTTATTTTTCCATTAGTGTGAAGTGTTTGCCTTAAGGATCATCTTGTAGTCTCTGATCTTCAAACAGATGAACTAACCATTAGAGAGCTATAGAGTAAATAAGTTTAGAGGGATAATGTGATTTAAGATCATGAAAATCATTTATAAAAATTCTATATATAATTTTTACTTTTATATTATTAAAATAATCTAGTTTCATTATTTAAAATGCGCTATCAACATTCAAAATCACAATTTTCTAGGCCCTTACAATTACTTTATGACGTTGTTCTACTAAAAAATCCAAAGACTTGACACTTAATAAAAAAATTATGTCCTTAATGATTTTTAACACATTTTTACTGACAAAACTAAATTCTATCAAGATTATAGAATACCTCTAACTCTAAAAAATATATTAAAACTTCCAATTCATTCATATGAATATAAACACTTATGCAAAATTTAAAATTTTTCATGATTAAAATATCATTTTATGCTAAAATTAAGTCATCCACATAAGCTAACATGTATAGATGTATTTCTCTCATGTAAATAATAAGTAATTTAAATAGAATTAACTAAAACTATGACACTTCAATGTTATTTGTTTTAAGTCGTACAATGACTTTTTCAAATTGTAAACATATTTTAGATTAATGTTTTTGAAACATAGAGAAACTTTCATGTATATCTCCTTAACTAAATCACCATAAAGAAAAACATTATGTATATTATTGGGTAAACTTAAATGTTTCATCATAATTTATTTCATTTCTCTCCTTAAGTCTAAATATAACAAACTTCTTTCAAATATCTCATACTTCCATCGAAGTTATATTTTATTTTGTATACCCATATATTTACAAAAACTTTCTTTAAAATAATTTTCAGATTCTATGTCTTATTATCTTCTAAAGCTTGTATGTTGACTATTGCAACATGTCAGAACCATTTAAAACACACCCAAAAACACTCTGAACGGACGTCAGGTGTCAAGCGAAGAGGATCCGGAAATCAGATAGTGGAATGTAGGTGTCGGCAGATGAGCGGACGCTCGTTTTGACGTGGGAAGCAAAACTTGATTTTTCAGAAATTCACGTCACACTCTCTGCATGCACCCTTCTTCCCAGATTCTGAAAAATCTCATTTTCTCCTCCTTCTCACTACATCTCCTTCATCTTCTCTCTACGAAATCTCACCTTTTCTCTTCTCTGATCTCTGTTCAGACACCGTAGAAGCACTTCCGGTGTTAAGAGCTTCAGTTTGAATCGATCGATTTCGGGTTCTGAACTAGTAAGTTCTTCTTCTCCTTTAACCATTCATTTTCTGGCACATGTAAACCAACATTCTGGTTGCATGAGTTCATCTCGTTCTGAGCCATTTTTGGTCTTCTGTTTGGTTTAGTTTTGGAGAATTGTTGAGCATTGAGGGTAGAAGGACTTGTAGTAGGGCGGACCTTACTTCTGCCTCTAGGAACGTTCGGTCACGCTCAAAGGTAAGGGAAGCTTATCTAATTTAATTTTGTATGCTGTTGTATTGCATGAACGTTCGTTGATTTGATGATTTAAAGTGAAATATGATTGTGCTATGTTCTGATGTATGAAATATATGAAATTTCTATGATATGGATGTATGACCTTATGTAGATAAATGTTGAGAAATTGAATTGAGATAAATGATTTCTAAGTATGAAACTCCCCTATGAAAGTGTACGTTCGTCACTGAACGGTCCTTAACCGTTCGGTTTTTCTAGTAAACTTGGTTGGAATTGGATTCTTTCATTTGGGAAGAATCCTAGTTGAGGACGAGCGCCTTCGTTTCGAAATACTGTGCATGAGCGTTCGGCCAAGCATGGTTGTTTCTTGGTATTCGGTTATAAACTTAAGTATATATATATATATATATATATATATATATATATATATATATATATATATATATATATATGTATTTGTTTATTTTCGTTTGCTCTTAAACACTACTTCAAATGGTATATTATTATATTTATCAAGCCTTCTATTATAAGTTTAGTAGTGCTCGGTCTTACACCAAGCGCTCGTACTGAGTAGTGCTCGGTCTTACACCAATCGCTCATTCTCTTTCTTATAATCTATCTTGATGAAAATAGTGTTCGTCCAAATTTAATAGAGTTCTCTCTCTACCGTGCTTGGTCATTGACTGACATTCAATTTTCTTGATGCTAAACTCAAATAAGCTAAGTATTTATAAGCGTTTGGTTTCTTCATGTGAATTCCTCTAAGTATTATTCTTTGAATGTCCTGAAGTATCTGTATCCATTGGTCCCCGGCCTAGACTTTTAGTACTTGGCATGGTCTTTTCGGTGTTCGGTTTGAACTCTCAAGAGTCAATTCATTTAATTGGCTCACTTTGTAAGTAACGTTCGTTCTAGTAGTTCTTGTGATATATGAATGTACTCGGTTTCTTTCTCAACCCGATAGTAACCCTCTCGGTCTTAATCTGTTCTGGAACTGGAGCCCTCTCGGTCCCGCTCCAAGTGTTCGGTCTCGTTCTTAGTTAGGGTTGAACGTTCGGTATTTGGTGCCCTTAGTGATCTTTGTACGAATGGTTTAATTGATATGATAAATAATGAAAGATGAAGAGAATATGATATGGATGAAATGTTTTGGATTATGGACGAGCATTCCGGGGAGGAATGACTCATGAATGTATATTGGAATTGGTAAAGTATGAATGTGGGCATGCTAAGCTGGCGGTTCATCCTGATGTTTCGTGATTACTCGTCCTCACATAGAGGAGGGTAAGTCATGTGTGGGAACGACAGGAGGTCTTAGTCCTTATGGTTAATTTGGACAGAAAGGAATAACCTCGGGTGGCAACTGTTGAAGGTATCCCAGTTACTACATCACCGGGGTGCACGAACGTCGTAGCTACACAGATTTCATACAGTCCGGACAGTCGGTCTAGTATTAGGCTTTGTATGAACGAATGATGAACTTATCTTGTTTGGTTGATTGTGTGGAATATATGTTTATACTTGAATTAAATTATATAAGCTTACCCTATGTTTTTTGTCCTGTCTGTTTTGTACGTTCGGTTGTCTTTCTGTTGCAATGATCATCCGTGTGGATGTGAGCAGAAGGAGACGAGCTGCTAGAAGAGGCGCTGGAGGAGGATAACTTAATAGAAGTAGAAGTTAAGACTGAACAGTAGAACCGTTCGGTCAATAGTAGTATGATAGTAAGGTGATCGTTCGATCACCTTTTCCCTTTTCTTTTGCAGGACCGTTCGGTATAATTCTTTTGTAAACCGTTCGGTCAGAATTGCACCCCTGTACAGTTTTAAATTTCTTATCCTTCTTTGTAAGGCCGTTCGGCCATAACCGTACGTTCTACTTTAGTGTAAGACTGATCTGTATTATTATTTAATGTGATTAGTCTATTATATAGTTTTACAATGTATTTTTGGGATGTTAGATAACACCCCGAATAAAATCTTTTAAAGTTTTTTTAAAGTTATTTATCTATTATCCTCGTTCTAACAAAATTTTGATATTTAATAAAATAATGTTCACAATTTACAAGAATAAAAAATAAACACCCAAAACATAGATAAAATTTCTAAATACTTTAATTTTCTAATGATATAATAAGTAACACAATTCTTATATATATTGTTATTTAACATCATCATCATAGTCTCATCAACAATTTTAAAATCTAAACTAATATAATTTGCTAACCATAACTCATAAACTATGAGTGTCTCAAATAAGTGTTCAAAACAAACACGTTCTCTTATATAATTAATAATATATGAATCAAATTTTTGTCGTGACCTAAAAGAATTGGACAAATATTTCTTTAAAGGACATTGTCATAAACATATAATTAATAATATGAATGAAATCTTTGTCATTATTTACAAACATAAAAATATTTGACGGTATTTCTTTATCAAACTATTAATCTACATTGGTAAAATCTTAATCATGTCTGTCTTGACCATGGTGTGTCTCAAATTCTTGGACACAACATATAAATAAATAAACAACTCTTTATACTCAAATTTGATTACAGCATGATCCTCAACACAAATTTCATTACAAGGCATTAATTTTCTTTAAAATATCAATTTCTATGGAATTTGTTCAATAGTATTCTATAAAACTTCCTTAAAACATAGTACTTGTACAAACTCATGCATGCACCTTTAGAAAAGTACTTTATAAATTCTCAAAATAAAAATAAAGGGCTTGACTTTCAATGGTACGAAAAAAAAAATCCGCTCAGTGAAACAAAGTCAACCAATTTATTACTATGCAAAAACAACACCCAAAATTGGAGGCAATTTCCCTCACCATTCAGGGGTGAAGACTTTCCTGTACAAAGCCTTAATTTCAATATTTAAAAGCAAAGATAGTGATGAAAAACTTTAATAATTTCAAACATATTATGATTATACACATACATACACACGATTTATTGAAAAACATCATCTTAAAAATGTGAAAGTTGTATGAAATCACATAATTTCAATAATAATAATAATAACGTGCAATTATGTTGTAAAGACTTTTAAAAGAAATTGTTTCAAAATCAACAAACATAACGAATTATGGTTGTTGTTTTTACAATTTTATTTTTATAATAATAATAATAATAATAATAATAATAAGATACTATATATTTTTTAATTAAAAAATATTCATTTTCATTATTTTGTTCCATCTATTTCTTTCAAATAAACAAACTTCCACACATCTCTCTTTCTTTTTTATTTCATCTATTTTTATTCTTTAGTATGTGTATATTTAATAAATTATTTGAGATAAAACGTATGAACAAATTTGGATGAATTTGTAATGTATTTTTTAAAAGATTTAGAGATAAAAACAGATAAGATAAAACGTATGAATAAATTTGGATGAATTTGTAATGTATTTTGAAAAGATTTAAAGATAAAAATAGATATATTTAAATATAAAGTTTGTGAGTAATTAAATCGTTTGAAATTCCTTTGAAATCGTGGTATGAAACACAAATGAACTTTACAATTGATTGTATCAAATAAACATATTTGATAAATGGTTTGATAGGAAGAGAGTGTTAAGGTGAGAAGAAAGTGTTAGAAGTTTAACATAAGAAAGTAGAAAATGGCGTAAAATAAAAATGTGAATTTAGTTTTTGCGTATTTGGTAGGTTAGGGTTCTTGGATAGAAGATAGGTTTGGTTGAAAAAGTTGAAAAGATTGAAGAAAATGGAAGTGACAAGCATGTGAGAATGAAAAAGAAAGAGAAAGAGAGAAAATTGCTTCCTAGGTAGCAACCACAAAGCTTTAATGCAACTGTATGAGTAACTTCACATGCCACATGATTCTATCTCACTTTTCCATCCAAACATGTTGCATAATTTATAACCCACAACTACTCCATTACACCTTTTTCATTTCCTTTTCTCAATACCACAAACTTGTGGCCAATCTTCCTCCAACCTCACACTATCACTTCTAATTATTTATGCAATCATTCCACTCCTAAATTTAATGACCCAAACCCTTTCGCCCTACTCATTTGACTACCCAACAAAAACATAGCAACATACAAAATTCCGAAAATCTTTCTGTCTTTACAAACATGCCACTCACATTTTCAATTCTATTTTCCTTCAACAAATAATATCACCAAAATTTTAAAGCATACCCAACTTTTCTTCACTTCACAACAAATTCTAATCATCTCAATCCACCATAGACCCACTTGAAGCTTGATCTTCTTGAAAGCTTGTCACTGTCCACACGCATTTATTCAAACTAATTTGTTAAATATACGAGTAATGCATTATTTCTTAAATAATGTAATAGTTCAAGGAGAATTTGCTACCACTATTATTTAGAATTCTGTCTTTAGTTTGCTTTTCTAAATCCTATGTATATTTTAAGTTTTTCCATTTATGAAACTACAAAATGTATTTCACTAACCTTTTTCTTTTAAAAAAACAAAATGGAATCACCTTAGTTTCTTAAAAATATGAAGTTAATGTCAATTGTATAGTTGGTATTTCTTTTGAAATATTTCGATATTAAATTAATAAAATGTTAAGTAATTTGTACTTATACATTCTGAATGGAGTAGTTTCAGTGGGTTTTGTACTTTTTTTCATTGCAATAGGTTTCTTTCCTTGAGAAGAGGGATTATGAAAGAAATCTAATTTTCAACATAAGATTTAAATTTGTGAGGTAATTCTAAAAGAATTATTTTTATCTTAATTATTTAGTTTATTTTCATAAAACTTGATGATTGTCATAGGTATAGTCTTAGCTATTCGATTTTCAAGGAGAGAAGGTTGAAGTAAAGAATAACTTTTGTAGAGTTAGTACGAAATTGTGTTGACCCTTTTTAAAGTATTTTGTGAAAAAAAAAATTGTTCACTTAATTTTGGAATGTAAAATGATTATAGTTTAATATGTGAACAAAAATTAATGTGAATTAAATATATTTGTAGTATTTAAATTTGAATTTGAATTTGAAATTTGTTTATGATTTAAATTTTGATATATTTAGATTTTAAAATTTTAAAATAAATAAATATAATCTTGAGGTTAATTTTATTTTAAAATTAAAATTTTAAAATAAATAAATATTTAAAACAAAATTTTAAATTAAAATTTATATTATAACATATTAACTTATATAAATAATATAAATATCAACTTAAGTTCACATAAAAACATTTAATGACTATATATTTTTAAAAAAAATTTAAATTAAACTAAATAAAAAATTGAAACAAAAACAAATTTTAATTTAATATTAATTTTTAAAAACTAAAAATATATTTAATCCAATTAATTTAGACAGTTCTTTACAGACTTAGATAATATTTGAGAGATTAAAAATGACATGTTTCAATATAAAAAAAGAAGAAGAACAGAATAAGAATTTTATTAAAGAAATTAAAACCGAACTTTGAAAATTTTAAAAATATCCAAAACACATTTCTTCTTTAAAAATGTCTAGATCAAAATTACTTTTTTTAATATGCAAGAATTAAAATTAAACTCGATGACATACTAAATGTGAAAGAAAGAATAAATAAGCTTTTAGGAGAAAATAAATAAATAAGTTAAATCCTTTGCATATATGACAAGACTTTGGATCCTTCCCTACTGAAGTAAGCACATGAATTCATGGTAATGTATTTTCATAGGTTTATTTGACCAAATATTGATAGACATTTAAATCATTTTATATTTTACCTCTCATTTGTCCACACTCTACAATCTAGATCTTATTTTATACCTTTTTATGTTTCTTTTTCTTTGATCATATTATCTATTTGATTTATTATATTTCTTTTCCCTCCTACCTACTCGTGTCTACTGTCTGCCGTATAGAACCTGTTAATGTGAAAAGAAAGAAACAATAAAAATATAAAACATTTTCAATTTCTACAACAAATTCAACAAAAGGAAAGCTGATACACCATTTCTTCCTCGTCTTCTTCTTCATCACTTCTTCTCCATCTTCATCATCTCAAATCAAAGTCAAACATAAACAGAGACATAATTCAACTTCCCTCACACAAGCTCCCTCTTCAACCCTTTCTTCTTCTTCACTCTTTCTCAGACAAAGTTCCCTTCTTTTCTCCCTTCTATCAATAACAATTACCCCACTTTCACTTACCCCACAATCCTGCTATCTCAAATCAACCCTCTTTCTTTCTCTTTCTCTCTCTACAACACAAGCAAACAAAACACCATTCATTATGTGCAACCCGCCAACACCATGTATTTAACCATTCTTCTTCACAACTTCTGACACAAACAACTCTCTCCTTCTGTCCTTTCTCTTCTTTTCTCTGCTCTCAAATTACCAGATCCTCTCCCATTTCAAGTTTTCTCTGTTCAACACCCTTTCTCCAAATCCAACAATACTAAAAAGATTCTCTTCACTCCATAATTCGCACCCAAGCTTCTGACTCTTCCTTATTTTCGCTGCTCACCTATTCCTACTTCCCAAGTTCCTATCTTTTCCGCATCCGATAATCGAAAACCTCGAGAATCACCTTCTGCCCCATCTGGGTGCATCTCATTGTTCAATTTTTACACCCCTCTCTCTCTCTCTGGGTTCTTCGTCTTCTTATTCTGGGGATCCGTGAGAGAGGGAAATGTGGGATGTTTTCGTGGCTGGCAAGGATAGTGTCGGCATGCTTGAGACCGGTGAGGCGATATGCGCGTATGAGCAAGGATGACTTCGACGACGCCGCCGCCGCCAGCGACGTGCTCGTGTGGCACCGCGATCTCGAGAAGCACTCCTGCGGCGAGTTCTCCTTCGCCGTCGTGCAGGCTAACGAAGTGATCGAGGATCAAAGCCAGGTGGAGACCGGCGCGGACGCCGTCTTCGTTGGCGTCTATGACGGACACGGCGGAGCCGAAGCCTCGCGCTTCATCAACGATCACCTATTCCTTAATCTCATGAGTCAGTCTTCTTTTCCATCTTTCTCAATTCATCAACAACAGTAGTAACAGTGACCAAAAGAAACTGTTTTAGGGTCTCTAATTTCAATTCACTCCGGTGAAGTTTCCATATTTCATATCGATCAATTTAGATTTTAAACTCTAAGAAATTACGTAGATTCAGTACCCTTCTAAATTTCTTTATGGGTTTTAGACTTCGGAGGTGTAAATTTGCATTTTTTCGAAGTCAAATTTATCAAATTGAAAGTAAAGACCTTGAACTTTGTTGAATAAAAAATATGGAGACTGAAAACACAGTTTTCCGTAAAAATTGAGGAAATAGATTAATTGATGTGAGGTAATTCTAGTTTGATGAGTGATGTTGAGATCAAGAGATTTAATGGTCGATTGGAGAGTTTTGTAGCGTTTAGTAGTTGATTGTCACTCTTGCTGGATGGGTTAGTATAGAGGATATTCTTTTATTTTGGAATTAAAAAAATAAGGTTATGAGTTGGTTTTGGGGTCATGTGTCGTTGATTTGGGGGAGAGTTGATCAATGTTGATATTTTGGACCTTTTTGGTTGCTTCGGATTTTGGGTCTTTTTGGTGCTATTTGGATGGACCTTTAGTTTGGCTTATGTGTTTCTGGCTGGCCAGTTCTGTTGTTGGTTTGTAAATTTTTTGCGGCTACGAGAAACTGAGGAAAACTCAAATAGCTTTCAGAAGAATAGATAGGAATAGGAGGTGGGTTTTTTTTTTTTTTTTTTTTTTTTTGGTTTGAGTGGTGTTCTTTGGATGGAAATCATTATTGAATTTGGTTGTGTATGTATTGTAGATATCCTAGAGAGGATGGAGTAATTTTGTTCTTAAAAGCTTGAACCTTTTTACTTATCATGTAGTTCTTCCTCAATTTTAACTTGGTTTTGTGTAAGTGTTAATTTTCCTCTTTTATATCAGTCAATCATATACTTTTTTTTTGTCTTTTGACTAAATACAGTTTTATATTTATGGTTTGCTTTGTGTTGGGAGTGGTAAGGGAGAAGATGGAAAATTTGTAATGAATATTAGGTTACTCATACAATCAAGGCACACACCGGACCAAGTATGATTTTTTTCACTTTTGTAATTTGGAGTACTAGGAATAGGTAACATGATGTTTCTCTTCAAAAAGTTGGAAACTTTTAAAATGTAGTATGATATGATTAAGGCGGGATGCAAATTATTGATTTACCTGCGAATTCTGGATTGATATGGTTTATGAAATTCCATATTCTCAGTTTTTATACGCTCATCTCTTCCTTTTTTTTTCACATATAAATTGATAGTTTCAGACTCATTTAGTTAAAATATGTAGATACTTTTACTGTCTCACAGTGATGCATATATTTTTATTAACCTGCAAAATTTTTTCCAGTTCTTATTTATTTTGCGAGTGTGCTTGATACTGCATTGGTTCAGGAAGTTGTGTAAGTTTTATGCTGAATCTTATTGCAGGGGTTGCTCAAGAAAATGGTTCTATCACCGAAGATATTATCAGGAATGCTGTTTCTGCTACTGAGGATGGGTTTCTGACTCTTGTTCGAAGGAGTTATGGAATAAAGCCATTGATAGCAGCAATGGGTTCCTGTTGCCTGGTTGGTGTTATCTGGAAAGGAACACTATATATTGCGAATCTCGGAGACTCTCGAGCTGTGATTGGTTCTGTAGGTAGATCAAACAAGATCATCGCTGAACAGTTGACCAAAGAGCACAATGCAAGCAAGGAGGAGGTTAGACGAGAACTCAGGTCTTTGCATCCAGAAGATTCACAGATTGTAGTTATGAAGCAAGGAACATGGCGCATTAAAGGCATCATCCAGGTTTTCTTATCTCGTTCTGAAGAAATTTCTGTTAATGGTTTATGTTGTTGTTGCTTGCTGCCGATGTTGTTCTGTTTTTTCCTCTCTTTTATAGACTGTTGTGGCTTCATTCATGGGAATCAGTTTTCTTATTAAGGTGTATATGGTTCTATATTTGGTTTTACACCCTTTTCTTCGTTTACACAGAATTATGTTTTGCAAGAACTTGTTTATAGTTCTTTTATGACAAGTGTTTTGGTAGAACTTGTGAAAACATTTATGATCTGTGTCTATAATCTGTTTTTAGCTTATTTCAACAAGCCTTCTTGGCCTTTTGCTGCTACATTAAATTCTGATTCAGTTGCTAATCTTGCATTTGCTTATGTAAAGAGATGCCTACTCAGTTGGTTGTGGTTGCTCATTGTAACTTAAGTTTTCTTGTCCACCCGCAATTGAGATCAGGTATCCAGATCTATAGGAGATGCATATTTGAAGCGGCCGGAGTTCTCGTTCGATCCGTCTTTCCCACGGTTCCATCTGCCTGAACCTATCCGCCGCCCTGTGCTAACTGCAGAACCATCCATATGTTCAAGAGTTTTACGACCTAATGATAAGTTCGTTATCTTTGCATCTGATGGACTCTGGGAGCACTTGACAAACCAGGAAGCTGCTGAGATTGTTCATAACAATCCACGAACAGTAAGATGGTTTTTCCTTCAACCATCTCTTCCCTGTTATATGAAAAACCATTAACTTTTTGTCTCTAACATACTCTCTTGAAAACCACCAGGGGATTGCAAGAAGACTTCTTATGGCAGCTTTGAATGAAGCAGCTAGGAAAAGGGAAATGAGATATAAAGACCTCCAGAAGATTGGAAAGGGGATTAGACGTTTCTTCCATGATGATATCACAGTGGTGGTTGTCTTCATTGACCATGAAATGGGTGGCAAGAAGGTTACAGTTCCTGAGTTGTCCGTCAAAGGGTTTATTGACACAGTTGGACCATCAAATTTTAGAAATTTGCGGGGTTTGGAATGATCATAACATTGTCCAAAAAAGGAAGCTAAAAGAAATTCAATACTTCATTAGACATTTTTGCAGCATCTAATTGTTGTTTATCTTCAATATTTATTCTCACTTAACTTCTACGTTTTAAACTATACTTTGTCTATTGGAAACATGTTTGCTGGTGATAAATTAGGGAAACCATGCTTCTCTCATGCTTTTTTTTTTTCTTCTCTGGATTGCTGGTGGTACACTTTGCAGTGTGATTGTTTTTATACTCTCATACCTTGTTTGATCGAATGATGTTTATAGTCTAAAGTGTAGTTTTAAGTGCGTATTCAATTTTTCTATAATTAATCTTATGTTTACATTGAAAGTTAATGCATCAAATGTTTTTTTTTTTCAAAATTTGGATGTGATTTTTTAGTAGTGCTAATAACTCGCTTTTTGCACTCTTTGGATTGATTTGAATCATGCAGTTCCAGTTCCAAACTGTAGTTTTATTGTTTGAGTTAGAGTAAGTTACATTTGCTTTTACATTTACTTTTTTGACAAATTAGATTTAAGTAATTTCCTTTCCTAGCATTAATAAGTAAAAATGAATCTAAATCTATTGTTTGATTAAGACTTTAAGTTAAAGTTTGGGAAGCTGTGGTCACATTGAAATTACAGATGGTAATTTTGGCAGAGTTCTAAACTTCAAATTAATCAGAAAATATGTTCAAAAGAAACTATCACATCCAAAGAATTACCATACTTTTATTTTTTATATCATTTACAAAATTGGAGTCTTTAAATTGGAATTTTTTAAAATGTGAGTCTTAAATTTAGAACTTTTCTTAAACCTTTTCGATAGATATATTCCAATAAATTCATGCAAAATAAAGTGTTAATCAATTAAAATAAGTCATGTATCGGATACTTAATATTAAACATTTACTTATATTTTAAATAACATTGTCTATTAAAGTAAATTAGTTGTTAAACTTTAATACTTACAAATAATTTTAAATAGAATACACAAGTGATCAATTTAACTTAGACTCATTTGGTAATATATATTATTTAGTAATGAATATTTACTTATATTTTGAATAATATATTTTCCATTAAAATAAAATGGTAAGACGATGTGATAACTAGTTTTTGATTTATACGAAACTTCATAAAATTGACCCCTTTCGTAAGATATTTCAATTTAATGGCAGGTTGTTTAATTTCACATTCTACACTGTTCCTATCTGATTAGAGTTGAACAACACATGTGTAACTGATAAAATTATTAAGTGGTATAACAAAAGTTCAACACTTGGTATTTTTTCCAATTAAATATATACATTAATACCCACAAGACTCAGTTGCAATGGATTTATAGATTATTAGACTAAACGTCTCATTTTTTTTGTTAATGTAAGTAAGTAATTATTCATTTTTGAGGTTGTTTGTTCTGCTTTTCCTATTTCTAGCAAGTTACTTTTGCTATATACCGTATCACGCTTCTTTTTCACGAATTTATCTTTCCTAATACCAAATTTGCTTTTAGACTTTGTTGTCTCTTACAACCAAATTCAGATCACAATCTCTTATCTTGTTTGGTTGGTGATCTTCTTTCTCTAATTCTTATACGTGGCAAGTTGCTATTATTCTGTATAGCTTTATTGTGTGACTGAGATGGTGGAAAATCATGTTGCTCACATGATCCATTTTTAAATTTCTTCAACTGCAGAAAGAAATTAACACTAACATAATGGTAAATAAACTGCAATAGCTTTTATTCTGATATCACATGCAAAGTTGGAAAAATATCAATTACTATGATGAAAGATTGGCCCGTGAACAACAGTGACTCCCTCGTTCACAGAACAATAAATCAATAACATACTACTATTCTAATCAAAATACTTAGGACCATTTGATTCAACCAAATCAAATCAATGACAGTACACAGCTCCTCTACAACAAAATGGCAATGAAAAGAAGAAAAAAACAAAAAGAATCTTATATATATATATTATCATGCTTTGCTTTGATGCTCTTATCACAAAATATCGAAAAAGGAAAACACAAAAACATGGTCAAAAAATGGTAAAGAATAGAAAATGAAACTTCCTCAACCAGTTTATGGTAATTCAGGTGTATGGATTATATATTAAAATTTCCTGGACTCTATGCATCCTTAGAAGCATTTCCTGTGGACGATTGAGGGGCCTGATTCATCATATTCTGCCTTTGCAATCCACATCTGTTCTCAAGAAAGAAAGAGATATCATGAATACATGGAATTGTTATCAGAAAAAAGGTTAAGATCAGTACTAAGATTGTGTTTACAACTTCTTTTGGTTCTTTTCTTAAAATGGAGAAGTTGAACCAAACACAATTATAAAAAGAATACAGAGAATGAAAGTATTTTTTTTTTTTCATGAAAAAACCAAAAGGAGCTTTCACAAAAGTTAATTTGAAAAGCTTCTTCTTTCAAGGAAGATAAAAAAAAGTTGTTCCATTAGCATACACAGTACATTGGTTTCACATCCATTTTAGTTTAAACCAGTTTCCTTTCCCTTTAACTGAGTTATGTTGGTTATTCCTTCCTGTTTTTCTTTTCCCTTAATTACATTGGCCTCTGCATATTTTCCGAATAGAATTTTCTGAATCATAATGCCCCACAAATTTCATTCACATGTAATTGAAGCAAAGTGCTGTACCTGTTGGAAGGTGCTGAGGGAGGCCAAAATGGAGCCTCCAATCCAGACACTGTACTTCCTCTCTGGTGGTGCCACCACCTTAATCTTCATGCTGCTTGGGGCCAATGCTGTGATCTCCTTGCTCATCCTATCAGCAATGCCAGGGAACATTGTTGAACCACCACTCAACACAATGTTACCATAGAGGTCCTTCCTGATGTCAACATCACACTTCATGATGGAGTTGTATGTGGTTTCATGAATTCCAGAAGATTCCATCCCTATCATGGATGGCTGGAAGAGAACTTCAGGGCAACGGAACCTTTCAGCACCGATCGTGATCACCTGTCCATCAGGTAGCTCATAGCTCTTCTCAACAGCTGAGCTTGTTTTTGATGTTTCTAGCTCTTGCTCATAGTCAAGAGCAATGTAGGCTAACTTCTCCTTAACATCTCTCACAATTTCTCTCTCAGCAGTAGTGGTGAAAGAGTAGCCACGCTCGGTTAAGATTTTCATGAGGGCATCAGTCAGATCACGCCCTGCAAGATCCAAACGCAGGATTGCATGTGGCAGGGAATACCCTTCATAGATTGGAACTGTGTGGCTGACACCATCACCAGAGTCCAGAACAATACCTGTGTGAAAAAGCATAAAAAGTTAAAAACCATTTTTTTCAAACTATTTCAATGTCAACAGAGTCCTTCAGATCTCATATTCTCAACTAACATTCATGTCAACCTGCACTAGTAATGAAATGCATAAAATGTATGACATTATTGATTCCCACAAACTGTTCAAAAATGACATAATAAGACTCAGTTGATTAGTGCACACAGTTCATATATTATGAACATTTAAACTATACTCATTTGAAATAATTACGTAATTCTAATAAAGTACAAGTGGCTTGACGACCACAAACATTCAAATACCATGCATCATGTCCCCAATTACCAGAAACCAAGAAAAGGAGGATCAGATACAGAAGAATCTTTACCAGTTGTACGACCACTAGCATAAAGGGAAAGCACTGCCTGGATGGCAACATACATAGCTGGAGTGTTGAAGGTCTCAAACATAATCTGCGTCATTTTCTCTCGGTTGGCCTTGGGATTGAGTGGTGCTTCTGTGAGGAGAACAGGGTGCTCTTCTGGGGCCACACGTAGCTCATTGTAGAAAGTGTGATGCCAGATCTTTTCCATATCGTCCCAGTTGTTAACTATGCCATGCTCAATTGGGTATTTCAGAGTCAAAATACCTCTCTTGGATTGAGCCTCATCACCAACATAAGCATCCTTTTGTCCCATTCCAACCATCACACCAGTGTGACGCGGACGACCCACAATGCTAGGGAACACAGCCCTTGGAGCATCATCTCCAGCAAACCCAGCCTGCAAAATTTAACATAAATCAACACAAAAAGAGAAGATAATTAACAACCAAAACCCATTAATCAGATTTTCAGAAAAGGTCTGAAATGGCCATTTCAGTGTTTCCATTATCATTATAGCCACATTTCAATTGCACTATCTGCAATTTTTCATATGATGCCGTAACAATTGCACAAACTTTTGGTCTGCAGTTTCTGACAGCATTAACATGACGAAAGTGCAACGGTGACCGCAATTCAAACCTTGTGTATAAGAAAGATCAAAGAGGAACACACAATAATTGATCCATTTATATATACCTTGACCATTCCAGTTCCATTATCACAAACAAGAGGTTGGATATCCTCACCATCTGCCATCTTTTATTGATTACTGCAAAACGCACCAAACATTACAAAAACTCTCATAAAACAATGAAACAAACAAAAACGATTCATGTGTCTCCCTAAGCTACAATCAAGATCTGGGGTTATTATACGTGTCACATGATGATAAAGATCAGTAAAAACATAACAATTCATGATCATCACACCCAAAAAATGCTGCATTTTGAACATGATCAGAGTCTCACATAAAAAGTATTAAGGTAATTAGTGTACAAGGAGTGCAAATTGTTACGAGATTAACTGTCACCTTCGAAGAATTGATGATGGAATGTTTGAAATAAGGATAAAAGAAAGTGGAGAATGTGTTGTTATGAGTACCTTAGAATTTCCGAAATGAAGGAAGCTACGTGTACGTGACTTCTGTGTTGCACTTTCTATTTTTAAGGAACGTGCTTTTGTGTGGCTGAGGTATCCGCAGTAGTGTGGTTTAAAAAAGGAAAGTTATGGCAAATGAAATGCGACTCAAATGAACCGCAAATGTCATTTAGGAAGATCCTGACCGTCCGTTTCCTTTCCGATCATCTCACCCTCGCGCGTCACGTTTATTGTTGGAAATAGCTGGCACCTTCTCACATCAAATACATGAAATCATTATTGACTTTAATTTTTCCGAACCAGCTCCTAATCTAAATCATTCACCATTTATTTGGGTCAGGAAAAAATAACATTAAATATAAACTAGAAAAAAGAAAAGTTTTGAATTAGTTTTTATTCTTTAGAGCTAAATTTTACCTTAAGAAAAAATATATTTTTTTTAATTTTATAGTTTAATTCTCTACATTTACACCATAAAAAATGTACAAAAAATTACGACATTATTCTAATAAAAGGGCATTTTATGTCTGAAAATAGTAAAGTGGTTCCTCTTAAATTATTTTCTCCCAAGAAGTGGGAGCTATTCCCTTTCTTTCTTTCACTTTTCCCTACCATTCATTTCTATGAGATTTCTTTTACTGTTCATTTTAAAAGCAATCTTCATTTTCTTTTCATTTATTGCATTTAAAAGAATGGCTGAATTATGCAATGACTAAGTTTTACTACACTAACATAAATTAAATTTACTGTGCACAATAATTTCTTAGTTTTTAGAATAAATATTAATTAAATTGACAATTTAATTAAGAATTTATACCAAGAAATAAGTAAAAAAAAGGTTTTTAAAAGATTCGATATAAAGAATGAATATAGTTCCAGAAAATATTTTAGAAGCAGATGAATGATTGAAAAGAATGAAAAGAATATAGATAAATTCCCTTTCCTTAAGAACTTTATTTAGACATTAATGGTTTTCTTTAAAGGTGACAGGTCTGCAAAAGATCACAAGCTCTGCTGGATACTGAACTAATAATTGATTACAAAGAATGTGGTAGGGATGTTGGAATCACAATCATCTTTTATATATATATATATATATATATATATGTTATTGGGTTATTAAATTTATATTTTTAAAAATTAAGAAAATCTTATATATTTAATTAAGATTATTAGGATTTTCTTTGGAGGACATCTGATACTATGCCATTGAGATTTCAAAATACTAAAAAGAATTGTATAGTATCTAAGCAGATACAAATTTTAATAAATTATTTTATTTATTGAAATTTTATGAATCACTTTATTTTTATGGATTTGTTGCAATATTTTATTTGTATGTATAAATGTCATTTTCATAAAACATTATCATTTAAATATATGAGATCTTTTTATAGTTAAACTTTTCTTAATCTTAATTGTGCTAAAAATAGAATTTCTTTTTAGGTTTAGACATTTTCATATTCAACTATTTTATTTTTATTGTTCTAAATTATTACTTTTTTATAATTAATGTTGGTTTAAACTTCGGATGTTCGTATTTGTATGGAAATATCAAGTGGGTCCTCATATTTTCAACTGTCTCAATTGGGTCATAATATTTGTAAAATTGAATCAATTTTGCCTTAACCGTTAAGTTGTCACAAACGACGTTAATTGGTGCTGACGTGTTGTATAATTAATACGCTGATGTCAAAATATTTTATTGTGTAGATTTTTTTTTAATTTAAGAGATTATGACATGGCAATCCTTGGTCGTTCTCTTCTTCTCCTTGGTTTTGATTTCTATCTCGCGTAAGGAAAGTGGTCGCGATGGCGCGAGCAAGCGACATTTGTGGCGGCTCGCGGCAGGGTGTTTGTTCTTCTTCTTTCCCCTCTTTTTTTGCGTTGTTTCGCGTTGCAAGGAGGAACTTCTTCCCTCTTCTCTTTCTGGTTTTGTTCAAAAGTTGCAGAGAGGAGGTAGTTGGGAAATAAGAAAGAGATTATTTTATGGTATCGTGTAACTGAGAGAGGTAAATTGGATTCCTTAAAATATTCTGGAAGGAAAAAAAATTAGGAGAAATAATTTATGGGTTAGGTTTTTTTTCTTTTAATTACTTATAAAAAGTTAATTGTGAAAATGGATGATTCAGAACCCAGAAGCAGTGCCATTGAGAGGCACTATAGACACGAGAAGCTCGGTTCAAGCCATTTTCCCCCTTTTTTGCTCGAACCCTAAGAGAGTGAAAAAGCTCTCTTATGTCTGGGTCATGATTCTTATGTGTTCTATGGTTGTTGATGAAGGCGCGATCTGCGGTTTTAATGGAGGTTGCGAGGCAGGTAGAGAAAAAGCTCGCGGTGGCACAAAGGTTAGGCAAAGGTGAAGGAACATCGCGAGGCAAATGTGAATCTGGGTTTTCTGGTTCTTGTTGTTTCTAGAGCTGTCAAAACGGATAACCCGGTCCGACCTGACCTGACCCACCACGGGTTGGTCACTTAGTGAGACAACCCAACTCGGCCTATTTATTAGTGAGCCGAAAAAATTTGAACCCGACCCGACCCACCACGGGTTGGTGGGTTAAACGGGTTAGCTCATTGGCTCACTTAATTAACTTTGTTTTCACCCTCTTCTTCTCAGATTCTTATAACATGTTACTTTGATCGATCAAATTGAAACAGTAATAATTGGACCAATTGATATAAAAGAAAATGAAACAAAAGAAATATATTGTTATATATATTCTAAGCTATCAAGCATAAAATTTTGCTAATTCAGTTTAATGAGACATACACAACCATTTGACCAAGAAACTACATATAGCCGTTAACAAAAATATATAGCACAAGATAAAATTGTCATACTTGTAGATAGGTCTAAAAACAAGATAAAACAAATGATATATTCCTGAATTATTCATCTATTAAATTGTAGTTCTGAATGGATAAATCCACAGTATTATGCTCTCTTGAAGCATCTTCTTCTTTATCTCCATCTATAATATTATCCAAACTATAATCTTAGGGTTTTATTTCCAGAAGGGAACTTTTGGAAAGACATCAGCGCAAAAGGCTCTATTGCTAAGTAAATGTTGTGCATTTTGAATAATTAATTTGATTTCAATAAAAAAAATAGGATTTGAATAATTAATTTAATTTAATTAAAAAAAATAGATGGGACCCGTGAGCCAACCCGACCCACCAAGGGTTCAATCCGTGTGAGCCGGGTCAAAATTGGCTCGCATAAAAAATTTTGCATTTTTTTCCAACCCAACCCGGCTCAAACCCGTGGTGAGCCGGGTTGGCTCACGGGTTTCAACCCATTTTGACGGCACTAGTTGTTTCTTTGATTTGCAAGTGGTGATGGTTTCGCGTTTTGCAGAGCCAAGGGCTGCTCACGGTGGTGCTTAATGGCGGAGGCATGGTGCCCTAATAAGGAGAAACGCGATTAGGTTTCTGTGCTTCTTTAGTTGTCTTTGCAAGTTGAGGTTGCTGGTGAGGATGATGGAGGTGCGAAGCTTTGTGGTTCTGGTCATGGAAGCGCGAGTTGGGATTTCTTGGTGGCGCGATTTGGCTTTGCGGCGCATAGCGTCTTCGCAACGACTTTCCGGGGCTAGGGTTTTGCAAAGGAGATGACAACAAGGATGATGAGGCAGTGGCGATTTGGGGTTCAAAGGGTTTTCCAAATTGGCTCTCTGTGGTTTTTTTGAGTGCAGGCCATTTTATCCCCTTTTTTTTTCTGTTTGCATAATTTTTCTATATTTTTTAATTTATTAAATTCCATGTTATCATTGGTAGCATATTTTTTTTAATAAAATATCCACCTCAACACATTTTAACGTCGTTTGTGAAAATTTAACTGACATGGCTTAATTGGTTTAATTTTTCAAATATTTGGACCCAATTGAGATATTTTGCAAAAAGAGAATTGTCCCTCCCCCAAGTGCTCCCTACACCTTCCCATTATTATTTTTATTCCAAAAGTAACCTTATTAATTTAACTTTTACTATTTAATTTAATTTACCTTTTTAAAACTCTAAATTTCCCTGCACCCTTACACTTCCATGCTCCTACACTTGCACATTCTGCAGAAGGGAGGCACAATTGGGAAGTCCATGGTGTAAACACCCCATTAACATATGCAGCATTAGCTTCAACGACTGTCATGGTGTGGTTTGCTATGCTGAAAAAGAGCTCATCATTCACTGCAGCGTTGATCATAGAAGATATGTCTTTCTTGGCTTCACTTTTAGGTTGAATGTATCTATCCACCATGCATAAACATAATTTCACTCTCATTGTGGAACCCATCACTCCACTGTTTCACTCACCAAACACACTAACTCTCACTTTTACGTAGAAGCATTCAATAATACCACCCTTCTCCTTCTCTCACTTACTTCATCTCACACACCACACAATAACTCTTCTATTTATTTTTTTCTTTTCTTTTCTTCAACCCAAAACACTCAATCCTCACATTCTCTCTCTAATTTCACGACACATATCCTCACACTTCTCCCTCTTGCTTTTCTTTCCTCACTTCTACATACATGCATGTTAATCACACCATCAAACATTCTCTTCCCTACTCTAACCATACTCTCCTCTTTTCTCATAAAACCTACACACACTCTTCATTACTCCATACTCTCTTCCCTTTCATCACTCACCCCTAGAGTCATCTAGGTTTCCTACTTCTTCCCATACTTTCCGCTAGCTCCACACTAACAACCATCACTCTTTTCCATGTACCCCATTATCTTCTTTTCTCACCACAGAAACAAAGCCCCAACACCCATCAACACTCTTCTCCTCCAATCTTTCATATCATCTCATCTTTATTTTTTTTCTTTTAACTACTTCACTCTACTCACTTAAAACATTCCAACCACCACAACCCCAACTCTTTTTTAACCTTCCAATTCCCACACTCAACCTTGCTCAACACTCCTATCTTCTCTGCATTCCCTGTCGTGGGACCTACACCCAAAATATATATTCAAATAAAGAGCCTCTGCATGCAAGACCTCCCTTGGCTTATTACTAAATTCCAAGAATACACCACACTCAACTCACTCCTATATCATCTTCCAACTAACCGTCATTCACTTCATTGTTCGCCCAACTCTCAACTCTCAACCCGAAAACCCTTCATTCTTTTTTCCTCCTACCACTCAAACCCGAGAACAACCCATCCTTCCTCTACTTCTTCTCTTCTTTCTTCTGGTCTACGTACAAAACTCTATCTTTTGTTGCCAAATCAACTCTTGCATGCTCACTTAAATGACCTCACCCAATACCCAAACGTTGTTAATTGAGTCACCCATAACTACCACTGTAATACTTCTCTCTTGTGCAATCACTATATGTGGTTGGACGGATGTCAACATTCGTGGACCCTCAATTCTTAAACGGATGTCAACATCCATGGACGGATATCGACATCCGTTTGTCCTTCAACGGATATCGATATCCATCCATTGTCATCTGTTTAAAAATCTAAAGCATATTCACATTCGTTTAAATATTATCGTTTAAATATTACTGAAGGATAAAAGAGAAATGGAGAGGTGCAATAAGCAGTATGTGGTGGTGGAGAGAGTAACTCTCTTTTGCAAATATATGGACCCAATTGAGACAGTTGAAAATATAAGAACTTACTTGAGATTCTCATACAAATACGAGGACCATCCATCCAAGGGTTTAAACCAATTAATGTTTTAGCTACATTAACGTCTTTATATATAAATAATTATATTATTAATTTTTTAAGAGAGGTTTCTACTTTACTCAATAGTGTCATATCATTTAACAATTCAAATTAAATACAGTTTAAATATTTATTTTTTATTCAATCTTTTGAGATATTTTTAAGAAAGACTTAATACATATTTTGGTTACTTGAATATGTCATTTGTTTAAAGTGGTCATACTTTTTAAAAAAAGTTTAAAATTTATTGATTGAGCTGTGCGTTAAAGTCAATTGAAATGCAAATTTTAAAAATAAAAGTTTATAACGTGAAAAATAAATTTAAGGTTATGGAAAATTACAATTAGGTTAGAAACAATTAACCATCAAAGCTTTATTTCAAAAACAAAACAAAAAAAACCCACAAGATGAAAGATTCTAGAACCCTAAAAAATGCAAGATCATAATACAATTTCAGATAATCCCAAAACGTGAAATCAAAAATCAAAACCCCAATTCGAAAACCCTAACCCCCAAATAGCATTAACAATCTGGAGAGGAGAAACAAGAGACAAGAAATTTTCAAATAAGAACCCTCAATTCCAAACGAAAACCCTAAAATCCCTAAATTATAATATCACGAAGAACCCTAACCATTGCGCCACTAACCTGCAGAGAAAAACAAAACACAAACACAATCCAAATGAAGGAAACCCATCGTCGCGAGATCAGAATTTCAAAAATAAAACCCCAATTCGGAACCCTAATACTGAACAGAACTAGAACAAGAAGAATGAAAGAAGAAAAGTTCCCAATGATGCCAACCCATAAACAGAGAAGAGAAAGGAGGAAGGTGTCTCCTTGCCCGACGAAGAACCCACGCTGTTGAGTTTGTTCAAGAAAATGTAAGTTAAGATTTTCTAAAACTTTGATTGAGGTAAAGCGTAATTGACCTCAACATGCCACGCAATCAAGAAGTGGACAACTCATTTAGTTTTGGTCAAAAGAATAGTTACCCTGTTAAATTTTTAACACGTAAAAATAACTAATCTTTTTTTACACAAATGAAGATATTTTTAATTTTTTTAAAACAAACGACCACTTTAAACAAACGACCCTGGGACCAAATTAAACATTAAGTCTTTTTTTAAACAAAACAAGGGTGATAGAAAAAAATTTCAGAACCCACGATACCTCAGTTGGAAGAAAGATTAATTATGTTTTTAGAATACAATATAATTTTGAAATTAGTAATTCAAAAATTTAATTTTATTTAGTAATTATACTTCATAAATGAACGAGTAAAGTCATGGTGATTTAACTACCTTAATTATTCATGTGTTTCCACAATTTTGAAGGGTTGATGAGTTTTGGGGAGAGGAAGTGGGAGAATTATGCAGAAGGCAACTCACCACTGAGTTAATAGTTGTGAGATTGAAACACAAAGGTTGTTCCCACCCACTCACTACCATCCTTGTCTGTTCCATTCCATCTTCGTTCTTCATGACAGCATTGCATTACTCTCTAGGGTTAGCTGTCACATTTTTATCTGCACATATATTCCACTCCAACTTCTGACAAAATCAATTTATTAGTTTCAATTTTAATCTCTTATCTATTCAACTTTATTCATTTATGAAGTTTATGTTACAATCGAGTTAATTTTAAAAAGTGTAAATAAAAAATTGTTAAAATATTACTCTTTTAAGATCTAGTGTTGAAACACAAATTACAAAAACACTCTTGGGCATGATTCACCCTCTTAGGAAGAATCAATGAGTTTTTACCTTTCCCTTTTTTTGTTCACAGTTTCAAGATTCTGAGAAAAATGAACAAGACCAACTTCACCAGACTCTTTCATTCCACTCATCACTTGCAACGCAAAGCTCACACCTTTCGGGAATCCGTCAGTCCCATGAACTGCACCTTGTCTAGTTCAACATAAGTTCTTCACAATTTTTTTTCTTACGCCCTTTTGCTCGCAGAGATGCAACGATCACTCGAGAAGATTCGGAAGACTTCGTGCCAAACAAACACTTCTCCGCGATGTCAATGCTTACGCGCAATTCATGTTTCAGGTTAGTGTTGCTCAATACATTTTGGTGGGTTTTCAAAGTTCTCATCGAAACACTATTCACGGAAAAAATGATTTTTATTGGGTATATGTTAAGGTTCAAACAAAAGTAGCTACTATATTTTTCACAATTAACTACGTTTAAAGAGAGACTTCACCATGTAGAAATTATTTCCTGTTGACTTCTCCAAAATCTAATTTTAATGTATAGAGTAATTTTAGCATGAGGAGAAGATGGTTTCTTTTTTCCTTCTTTTTCCTTGAAGGGCTTGCGGGAAAGTTTCCTCCAAACATACCCGTTGTTCAAATTGATTATTTCCATCTCTTGTTGATTTTTTTCCCACTCAAACAAAGTTCTTCTCCATTTCAAATTCCAACACTAGCTATCATATTGCCATTCCCTTATTCCATTTATCGAGGTATCTTTATTTACAGAAACCACAAAATCTTGGAAAAAATCATACCAGAGTTTAACTTGATCACAGCACCTTGGCTTCCTAATGTTTTTTCTCAGATTTATTTTAAAGACGGAACATAGGGAAAGTTCGTTAGATGTCTTAGGTGTTGTTATGTGATTAAAATTTGAGTGTCATATTGGTAACCTGTCCTAGTGAGGTCCTCATTTAAAGTCAGAATTGGTTTCTGAGGTGAAACTAAAACAGTAAAAACACCTAAAGAGATGCATCTAAGTTCTGTCCTTTGTTTTATGTTATAACTTTGCGATGACAACATTTCCACTGTGAACAGAATTTGCATTTGTCCAATCTGGACTATAACCTTTGATTGCCTATTACTGGCTAATGTTCTTACTTTTCAGTTATATGATTTGTTAACTGTTTGTTCACTATGTTTTGTAGTGAATCCATATAATTTTCTAGTGTTGGTAATTTTGGATAAAGTTTGTATTGCTCTAAGCCCCCTAGTGTGGTGATGTTGAGAAGTCCACAGTATCATTATTTTTGTAGTTCTTTTTAATATGAACTCTTTTGGTCCTAGTTTTAGATGGTTCCCTTATATGCGCTCTATCCTGATTTAGTTATTTGTAAGATGTTGCATCTAATGCTTGTGCTTTCTTTTTTTTCCATGTCTTAGAGTGGGAAAGAAGATGTTGATGAGGATGATCCTTCTCCCAGTCAAGGCCCGTCTTGGTTCAGAAAACACTCTGGAAGGCACTGGAATGGCAAACAAAGATCAAAACATCGGTTCAGAAGTAAGGATGCTTGACATAGTTATGTTATAATAGTATGACTACCTTGCAATACTGGCTCTCTTGATTAGAGTTTGTTAAACGATTTCTTCTCGAAATCTTCTTACTGCGTCTTGTCTGGAAAACTTTCTCTGTTATTTTTTGTTGAAAGAAGATTCTGGATATTGTAGGGTTTGTTATGGATTTATATTTGAAGGCTCTAATGGTTAGAATTTGTTAGATGGTTTCATCTGGGGATTTTTCTAATTGCATCTTGTGTAGAAAATTTTCATGCCCTGTTGGGAAGGATTGGTGGGTTTAACTAGTACAGATCATGTAGCGGTTTTGGTTTAACTTGCATCACAAGTTTTCTTAAACAAGCTGCAGTGTCTTTTTTTATTTGTAGTGCAAAGAAGATTCTGGATATTAATGGGCTTGTTCTGGATTCATGTTTCAAACAAACTTGATGTCTTTCAGGAGGTCATGAATTTTGCAAAGATGATTTTGATGTTGAGACTGGTTTTCGCTCTTCCTTCGGTGGCAATGGATCTTTCTATTGGTCCTTTATAAATGAGGAAAATCGTCAGAAGAGGTCAGGAGGTTTTTCTAATAACAGGAAATCTCAGAAGTGGAGACATCAAAGTGAAAATGAATATGGCAAATCAACCAAAGCAGAGTCTGATTGTTCACACTCAGATGTAGTTTCATATAGATTAGCCCTTGGATTGAGTGATTCTGGCCCTCTGAAACTTGAAGATGTGAAAAATGCGTGAGTTCTTTTCTGTTTTCTCTTTAATGTGTTTTCTGAGTTCTTTTCTGTTTTCTCTTTAATGTGTTTTCTGAGTTCTTTTGCATTTTCTCTTCAATGTGATTCTAAACATCCTTATGAAAACAGGTACCGTATATCTGCTTTAAAGTGGCATCCAGATCGTCATCAAGGCTTTTCTAAGGTATTGCCAGGCTCTAATAGCTAAGTAATTCTTGCTTTTTTGTTCTTTTCCTATTGAAGAATTTCTGTCTTACATGTTGAGTTGAGCTTACTAATTCTTTTAGTTATTCTTGATAGGTTATAGCAGAGGAAAGGTTCAAGCATTGCAGTGCTGCTTATCAATCTTTGTGTGATAAACTGACCTTGTATTAGGGAGTAAGTGCTTGTTTACTCCTTTTTCCTTTAAAATGGAGAAGTCAAACTGTAATATCAAACAGTTTAGAATAACTTGTACACATTGTTCAACCAACTAAGCTAAACCCTTGCTACAATCCTGTGGCTCTTAGCAATGAATAAATGCCCATGCTAATTTATTGTACACAAAACCCATTTCTTTATATTTTTGGCATGTATAAATTCTATTGTTCTGGAAAATTGATTGTATGGTGCTTCATATCACCAATTTAGAACTAGACCACTTCCATTCCTTTTCATCAATTTATGTATACTGAAGGAGTGAAGTGAGATATTGTTCTCCAACATATTTCAATTCTTCATTCATATGTCTTCTGATTTTCTTTCAATAAACGGAAAGAATTTAGCTCTGCCTTCTTTCTGGAGTTGCAAACTTTCCCTTTTAAGCAAATATTTCTTTCAGAAAATGTAAAAAAATTTAGCTATGCTTTCTTTCTGTGTATGGAGTAGCCATTTATACCAATTTAGGAGTAAAATTCATAAGCCAGAAACATTTTGGCAGAAATCATGGCAATTTTACCCGAGTTAACTAACATTCTTTTTGCTTGGTGTTTCAGAAAATCAACCAGAGTTACATTCATGAGACATGCCATAATCTGTCATCATCATTGTAGTTGAGTTGTCAGCATGGTCCTTTTCTTCTACCTCAAAATAATGCAGATTATTTATTATTGAGAGAAACCTGTCATTTTAAGAAAAAAAAAATAGAGAAATGTCACTTGTGGCTTAGAACAAGCCAACTAATTGCTTGAGTCATTTTAAAATATTGATTGACCTCAACAAGAATTGATAATAAGACTAAAATGGGTCCTTTGTTGAATAAATCTTTCTTGTGAAAATATTCTCAAAATTAGATTTTTCTCACTGTAAGTGATCCATTTACTGTTCTTGGGAATTAATTGGTTAAACATGAAAAGAGTCTTTCACATGTAATGTATTTTCAGTTTTGATTATATCATGGTAATTTAGTCAATAATTGGATAAGAGAGAGACAAAATAAACTTGTCTGAATCTGTCTTCAATTCATCCTTGTCAAAGTAGTATTGTATCCAACTAGATAATTTTATGTTTTTTTTTTGTATAAATAAAAATTCTAATGAATAATTTATTGAAATATATAAATGGTAATTTAAAGTAAATACACTAAAATATATAAATTGAATCTTGAAATTATAAAATGATTTAAATTACTGTATAAAATTAATTTTAAGTATTGATCATTTCTAAATAAGAAACATTGAAATTTAGTTAAGAGCTAAAAGAGAAGAAATTGAATATAAACCATTGAAAAGTTCGGATATGAATATAAAACTAAGAATAATTTGAAAATATTTTAAAAAGTGATTTTTAAGCGAGTAAATTCGACCTTTAAAAGTGAGAAAAAAATATGAAAAGTGAGACATATAATTAGAAAGGTTGATTTTAATTTATAATAATATTAAAATAAATAGATAAATAATGGGACTTAAATTTATTTTTGGTCTTTATAATTTTAGGTGTACGTTTAGCTTTACTTCCTGCAAAAATTTAATTTACGTTTAGTTTTTCAATTTTTTTAAAGTTTAGTAATTTTAGCCTGTGATAATCCTTTTTCAATTTTAGTCTATGATAATCCTTCATAAATGTCAATTTTATTTACAAATTTATTTATCTTTTCTTTTTTTCTTCGCTTACTTTTCCTTGATAATAACAATCTGAATTTAATTCAAATGTTGTCGCAATCACATTTGTTGCTCCCATGTCATCGTCTGTCGGAAATGGTTCTTCGCTATTGAAATTTGAGTAGCACAAATCTTCACCGTCCAAAAGTTTCATCTAAAATCAGAAAACAAAATGCAAGTTTGTAAACGGTGAAAGATGGAACTCCATGACCCTACAGTTATGCCACAACCCTAGAGGATAGCCTTCCTTTTCTGTTTCTCTGTAAATCAGTGCCTTGTTCCTCGATTCACAACGTGATTGTTTCTTCTTCCTCTGCTCTTGTTTCTTGCCTTGCGAAACCTCGTAAAATCAAGGGTTCTTTTGAGTTCAATCTCCTTATGGATTCTTCTTCTGACCACTCTCCTTCGTCATCTCTTCATTCTACTGTGAGTTACTTCAACTGTTGAATTATAACAATGAATATTGCCCTTCATTGTTTTAGTCTTATTAAATATTTGGAAAATCAATCCTCTAATGTTGAAATTACGGCATGGATAATTATCTCTGGAAACTTTTATTATTATTTTTGCATAAGTTAGTTTTAGTTTATACAATTTATGCAGAAATTTATTGGTGCTGATTAGTTTTCTTATAAACTATTTCATCCTACTAATTGATTGAACTCCAGTTGCAACCTAGTGAGGGCAAGGTTTACTTGTACATAGTTTTGTGAGATCTCTAACAAATTTCACTTACTTTTATAATTAAGTTTGATGAGTTTGTTGTATGAAGGATTTGAGTAGTTGGTGGTGGTAGATAGATGAGCAATTCTACTATTTTATATTATATATAGTTTCATTATGGATTAACTATTGATTTTATAAGAATGCCCCTTTTCTGCAGCAGATTTTCCGTGGATTCAATCAGAAAGATATCTTTTATTCTCTACAAATCTTATATGAGAGTTACTATGGTACCCACAGAAATCTAAGGGTTTTTGTAATATTGTTTTTTAGGCCAGTATCTTAATGAGTTTAGGCACACTAATGGTGAGAGAGGAAAAGAGAGTTTTTCAACAATGGTACCAGAATCCTTAAATTTCAGATGGTACCATAGAGTTTCTCTTATCTTATAGCTATTGGTCTTATTGTCAAGTTCCATTGCAATGTAGGGAGATGTTCAAAACGTTAAGTTCTGTCAGTGGTGTGGTGGTCCAACGAAGCCTGGAATACCTGAAGGAGAAGAAAGATTCAGAGCTATATGTACCAGCTGTGGGAAGATTGCATATCAGAATCCAAAAATGGTAAATGCTTAAAAGATCATGCCTCGTTTACTTTCATGCCATATAAGAAAACCACCTTGTTTTCTCCTAAAATCTCACAATGTTTCTGATGTTATTAAATAATACTGTTGCTATTTTCTGATGGATGGTTTGATTCTATTGTTTTTGGTGTAACTATATGGAGATTGGTAGTTTTATGGATTACCTAACTTTATATTCAAGTTGATTTAGTATGATCCTTTAGACTGATAGTGTTTGACAGTACTTATAAGTTATGACTTGTTATTTTAAATATTATGGCTTTTACTAGATTTTTAAGGGAAATTTCATGCTTGCATTGAGAAAAAAAAAATGTGGTTAAATCTTGACATAGCATTAGTTGATTTGAGGAAGCACATTGTTATATCAGCTTTTGGACTTTATTTATTATGTAATGCATGAATTATTTCTGAAGTTGATGTGGTTCATAATTAATCACGTGCTAATTGTTTTAAAGTGATATGAAGTACTTCTATTTTGTGCAAAATTATGTACTAGTTGTGCAAGCAAACCCTCTGCAGAAAACTTCTTATTACTGAGGATCTCCAGATTTTAAAAGACCACAAATTTGCACTAGTCCTTTCTTTTGTGCTTTATTTTGTAAAAATACAATTATATTACAATAGCTTAAAATATTAAAACTGTGCCTTAAATTTTAAATATTAGGAGTGATGAGGCAAAATTTTCATGATTACAAAACATCCAAAATTATTAAGAGGACTCTGCTCACTACTTTTTCTTCTGATCATTACATGCATTTGGATGACAAAGTAGGTAGTCGGTTGCCTCATTGAACACGATAACAAGGTCCTCCTTTGCAAGAGGAAGATTGAACCGTCTTATGGCCTATGGTAAGATTGCATTTCTAACTTTACTGGTCATTTTCATTCATTCCACTTACATTCTTGGCAAAACTACTAAAGGGGAGAAGTTGGAGGGAAATTCTGCTGTATGCCACTGCAAAATACAAAAATAATAGAAGAGTAGAGTTAGACAACAATTTAATGAAGAATTTGGTGATACCATGTTATTGTATCTCTTTCCTTCAGTTCAGCCTTGTAATTCTTTGTAAATTCATCTTTATCGGCAGTGGAATCTCACTGATATTGCTGGTTATTGTGAAATATTACAGTACACACTTTTTCTGCATGAACATATCATGTTGGTACCACGTTCTTTTATCTGAAACCTTTATAAAAACAAAAATGCTAACGATGTTGTGTTATGTTGATTTCATGTTTTGGTGTGAACAAGGACACTTCCTGCTGGTTATCTAGAAATGGGAGAGTCAGCTAGGGAAGGTGCCATCAGGGAAACGAGGGAAGAAGCCAATGCTGAGGTAGAAGTGATTTCCCCCTTTGCTCAATTAGACATTCCTTTAATTGGCCAGGTAACAAATAATCAGCATTTATTTATTATTTCACTCTTTTTACTTGATCTTCTAATGTAGCTACAAATTTTTAGTCATGATTATGGCATGTTTGAGGCAGACTTATATAATCTTCTTAGCAAGGTTGAAGAACCCCCATTTTTCACCTGGTCCAGAATCATCAGAATGCCAGCTTTTCCCTCTCGATGAAATACCTTTCAACTCTCTATCCTTTTCATCAATGGTGGTCACTTTAAGTTTGGTATGGTTCAGATGCTTCAACATATTTTTATGCTTAAAGTCTTAATTTTTGCATAGTAATAATATATCTTATGGCATTTTCTCATGCTGCAGTATGTTGAAGATAAGAAGGCAGGAGGAAAGCCTAAATTCCATTATGGTACTATTAACAAAAGGTATTTCCATATTCTGTGTAGAATGTCTATCTGTTTGTCTATAATATTGAAAACTGAAACACCAATTTCGGCATTACTAGATCATCTTTTTCTGCTTTTTGTTAGGCCTGGTACCAGTGCTTCTGACATTCATGCCTATACACTGGACCATCATATGCAGTCATGATCAATTAGGAGCTGTTACATATCTACCATTAGATTCAAATATATGAAGATTGTACCCGGTAGATTCAGAGATTCAGGAACTCCTTTCATTATAAGATTCTGCAATCCAGATTTTTAAATCAGCAGTAGTGGCATAGCATTTAATATGAAAAATTCAAATTCATGAAACTGTTGCAAGATTGATGATTACCAGCAAATCCCTGCTATTATGTTCAAATTCTTGTCAATTCTCAAAAAAGAATAATTTGTTTTCATCGAGTCCGAATTCTTTGTTCTATCCAGAAAACAAAATTTGCAGCTGGGTTTTCCAATATTTTGTTTCTTTTTTATTCCATAAAATGAACAATTCTTTGATTATAAATGTTAAATTTTGAAATATTAATTTGATGTTCAATTTAAATATATATTTAGATATAACTAATATAAATATTTGTTAAATATATTAAACAAACATATAAATTAAAAAACAAATATATAATCCAAGAGTTAAATGATTATATTTCAAATTTTGAAATCGCAAATTTTTAAATGATTATTATTTAATTTAAATTTAAAAGATTATTTATCCCAACAAATTACATACTTATTTATCATTAAAAAAACACACAAAGAACTAGCCATTTACTTAAAAAATAACATACATTTACTTAAACATAACAAAAAATAAATGCAATTATTCTGATTGATTTTCCAGCCCCGTGGAACAGAATCCTCTTCAAATAAAAAATATACTTCGTTTGAAAATAATGGGACGAGGATACAAATTGGAGAAAAAAATTTCTTTAAGAGAAACTGAGGATTCATCCCACTTCTGTTCTAAAACAAATGCTATCATATGATAATATAAAATATTCAAATTTCAACAAGTAACAATTATCAGTAGATGAGAAAAAGAAAAGGATATGAAGTATAATCGTTTTCTGAGATTAAATTGACGTGTAACTTCTTGTAAACTATAACTTCATTTCAAAATCGACAAGTCATTGATGATTCAGATGGTTCTGTAGTAAAAACCGTTCTCCAATAAAGAAAAGCAAAACGAAATGGAAAACTCTTTCACCAAAGAAAAAATCAAACACGCCAAGAAAACCATCAGAAAAAGAGGATCATTGCATCAGGAAATCTCAGACGACCGTCGTGAGAAATTGTAAATCCGAATTCATCACATGGTTTTCAAGGGAAAAAGAGAATTTGTAACAAAATATAAAAACAATACCAAACACTAAAGAACCAAACAGAAATCGAAGCCGCACAACATATTTTCAATCCTTCCGATTTCAAATGAAGGAGAAAAGTATAGAGAACCATTCATCGAAGGGATTTAAAGGGAGGGATTAGGGTTGGGAGGGAGATGGGAATCCACAGGGTTCGTATTGACGATTTTACCCTTAGTAGTTTTTAGTAAGGCCCAACTACAATTTGAGCTGTCAGTGTTCTTATGGGCCTTAGTTTTTATCGTTTCGTTCTCCTTTTTATTATGTCTGTGTTGGTTACGCAACAAATATTTCTTTCCGCTTTTACAGTACTTTTTAAACTGATTAAATTAATAAAAGGTACAAATTATTTAGTTTGGTTATTATATTATACATTTTAACTCAAATAAATCATGACTAAAATTATCATTTACATTAATGTTCAAATTAATTATTCAGAAAAATACACTTTTTAAATAATTAATTGTGACACTAATTTATATCACAATTAAATTATTATCAACCATTTAGGCTTATCCAATTGTTTAACAACAGTTATTTTACAAGGTAAAACTATCTAATTCAAAGTTGCTTTAACCATCAATGTTGCATACCTTTCACTATTATGAGACCATGTTAGGGAGATGATGAAGGACGACAAATGACAGGGACCAATAACCTTCTTAACTTTGACAACCTTTAAATACTAATAATATTGATTTTTTTCCCTGATAACTACAATCCAAGCTTAATTATTTTTTCTTTGATATTTTGATGTTTTTTGCATATGAAAATGGTCCTTGTAAGATTATATATAAACAAGACCCCTTTTCATCATCATAAATAAAAACTGTACAAAGTGAAAATGCCTTTTCTAATTCCTTAGTTTTTCTATGTCGACATCAAACTTTCAGCATGAACAGTCACAAGAATAATTCATTGACTAGGTGATTAATGCTTGTTGAACCTATGATTTTAGCAAAATTTTCTTTCTCAATTAATACTATATATTTTCATTCAAAAGACTTGCATTCAAAAGAATCCGAATTTAGTTCTATTCGAACAAATGTCATATAGAAAAACATATTACGAATTTGATATCATACTGTAAGGTACAATTTTGATATGTGATAAAAATAAAGCATAATTTTAGTATTCATCCAAACAAAATACAACCGATATGATTAGTTTTAACCAGTCAAACAACTTGAACACATTCAAGACTAATTTAATATCTCGTAAGTAGCAATATAATTCCTTCATAATAAGATACACAATACAAAGAAATTACAAAAGAACGTATCAAATGTCTAAATTTATTAACGAAATTCGAATAGAAGTAAATAGAATTTTAGTTTAATACTCAAGCAGCGGGACTAAACCCTACTTTTGAACTATTCAAGCAAATGTTCCATCACGAAAGGAGATAAAAGTCATACAGTTATAAACAAAACACTTTCATTCTGAATACATGCTGAGCTCAATGACATGCAGAAACAACCTATGTACATGATTGAGTGACACCAAAGATTACACAAGTTTGTGTGCAATACATATATATCAAGCTGCAACACATTTAACACCAGTCTACGTATTTACATAGAAAAGCTAAGATCTGTGAATCCAAGAGTGCTTTAAAATCTTCAACTAACCGGTTATTATTTCATCATCTTCCAGTGATCTCAGTGAAAGGAGTGAGAGTTCCCTGGATGAGGGAGCTATCTTCAGCTTCTTTGAAAGATGGAGGCATAGCAGGCCACATAAAAACTGGTCTTTCCTTAGGCACTTCAGGTGGAGGTGCTTCCCCATTCAGAACCTGAAGAACTGTTCTCATTGATGGTCTTTTGTGTGGATTTGGATGGCAGCAAGCCAAGCCAAGAACAAGAACACAGTCCACCTCTTCCTCCACAATCTCCTCCTTCTTCAACCTTGCATCAACACCACCAACTACTTTCCCCTTCCCATATAAATCCCACACCCAATACACAATGCTGTTCTTGTAGTCATCCTGTGAATACACATTCCCTGGCCTCTTTCCACACACTACTTCCAACACAAGAACCCCAAATGCATACACATCTGTCTCCACCGTTGCCCTCCCAGTCAGGAAGGTTTCTGGGGCCATGTACCCGGGTGTGCCCGCAATCTCTTTTGTAGAGTGATGCGTTTCATTTCTCTTCTGAATTGTTCTAGCCAATCCAAAGTCTCCCAGCTTGGCATTGTAATCTGAGTCCAACATTATGTTGCTGGCCTTGATGTCTCTGTGGAGAACCCTCTTCTCACACCCATCGTGAAGGTAGTCAAGTGCTTGAGCCACCCCATTAATCACTCTTCGCCTAGTTTCCCAGTCCAGTGTTTTAAAGTTATAATTATCACCACAATCTTTGTCACCAAAGAGGTACTTGTCTAGGCTTCCATTAGGCATGAACTCGTACACAAGGAGAAGCTCTCTATTCTCATAGCACCAACCAGTGAGTTTCACCAAATTTCTATGGTGAAGGCTTCCGATTGTTGTCACTTCTGCTAAAAACTCTTGCTTCCCTTGGCGTGAGTTTTTGGAAACTCTCTTTACAGCTACCTCTTTATTTTCCAGTAGCCCCTTATACACAGTTCCAAACCCGCCTTGTCCAAGCTTGTTTTGAAGGCTGAATCCACCAGTTGCTTTCGTTAGTTCCCTTAGCCTAAACTTCTTCGGAGACATAGAGGAATATTTAATCTGATCCTCTATCCTTGGATATGCATCTTCTGGCCCCTCCATATGGCGAATCTTTTGCCAGCGCAAGAAAAAGATCACCAACCCACCAATGATAATTAAAACAATCACGATTGGAACGGCAACATAAACCACCCACAAGAGACTTTTGTCATCATCCCTAATATCATCCCCGCTGAATTCCCACGATCTGACACAGTTCCGCTCCGTGTAGTTACTTGTTGAGGCCGAGAAGCCAATGTAAACCTCCTTTTGAAGAAAGGAAGACAAATTAAGAGGTGGAGATACCAAGAGGATCTCCATGGATTCTTCAGAAGTTCCACTCATGGCACCCAAAACTGATATTGTGTCATTGATGTACTGAATGTGAAATTTGACATCTTGACCTGAAGATAGATTGAGCCGAGTGTTTATTAACGAAACCTGTTGGATGGAGTTGATGCTGTTTATGTTGATGCCAACGTGATTGTCAGGGCCATCTTCTTTGAAACTGTGTCTTGTGTCAAACTCCACTGCTAGAATACCAGGCTGTGAAGTTCCATTGGAAGTAGCATTTACAATACCAATCCATTGTCCATCACTGTTTTCTGGGATAGTCCTATCTGAAGTTAAGATAAAGGCCAAGCCTTCACCACCAGGGGTAGTTTCCGGAGTTATGTTGAGCACAAAAGTGGTGTTGAAGGAAGCTATTTGGTTTTGGTTATTCTTCTCTTTCCAAAGCTGGTATGGCTCTATATAGAAAACACGTCCAGAATAATGATCTATGCGACCACGAATATCAGGGGACACTTGGATGGCATCTAAGAATATACTGGAATTCTTGCTCACCCATAGATTAGAATCATCTGGGAAGGAAGGGAAGTTGAACTTAAAACAGGTAACTTTGGTAAGAGCAATGGTAACGAAGAAGAGTGTTGCTGCATATTGATATTTGACTATCCAAGGGATTTGCATATTTCCGTTTTGAAATGGCAAAAAGTGGATTGATGTTGAAGGGTTTGCAATGATTTTAGACAAGGTTACGAAGAAGGGTCACCAAAAAAATTGAAGCCCAATTCTTAGTTCTGAAATATTTATGATGCATCATTCCTTTGTTTATATAAACCATGTATCACACACATGGGTTGGTCAACTGATGTTTTTTTTTTTTTTAATTATCTAAGCATTGTTGTCTCTTAGGGTTATCTTTTTCTGAGAAAATTCGTGTTTCCGGTTTGTGCAATGAAAAGGAAAAAAAAATGGCTGGTGATGTTAACATATGCCATTAAAATAATATTATAACACTTAAAATGCCGGCGGAATAGTATAGGTTTCTCATACATATTCAGAAAAGTTTGGATATTAATTAAGTATGAACGGATTGAAATAGTTAAAGACTTTTTTAGCTTATGTTAAATAAAGTTTACTTAGGAAATTTAAAAGTCTTCGTCTCTGTAATTGGTATATAAATTAAAAAAAAATCTTAAGATGGTAAACAACTTATTAAATTCTATTAAATAAAGTGCTGAAAATATAATGAAACTATAGTTAAGTTCTCGTGCAAATGCTTATGAATAAGTTATTTTATAGTCAAAGAAAATACAGTGAAACTATTTTCATTTAACATATTAAACATCTTTGGAAAAAGATTGGAAAACGTTAAAAACAGTTTATACAATATCATAAACTATTCTGAAACATTTACAAGTGGTTATGTGATAAGATAATTTTAAATATTTATAGAACTTGAGTCCAAAAGCCATAAAAATATACAGGTTTTGATCTTGACCTGATGAGGAATAAAGAATTTATTATGCTATTTAATGATTATTCAAGGTTATATTATCACATGTGATAGGTGTTTCGTTCATGGTTTTAACGACTTTTACACGTTATGCTTCGTACTAACCCTTTCAGTTCATAAAAGTCAAGTCAAATTATTATGCCACTGAACCTACCTAGAGTTTGCTTTTAATAGAATATTTCATATGACAAGATCAACTAGTTAGAAAATAAAATAAAAATGATGACTTTCTCTATGCTTTTGCTTCAATCTTCACGTATCATAATAATATATAAAATAATAAGTTCGATTGGAAGAAATATAATTTTCAATGACTAAAATCACCAAGTTGTGTTTGCCAACACCAAAATCACCTTTGCAAGTTTCTTTGTTGCCGTTTTCTGTACTTTGTCACTGTACCTTAAACTCTGTCATGGTTTTTTCTTATAATTTTCTGTCAGATTGTAATAGTTATTACACGTCAATATTTGCTAAAATAGTTATCCATAGTTGACAAAGTAAAAGTATGTATATGACAATAAAAATAACTATCTTTTTAATAAAATAAATTTTTATTGTAATTTTCTTAATTAGTCAATTTTTTTAATTAAATAAATTTAATTCTCATCATTGAAACAAAATTAAAATTTTTTTATTTTTAAAATTTTAATACATTTTAATTTTATTGAAAGTTTCCCGTTGATTAGAGAAATTAAAATTCTTTTATTTTTTAAATTTTAATACATTTTAATTTTATTGAAAGTTTCACATTGATTAGAGATAATATTAATTCAATATATATATATATATATATTTAAAGTCTCATTTTAGATTTTGAAAAATTGAATTAAGCGTCTATTTTTTAACATCATATCTTCATGAGTCCTGATGAAATTTAATGTTTATTGAATCTATTTTTTCATCTACAAATAAGTAATTCATTAATATTTAATCTTACACACGAAATATATATATTTTGATATGAAAAAAAGGTGTTGAAGTCCCACAATAACTAAAGATAAAATCAATCACAATAAATAAGTAAATCTTACTTTACAAATTAGTTTCGTAAGATTTTTATTTATGTTTAGAGACTATATTTAATTTTTTTTTATTGATGTTAACGAGATATACATGATAAAGTCAAAGTCTAAGAAATATTTTTTATTGTTATGATTAAAATATAAAAATATACAGTATTACTATCTTATTGTTCATTATAGAAAAATACTGTATACTACATTTTTAGTATATCATGTATAGTTATAATTAAAATCGGTAATATAAATTATCAATACATATTTTGTGATATTATGATTAAAAAATGGATATACCAAAGTATATATTAGGACATCTATTAAATAATTTATTGTAGATTACATGTAGTTTACACGTTTCTCCTCATGTTTAAAGAACTAGAATTGTCACGTCCATATGAATAATTACACACTCTTGATAATTTGACGTGCAATTATTAATTAAGTGTAGTAAAGCATAAACTTTATAAGTTGTTTTGTTGACTATCATGTGAGAGAATGTGCAAGTTTTACTGATCCTTCAATTATGTTAATATGAATAAGTATTCCTATTAAAACAGATTTTCATAAAATATTTTACATAAGTCAAATAATTATGCACAAATTTTAGAGGTGTCAAATATATAAAAAGTATACTAAAATAAATAAAAAAATTTATATATTAATTTAGATGTGAAAAAAAGAATTGGGGAATCGAAGCTCCCTTACATCCCTTCAAATTATTTTAGCTTATTTATTTTATCCCACATTTTTTTATTGTAAATATCTGTGTTATCTACAAGTTACAAGTTGTTTGAGAGAATTACTTTTTGAAGTCAGTAAATATTAATGAGATACTCTTATTTATGTTGAAACAAATTTACAGTTATTGTAGATCTAAAAAATACACTCTATTGACTTGTTCTTCTCTATATCAGCTTGTTATATGCTAGGTTATCAATGTACCCAAATTCATTAAATATCATATATATTTTATATATGTTGATTAATATTTTGGCGTATATATATATCAACTAATTAAATATGATTTTGTAAGTGATTACTAAAAGTAAAAAGTTATTACTCTACTGGAGAATCCGACTTAAATTCTCAATACATGATAGTTTGGATTTTGTTCAATTTGTTCTTTTTAAACATTATAACTTTCTTGTTTAATAAAACATACTCAAAATCTAAATGAAACGAGAAATATTGTTTTTACTACAACGTGAATAAATTTATAAATGATCTTGTATATTATTAATCAATATATATTGAATTAATTTATTTAGCTCATTACAAGTTTAAGTAGCTTGATTATGTAATTATATAGAATGTTTGGATATTTTAATATCTCTTATGCAAAGGTTTGGAATGAAATTACATAAGTTTGAGTAATATACAAGATAAAACTTTTCAACTATTTCGGCTTTGCGACTAAAGGAACAAATATATACACGTTTTAGAAGAATGAATCTTGAAAAGAAGGGAATGGATCTTGTTGTGCGAAAAAAGTGTACGAGATTTTCATGATGATATCACCCTTTACTTCATAAAAAGATTATTTTATATCAATATAATTTCCTAAGAATATTTGTTTAAAGGTCAAAATCTCTATAAATAAACATATCACACGAAACAATTCATTCTCTTTCGGAAACATCTTTTGTTGTCCAGTCAAATATATTAGACATGCAAACAAACAAAACATAGTTTTTTCTTGGAAACTTGGTGGTGATTAGTATTCAAACTCAACAACCAAGAAACCAATAATAGGTGGTTTTGGAACGTTACGACAAATGTAATAGGCCAGTTTCCTCATATGCATATATATTGTGAAAAGAAAATAGGAAAAAAGACTTCGAATGTCTTAGCTTTACGGAGACAAGTGTTTCTTAATCTGAGAGAAGGAAGAACACTTGAAGGGCAAAAATATTCAAAGCTTAAGGATTTTGAACAGTTTAGACATTTAAGCACATAATTCCGATTCAAGAGGACGTGCATGATGAGGTTTTACGCTCTCATCCTAGTATTCAAATAAGAATATTAAAATGATTAATTTAATAAGTCATGAAATTAAGGATTAAACAAAAATTTAATTTAAGTTTTTTAAACTTTCTAATAAATTAAAGGTACACTACAAAAATGTAACACCAAATCACACAAAAAATAATATTAAACTAATAATAATTACAACATAACAATTTTTTTAAAATTTTTTTTACCTTCAATCTACATATGGTGATAAATAAAATTAATAAAAAAGACATTAAATTAATATATTATAATAGTTAAAATATTTTTATATAATTACAATGATAAAATTATACTTATGATAATAAGTTAAAAAATAAAAATAAATATATAAAAAATCACCAAAATCATATTTTATACAAAAAAAAAGTATTAAAAGAAATAAAAGTATTAATTGTGTCTTAGAAACAATTTAATACATTATATAAGGTACAAACTTGATATATGATAAAAATAAAGCATCATTTTATTATTCACCCAAAAAAAATACAACGATGATAAGTTTTAACCAGTCAAACATTTTTTAATTAATATTTTTTTGAGTTAAATATATTTTATTTTTTAAACTTGAATACAAAATTAAAATTAGTTTACTTTTCAAATTTTGATACATTGTTGAAAATCTCACATTCGTTTATTAGAAATAAGATTAATTTAATATATATATATATATATATATATATATATATATATATATATATATATATATATATATATATATATATATATATATATATATAAACCTCGAATTAGATTTTAATTAAACATTCCCCATGATATCACACTCATAACTTATAATATATTTTAAAGAAATTTGATGTTTATTAAATTTATTTTTCTATATACTAATAAATATCTATTAATATCTTATCATTAATATGAGATGTATATATTTTAACGTAAGGAAAAGTTTTGAATGTTTCAGTAACTAAAAATAAGATTAATTATAATAAATAAATAAATATCACCTTACAAAGTTTTGTAATGTTTTTATCTAAATTTATGAAATAAAATAATATTTAACTATTTTTTTTATTGAAGTCATGTATGATGAACACATGAGGTGTCCGTTGCAATGTAAAAATCAAAGTCTCTAAGAAATAATTTTATTGTTATAATTAAAATATAAAAATATACCGAATCACTTATTAATTTATAGTTTATTATAAATAAAATATTGTATACTACATTTTTAGTATATTATGTATAGTTATCATTGAAATCGATAATATAAATTATCAATATATATTTTGTGATATTATGATTAAAAAATGGATATACCAAAGTATATATTAGGATATCTATTAAATAATTTATTGTAGGTTACATGTAGTTTATTCTCCTCATGTTTAAAGAACTAGAATTGTCACGTCCATATGAATAATTACACACTCTTGATAATTTGACGTACAATTATTAATTCAGTGTAGTAAAACATAAATTTTATAAGTTGTTTTGTTGACTATCATGTGAGAGAATGTGCAAGTTTTACTTATTCTTTATGTTAATATGAACATGTATTCATATTAGAACATATTTTCATAAAATATTTTACACAATTCAAATAATTATGCACAAATTTTAGAGGTTTCAAATATATACAAAGTATACTACAATTTTAAAAAAAAATCTTTTATTTATATATTAATTTAGATATGAAGAAAAAGAATTGGGTGAATCAAAGCTCCCTCACATCCCTTCAAATTATTTTAGCTTAATTTATTTTATCCCACATTTTTTATATTTAAATTGTATGTGTTATCTACAAGTTACAAGTTGTTTAAGAGAAAATATTTTGAAGTGAATAAATACTATTGAGATACTCTTATTTATACACTAATACAAAAGCAATATACAATGTCGAATATTTTGGGACTTTCACGTCGAATTTGAGGCTGACGTCATATTGGGAGACGTTAAATTGACGTAAATTTTAAATTTTAAAAAACCGACGTTAAATTAATGTCGAATTTTGTCAATATACGACTTTAATCATTTTTTTATTTTTTTTTAATTAATTGTGATCCTTTTTTACAATTTTACTAGACCTAAAAAGCATAAACATAAATTTCAGGTTTTGGTATTTTATAAAGCACGAATTATGAACGTGTAGTGTACTATCAACAACAAACAACAATAACCAACAACAAACAAGTTCAATCAAACAACAACAACAAACAAGTTCAACCAAACAACAATAACAAACAAGTTCAACAAAAATGCAACAAACAAGTTCAACAAATAAGTTCTTCAAAACGAAAAAGAAAACTAACCTTTAAAAGGTGGGTTCGTCGAAATAAAGTGTCGTCACCAATGAAAGAGAAAGCAGAATGCGCCTATAAAGGACAAGAACACAAAAATTATCGGTCCAAACAAACGAAAATCATACATAAAGTAGTTAATTAACATGCATTTGTATCAAATGAAAGAAAGATTACATGTGATGGTCGTCAAACTTCGTTCGAGAAAAGTTTGAGAAGAGAAGAGGGTCTCGCGCGCTAAGATAAAGTGAATGAATTTTCAATCTCCCGTTCAATTTTTTATTGAATTCACTAACCTTTTGACGTCTAACGCTGGGGCATTCGACATTCATACATCATTCTGTAATAGATCTCTTAGGATTTTGATAACAACAATCAACTAATGCATCCAACCACTCCAATGCACATCACGTCGAAGCCTCATGCAGATTAGACGTTTTATTGATGGTTTAAAAGAGAAAAGAAAAAAGAATTAAAAAGGGGAAACTTTTGGCTGACAAATAATACGTCGAAGCCCTTACAAGATTCGACGTATTATTGGTGGTTTAAAAGAAAAAAGAAAAAGAAATTAAAAAGGGGTAACTCTTTGGCTTATGGCTGAAAAATAGTACGTCGAAACCCCTCCAGAATTTGACGTATTATATGTGATTTAAAAGGAAAAAGAAAAAAGAATTAAAAAGGAGTTACTTTTTTGCTTCTGCTGACAAATAATACATCGAAGCTCCTACAAAATTCGACTTGTTTAAAGGAAAAAATAAAAAAGAACTAAAAAGGGGTAACTCTTTGGCTTCTTGCTGAAAAATAATACGTCGAAGCCCCGTCATAATTCGACATAATATTGGTGGTTTAAAAGAAAAAATAAAAAAGAATTAAAAAGGGGTGACTCTTTGGCTTCTAGCTGACAAATATTACGTCAAAGCCCATATAGAATTCGATGTACTATTGGTGGTTTAAAGGAAAGAAGAAAAAGAATGACGCGCTGGTTTAAATAATTACCATCATAGAACGTCGAATTGTATGGGCTTCGATGTTTTACAATTCTAAACGACGTCTAATAATTTCATTTATTTACAAAAATGTCACCGGTCATTTTTAACGTTGAATATTCACTGATTGGACGTTGAACGCGTGACGTTATATGCTGTTTTTGCACTATTGATATTGAAACAAATTTGGAATTGTAGATCTAAAAAATACACTATATATATTGACTTGTTATTCTCTATATCAACTGGTTATGCTAGGTTTCCAATGTACCCAAAATCATTATACTAATGCAGTTTGTAGTGAAAGAAAATGACAACGGTTATTTTTGACAATACGCTTCGATTTTTGAATCGAAGTATATACTAGCGAGGTAAAAAGATGGTGACCTTTTGGCCTCATTTTCAACCGAGGTAATATAGTGAGAGTTTCTGCTTCGGTTCCCTAGTGACCGAAGTAGAAAACTAGAGAAAAGAAAACAGACGGGGGGTGGGGGAGAGGGGTTTTTGCCTCGGTTAAACCAATGTAATAACATGGGTCTATGATAGTGGTTCAAACAGGAACTGAGGCCATAGCCCTTAACAATTTAAATCTGGTGTACCCTATTACAGAGGTTGTGGTTGAACCGAGACCTATACTCTATTTTCTACCTCGGTTTTTGTTACAATCGAGGCCTATACTATGCGAGTTTTCTTAATAACAGGTCTGTTTTTGTGATATCCACAATCACAATGAAACAATATATTTACAACCCAGATTGAACATAACAATCAAATTTACAGCACATGTTGAAAGCATAATGTAAAAAGTCTAATAACTATAAATCAACTCAACTAATATGTGTTAATGTATTTTAAATCTTAATAACCACGCATTATTGTATAATTGATTAGATGTTTTGCAAGTGCCTTCCATAGTAAAGTAAGTGGCTTCTCAGGAATTGGATCAGGAGACTTGAATCTCTGTACAAGAGACATAATATTAATTAGTGTATATGAATTCCAAACGATGGAGAAAAACAAAATTCATTAAATCCAAGTATTACCTTTTTCCCAGCCACTTGTAATATGGGCACGAATAATGTGTGTCATCCAATACATTACGTAGTGTTCGCACTCATATGACCGTCTTTGTCTATTACACTATAATATATCATCATAGTTATAAATAGTTAGTGAAAATCATTAGAACAAAAAAACTATAAGAAAGTATGGACCAAAATGTCAAACCTTGAACGTCAACCATTTTACTATTAGTAGTTCATTTCTCGGACAACATCATATATGCTGCAAGGGAACTATTAAAAAAAGGCTTTAGCATTCATTTATATAACAAAGAAAGTCCAAACATTGAGGTTCTTATCAATCTACTTGCCTGAGAAGTTTGGGAGGAGACTTGTGTAATGAGCACAACCACACAGTAGTGTTCTCCGGTATGAAAAGAACAAGTAACTGTCAATAGTGTCTGAAATTGATAATAACTTAATTGTTATATATTAAAATCACAGATGGAACTTTGAAGTTAACAACAAACTTCACTTACCCAGATATACAAGGGACAAAATATATGTCATTCCCCCTTCGAAAGCTGCCGATGAGGTATGTTTGGATGTCATCAAATTTATTTCCTTCGTGAGTGCCTTGGGGATCAATGAACCCATAAACATCATTGTACCCCAAATTGTTACTACCAAATATATAACTGAAATAAAAAAATACATTTGATATAAGTAACTTTATATGTAAATCAATTTTATATAAATAATTGCTCATAGACTTGCATCATCCATAGTTGAATTAATGTAATATTCAACTCTTCTTTTCTCGACGCAAGTTATGTGACATTTTGCTTATGCAAGTACAATGAGATTTCAGAGCCTCTCCCAAATACATGTTAAGAAATGACTTTAAGCCTAACTCATCCCCATAAAACCGGCTTGTAAGGTGAGGTTTGCACCCACTTATATATTATAAATTGGCCTTATCTGTAGTCGATGTGAGAGTTCCAACACCCCTCACGTCGAGATATAGACATAATCTCGAGTGTGAGACTAGACATTAATGGGTGGTCCGATAACGGCCCGATAGGGGGTGAAACAACATGCCCAACAAACAACAAATATTGCTAGGATAAGCTCTAACCATATATCTGATACCATGTTAAGAAGTGGACTTTAAGCCTAACTCATCTCACAAAATCGGCTTGTAAGGTGAGGTTTGCACCCACTTATATATTATAAATTGGTCTTATCTTTAGTCAATGTGGGAGTTCCAACAATACATTAGGATCATATTGAACCATCATCGACTTATCTGCAATGATGTCACAAAGTTTGTGTAATGCATAAAGAAGATCGTCCTCAGATAAACAAATTTTCTCCTCTCCATGCGTCTATTATTACGTGGAAAAATATGATAAGTTTCGACATCAATAACATGTAAACATTTAAATTGAAAAGTTTAAGGTAAGAGTCAATACCGGGAATTAGAAATAGAACCAACCAAGTGTTTAGGCCAAGCGATAAAAGATTGGAATGTCTGTGCCACAATAAAAATCTTATATGTTGACAGAGAAACTGAGGCATCTGGCATAGTCATGTCGTCTACTAAGACCTTGACTTTATCCTCTTGTACCTCTATATAGAATTACAAGTTTAAGTAGCTTGATTGTGTAATTATGTAGAAAGTTGGGTTATATATATTTTAATATCTTATGCAAAGGTTTGGAACGAAATTACACGAATGATATACAACATAAAACTTTTCAACTCTTTGCCACTAAAGGAATAAATAAATGCACGCTGGAAGAATGAATCTTGAAAAGAAGGGAATGGATCTTGTTATACCAAAAAGTGTGATATCACCCTTTATTCAAAAAAAGATTATTTTATGTCAATATAATTTCCTAAGAATATTTGTTTAAAGGTCAAAATCTCTGTAAATAAACATGTCGGACTAAACAATTCATTCTCTTTCGGAAACATCTTTTGTTGTCCAGTCAAATATATTAGACGGGAGGAAACAATAGCATCATGCAAACAAACAAAACATTGTTTTTTCTTGGAAACTTGGTGGTGATTAGTATTCAAACTCAACAACCAAGAAACCAATATAATAGGTGGTTTTCTGACGCTTTAAAGACAAATCTAATAGGCCAGTTTTCTCATATGCATGTGAAAAGAGGAAAAAAGACCTTGAATGTCTTAGCCGTAAGGAGACAAGTGGTTGTTGATATGAAAGAAGAACGAACACTTGAAGGGCAACAAAATTCAAACTAAAGGATTTTGAACAGTTTATAGATTTAAGCATAGAATTCCGATTGAAGAGAGGGATGTGCATGATTAAGTTTTGCTATTCATCTAGTAAGAGAAAATTCATAATATATAATTATGAAAGAAAAATATTGAAATATCATGTGTCTTAGAAATAAGTCATGAAATTGGACAACTTTAACATACGTTAGGTTTTCACTAGTGGAAAAACAGTGTATAACGTCACACGTTTAATGTTTAACCACTAAATAACCAACGTTAAAAATGATCGGTGACAATTTTGTAAATAAATGCAATTATTAAATGTCGTTTAGAATTATAATTCGACGTAAGACGATATAAAACGTCGAATGCCTCAGCGTTAGACGTCAAAAGACCAGTGAATTCAATAAAAATTTGAGCGGGAGATTGAAAATTCATTCCCTTTATCTTATTGCGCGAGACCCTCTTCTCTGCTCAAACTTTTCTCGAATGAAGTTTGACGACCATCACATGTAATCTTTTTTCATTTGATACAAATGCATGTTAATTAACAACTTTAGATATGATTTTCGTTTGTTTTCACATATTATTTTCGTGTTCTTGTCCTTCATAGGCGCATTTTGCTTTCTCTCTCACTGGTGGCAACACTTTATTTCGATGAACCCACCTTTTAAAGGTTAGTTTTCGTTTTCGTTTTGAAGAACTTATTTGTTAAACTTGTTTATTGTTTTTTTTGTTGAATTTGTTTGTTGTTGTTTGGTTGAACTTGTTTGTTGTTGTTTGATTGAACTTGTTTTTTGTTTGATTGAACTTGTTTGTTGTTTGTTATTATTATTTGTTGTTGATCCTATATTATCGTTGATAGTTCTGCTTTTCAGATTTTGTAGAGTTGTTAAATTAAAAAAAAAATTGATTAACGTCGTATATGTTCAAAATTCGATGTTAAATTAACGTCGAATATTGACAAAATTCGACGTTAAATTAACGTTAAATTTTGTAAATTCGACCTCAATTTAACGTCTCCCGATATGACGTCGTTCTCCAATTCGATGTGAAAGAGCAAAAACATTCGACGTTGTACGTTGTTTTTATACTAATGTTTCTAATAAATTAAAAATGTATTACAAAAGTATAAATCGATGTCACTTAAACCAAATTGCATAAAAAATAAATATTAAACTAATAATAATTCAAATTTAGAATATTTTTTTTAACTTCAACCTGTATTATATGGTGATAAAAAAATATATGACAAAAATACTATATTATTATATTATAGTAAATGAAATCTTTATATAATTACATTGATAAAATTATAATTATGATAATGAGTTAAAAAATAAAAATAATTATATAAAATTATTAAAATTGTATTCTATACAATAAAAATAAACAACAAATAAAAATATTAAAAGAAAGTAAAAAATGATTATTGTGTATTGTAGAAACAATTTGCTACATCAATAAATGAAATTGTACCATGAATAAATGAAATTATGTACAATGAAAACTGAATGTCTAATTAGGCATATGATAAAATGGAAAAATAACTTGAAAAATCTAAGAAAACTTTTCAAATATCAAGTTAGTCAAACTTTTGAAAAATAATAAAAATTGTTTTAGTAAAATAACAGTTCTTCAAACAAACAAAAATTAAAGTTCAAAGAAAATAAGTTTCTTATATTACCTAACGAAAGCGTTTATGTGTTTGAACATTTAAAATTAAGAATTAAACATTATCATGTAAAAAAACATTAAAAGATAGTAAAAATATTCCAATTTTGTTGTAATTGATGATACGTTGTTTGAACATAAGTGCATAAAGATTGTGATAAAAGGAGAAGTACTCATAGATGTAAGTAGAGTCGATGGATACATGACCATCTAAACAACTAGAAGGGAGAAAGAAATAATGTGTAACGTAAGAAAAAAATTATAAAACTAAAGACTAAAAATAATATATATATATATATATATATATATTTATTTATTTAAATGGAAATGAGATGAAAATAGAATAGGTAATAGAGCCAATATAGAGGTGAGAATCATAGGAATATGTATATATACAATCCTATTTTCATACTCAATGAAAAAAAATTGGATATTATCTAAAAGAACTAGAAAAAGAAAAAGAGAAATATAAAACTAAATATTAAGAGAATAATTTATATATATATATATATATATATATATATATATATATATATATATATATATATATATATATATATATATTATGTTACCTGATAACTATATGTGTATTTATCCAAATAACTAGAAAAGAGAAAAGAATAATATCGTAACGAATGAAAAATAAGATTATAAAACTAAAAGATGAAAAAAAGTTCTTTAATTATGAATTAGTTCACAAAATAATCAAACAAAATAACTTCAATTAGTACACAATAACTTCAACTGTTACATAAAATAAACAAAAGTTCTTTAATTATGAATTAGTTAAATCACTGTTCCAAATCCCTTTGAATACTAGGTCAAACAATGATTCATCTATTACATAACATAGTATCTATACTCATTCCTTCCTATTTGTTTATTACATTACAATATTAAATACTTACATAATTAATAATTTTAATTGAAAACCATTATAATAAAAAAAATAGACAATTTTAAGTGGCAGCTGAGTTTTTGTAATCTTTTAGTTTGTCTTTCAATATATTATATCCGGAATATGAACTAAACAAAACAATAAGATACTCCCCAAACTTATAGCTTTAATTGTTATCAAGCAAAAGATAATTTGGCGAATAAAGACATATAGTCGTAACAATTGAGAAGCAACTATATACATAATTGAATGAAACATAAGATTATACAAGTTTGTGTGCCGTGTACGTATTTACATATAAAAGCGAAAAGCTAAGATCTACGAATCCAAGAATGGTTCACAATCTTCAATTAATCAGGATAATCTTGATTAGTTCCCAGGTTTCTAAAAACGATTTCATCATCTTCCAGTGATTTCAGTGAAAGGAGTGAGAGTTCCCTGGATGAGGGAGCTATCTTCAGCATCTTTGAAGGATGGAGGCATAGCAGGCCACATAAAAACTGGTCTTTCCTTAGGCACTTCAGGTGGAGGTGCTTCTCCATTCAGAACCTGAAGAACTGTTCTCATTGATGGTCTTTTGTGTGGATTTGGATGGCAGCAAGCCAAACCAAGAACAAGAACACAGTCCACCTCTTCCTCCACAATCTCTTCCTTCTTCAACCTTGCATCAACAGCACCAACTACTTTTCCCTTCCCATACAAATCCCATACCCTATACACAATGCTGTTCTTGTACTCATCTTGTGCATACACATTCCCTGGCCTCTTTCCACACACTACTTCCAACACAAGAACCCCAAATGCATACACATCTGTCTCCACCGTTGCCCTCCCAATGAGAAACGTTTCTGGGGCCATGTACCCGGGTGTGCCTGCAATCTCTTTTGTAGAGTGATGCGTTTCATTTCTCTTCTGAATTGTTCTAGCCAATCCAAAGTCTCCCAGCTTGGCATTGTAATCTGAGTCCAGCATTATGTTGCTGGCCTTGATGTCTCTGTGGAGAACCCTCTTCTCACACCCATCGTGAAGGTAGTCAAGTGCTTGAGCCACCCCATTAATCACTCTTCGCCTAGTTTCCCAGTCCAGTGTTTTAAAGTTATAATTATCACCACAATCTTTGTCACCAAAGAGGTACTTGTCTAGGCTTCCATTAGGCATGAACTCGTACACAAGGAGAAGCTCTCTATTCTCATAGCACCAACCAGTGAGTTTCACCAAATTTCTATGGTGAAGGCTTCCGATTGTTGTCACTTCTGCTAAAAACTCTTGCTTCCCTTGGCGTGAGTTTTTGGAAACTCTCTTTACAGCTACCTCTTTATTTTCCAGTAGCCCCTTATACACAGTTCCAAACCCGCCTTGTCCAAGCTTGTTTTGAAGGCTGAATCCACCAGTTGCTTTCGTTAGTTCCATTAGCCTAAACTTCTTTGGAGACATAGAGGAATATTTAATCTGATCCTCTATCCTTGGATATGCATCTTCTGGCCCCTCCATATGGCGAATCTTTTGCCGGCGCAAGAACAAAATCACCAACCCACCAATGATAATTAAAACAATCACGACTGGAACGGCAACATAAACCCACAAGAGACTTTTGTCATCATCTCTTATATCATCCCCACTGAATTCCCACGATCTGACACTGTTCCGCTGCGTGTAGTTACTTGTTGAGGCCGAGAAACCAATGTAAACCTCCTTTTGAAGAAAGGAAGACAAATTAAGAGGTGGAGATACCAAGAGGGTCTCCATGGATTCTTCAGAAGTTCCACTCATGGCACCAAAAACTGATATTGTGTCATTAATGTATTGAATGTGAATTTTGACATCTTGACCTGAAGATAGATTGAGCCGATTGTTCATTAACGAAACCTGTTGGATGGAGTTGATGCTGTTTATGTTGATGCCAACGTGATTGTCAGGGCCATCTTCTTTGAAACTGTGTCTTGTGTCAAACTCCACCGCTACAATACCAGGCTGTGAAGTTCCATTGGAAGTAGCATTTACAATACCAAGCCATTGTCCATCACTGTTTTCTGGGATAGTCCTATCTGAAGTTAAGATAAAGGCCAAGCCTTCACCACCAGGGGTAGTTTCTGGAGTTATGTGGAGCACAAAAGTGGTGTTGAAGGAAGCTATTTGGTTTTGGTTGTTCTTCTCTTTCCAAAGCTGGTATGGCTTTATGTAGAAAACACGTCCAGAATAATGATCTATGGGATCTATAATATCAGGGGTGACTATGATTGCATCAAATAATATACTTGAACTCTTGCTCAGCCATAGATTAGAGTCATCTGGGAAGAAAGGGAAGTTGAACTGAAAACAGGAAACTTTGGTGAGGGCAATGGTAACGAAGAAGAGTGTAGCTGCATATTGATATTTGACTAACCAAGGGAGGTGCATATTTCTGTTTTGAAAGCTTGATTTTTGAAGGGTCGCCAAAAAGGGATTAATTGAAGACCTATTCTGAGTTCTAAAATCTTTATGATGCATCTTTCCTTTGTTTATATAAATCTTGTATATATATACTTGGGTAGGGTCAATTGATTCTTTTTTTTTAATTATATAAACATTGCCTCTTTAGGTTATTCTTTTCTGAGAAAGTTCTTGTTTCCGCGTTTTGTGGAATGAAAAAGAAGAAAAAGAAAGGTGATGTTATATATTAAAACAATATTATAGCACTTAAAGTGCCTGCGGAATATTAGGTTTGTCAAACATTAAAATAAGTTGCATAAGGACTATGAAGACGTTATGAAATTGTAAAGATCAGTTAGTTTATCTTAAAGAAAGGTTGATTGGAAAGGTAAAAGTCTTGGTCTGTAATTGGCGCAGATTAAAAAATATATTAAGTTTACTAAAAGTGCATAATGAAACACTAGTGGAGTGCTTGTGTAAATATTTATGAGTAAGTTATTTCAACGTAAAAGAAAATTCAGTGAAATTATTTTCATGTAACATATTAACATCTTTGGAAAAGACTGGAAAAAGTTTAAAATAGCTTATACAATATCATAAACTATTCTTTATAGCTTCTCAAAGATTTTACACAAGTTGAGTTTGTACTTCATGAGTATTCCGAAGGCATTTATCACTTGTGATCGGTGTTTCATCTATGATTTTAACGATTTTAACGTTGTATATGCTACTAATTAACCCTTTCAGTTAACAAAAGTCAAGTCAAATTGTCATGTTCCACTGAACCTACCTAGAGTTTGCCTTCAACACAATATTCAGTCACAAATCAACTAGTTTGAATATAAATACAATATTGACTTTTTCTTTGCTTTTGCTTTAATCTTCACGCATCATATATAACAATATATAAAATAATAAGTTCGATGGGAAAAAAATGACTTTTCAATGAATAAATCATCAAGTTGTATTTATCAATACCAAAATCACTTTTCTGAATAATTTAGGTTGGGAATTCAAGTGTGAATCCAAGTTCCAGGATAGAGATAAAAAAGTAAAACATTGTATAAAGATGAAAGACACACTAACTTATTCTCTTGAGGTTTTGGATAGAGAATGGTGTCAATCACTTATGTGGTTGGACTTAGATTTCATTGGTGTTTAAGTCTCCTCGGTGTCTAGAAAAAAAAGATAAAGTCTCTAGTACCCGAGAATATGAATTTACATATTAGGTTATTACAAATTATTTAGACTTTGTTCACTTGAATGGATCTGAGGGAGAGTGCTTGAAGGGATTTGAAGGTAAATTTTATTGTTTATTTGAGTGAATTTGGAGGTAAATGAGAGTGGATTTGGAAGTAAATTTTTTTAATTTGTCACGTCAATCAAATCTTACACTAATTCTCACAAACTTTACTTCCAAATTCACTGTCACTTATCTCCAAATCCACTCAAATAAACAATAAAAAAATTTAGTTTCAAATCCCCTCAATCACTCTCTTTCAAATTTATTCAAGTGAAGAAGGTCTTAATCTAACCATTAATATTTATATACTCAATATAATCTATAAATAAAGATGAAGGGTGGAAGTTCTTTGTGGCAGACAGAATCTCCTTCAGATGAAATTTATGTGGAGCATTAGATTAGCATTTAACTTCAAGCTCCCTTGTCCCTTTTTGTGTTCATTTCTCCGATACAATGCACCAGCAAGCTCACTTATTCCTCCAACCACAATTATTGGACTCAATATCCATAACCATAATAGATTTATGGGATCCTTCTCAACATACTCCTTACTGATAAATAACATGATCTTATTTTGTTTATATGAGTATATATTCATGTGAAAACTAAAATGTTAAAAAATACATTTTAAATCTAATTTAATTTTATAAAACTGATTTATAAGATAAAGTTTATATTTATTTTGAATGATTCCATAACGAGTAAAAATGTCTAACAAATTTCACTAGAATATTATAATGATCGGGATATTGCAAAAGAATACTGTAATGTGGACTTTTATGAAATATAAAACAACTGCAAAATTGTTCCTCTATGCGAAAACGAAATTGAGTGGTGTCTACCTCTTCGGACGAGGCTTCCGATACAATCAATTCAACGTTGCTAATCCTTTATTCCAATGCTTAGCCTCAAAGTAAACAGTAACAACAAATGAAAGCATGACATGAGCGTGATTTTTGGCATGTAGCAATAAATAAGAGCTATGGTTTCAACTTCATTGACCGGTCTAAAGATGACTCACCTTAAATATTCCTACATTCATTCGTGTAAAAACTGTTGGGGTCATTAATCAATCTCTTGTATATTTCTCTCCATTTCACAGGACAAGTATTTTATTTTCGTAACCTAATCAAATAGTTTTAAATAAATCAAATAACTAATTATGTTATATTAATTTTATTTTAATAAACAAAAGGTTACAACTGTTTATACAACTACTATTACCAATTTCAATAGATGAAAATGTAACACTTCTACGTTAAAAATAAATAATAAGGAAAATCTTGTATTTTTTAAATTGAAAGACTTGATTAAACAATTTATTAATAAGGAAATTAAATTGAACCAAAAACCAAAATAAATAATAAGAAAAAAGTAATTAAATCCATAAATATATAGTTGTACAAGCACAAATTCATGCATGAATACATATATGTAGGCTTGACAAGAGGAATAAGTTTAACCATAATGATATTTTGACTATTTTTTTAACAACCATTTAACTTTGTTATGTGTGATGTGTCATGTATTGATTGGTCCATATGGCTGAAATTAAAATAAATTAAAAATGACGTGGAAATTCCAAAATTAGGGATTTTATAATCGTATTTTTTCCTTTTTTGTTTCAAAATTTTATTTGAAAGTTGCAAAAGGTTGTATGAGTTCAACCACGGTTGCAACAATCACGGGAGTTTGCAACCACCTATTTTCCATGATTCGTTTCACTTTTCGTTGGTTTTGAAGCACCATTGAAACATCATTGGACGACCAAACTATCATTAATGTGAGTTTTTGAGGTTCCTATGCTTCATTTCGGAGTTCGCAACCATTTGCGGTTGTCGTCGTTCATTTCACCTTGCATTGGTTTCGAACAACCATTGAAACACCATTGAAACATTGAACCACCATTGACGTGAGTTTTTGTGGTTGTCGCCGTTCATTTCGACTTGGGTTGGTTTCGAAGCACCATTGAAACATTAAGCACCATTGTTGTTGTTGAGGTTTCAATTTTGCTTTCTTGTTCTTGTTCAGTTATTTGGAATTTTTTTCAATTTTTTCATTTTTTTATGATTTAGGGTTGTTGTTGGTGTAAAGTTTCGATTTTGTTTTTTTACACGAACTTATTTTTTGTACAATGTTTCATTTTACAGCAATGGATTTCATTCCACAACAAGGTGAATCGTTATGAAGAGAACAAAACATTCTTCCAAGTACAACACGTGCACACTCCAATCCAACCCAACATGTAACTTTTTAGTGTTGATTTTTTTCATTAAAATATATGTTCCTTTCATTGAAGTAGTACAAGATTATTTGTATTTTGGACTTTGTTTGATGCATGTATGATTGTGGAGTTATTGTTATGAAATATATGGAGTTGTAAGATGATGTTGATAAATACGAAGAGAAAATCATGTTCAATTATACAAGTGTAAGTAATCAGACTTCTTATACTTTGGACCTTTGATAAAAAATTGGGCATTTTCTTAATTCTTTTTGCGTCTGATTGTTTTCAGGAAGAACACCAACACTTTAAGGAGAAGTTTGTTTGTGATTGGATTCTGGATAATGACAATGTCCGCAGAGACGAAGTGTTGCAACAATTAGGGTTGTTATAGATGTTATTGTGGAATTAAGAGTGTTGCAATGTCGATTGTGGTTTTCTTCCATTATGTATTACGTATTTAACACTTACGAGTTTGATAACCTATTCATTACCTTTAAAGTACATAATTGTTGTTACATAATTACATTTAATGATAATAAAATTGTAATTTCCTTTATTTCAGTGTTACTTTGAATATCATCCTGCATATGAAGATGAGAAAGAGCATTTTATGTGCTACACATTTTTCTATAATAGGGTTCTAGTTGTTGGTGACTTCTTATTTTTAGTATAGTCCCCACCAAATCTGGATGTTTATTTTGTTGGGAAATTTTGTGCTCATAATTACCACCACCTATTTGTTTACCGAGGTTGAAGTTGTTTGCGCATTTAGTTGTGAATGAAAATTGATGTCATGAACTGTGGTGACCTCTATGTGTACAAGTTTAGTTGTAGGTCCCCAATTATTTGATCCTTTGTGCCCACCCAATTGTGCAATAAGAGTTTTATAGATTTTGGTTGGTTGGTGATGAAGTTGGTTAAAAATATGCTCATCATTGCCTAAAGATAAGTTGGTTGTGCATAAATTTGTTAAAGAATATGATGGACGCTACTCCAGGATGTGCAGAAGAAGCTCCACAACTCAGAGAATTGGCAGCGGATGAAAGGAAACAGTGGAGGTTCAGAGCGCACTCAAGGTGTTTGTGAAATTGTCTGGTGGTGTTTGAATGGATGTTTTGGTAGATCTCTAACTCAGTAGGCTTTCCAAAGGGGAAAGAAGCTAGAGGAGGTGCTAGATAACAAAGCACAGAGGTGAACTTGAGAGTAATAGCTGGAAATTGGCAGCATTTCTTTACTTCAATTCAAGTTACCATTACAAAGGATTTGGCTTCTCTTGAAGAGAAACATGCCTAGCAAGCTACTGGACATATTAGCAATGTACATGAAGCTCTATAAGAAGTGTGCAGGAGAAGCTATACAGTTGGCCACATGTTACATACGGTAAACATTGAAAACATGCTTTAAAAGAAAGCGGAAACGTTGGTTTGCTTGGTTGGCCGTATGTTGTATATGAGCTTTGCTTTTCCAATCCAAAAAGCACTTCCTTTCTTCCTTTCTTTACCTCCTTTGCTTCCCTTAGCTCACCAAGCTTCTTTGCTTGATTGGCCTCCACTCTTATTAGTGACCTATAAAACAAGATAAATGTATTTAGTTAAAGAGAACATTCTAAGACTTAGAAAGAAAAGATCAAGTCCTTATTCAACTCCCTTTCTTAGTCTTAGTGTTAAGTTGATACTTCTTTGGATAGGAAGTCCCTAAAGGGATTGCCATCAAAATATTTTTTCCACTTAAAAATATTGTATAAGCCATCACCAAAGCCACCACAAAAGCATTTTCAGTGGCTATCTCTAATGTCCACCCGTCCACTACCTCATGCTTATGCAAAATCTGCACCACCAACTTCCCCTTCCAAACCACGCTTCTCCTTCTCGACTTCGCAGTCCTCTACCACCTCATCTCATCGTCTACTCCTGCAGTGCTGCTCGTGCCTGCAAAATCTCCCTGCTAAGCGCCTTGACCAAGTTTCTTGGGTTTCTTTACTCTTGACAAAAGAGAAGAATAAAAGGGAATACAATACATTCTGATGTGTTCCCAAACTTGTCACACAACATGATCACACCTACATTTTGATTTAAACAAAAGAAAGAGAATGATTTAAGGTGGGAAGGAGAGATTAGGTGAAGAAGGAGTCCAAGTGTAAGGGAAACAAGGTGTATGTGAGTTTTGGATTACATTTTGGAATACATATATGGAAGAAATATCCAAACCTCAAAATATATTCAGAACATCCAATTTATATAGATTATGGATTGTACAATTTAGAATGTAATTTTGAATCATAAGTTGTATAATTCAAAATGTAATTTTGAATCATAAGTTGTATAATTCAAAATGTAATTTTGTATTACATATTGTATATTGAAGAATGTAATTTTGCATTATAGAATGTGAAATCCAAAATATAACTTACATTTCAAATTGATTTTCAAATTTGTATTACTAATTGTAAAATCTAAAATGTAAATTTTTATTAGTATTAATAGTCTTAAATATATATAGACTACCCCTTTCGGAACTATAATTAAAACAGAGGTGTAACTAGAATTTTAAAAAATATGGAGGTGTAGGAAGGAAATATAGGGTGCAGGAAGAAATTCCCCTTGGTGAATGGGGTTGATTGTTTTTGGGCTTAAATATGGAAAGATGGGTGCACGGGTTCGGCTTTTAAATAAAATTGAGAATCTCACCCAGTTTTCGCAACTTATGCATCGTAACGTTTACATTCTTTTTGGTATTTGTTCATCATAACTTTTTCTCATTGTTTATTGAAGGTTAAAATCCTATTTTGTCCTTTAATTCTTATTATAAATTCAATTAGGTTTCTAATTTTTATTTTATTTTATTTTATTCTTTAATTTTTAAAAATAATCCAATTAAATTTTTTTTATTAGATTGATATTAGATTTTTGTTAGAATTTATACATAAACTTATTTTACTTAAAAAGTTTACATATTCACATCTTTTATTTTTTACGTAAACTGATTTGATATATAAAATTTAATAAAAATCTAACGTTAATATAAACGAAAAAAAATCTAATTGGATATTTTTAAAAATTAAAAGATTAAATTGAACTAAATATGAATTTTTTATAACAATTAGAGGATCAAAATAGAATTTTAGCCTCTATTAAACTACTGACTTGGTGTAGAGAAAGTTTTGGCAGTAATTAAAAAAAGTTGATCTTTTTATTTATTTATTTAAGCACAATGTTCCCAAGGGATCATAACTTGATTTTTAGATTTCTAGATTTTTATATTTTTAGATTAATTATAAAAAAGTTAACTACTAAAGTAAAAAATAACATAGGACGAGAACTCAACCATGTCACATGACAAGATAACCACGTCAGTAATTTAACCAGCTTCATTACTTAGTTAATAAAGAATTTAACAATGAGTCAATTTAAAAATATAAATTTATTGAGTACTTTATAGATTATAAAAATTTATTTAAAACTCAATTAAAATTTTTAAATTTACAAGGGACTTAAAATATAATTAAACCAAATTCATATTATACAATGATTAATAAATATTGATCAAATATTTTAACTACAATTAAACATAGGAAAGTATATATTAATTATGATAGGATACCAAAGAAAGAACAAAATAAAAATGGATAAAATCAAGACTAGTTATTCCACCAAAAATAATGTCGAATTGAGCAATTAAATAGTCTTTTCTCTTTTATACATAATGTAGTTTGGGGGAGGCGGAAACCCAACCCTTGTAGTTTTAATGAATAACACAGAATAAGAATGGTCGCAAACTTGTTCAGTCTTAGTAAGAAATGTGACAATTCAATCTAAATGAAAGATATATAAAATCTCATTTGAATCATTTAAGGCCATTTCCAACAATTCAAAGACTTATTGATTGTTTTATGATCATCAGCTCTACTATTTTGTCTGCTTTGGAGGAGCAAGAGCCACACAATTAGAAGTCGGAAGATTCTACAACAATGTTCAAATGTACAATAAATGAATCATACATTAAAATTTTGTAATAGTGAATGACTATTCTAGTATTAGTTAAGAGTATTCAAATGTGCAATAAATGAATCCCACATTAACATTTTGTAAGCTCAAAATCATAGTGTATCTTAGATGGATGGAAATTTGTTCTTAATGATGATGGCTAATAGGGAAACAAAATGATGATCCCTTGAAGAGTCAATGGTTACCAAAACAAAATTATCATTCATGACATGATTTTACTAATTTGTTTCAAACATTTTCTTAGTTGCTAACAAATGTAACAATCTCCCCATAGAAGATTATTAGATAATTGACATGCCTTTGGTTCTTCTTAGTCGACATATGATTATTTCTAGTAAGGGTGCTAGTAATAATTATTATTTTAAGAATTATTTAGGATAGATATTCAGAGTTAATTTTAAAAATAATTTAATATTTACTAGAAGTCTCTTAATAATAAAGAAGTTTGTTTATTTTATATGGAAAAAATCATTTAATTTTGTTTGGTTGAGTTTCTCACCCCCTTAAGATAATAAATGGAAAGTGATGTTTGGACAATTCCATATTTGTTCTTCAATTTATGATTTCTATTGCTTATTAGTTTTTAATCTTTGATTTCATTTGAAGAGATTATTTATATAAGGAGAGATAATTGATTATGTTTGAAATTTTAAACATAATTGATTATATTATACATTGATTAATCAATTTAATTATTTTATGTGATTCAATTTTAATTATAACGATTTTAAAATTTATTAAACATACATCTATTTAAAAATAGATAAATATAGTCTTTTTTTTAACCTTTTTAAAAGTATTCCAAATTGGTATTTGATTTAGAATATGTATTATATGTAACACTTCAAAAATTAATTTGAAACATTGTTTAACAAGTAAAAAATTTAAAATAATTATGTTGAAATGATTATATCTATTTATTTATTTTTAATTATATTTTAAAATATAAAAAAATAATATGCTGAAAATAACTACACACTTAATCACCAACACAAAAAACTACACTTTTTATGTTTTTTAACAATATAACAGATTACAACTATACACTACGATTTTTGTATGATTACTGTCAATTACCATTATTTATTTGTTTACTTTCTTAAAAAATGTAGAAGTACATCGAGTGTCTCTTCCCCGTTAAGAACTAATATATAAATGAAGAAAATTATGATCCAAAAGTGTTATGTTTAACAAATTAAATGCCTATTACCTTATAAAATATATTATTTGAATTAATTTATATTATATAATGTTGATTTTATATTTAATTTGTAGGTGCACTAGGGTCTAAAGTCATGACCTAGTATTTTCATGGATTGAATTATTAGTTTGGTTTTTGAAAACACTTATTGTGGCAATGTTAAAATCATCCTAGAGAGCGTTGAAAAGAAATAAACATGAAAAAGATAAGGTCTGAAAAGAAGTTGGAATCTACACACAAGAACCCTTTCCTTTTTCACTTTATCCATATCCACACCTCACTTATCTGCTTTGTGTTCAAGCTAAGTGTTGCTACTTTTTTCTTGTCTGAGAGCTATGATCATTCATGTTGCTCATTATCACACATCATCACATTATGTCTATAGCCCTTGTTGACATTATACATCTTAACTCACCTCCAGCATCCATTGTCACACTTTCTGTGTTGCACTCCTTCCTTCACTATAATCACAACACATAAAGATGCTGCTAAGTCCAAACTCAGGGAAGAGGAAGAAAATTGTTCATCGATTATGGTTTTCATGCTCCACACAAGAGGGAGTGAATCTAGAAAGACTATAACATTAGGTCAATCTAGGTAAGAATCACCAATGAGATGTTACAAACCAAGATTTCAATCTCCATTGTAAGAACTGTTAATTACATGTATTGTTTTAGAGTATAGGTTCTCTGTTGGTTTTTTTATCCTGTTATATGTTGAGCCTTTAAAATCCAATAATGTATATTGATTTTTGATTTTTTAAATATATTTTTTTTTTTACTATACTGTCATTAATATATTTTGAAAGCTCACCGGAAGAACAACATAACAAATTCAACGAGAATCCAAATTCATTGTTCTACTATATCTCTTTTATTAGGGTGTGAAATGTGACATGCTACATTGTGATTTATGCAACAAGATGCAAAGGGTGGTTTTGAGTTATGGAGTTGAGAACCTGAAGGGTCTATAGATAGTTCACTTTACCATAATGAAAGGTTTTAAAAGCTAAATTACAACTAGAAGTAGCCAAGTGGAGTGGACCATATGAATGAGGTTTGAGAACATGGGTTTGGTGGCACAGGAAATTGGTGGCCACTGTACCTTATCTAGCTTTTACCAACTATCATCAGTAATGAAAATCACCAACCGAATGTTCCTTGTAAACTTCTCTGTGAAACTATAATGGACTCCAAATATATATCTATTATTAAGTTTTTTTATTTATAGGGACACTAATGAGTTGGAGGATAATAATAACTTATATTTTCAATTAGGAGGGGGTATTATTACCAAGTAAAAAAAGTTACCTTTCTGGATTATTCATATTATTTTTTTAATATGTAAAAGAAGATGACAATAAATGAAATATTTATATTTAATATTGTTCCAATCTCAAATCTATTAATATAATATTGTAATGTAATCGAGATATTGTTAGTTTTGGAATTTGGTGTTAACAAGCAAACTTCAACGCTAAATAGTTGTTAGTTGTGGATTTGAGTCGCACGTTTATACGATGTTAATTAAAATCATAGTGTCAATTCATTAGTTTTCCTTTTGAAGATTGACTCTAATTAGCATCGGCTTAACTAATGTTAAATTATCACTAATTTTTAAATTAATTTTTAATAACACGCTAAGATATTTTTATTTTAGTCAATTTGGCTAATGTTAGGGATAGTAACTTAAAAGAACCGTATAGTATCTTCATGTTGAAATATTATAAACAAAAAAAAATAATTATAATGGATTAAGGAAATAAGTGTAAATAAAGAAATTTAATACGAAACAAGGAGATGAATGTGACTAAAGAAGATGAGGAAGAAAATGTAGATGAAAAAGATGAGTATGGACGAAGGAGAAAAAAGTTGGTGATGTGTAAGAAAGATACGAGTGTGAAAAGATTTATGAATGTGAATGAAAAATATGAATATCATAAGATTTATATACGAAGTAAAAAAAAAATATAACTAGAAGATTTATCATCATTAAATCTAAACCTTTAGATTAAAAATAATTTATATATAAACACACATGTATTCAAAATATATAACTTACCTTCTTCTTATTTAATTAAATACACATATTACAAATAAATAAGGTTATTGTCTATTGATTCTATGCTAACCTTATTTATTTTAATTATTTTTTATAGTTAGCATCAGTTAAATTGAAGTTAACTTAAATACATAAAATATTAAAAATAAATAAAATTATCCTCACTAAATTATTATTAACCTTATTTATTTTAATTCTTTTCATATTTAATATATTTTTGACCAACATTAATTTAAATAAATAAAATATTAAAATTAAATAAGGTTTGTTTATGTTAAATTGACAATAACTTTATTTACTTTTAATATTTATTTTAGTTGTTATATAATTAACACTAACTTAAATAAATATAAATGTTAAAAATAAATAAGTGTTTTTCATGTCGATGATAATTTCATTTATTTAAATTATTTTTGGTTAAATCAATATTAACTTAAATATTTAGTTAATAAAAAAATTTAAAAATATTTTTACGTTTTTTTTTATAGAAAAGCAAACTATAAACTTTGAGGATAAAGTGGTAGACAAATTTCATAAACAAATAGATACTCGATTGCTAACCACTAGACTTTCATTTACACCCTAATCATTGTTTACAAAAAACATTAAAAATTATGTTGAGTGTGATAAGAAGGGGTTATGTTGCTTATAGTCATTGAAGTGATTATTGTTTTAATGAGTTTAAGATGTCTTCTCAACCACACAAAAAATGTCAACGCACAAAGTCAATTCTTTTGTCTTTATATGTGGTCACTGATGGAAGATTGCGTATGAAATAGGGGGCAAGATTAGACCATGCCATAGACTAAGCTAATTATGCATAAGATTTTTCACATATTTTAAAATATTACAACAAATTGTTGGAATGAAAAACTATCCATCAATGGTAAATAACATTATTAAAGTTAATTAAGTCAAGAAATACCATATTGTCAAGAAATAATAGATAAGGTCAATAAGTATTAGTTTTGTTAATAAACACCAATCTTATCAAGAAATATTAAATAAGATTTAGAAATATCAAACAAAGAAATATTAGTATTGTTCATAAGTATTAGGCAAAATTGAAAATACTTTAGTAGAATTTTACTAACCAATCAAATGATAATAAACATATAAAATTAATCATCATGATTAATCAAGATTAAAAGCAACATGAACATGTTCTAAAAGGTCTATTTAGGTGAAAGTCTATTAAAAATAATATAAATAAGTAATTATCCTAGGGTATAAAAGATGAATATTATTATTTATCCTATAATTTTATTATTATTTGTACACACGACTTGAACGTTTAAATATCTTTGTAAGTACTCTTATGTTTTTAATATTGAAATTCAGAGATCGGATTATTTAAGATAGAGAAACAACTGAGTCGAAAACTTTCAAATATCAAACTTAATAAAAAAAATGTGGTTTTATAAAAAATATTTCAAGTCTTTTGAGAACATTAATTATTGAGTATTATGTTCATTGAAAAACAATTACAAAGAATATTTCACATCAAAATGAGTGGTAGAGTGTATAAAATAGATTAGAAAATGCAAGCTAATGAGTTATTGAAGGCCAAAGCATGGGAAGTGGGAAGTGCAAAATGAACCAATTCTTGAGTCTTTCAATTGACAGAAACAAATTGGTACATGACAAGGGACAGCAGAACCACCATGTTTTGCATTATCCAGTTAGAAAAAAGGTTGGAACGTAACAATAACAGGAAATTCTGAGGATAACAATAACATGACGAGACCTTTTGGCCATCATCTTCTCCAAACATGTAGCATAAGACATCCCAAAATCAGAACACAAGAATTAATATGAGAAAAAAACAAGAGGGGATTGGAACGACAAAGGGAAGAGAGCGGATGTGGTGACAACAACGCTACCCATGCGACGTACGACTGCTCCGATTAGGAGCGCTGAAGAACAATGCACATTTTCAGTTTTTTAAAACTTAATTCATTTCGTCCAATAATCAATTGCCACGTGCATAACGATATGTCCAAATTTCATACACCATGGTCAAACGTCATTACACAACAAAATTTTAACATAGTTTTGGAGGACTAAATTCACTCATTTATGAAATTAGGAAATTAAATTCAGAATACTAATTTTAATTTTGGACAAAAATTACGAATCAAAAACATATTTAATCATTTTTGTAATTATTTTCTAAACTTAATGTTAAATAAATAACAAGTTTCCTTATTATTTTTGAACACAAACTTTTTATACAATTCTTACAATATGTCAATAGTGTAATTTAGTTAAACAAATGTTAGATTTCATGTCCTTCATTGTAAAAAGGTTAGATTTAGTTAAAACTTTCATACCATAATGTTAGATTACAAAGTTTGAAGAGGATATTATGCATGAAAAAAAAAACTTGTGAATACAAAGATGGAAGTTCGTGTGGAAATAATATGTGGGAATTGAATACAAAGCCAAAAAAAAAGTAAAAAAGAAAAACTATACTAGTGCAAAAAAGACCTTTAACGTCACCCTTTAGACGTCTGACCCTCGAATATCCAACGTAAAAAATGACCGGTGACATTTTTCGTAAATAAAACAACTAGTTAGATGTCGGTTATGGAAGGGTCCGACATCTAAATACTCATATACGTCGGCTCCCCCGAATAGACGCCAAAACTAAACGAAAAAGTTAAAAAAAAATAATTTTTTATTTTATTTAGACGTCTGTTATGGAGGGAACCGACTTCTGAAGCACTTTAGACGTCTGTTAACTGGGGAACCGACGTCTAAACCCTAAATCATTAAAACACCGTGAACGCGAGACAGCCGTTACGCGCACTCATTGTTTATCATCTTCGTTGCGTTTTCTCTCTACGGGTTACGCTTTTCAGGTTCGTTTTCTCACTTTTGCACCGTTTTAAATTAATTTTACTCCGATTACATCACTCTTTGATGCATTATCTTTCATTTGAACCGATTAAAATGCGTTTTCGTTGGGTTTTGATGCAGTTATTCTCGTGTCTTTAGACGGCGTTCTATGGCGGCGATTTCTTGTGTTTTGTACTCCTCCAATTCTCTCCACTACGTTTTTAAAATCATCCAATAAAAAAAATGTACAATACATTCTCTTCAACTAAAATATAAAGTTGTAAACTCGAATCACCATGAGTCAGGAGCAACCTCAGAGACGTCTAACATGTATGGATCGGACGTCTATATAGACATCGGACCTATATAGGTCCGACGTCTCATTAACATCACCCATATAGACGTCGGACAGAGATCAGACGTTAAAAGCCCAAAATAACAGACGTCTAAAGTCCTTTTTGCACTAGTGCTAAGAAAACTCTTCTTTTAGTTCTTTTCTAGAGTAGGGATATTTTCATTTAAAATTCAAGTATAAGAGTGGAAGGTCTATAGAAACAAAAGGAAGGTAAATTCAAATTATCCATGTGTGTTTCTCCACCAAAATTTTTGCAAATTATAGATCTCGGTCATATGTCTTGAGCTAGTTTGCTTTTCACATTTAAACATATGTTAAATGTGTTTCATGCTTTTCATGCTTGTTCCATGTGCTTCATGTGTATTTTCTTTTGTGTATAGTCAACCATGTGTAGCTTTGTAAGCTTTTGAAAGCTTCTTAAATCCATTTTATTTAATATCCACACTCCTTGGTCTTGTTGGTGGGTAGGGGTGTTAAAGTGAGTCAACCCAACTCACATGCTCGTCACGAATTGAATTAAAAAAGAGTTAGTTCGCCCCAACTCATTTTAGTGAGTTAGGAATTTTGTAACTAAATTCGACTGACCATGGATTAGTGGGTTGATTGGGTTGACTCACTTAAGGATATTTTGTTTTTCAAATTTATTTTATATATTTACCATTATACAATCAAAGGAAATTGACCAAACTCTTTTTTTTATAGTAGGGAATCAAAGTACTTACCTATTTCATCCAATACTATTATAAAGATAATAGTTGAAAATTAAAGTATTAACCTATATAATTTAGCAAATAAATAAGTTAAACATCCAAAGTATTCAAATATTATTGAACAATATTATAGTCTTTAGAAAATTAAATTGTCAATCTGCGTAATTAGAAGTAGTAAATAATTTCAATGAAAAACTTATGAAAAAATGGTAAAAAAATAATAAAGGATTTACGCATCTTTATATTACAAAGCCTATATGATAACATTATTTTTTACCTTTTATTAGTGTTAAGTTTTATGAATAAAATCAACTTCTTCATAGCCTTTAGGTTCTTTAATCTTCAAGTCTATCATGCTTTTGCATTGTTTTGTATTTTAGTTGTTTGATGCTTGTTTACCTCTAATTTCTATTTTGAGTGTGTGAAATACGTTAGTAGGAATCAATTCTGGTGGAGGAAAATAAGGTGAAACTTAACGAAGCATGATTGGATAAGAAATAATAATTTTTAGACAAATACTCATGCCAAAGACACTATAATCACACTCAATGCTGCAAACATGAAGAAAGGGCTCACCTGTAGCGTTATATTGCCGGGACTGTCCCCGGACAACAAAAAAACAACCATTGGGCATTAGGTTGAGTCGTTGGGCGAGCTGACTTCTCACTGGAGAAAATGACAACCTAGACTTGTAGTATTCAAGTCGTTGGGCAAAAATATAACTCACCCAACAAGTTAGAAGTCAAAGAGCATCGATTTTTAGGCCTCGTTGGGTGAGAATAGAGTCGTTGACAAGTTTATGGGCCTTGATAAACAAAAGAAGGTATTTAATCATGTTTTCATGAGGGTTTTGGGCATTTCACACTTTTACATAAATAGAATCACTTAGGGGTTTGGAAGAGACTTTTGGAGGTTGTTTGGAGTGATAGGAAGCTCTCCCTTTCCTCTTGGGTTTCCTATTTCATCCATGGTGGTTTTTCCCCTTTTGGATTGGAATAAGAAAATGGGCTGCAGATTTGAGATAAAAATGCGAAGGGAAAGCATGATTGAAGCTTGTAGTAGCTTCTAGGTACCTCAGGAAAATACCTTCATCTTTTTTATGGTCTCAATTTCTTTTGTATCTCTTTAATTTGTAAATTTTAGGTTCTCCATCAATGGAAGCTATTTCTATTTGTTGAAATTAAATGTAAAACACTAAATTCTTTTATAGAATCGTGTTGTTAATATATATATATATATATATATATATATATATATATATATATATATATATATATCCTATTTTCCTATTTCATTTTTTATAAAAATTAGATTATTACAAATAAAGGATATAAGAATGTATTTTTTTATGGTTGAGAATAATAAAATAAGTCTTATTTTTAACTTTTACTTATCTAAATTACTGAGACTTGATTACTCTATTCAATATAAAGCACACAAGTTGAATGTTGTTGCTTACTTATTATTACGGTCACAAGATTTTTTTGTTAACAATTTTCTTATCCTGTCTATCTCTAATTTCATATTTCTGGAACAGTTTCCCAAGAACTTACACACTAATCATAATTTTTCAATTTTTTTCAAGGAAGTACAACAACATCCAGAGGATCACTTACAGCATCGCATCCATCACAATTTAGTAAATCTAGCTCCTGTTGAACCAAATACATGGATGGTATAAAATATAATTTATTAATGAAACATATTAAAATGAATAGTTTAATTCATCAACACATTAAATTCAAAATTATATTTTCATACTAAAATAACTAATATCCTGAATAATACATAAAATTCATAACAGCAACAATAAAAGTTCATATTTCAACTTTTAAAAAATTGTCATAAGATATCTCATACAAAATATCAATTAATTTATGACAGTATAAATCCACAAATATTAAATGAATAGATAGACACTAATTTTAGGTACAAAGTTCTATTAGCTTAATATATAGGGTGATTTATTTGGGCATTGATTTATGTTGAATTTTTATAAAACTAAATTGGATATGCTTGATAAAGTGATTTTAAGAGACTATTTCTTTTTATAATAATAATTTAAAAACAAATGTGTACGGATATTTAAATTATTTATAGCAATATATAATATTTCCTTTTATGTATACATCGTATATTTTTATTTTACTTTTAATTATATTTTAAAATTTTAATATTAAAAAAGAAGAATACCCAAGACTTACTTCACACTGTAATTATACTGTTTTCCTTTTTACGTAAATATGAATTTTGAATAACTAAAAATAAAAAATAATTAAAATATGATCAAAAGATAGAAATTATTTAAATGATTTCTCGTATAATTACATGTTTCTTTTAAAAAATGGTTATAATATAAACTAGTATTTTTTTTAATTATCATATTATTTGACATCAATTTTTTTTTCTCAAATTCTATAATTTTTTATCCTATGAAAATTATGTCTATGTCTCTCATCTTAACCCTGAAGAGGAGGCATTTCTGAACCCCGAAGAGGTCCTTAGCAACGACTAACATATTCTTTGCTTCTCTTTCTCGCTCCGAACATAACTTCAAATTTTGTTCGCTTTTTTCACTGTAAGTTTCTTTCCGACACGCTTCGTTTCGCTTGGTATCTTATTTGGTTCGGCTACTAAGTGTATGAAATATGATGGACTCTGAGTAGCATAGTTTCTCATTGCACACCAAGTGTTTGCTTATTTGTCTGAATGGATCGATAGAGAATATACGTTGTGATCGAATGTATAGGTGTCTCTTGTTTGTTGGGGTTTGGCATTCAATAGATTAAAATATTGTCCTTTGGTGAACAAACAAACATATTAATACCTGAATAAGAAAACAGTAAAATATTTTAGGAGGAATAGAAAAGAGAAACAAACACAGAGGCTTTGGGTTGGGTCATTGTGGGTGTTTCAATTTCAGGCACATCCCTGTTTTGCGTTTTCATCTTCATCCCTCTCTTTCGATCTCTCTCTCTACTACTACTACTAAACTACTTGATATCAATTGTAGCTCCTTCGTTGCTTGTGGTGTGGGTTAGATTATTATTTGATCTTCCAATTTGTTAGTTGAGGAACTCATGAACCTTAATTTGATGAGTTGCAGTAGAATTTGCAGGTTCTCGTTTCCAATACGTTGTTGAGTAATTTTCTTTGATAGTTACAGGACCCATTGTCCTGAGGAGGGGGATTAGGCTCCTAGTTACTGATTGTACATGTTTTCTTGTTGAATTCAATACATACCCATTCTTTTTCAGTGTGAATACTTGTTTGTGAGTGTGTGAGTGTTAGTTCTGCAGAAACCTAACAGTGTGTATGCACATTGTTCAAATGTAATTTTATTTTATCTGTTATATTTATCTTTTTACATTTGGTACACAGTTTATGCATTTATCTTCCTTTTTAATTTCTAATCCTAGGTGGGATCTCAATTTTGACTAGCTTGTTCCACATTGCTTCTAGTGAACCCATTCACGTCTCAGCTTGATTTCAGTTCCTCTGATCTATGTTCTGTTCATTAGTACAAGTCTCTGATTCTTTTCCACTGCCGTGATGACTTCAAAATAGCCTCTAATTGGTGTCCTTTTTCCATAAATTCGACCTCCTTTTCCTTTATTTGCAAATCCATGTTTTCAATCTTTTAATATCAGTTTATATTTTTCTTCATTCCTACGCTCTCATGCCCTTGGCAGTCATGTATTTGCTTTATGATTGTTAACTTCTACTTTTATAGATTGTCTTGAACTAAAGAACACCCATGTTTTTTTTATAATGTATATTTGTGAAGTATAAATTATTAAATACTATGATTTTGTTTTACATTTTCTTTTCGTTTTTTGTGTTTGAGAATTTATGTGAATCGTATTTTTTAATTCATTATGGAGTTGGTGCAGCTGAGGTTGAAGAATATATTCATTGGTTTTAAAGTTTTTGTCTTGAATTTGTTTCAAGCATTAGGTTTGGCCCTTGAGTGAATTGAATTCTTGAACTATTGGGTTTATGTTCGCTTACGTCCTTCATTGTGAAAATGTTTAGCTATGATCAGTGCTTATGTGGTATTTGGTTTATTGCCTAAGTTTGTGAGCTGTTGATAAGGAAAACAACTACTTTGATTCGAGGTCAAGGCAACCTCCTTGAAATTATAGAGATAAGGGGAGAGAAATAATTTTTCCAGCTCCCTTTTTCATTCATTCTGCTGAAATATATACATTGCCGATCATTGATTGACCGCATTTGGAGGAAATAGAAACTAACAAAGGAATATTTCCTTAACATAACCTATGATCAAGTGACACCTCACAAAGATATCTTTATAATATGATTCTGTCAAATGCCTTCTTCAAAGCTGATAATCCAAAAGATATTGTGGTTTCTTACTCTCCCTTTTAGTCAGTGTGGTGCTACTGGGCCCTGTATCAGTATCGGCCCTATTGCTAAGTTGCAAAGCTAGGCCCCTTTTGCTAACAGCTGTCCCTTTTTCCATCCTGTTTTCTGGTTTGTGTGATTTTGTGGGTGCATTCTCTTAGTTTTCAGTTTTGTTTTATGTGTAAAGGCTATTAATTTGACTTTTGGCTGTAATATAAGGCCGGTTTCATGTTTTGGCATTTAAATTTGGTATGTAGCATGAACTTTCGTTTCACTGGTAGCTTGGGTTTCATTTCATGGGATTTGGCTTTATTCACCAAGTGTGATTTCTGACATTGTTCTGTTGTGGTTCTCCTAAGGTTTGAAGCTGTTGCCATTGGAAATTAACACTTATTTTGTGTTAGTGAAAGAATAGAGTAGAAAAAAATGATTAGACGAAGGTTATCTGTTCTCTCAACGTCAATCATCAGAAGCTCAACTCATAGCAAACCCATACTCAGATGCCCATCTATCCAATTTCAACCCTTTCAGCTCCCTCATTCTCCCAATGCTCATCGAAGAATTAGTTGTTATAAATTCCCAGATTTTCAAGGCTTTAGAGCGTACAGTCTTCTGAGCTTGAATGATTTGAGAGATAAGGTTCCCAGGAAGCAGCCAACAAGGAAGGGGCGTGGGATTGGGTCTGGAAAGGGTAAGACTGCTGGGAGGGGTCACAAGGGTCAGAGAGCTAGAAAAGGTATAAAATTGGGTTTTGAAGGAGGCCAGACCCCTCTTCGAAGAAGAGTACCCAAACGTGGGTTCAAGAACCCATTTAGCCTCACTTTTCAGGTATCTTTTCGTCTTTATATTTATCGTTTTTACTTTTGTATAATGCAGAACATATGGAAAACCAAAATAATTGAACTCGGTAAAATTGATTCTTGGACCAAATGCACTTGGTCATGGTTGTTTTTGTTTCTAAAAATGCATTCTTTCCCACTAAACGAGAACTTTAATACTGTATGAATAATGGAGAAAAATGAGAAAAAGGCAGTTTGTGTCTGTTGCCAATCTTTTTGTTATGGTGTTTAATGTTATTTGGTACAAATTGTGAAAAATGGCAGAAAGCCAATAGCCTGTCATATCATGTAGTGGATAACTTTGCGAGCTTATAGCAGAAGTCACATCACAGTTAGAATATATGATTTTTATCAAATATATATGTTAAAAAATTATGTTATGCGCACAAGTAAAAATAAAACATAAAATTAGCATGCTATTTATTCAAAAGTTCAATAGGCCGACGACTTGTCAAAGATGACAAGAAGATGCAGGACTCATGCCACAACTACAACAACAACAGTAGTTGCAACAGGGACAGAGTTGCAATCATGGATTTGAGAAATTCTGCTGTGCAATAGTGCTATAGGGGTCTTTCAAAGTAGATTACATCTCAAGTAGTTGGAGCTACCAATGGACGTGGGATATATAGCAGTTGTCTTTCAGAGCACTATCCACAACATTTGGATGCAATTTTCAATTATCGCAATCGCAAGGATGATCTAAGATCTCTGAGGCAGTTATGTTATTGAAAGATTAACTAAACCTCTGTGTGAGTTTGTGTGTAGGATCAATCTATTGGGATCCAAAAACAGAAGGCCTAATACAATATTGCTTCCTCCGTTACCAAATAGTGTGACTAAAAGGAATAGTTTTTCTTCATAGAAGTCAAAGCAACAGGGTAAACCATATTACCTCCAAAAGGAGCATTCTCCTTTTCACTTTGTAAAAACCAGATTCACCAGTGTTAGAAAACAAAAGCTAAAAATCTCAATTACAAATGAGGACCTATTTATTAGGTTCTTACTCCAAAACCACATAAGTAACTACCTGGTTACAGCTAATTACAAATTAGCCCCTTTTGTCCTTCTATAATAGACCTGTAAAGGTTGCTCTCGTTTCATCTCTATTCCTCCCCATTCCAAACACAATATGTTGTTATCATTATTGCTTTCTCTCTTTGTATTTTCTCCCACTTTAAAAAATGAATTATTAAGTGGGAAACATTGCCTGACACTGAAGCTAAATTGATATGTTTAATGCTATATCTCTGATCCTAATTTTATTTTCAAGATTCTGAAACTTCCTATGAATATATATGTCTGATTTCACTGAAAGTATTGTGATCATTGACAGCAAATGTTTAAAGTTTATATCTTTATTGTATTGAAGAGATTTTCCCTATATCTTAAATGTTTATACTTGAATATTGATGTTGATGTAGTAAGGTATTCTATACCTTGATTGTTGGAGTTGACTTTGGATTTATGACAATTGAGTAGCTCAGTTTTATTCAAATTTCTGTTGATTTTGATTTGGTTGTTCTTATTTTAATCTCAGAAACCCATAATCTATAAGCCATTTATATGTCGACATTGTTAAATTTTTTATGCCTCTTTTTGTCTGCAGCCAATAGGTTTGGGTAGAATTGCAAAGTTTATTAATGCTGGGAAAATAGATTCTTCCGAACTGATTACAATGAAAACACTCAAGGTTTTATACCGGCTACCTCACCTTTTCAGTTCTTCTGGAATTGGTTTTGCTTCATGTGCTTTCTCATTCTTGTGGTCATTATTATTACCATAGGATGCAGGGGTACTTGGGAAGCAATCGAAAGATGGAGTAAGATTGATGGGGCGTGGTTCAGAGCAGATCAAATGGCCAATTCATCTAGAGGTAGACTTTATATGAAGGCTAGACGTGTTTTGAGGATCATAATCACGCTTTTTGATTCTTAAGTTTTAACTTTGGAAATATATCTATTCATCAGTTTTTAAACTTATCTTTATCTAATTTCTTAAATTTCACCATGGTCATAATTAATCATCATTCTTTCTTTTAAACATTTTATGATTAGTTATATGGTGGCTTGAAATTCTTTCTTCATTAGCAACATAAACTACCCAGGCGCAGCAAGATTTTTTACCTTGGTAATTGAAATGGTACAATGGGGTGTCTATCATAGGGTGTCTAACTTGACATTTGTTACAGATACAGTTTGTATTATACTATATGTCCAAAGTTTATCCGCTAATTTTCTTTTACCTTGTATTTTTTCTTTTACGTTCCTATAAACAAACAAAATGTTGTAGTTTGATATTTATGCTATAATTGGAAATGTTAAAATTTAAATACCATAGTGTAATTTAACACAGCGATTTTACAGGTATCAAGGGTTACTGTTAGGGCTAAGGAAGCAGTTGAAGCAGCTGGTGGGTCTGTGAGAAGGGTTTATTACAATAAGTTGGGCTTGAGGGCACTGCTGAAGCCTGAGTGGTTTGAAAAGAAAGGAAGATTGTTGCCTAAAGCAGCTAGACCTCCTCCAAAGCAAAAGGATAAAGTTGATAGCATTGGTCGGTTGCCAGCACCAACAAAGCCAATTCCATTTTTAGTTGAAACAACCAAGGATCTTTCAGTTCAGCCATTTAGTTAAATAACTAGTATGTGGGCACTATTCTTAAAAATTGTGATTCTCTATGGTGCAAGTCTGGCTCACAAGTTTTGCAGTTCATGCAATGCCAGGTTATTAATTCAGAATTAGATAAATGAATTCTATGAAGACAAATGAAAGGGAAAATCTTGTTTATTACTTCATTTCTTTTAAGGATTTGATCTTTGTCACTCAGTTGAAAAGAGCCTTAGGTTATTCTCTCTGTGCTGGGAATAGAATCTTAGCTTCTTCATTAAGGGTAATTTCCAAGAACACTCTTCACTGTTTACTTTTTTTCTGGGTATGGATGGTGTTTGTCAAACTGACTTGGCTGAATTTTCATAAATGGACGATTGTTTCGATCCGAATTTATCAATATACAACTTGTTTTTGGTGCTGAATGTCTGATGAAATCAGATTTCTATTTCTGTTCTTTTGATGTCATTGACTTATGTTATCAACAAAAAGTAAATATATAAATATACTTTTACTTCCTACAAATGTTTTTATGTAATTACTTTTGAATTATTCCACATGTTTTAACTTAAATGTTAATTTATGATATTGTTAATCATATAAAAAAAATTAATATTATTGTGTTAAAATGATTATATTTATTATTTTTTAAAATTTAAAGATAAAAATATACTTAAGTTTAAAATAAAAATAAATTTTAATTTTGCGTCCAAATAATGGACTAAATTCATATTTAAACTTTTGTTTTTAGACTTGTGTTTATTTATTTAGCTGTATCCTTGCTTGTGTCCACAGAATAGCTTCAGGTACATTACAATTTAGTAAATCCTAGCTCCCGTTGAACCAATTACATGGATGGAATAAAATATAATTTATTAATGAAACATTAAAATGATTAGTTTAATCCATCAACACATTAAATTCAAAATTATATTTTCATACTAAAATAACTAATATCCTGAATAATACATAAAATTCATAACAGCAACAATAAAAGTTCATATTTCAACTTTTAAAAAATTGTCACAAGATATCTCATATACAAAATATCAATTAATTTATGACAGTATAAATCCGCAAATATTAAATGAATAGATAGACACTAATTTTAGGTACAAAGTTCTATTAGCTTAATGTATAGGGTGATTTATTTGGGCATTGATTTATGTTGAATTTTTATAAAACTAAATTGGATATGCTTGATAAAGTGTTTTTAAGAGACTATTTCTTTTTATAATAATAATTTAAAAACAAATGTGTACGGATATTTAAATTATTTATAGCAATATATAATATTTCCTTTTATGTATACATCGTATATTTTTATTTTACTTTTAATTATATTTTAAAATTTTAATATTAAAAAAGAAGAATACCCAAGACTTACTTCACACTATAATTATACTGTTTTCCTTTTTACGTAAATATGAATTTTGAATAACTAAAAATAAAAAATAATTAAAATATGATCAAAGATAGAAATTATTTAAATGATTTCTCGTATAATTACATGTTTCTTTTAAAAAATGGTTATAATATAAACTAGTATTTTTTTTAATTATCATATTATTTGACATTAACTTTTTTTCCTCAAATTCTATAATTTTTTATCGTATGAAAATTATGTCTATGTAACCCTGAAGAGGAGCCATTTCTGAACCCTGAAGAGGTCGTTCGCAACGACTAACATGTTCTTTGCTTCTCTTTCTCGCTCCGAACATAACTTCAAATTTTTTTCGCTTTTTTCACTGTAAGTTTCTTTCCGACACGCTTCGTTTCGCTTGGTATCTTATTTGGTTCGGCTACTAAGTGTATGAAATATGATGGATTCTGAGTAGCATAGTTTCTCATTGCACACCAAGTGTTTGCTTATTTGTCTGAATGGATCGATAGAGAATATACGTTGTGATCGAATGTATAGGTGTCTCTTGTTTGTTAGGGTTTGGCATTCAATAGATTAAAATATTGTCCTTTGGTGAACAAACAAACATATTAATACCTGAATAAGAAAACAGTAAAATATTTTAGGAGGAATAGAAAGGAGAAACAAACACAGAGGCTTTGGGTTGGGTGATTGTGGGTGTTTCAATTTCAGGCACATCCCTGTTTTGCGTTTTCATCTTCATCCCTCTCTTTCGATCTCTCTCTCTACTACTACTAAACTACTTGATATCGATTGTAGCTCCTTCGTTGCTTGTGGTGTGGGTTAGATTATTAATTGATCTTCCAATTTGTTAGTTGAGGAACTCACGAACCTTAATTTGATGAATTGCAGTAGAATTTGCAGGTTCTCGTTTCCAATACATTGATGATTTGCATCTATAGAAAATGGGTTTTTGTTTAGGTTGTTGAGACGAGGGAGAATGTTTTGGCATGAATTTCTTTTAGTCTGTCTTTTAGTATTGATGAGGAAAAGCTGCGTTAGCTACCTGCAGAGCTTTTTTCTTGTGCTAATTTTGAGTTTACTTCTACAATATTTTTTAGTGGAATTGGGGTTTCGTTTTTTGAATTGTTTGAGTGGAATTAGGGTTATGTTCCAGTGGAGCGGTATTTTATGGCTTCACTTTGTGTGCGTACTTCTTAAGTTTCCATATTGTCATGGTTATTCCTTTGCCCATGTCGTACTGTCAAATTTGCTGCTGGATGTGAGAACATAAATTATTTTCATCTATGTTATATTATGTCACTGGTTATGCATTTCAGGGATTTCAAGGCGTATAATTCTCCTCGGCTTTGTTCCTGGAGTCTTGGTGCGCGGCTTTCTTTTTTTCCTCATATACTCTGTAAAGCAACAACTTTTTGTGTATATTTTATTCAACTGCATGCTTAGATGGTCTATAAATTGTCCTTTTTATTCTTTTGGTGTAGTGTGGGATTGTTCTATGGTCTTATGATTGGCCAAATTAGTTTGTGCTCCTTACATCATTGCAGTCAAATTTGTGATATTCCTCATATGATTACTCAATTTCACAAGTTTTTATCTAAGCTGCAAACCTGATTTCCGTAAAAAGCTAATTCTAGTAGGGTTGCATGATCTTAAGTGTTGAATTCGTAGTATTGGATGATCCCTTTGTGCAACTCACAAGGATATCTTTAGAAGTGATCCATCTGCAAACAACCCTTGGAACTTTATTTTCGTCTTAATTGGGACTCTGCTCTGTTACCTGTAAATCTTTTCAATTTCATGGTGGAAATCAAGTTAGAGAGGCTGCAAAGGTTGAGAAGATAGCAACAGCCTTGGTTGAGGTTGGAGTTGGTTTTAAATAGGAAGGAGAAAATGTGTGATATGGACTTGATTATATGGGATGCTTAAATCCTGCATCAAGTAGGATGAGATATTTGGTGTAGTTAAGTGGTTTGGTTCTGTTCCCCCTTGAGATGTTGCTTTCAAGGGTAAGTTTCCCAAGTGCTTGTCAATTAGTATCAAAGCTGGTTGCTAGTGACATGGAAAGCGCTACCTGCAAAGGGACGGGACAGAAAGGCTGAGTGATGGGTCATGGAGTGTCAGCCACTGGGATATCAACTCTAGGGACAAAGCTATGGTATAGATTTTGGTACTGTGGGGAGCCTAAGTTGCACATTCAGTAGCATGGGATTTTTGGTAGAGTACTCAAGTGATTTGGTTCTATTGTCTTACTAGCTAGTCCTTAAAGGGAGGGTTCTCCAAGTGCTTATCAGATGTTCCTCTGAACATGGTTGGAATTTAGTGCCAGAAATGACTAGAAGGATGGAGTTGAAAGGAGGGTACTATCCAAGTCTAGGTGACTCTTAAAAAAGTTGTTTTTACTTGAGATTGAAACTTTAAAATAATTCTTGAGGGCTTAATTGATCCCTCTCATAATCTTCTATTTATAAGAATAAATTGATATAAGAGTACATGATAGTTAGGGTAACCCTAAATACAATATAATCATGATAAATAGGGTAACCCTAGACACAATATAATCATGATAAATAGAGTAACTCTTGACACAATATAATGATGATAAATAGGGTAAATATCTTATTTGGTTCGGCTACTAAGTGTATTAAATATGATGGATACTGAGTAGCATCGTTTCTCATGACACACCAAGTGTTTAGTTATTTGTCTCAGTGGCGCGATAGAGAATATATGTTGTGATGGAATGTATACGTGTCTCTTGTTTGTTGAGGTTTGGCATTCAATAGAATTTTGGGATATTTGTGAGGTCATGGTTCCTTGTCTTGGGATGCTGAAACTGAGTAGGGAGTTGGGAGTTTCTATTTTGTGGTTTGAATTCTAGTATTGGTTCTGTTTAGGTGAGAACTATGTTGCACGGGTATGGGGATTGGGCGGTGGTATGCTGTAATTCTGAAATTGTTGATTCCATTTAAAGTTGTTGTCCTTCCCTTAAGAGGTGTGTGATAAGAGGGAAGCTTTTAGTTTCACAGGAATTTCAAGTTGGGAATGTTTGGTTTATTTTTTGAAAAAATAACAGCTAAATATTTGAGGAGGGATAGAATAGGGATCCGAGGAGAAACAGTGGCTTTGAGTTGTTTGTTAATACTGTTGGTTTTCACTTTCCTCTTGTGATTATTAGCTTCAAAGATGGTGTCTCGTTTTGGTTTTGATAGATTGGTTAAAGGCTCGGAGTAGTCATAGGACCACTTAGTAACTAGATTGGTTTAAGGGGAAAATGGATATTTTTTATTTTATTTTCTGCGTGTTGTGTGACAAGTCGTGACTTTGTATTTTGGTCACCAGGTGTTTGATAAAATGTTTGACTGTCACGTACAATACATTATTGCTTTGGTACGAAGAAAGTTAGTTGTCAATGTGAATTCCAGTGTGGTTGGTTTGTTTTTGTTGATAGTGTTTTTTTTGTCAGGGTAAAATGTTTAGGTGTTTGGGTAGATATATGAATATATTGTGGACATGGTCTTAACTCTTAAGCTTTTATCTTTTCTTCTCAAAGTAATTAAATACCCATGAAAAAGTGCATCTATTATTAGAGTTTACACATACCGTGGTTAGAGCTTCATAAACTTGTCTCGTACACTAGAATTGTAAACTTGTAAGAGTTTACTTGTATAAAACTGTATTAAAATATCTGTCAATAATATAATAATTTAATATTATATTAAAATATTTGTACTATATTATGCTATAAATAATTTTCGTATTTTTTTACTGTTTTTTTGTTATCAGTTGATCATATTATTTAATAGTTCTTTTATATTTTTCTAATATTATTATACTTGTATCATTACACTTGAGTTGATCTATTATATGTATTATGTTTTGCATAAAAGAATGTTGTTGGACTTAAAGTGAGCCCCAACAATCCAAATGTCAAGAGAAGCGTAAAAGCACGCATAAACTCTAATATAACTCAACTCACTAATTTGTAGCCCAATCTTTGAGGAGGACAGACAAGAGATAGGATACAGGAGTGCAGCGAGAGCTCAGAAATCCAAGACTAATCAAAGTAGAACGTCGAAACTTAAAACGACCTTAGAAAGACACCAATGCAATCCAGTGTTCAATAGGCTATAGCAAGCTTCAACTAGTTAGGAGGGGATATAGGGTTCCGGGAAACATGTTGAAACAAATAATTGGCAGGACATGCAGAACCAGTGCTTATGCTTTTGAAGAAAACAGAGTTTTGCCTTGGATATATCTGCCTTTGTGCTTGTTCCACAATGGACGGGTAAAGTCTCTTATATTACCTTTCAAAGCACAATTTAAATTATTTTTTCAATATATTTCTGTAGAATTTCTATTTGTCTGTTTAATAAATAGTAGAATTTGGTTGAATCTTGATTTAAGTTTCCGACTTTGGGGGCAACTTCATTGCTTTATAAAGAATAAGACTTTGAGTACAACATATGCGAGAAAACCGTTCAAATATGTGTTGAAAACAAATGATAATGAACACTTCAGTTTCATTTTGTTTCAAGTAATATGGTGTGCTGGGCATGACTGCCTCTAATTGAAATTATTCCTTTCATTGATAAATTAGATTATCAGATGCTAAGCTTCAAACAAAGTATGAAATCCTGAAGCTTCTAAAGTTTTATAGGGTTAAGTTGGCCTGTGATAATAAAATAATTTCTTTAGCTTTTGCATATAGTTAGGAATGAACCTAAGTTTAATAGAAGAAATAAAGTTTGGAAGGTCTACTACAGGAGGAATAAAATTCAGTAGTTTTGGTTCGTTACAAACTATAACAGATGATATTATTGTGTGATATTAAAGGACCCTGGTTTTAAATTGTAGTGCAGCAGTTAAAGATTGTGAGGGGCATTGGTTGATAGTTGGATGGAAAAGGATTTATGTTGTACAACAGTTATTTAGAGATTATTCAGAACTAGTGTGAATTTATTGATCCCTCATATATGTGTAGTGTATCAAATCAACCAAGGTTGTAAACTGTAAAGTTTACAATCCTAGATAGATTAACTTGCTATTAATTTTTTTTTATGTAAATTTGGGTAAACTCGTGCTAATAAGTTTGAAATCAAATGTAATTTTTGTCTAACTTTTACCCCCACAAGGACTAATTTACTAGACTCATCATTTGAAGAAATTAATTCCTTTCTGAATTGTTTTCACATTAGGAACTTATGCTTTTATGAATTTATGTATGATTTAGTCATCTATATTGTTTAATCTTATTTAGCACTAATATATTATTATACGTTATTATTGTGATTTGCTACTTTTCTTTCTTACAAAGTGGAAATATTGAATTATTGTTTTAATATTATTTTTTGTAATAGGTTGGGTAAACTTGTACGGGTTGAATCTACTTGAGTTTGCTAAAGCTCTATGGGTTTTTGTAAACTCTCTGGTTTGACAGATTTAGAATCAACTACCTAGCATTGTTTTACCGTTCATTATGTGACTATGCCTTTCAATAGGACATGTAGCTGTTTATGTGCAAAGTTACCATTCCAAGTAGCTAGTGTGGAATTTATCCAATTGAAAGATAAAGTTCAACAAACCTAAAATGGCAATTTGAGGTGAATCATTTGTGTAGTATTAATACTCATTTTTAATTCATTTCTTTTATACAGGCACATATGGCACCTAGAAGCTTTTTTGGGGTAGAGGATTTCCTTGATGATGACAATAGCCGACCTTACACATACCAAAAAGGGAAGAAGTCAAAGAATCCAAACAAGCACATATCTTTCAAACAAAGAACGATTGCGTACATGGAGCCGTTTACACTTGATGTGTTTATCTCAAAACGCTTTGTATCAGCTTCACTTACTCACAGGGTGACAAGCAAACAGGTTGCAGTTGCTGGTACCAACTCCAAGGACATAAAAGCTGTTCTTAGGTCTCGGTCAGACATACCAGCATGCATATCCATCGGTAAGATTTTATCTGAAAGAGCAAGAGAAGCTGATGTTTACACTGCTTCCTACACTCCAAGGGAAAGGGACAAGTTTGAAGGGAAAATCAGAGCTGTAGTTCAATCACTCATTGATAATGGGATTGATATCAAGGTTTACCTTGATTGAGTTGATTAACTCAAGATTTTGTGGCTATCAGTTTGATATCAATTGGTGATCATTGGTTTGGTTTTGTGGCTAGTTAGTTACTGCTTTTATGGATAGGAAGGTGGACAAGCATTGTTTATGGTAATGAAACTAAAACAACTCATGTTGCCGTATTTTTAGGCTAGTAATTTGGGAAAATTATTCATGAACAAAGAAATATATCTTTCAAACTCATGCATGCAATTGGATAACTCCTGGTTTCACTGTAACTATCTTAGAGTTTGTCATCTTCTATTTGTCATTTCCTCTCTTTCACTTATTTAGCTGTGAACTAAATTGGATTCTCACACTATTGTACCAGAATAGAAAAAATTTATTCATCTTATAACATTCATTGACATATTCAATATATGTTCTTTAGGGTCAGAATTTAATGAACTTATAAATATTAGCGATTCATATAAACTATTTCTGTTTTTTGAAATTAACTATAAAAGTAGAGAAAATGCATTTATGTAAAATATATTAAATTAAATATTTTTTAAAGATCGAAAATTACAAATGAATTTCACATGTATTAAGAAATATTTACGAATTTATAATAGAAATCTGTATTTTTTGTTGACTTTGTTTAATAGACAAAAAGTATTATTAGTTATATTTCAAAAATATATTAAATTCAAATAAGTTTTACAGTGTAATTTGTTTCCTTAAAGTTTACATTACACTATTGAGCAATAACTTTGTAAAGAATGAATTAGTTAGTGGTATTAAGTGAGTGTAGGTGTAGACGAATGAGGAATTGGAAAGATGGTTGGTGTAAAACACAGATTGAGCATTCTGGTGTGAAGTGTGAAGTAACATAATAGATATAATAGATTGGTGTGGCATTGGTGGGGCTCTTGGTCACATGCCATTGAATATCTTATCTCTCTGGGGTAAGGGAAAGGATGCTATTGCCAAAACTTGCTTTGCTGTTTGGGTCCCTCAAAAACTTTTAGGCATATTTGCACTTTCTTTGCTGACAAGTGACATAGCTACCTTCATCAACCAAGGAAAAGACCCCTTTAACCATTTTCACCAACAGCAGCACCAGCAATTAACGGACATGTTTCTGCTTCTCAAATGTGATAGATGATCCCTTATTGCCGGAACAATTGTTTTATATCTTTGAAACTTTGTGATCACTTGTGAAAATTCCACAAAAATTTTGGATCAATATGGCTAATATATATGTGTGTGTGTGGCGGCAGTTAGAATTATTATAATATAATTGTGGAGACTTCAAACAATTTTGCGACTGTTTTAAAATCATGATCTCGTCATCGTGTTATATTATATAATTTCGAAAGGAGCATTATCAGCAAAAGGGGCTGGTTTATTTAAAGTGGTTCATTTCCTGCAAAATGACAAATCACGATTTGAATCATTGTTGAAAAATTATTCGGGAAAAAAGTGGTGTGTATTTTTTTTAAATGAGAATCAACTTATGATGTTTTTGTATTAGTTATTTTTGTAGCTAAATATCCTTAATAAAACAAGTGGTTATGTTAAATTAGTGGAAAAGGTAACTAAAAAGTTAAATTAAAAATATTTGATAAAAACTAGTTGATCAATCTTAAATTTATTAAATCAAATCTTAATATTTTTAAATACGTATTTTTAATAATTATAAATGTATGTTTTTAAAAACTTATTTTAATTTTTTATAATTTAGAAAACCTTATATCAGTTAAGTTTGAAGCGTGTGAAAACTTATTCTTCACTGTAATTTAAAATAGTTATTATTTTTAATAAAAAAAAATAAAAGTAAAAAATTGAATGATTAAATTGTAACATCCCAATTTAGTAATGTAAAACTACTAAAATGAACATTACATAGATAATGATAGAACATAACTATAGTTTTACGAAAAATAAAATTCTTCACCTGAAGAACAAAAGTACCACCTACATTGCAAGCTTCACTCCCAACCTCCCGCTGAGATAACTGAAAGATTGTATCCTAAGCTCACATCATTAAGGTAATCATTACAAAAGAGAAACAACAAACAAACACAGATCACAGAAATGCAAGGGTAACCTAGTTTAAATAAAAGAAAACTATTATATTTATCAACTATATTTTATACAAATCATACAGAGTCATTTCCAACATAAAATACTTGATGGATGACACTATACTGACTTTGACCGTTCAGACTTAGAATGATTGTCGAGCTATGACGGGTCGTGCACTCGTGGTGGCCTCTACTGCTTTGCAAAGTCATTGTCAATGGGTTTCACCCTACCACACTCACGAGGTTAGTCCGTTATCACTCACCTTGGATCATACTGGAAGCACCCAAGACTAGAACCTCTTGCTACTCCTCACGACATGGATCAATCTTATCTACGTGAGAGTGAAAGACCATTGGAGTTTCAGAATAACCTCCAAAACTGAGCTTCATGTAATCATTCTAAACTTACACAGGGCACCACCATGTAACCTCTCCGTGAGATCATGGAATTACGTTCATCAACCATACTTTCACTTTAAAACTTAACTCAAGGCATGAACAAACAATTACTATAATACATGATCATACATACTTCATACTTAGGCTAGAACTTCATTTAAATCAAATTAAAGCAAGGATGGGAAGAGTGAACTAAACTTAGACCATTCGCTCAGTGCATGCTTTCGCATAGCGAATCCACAGACTGCTCGAACAGCGACCCATCTCGTTGTGTGAATAAACTTCCAGAGATACCAGACTTCACCCACTCACATAGCGCCTTCAATTCGCTATGCGAAAGTCTAGACAGTGGTCCATACCTCCCAAACACTCGCTGAGTGCACCCCTTCGCTATTCGAATAAAAATGGCAGTAGTCCTAGACCCCAACTAGTCGCATAGCGTCCCGATTCGCCATGCGAATCATCAGACAGAGAGCAAATCTCTCAAACCATTCGCACAACGTACCAGTTCACTGTGCGAATTCCCTGGCAGAGAGCATCTCGCCAGGGGCGACTCGCTGTGCGAATCTATTTGCTCAGCGAGTCTGCATAATCTACAGAACGAAAATCTGCAGAATTATGCAACTTAGACCCCAATTACCAATTCTATCTATTTTTCTCAACTTCTAACATTCCTAGATTGTGTTATATACCTAATTAGACTTGACTAAGAGATTCTAAACCTTCCTAACATCAATCTAAAGTGTTTATGGATCAATTCCTACTCTAGAACATCAAATTTATCAACTTAGGGACCCAAATCACAATCTACCACTTTAAACATGTTTTTGACCATTTTAATGACTCAAACAAGTCACATTTGACTTACCCAAACTGTCCCAACAAACCAATTGAGCATCTAACCTCTACTTCTTATTTTCAATATCCCACTTCCTCACCAATGACCTACAACAATTATAGATTACTTCAATTTCAACTAAACACCTTCCTAACAGATTTTAAACCCTTCGTACCCCCACTTACAGATCATACAACATCCAAACATGCTTAATTACACAGATCATAAATTTGCACATTACCACATTCAAGTTACACTTCACATATATCTTAAAATCAATTTCAGTGCAACCAACTCAATATTCACAAACTCATCATGCATATACTATCAATTTCTAATTTAAAACAAATCTAGATTTCTTTACCTTAGAGATATACAACCCAGCTCTAGAAAACACCAATCGATGCTTGCACCATAAGGTAACTCTAGGAAACCTACAAATCACCAATTGGTGATAGAAAATCCATCTTAGTACCTAATTGAGCTAGAAATTGAAGAGGAAAATAACCAGATACATGCAACATAAATCGTTGCATGATCACAGTCCAAGAACGTACGGAGGAAAAAGGAAAACGACTTACCGACTCAAAACAAGAAATTGATCGGTAGAGATTGTTGCCCTTGACGCAAGGATCGTTTAGGCACTTCCTGATCGTCAAAGAGATAATCCAAGAGTGAGAAAAGTTAGAGAGATGGTAGAGAACTCTAGAAATAGTTTCTAGAGAGATGACGTTTTAAAATAATGAAACTCATTTATAACAAAATTATTTATAATAAAACCGTTTAATATTAAAATAATCGAGTCTCACTATTTTTAGACTACCACCACTTTTAAAATATCATTTTCTAGGGTTTCAAAAAAATAATAATAATAAAGTATGACACTAAATTAATATAAAAAATATAATAGTAGAAATAATTAAAAAATGTTGAATATTAGAAATTTCTATTATTATTTTAAGGGATACAATAGTAAAATATAATTTCAACTGAGTAGATTATTTTAAACGCTAATCTATAGTTTGTTGAAGTAATCCATAAATTAATAAAAAAGACTACCTTATCAAACACAAATAAAATAATTTTATCCAAAATTGAAATGCAATGTCTTACAAAAAAATACACACTAATCTTTTCATATATAAGCACAATTGAAAGAGTAAAATAAGAAATATAATATGAAACGGATTTTTTTCATAAATTAAAATTAATTTAGTTTATGTAGAATTTTTTTTTTTTTAAATATCATAAATTTTACAAATTAACTTACTCATAAACTAAGTTTATTTTATACAAAAATCATTTTATTTTCTCTCTTCTTCAAAAGTGTTTTTGAAAATTTTTACATAAATAATTCCAACATTAAAACTCTAACAAAAACACATTTAGGAAAGTAAAATAAGCTTATTTAAAAGGGGAAAATAAAAATAAAAATAAATTATTTTCCCTAAACATTAAAATCAATTTATGTATTAGTTAAAGGAATTCAAAGAAGATAGATTAAAGAACTTTTACACAATTAATTTAGTCATCAATTAATCACATTTTTTTTTAAAATCACTTTATTATTTTCTATTTTTTTTTCTTTTTTGTGAAAAAGTTATTCTAAATAATCTCTATACGGAAACTCCTTCCCAAGCAACCAAACTATGAAGATAAAATGAAGGTTATGGCTCTTTTGGAATTTTGATGGAAGTCTCCATCCTCAACAATCTCTCTCACATTTAATGCCTAAACCTCATAATTAAAACAATTACCATATTTTTCTATTAAAAAAAGACAAACTAAATTCAGTGGTGATCTTACAAAACTGAATTTTCGTTTTCAAACCTATTTTATTATTAATATACTATTATATGTATTCACACACACACACACACACACACATATATATATATATATATATATATATATATATATATATATATATATATATATATATATATATTGGTTTTAGATGTCGTTATTAATGGATTGTGTAAATCTTAGCAATGCAGTATCATTTATTGTTTACTTTCCTTTCTGTGTTTGTATGCTAGAGAAGCTCGCATATTGAAAATAATAATTCATAAATAATAATAATGTTTTTTGTCAATTTTGATTAATATAATTTTTTTCATTGAAGTTTGTCAGGATATTTAGCAGGTACGGACACATTTTTTTCTTGATCGACAATATTGAATGTTATTGTTTTTGACCTAATGTTGCATAACTACATGTATTAATATCGATTGAGGTTATTTTTATAAAGATGTTGGTTTGAATTTTTTTTTACCAATTTTTTAATCAATGTCATATGAAAAAATAAAAAACAAATCAAACATCTAAGAAAGAATAATGATGAACTTATTTATCTCATTAAAGTTTTAAATTAAAATTGATATTATATTAGATTCAAGTATTATTGTTGTTAAATATTCATGTGAATATCTCATCTAAAGACCCATCATTGTTAAGTTAAATATACAACTATCAAAATTGAAATAAAGAAATAAAAAATTTTAAATTCGTGCTTTTGAAGTATAATTTAAAATTCTATACTTTAATTAATTAAATTACTTTTATAAAATTTTAAATTTTCATTTCAATTTTCTTTTACAAAACAACCTATTTTTTTATAAATTTTTATAAAAAATGTTAATTTCTCATAAAAATAAGTTAATTTCTTAAAATTACTTATTTAAACACATTGCACGTATATTTTCACCCTACCTCAAAAATATTACTTTATACAAAATTTATTCCATCCTCAAAACATAAGATGAAAAAAAATGTATCATGTGTCATGTTATTATCGTTTACATTATAGTAAATAATTTACTTTTGTTTCAAAAAATAAAATTCAATAGCTCGATCAGACATCTTATTTTTAACAAATTATTCTAAAGATATGATAAAGAAATAACAATAATCATATTCATATATATGTTTCGGTTTTGGGGTCGAGGTTAACTCCTTTTCTTGGTTTGTTTTTCTAATTTCAAGTTTAGGTCAAAGTTTCTCTTTTACTTCGTACTTGTTAACGTTCGATCGAATTAGAAAGTTACTTACAGAAGACACTCTGATGCCAAAATCAATACAGATTCAGCATACTAGTAATAAATGTGTATTAAATATAACCAACATATTATCTATTTTTTAACTGTAAGGTGGAAATACACATTTGACAGATTTATAGCTCTTGGATAAGACGATCACATAGTACATAAAGACATTTTAGCCAATTTGAACTAATAGAGTGTAGTAACTAATGTAATCGAGTTTGGCAAAGTATATGGGTAGCTATTGTTTTAGGTATTTAGACTTAGAAATGAAATCATGTTTAAAAATGTAATAGTTGAAGCAACTGAAGTGTTTATGTTAGCTTAGATTAGAGCATGGGTCTAAATCACAAATAAGTATCTAACAACAACTTTTTCTTACTAAAACTCTTGTTTAGTAGAACATAGTATCATGCTCAATCATTTTACATTTTGAGGTTTCCTTAAGATTCGATAGTTGTCCCAAAACAAGACATTTTTCTTCTATGCATTAGTGTTCACCTAACATAGGTCCTTGGTGGATATGTAGGAGTGTTTGACGAGGGAAGGATACTGAAAGACAACGTCTTGATGTTATATTTCATGTTATCTTGCTCACTTATGTATTTTATTATTTTTTGGACTCTCTGAAATTATATTATGTATTTGTTTGAAGAGTTCTATATTGTCAACATCTTGGTGGGGTTTTTGTTTTGATTAACATTGTTGTAGGAAGAGGTACCATGAAGAAGTTGATTTTTGGATTTTTTTTTTCTTCACTTTCTTGTATAAAGGTTGAGGGAATCAAATTATCTCTCTTTAATTATATTTGTTATTACTGTTAAAAGAAAATACCGATTAAGAGGATCTTTGGATTTTGTTGTTCTCTATTACTATGAAGTATCTATACATACTAACTAACTGCAGAAAAAAAAAGGTTAAATGAAATTTTCATGAGCAGTAACAAGAAAAAAACAAAGTCCCATCAACTTCATGGCCTTCAATATCCTTGAAAGGTTCCACTTATTCCAAGACAACCATTTGAAAGAGATGGAACCAGCAAAGTTTTCCACAAGAACCAAAGGAGTGCTTGGACTTTTTACAAGGGAAAAAAAAACAATAACATGAAATTTAAAGCTTGGTTGAGTTTGCTGTCTTCAATCAAGATTACAACTTTATTATCTGGGTATCTAATATATATGCTGCTCTTAAATTTTGTAGTACCAAATATAAAAGGAATCTTATAGTGAATGTTATATTGATTGAACTACATAGCTCTCCCCTCTTGTGCAAACATTGACCAAACAAAAACCTTATTGATCTAGCCAGATTTGCTGATATTCTACAGTCTTTGTACGACAGATAAATTGATATATACATTGTACTATGAACCACTGCTAAAGTGCACCTTGTAGGGGTCTACCTTAATTATTCAGAAATTGACCCATTTCAAGTGATCACGTTCTCAACTTTTCTTTAACTTCCTAGAAATTACAGAGAAAGCACGCATATTAGTAGTTTATTCTTAACAAAAGCATATAGAGTTAAACATGTTTAGTTTATTTAATCAATGCTTCAACATCATCTATTCGTATCATGGGGTCTACATCATACTTTTCACTAATTGCATAAGCCAAGAAATTTTTTTCCCTTCGTTGACTGGATCCGCTACTGTACCTTCAGATAATGCGTTCTCAACAAAAGAATCACATAAATCGAAAGTTGTTCAGTATACTTTTGAGACATTTTTAATATGTAATATATATTAGTTAATTTTTAATATTTAAGTAATGGAATTATTATGCTTTGATATAGTTTTAACTTTTGAAATACCAAGTCCATTAATTAAAATAAACTAGTTTTTTTTCCTTTGACAATGCGTGAGCTTAACATAAAATGATAAAGAATTGAAAACTCCCATGAGAAAATTATTTAAACGATATTATTTTGTTACGTTTCTTCGTCGTTGACTAAACTAATTCTAAGGTAACCACAGAATTGCATAAATTTCAAAACACGTTGGTTAAAGAGGAATACTAATTCTTCTTGTAAAAATTAATTTTGTGCCGAATTAAGGTCAATTTGTGGAAATAAAAAGAACAAGAGTTGAAGGATCTATTATTAATAAATAAATAAAAAAACTGAAAGTCCATAATAAAGTGTTTATCTCGCAATACAAAAATTTAAAATATCATAAGGTACGCAAACAAAAACCTTCCGACATTAATTGAATATTAACCACTATTGTAAATTTTGTTCTCCATTGTTTAGTCTAAATTTTAAAATTTCTATTGTCCTACGAAAAAAAATGGAGAGTTATATCTCAGACTCCCTATGAATCATATATGCTACTAGTTAGTTTATAAATGATTTATTAATGGTAATATTAACCATATTTAATTATATGTTACAAATGATATCTAAGGAGAAATGCAGGAGATTACATGTATCTTTGAGCCACTTCTAGAAAAGTAATATATGAAAAATGAAACAAATTTCTCCATAAATTTCTACAACATAGTTTAGGTATAAATTTGATCTGTTTTATTCTTCTCTACTCTAAATTCTTTCGGAGAAAATTGTATTAAATGGGGCATGAAAGATTGATATAGAAAACAATACAAACTTGCCTTTGAATAACATTTTGAAAATGAATGCAAAATTTAACAGAAAAATATCACAACTATATATTCGTTTCAATTTATCATCAATCTATATATGTAAATTCTTTGTTATATTAATGAAAGTGTACGCAATTGTTGAGACCGAGTGTGCATGGACTACTTGAGGAAGGAACGATTCAATTAATCACCCACATATTAATGAATTCTTTGTTTTCCTCCAATCTTGTTAACAACAATCATCACGTGATGGAGTTCAACATGGTTGGTTGGTCAAAGAAGCCCGTTGACCATGATCGAGTATCCACCAGGGGAAGTATATATATATATATATATATATATATATATATATATATATATATATATATATATATATATATATATATATATATATATATATATATATATATATATATATATATATATATATATATATATATATATATATATATATATATATATACCATTGGATATTTTAACCAAGTGGGTATATAAATATTATTATATTCAACTGCAACATCAGAGTCCAACATACTTTAATTAATAATTTCACGATCACAAGTGAGGCAATATCGGAGAAAAAAAATAACTCCACATCAGATAAACTAGTCTCACAGATGTATGAAGTAAACGATAGCATATAAAACACATGAAAATAAGGAATCGAATACCACCATGCTGATTTGTTAGGAAGAAGTTGCACCCATGTAGGTATAAGACAACAAGGTCCATTATTAAAAGTATTTATGAAGCATAAGTTATACATGAAATAATGAAGTTTGTGCACTTAGTTTCCAAATTACTTGTTATCACTATCCTCAGCTATGGCAACAATTTCAGTGTTTGACTGTCCCAGCAAGCTGCTTATGGATCGAGCTTTCACCATTCCAAGCTTCATCCTCCTCTTTGTGACAATCACTGGCTTCTTCTCATCGTTGTTTTCAGCATCTTTTCCCAAAGGGTCTTCGGTGAAACTGCTAGGCTTTGCAGTTTGCTTCTCTAAGGAAGACTCAGACTTTGGCATGCTGCTCTTTGGTGCACCACTGGTTGTGCCAATGGACTTGTTTCTCACACTCGTCATGCTCCTCAACCTTCCCTTCCCCAAGTGATGCTCGCAGAGAGAGTAACCCACCAAGGTTTGTTGACAACACCTCCATCCTCTCCCATTCACACGACTGCACCTTGAACCTTCCATTAGTGCACCACCCCTTACCCTCTTCTTACCAACATGCACTTCGGCTTTCGTTTCTCTTGTCACCTCTTCTTCGTACTCATCATCATCATCATCTTCTTCTTCTTCTTCTCCTCCTTCCTTGTTACTGTCACCTCGCCTCGAACACTTCCTGTTCATCTTTGTCTTCATTCTCTTCATCTTCATCTTCGAACTCTTCTTATCATCATCATCATTTTCCTCCTCATCGTTGCTGTTATCCTCTGTTGCATTCTCGAAGGTCCCTCTTCGTTTCTTGGGTGGGAAAGCTTTATCTCCCTCGCTCCATCTCCCATCTGCGTGTATGCAAACTGAAGAGTTATCTTTTGACACATTTCAGGGTCACCCTTTGGAAGGATGAGAGTTAAAGCAATGGAAAGTTACACACTTGTAAACATATATACAAAAGAAGGTGATACGAAATGATAAGGAAAGAGAAATAACAATAAATGAAGAGTGTAATGTAGGTGTATATAGTGTGTATCATTACTCCAAAGGAATGCATGTGATATGTATTAAAGAGAATAAAGTTTTAAGTGAGTGTAAAACTGAAGGTGTAAGAAAAATATCAAAGTTGCATGACTATATATATATGTATACTCTCCAACCAAAGTTAAGACTGGGGAGTGGTAAAAGCATGCATTTTTCAAATCAAACTCTTTGTGCATCTTTTGTTACCTTGTTTAGGAGGGCTTGAAGATGAAACTGTCTCAGACCACGAGATTCTTCCTTTCCTACAAAGAAAAGAAGATCCAGTAAGATCAAAATATGGCATGTATAAATGAATTACACACAAAATTTATAGCCAAAAGGGAAAGGATATGAAGAAAAAGTAATGTAATGTCGTTGAAATAGTGGGAGAGAGATGTGATGCAGTTGGGGACCAGCATTTGGTTCAAGCCGATTGTGCAGCTCAAGGGCAAACGGTAGTTTAACCAATTTGGAGAAAAAAACGATTGCATTTCATGAGAGGGGTATGGTGGCTGCACAAGGCTCGTATTTAAAACACTTTCAATAGTATTTCCACTTACAGTATTTTCTTTTTTCTTTTATGCACAAAATAAATTACAAATAATAAATAGTTATTAAAAAAAATGTTTTTCCATGGTGGTTAAAACCGAGTTATGGGTCTCCATGTTTTCACCTTTTTTACTACGAGATTTCATGAAGGAGAAAGAGGAAATAATATCATGTCTTTATCTATTTTAATTCATGTCTAGCTAGCTTGGATTCATAATTCTTACCTGGTATCATTACCCTTATGTCCCCTTCCTTCTTCTTCCCTTCTCTCATCTTCCATCTACAAAATAACACACACCAAAAAATAACACACATGGGATCCACAACAAAAGGTTGTTATTGGTTAATGGTCACCCCTAATGTGTCCCTCTGTGAGTGTAAAATAAAAATTAAAAACAACTACACAACAATGATAATTTTAATTTAATTACACCAACCCCTTGTCAAAGGTTGAAACAAAAGTGCACTAATTCACAAACCCACAACAAAAAACGACCAAAAATTAAAAGGATTAATGCGAAATAATGTTTCCACTAACCAAAGAGTCTCCTTGCTTCTTGCGCTGCTGCCTCAAGTTCTGTGTCTCTCCTTCTCCAGAGTACTCATCAGAGCCGTTGGTGGGTTTTCCGATCGGAGCGAGAGGCTGATCGGACGGCTGAGAGGGATCCAAGAGGAAAGAGGGTGCAGCAGCCGAACCAAAAGTGCAAGAAGGGTGGAGTGAGGTGGTGATGGCATCGTTGAGTTGCACCATCACCGGTGACCGGTTGATCAGGTTGGGATCTGAGTGAGTCACCGGCAATAGAGGGAAAGGCACTTGCCTCTTACGGATCCTCATAGGTGCAAACAAGATTGGTTGGACTTCTTCTGTCTCACCAGATTCACCCCTTCAAACACACACTCGCAAAATCTCACACACCCCAGAAGAGATCTTAGTCAAGATTTCGGGGAAAACAAGGATTGAACACAGAAAAAGGAGAGAGAAAGAAGAGAAAACTCAGAAAGGTTGAACACCACACACACACCTATCTACTACTACTTCATGGTATCGGAGAACAAGAAGAAGAAAAAAACATGTTTTTACGTGAGTTTGTGAGTGAAACTCTCGCCTCAACAACACACCCAACTTTCTCTCTCCATGTATGCTTTGTGTCTCTCTGGGCTCCCTGACTTGCCTTTTATTTGTTGCACCAAGGAAAGGAGGGTGTTGTATGGGTGAAGGATGGCACGTGTGGGAGGGTGGGACACGTGTGGAGGGTTACAGGCTGGGACGGTGGCCCGTGGGGAGAGAGAGAAGAGGAAAGAGACATGTACGGACGAAGATGCCAGGGTGGAGGAGGGAGGATTGGCAAATAGAAAATTAGAAAAACTGAAAATGAGTTGATAAGGGAATAAGTGAGAGAGAAAGAAAATTGAAAAGATTAAAAGTGATAAGAGAAAATGAAAGAAGGAGCGGTTGGTGATTGCATATTGTTGATACTTTTAAGAGGCGAGTGTGGACCCCACAATCGTGGCTCTCCTTAATAAGGACCCATATGTTCTCTAGTAGTCATTCTCCTTTCCATGTTGTTGTAAGAGGAATCGATCATTTAAAATTATTACTACATAGAGGGGTGTGTAAAAAGTGGGTTGAATTTCATGAGTCAACTTTACTTCCCACCAATTTTCTTGAATTGAATAAAAATATTTTAATGGAATAAAATAAAATTTAAATAATTTAATCACCAAACTAAGTTTACATGAACTAAGTTAAAAGTGAGTCATTTCACAATCTACTTTTATATTTTCATATAAAGTTTTAATTTTTATTAAAGTATTAAAATTAATTTTGAATTTAAGTAGATTGAGTTAATCTAACTTATATGAATTAACTTAATAAGAATAAGAAAGTTTGTGTTCCAATTCAATCCACGGGATAGTAGATGGAGTGGGTTAACTCAATTATAAAAAATATTATCTCAATTTATTTTATTTATTCTGATACAAATAAAATAAGTTCACTTTATTTATCTACTTATACCATTATAATCAAAGTTCACATTTATTTCAACAAGTATCATTATAAAGAAGTTAAAAATTAAAGTGTTAGTATGTATAATTGAACAAACAAATTAAATATTCAACTTAAAATATTAATGAAAAAAAACATTTAATTTTAAAAAATATTAAATTGTTAATCAATATAATTAGAAGTAGTAAATAATTGTTATAAAAATTATGAAAAAATGATAAAATTTGATAAAGTAGTTAACCTATCTCAATCCAACTTATCACTCACATAGAAAAGGTCTTTTTATGTTTCACATGTTTTACTATTTAAATCTATTTTACGTCAAATGTAGATTTTGAAGACGTAAATTTACGTATATAATGGTAAAATAACATACATAAGTTTAACAAGAACATGTATCTCAAGATTTGTTTCATTGTTTTGAAAGTGGTGAGTAACATTTCAAAGAAAGTTGCACCCCAAATTTTCTCTTCTTAAGAAATTTTTCTCTTTCTCAACACAAGAACAATGTGCAACTAGAATAAGAAAAAAAAGGAATTTAACTAGCACAAGTCAATGATTTTTCCATCTTCCTCTTCAATCTAAACATCTTCGGTGATGTGTGCGTAATCTTTGTGGATTTTCAACGAAGCACACATAGATTTACGCTATGGTGGCAACAATCAATGGTTGTAACCCTATTTTCACATCTTGAATGTAAAACCCCTTGGGCAGGTTCAGAAGTGCTCGTAATGGCTTCAAATGGAGTTCGAAAACTAAGAAAAAGAAATAGAAACGTGAGCGGACTGAGGGAGAGTTTCATATTAGAGGAAGAAAAAAAAAACTCACCAATGGATGCAACACAATGTTTGTAGGGTATTCGCAGTGTTTTTTGTCGATATTTTGTGATAACAAAAGTGAAAATGAAAGTGTCATCAAGGCTATATAGGAGAGGTTTTACATGTCACCATAAGCGTCAAACATGAATTTTGACACATTATTTACCAAAATGCTCATTTTTAACATTTGATCTTTTTTGCTCAAACATAAAATGCTTGATGTAATAGGTCTTTTTTGTACTAATGCATACTCGTTTAACCCATAAATTAAATGATTTGGATTTAGCTCAGTCCACACTTAAAAGATTTGATTTTTTTTCAATCCAACTCGACTTAAACTTATGGTAAGCATGGTTAGCGCACTAGATTTGCTTGTTGTATGTTGTTTGCATATGGTTGATTTGATGTTGAGCTGAGGGACTGAGATTTTGGTCATTTGAGTAAATTGATATTCATTCTGACACCTAAACCTATTTTTGAACCATGTACTGAGTTAGGAATACCAATTTGATCATCTAAACAGGTCTTTGTTTATTTAAATCACAAATTTGAATGTATTGGTTTTTTATATGGTATTAAGCAACACTTGTGTGGCGGCTTAGTTATGAAGTTCTGGAGCATTTAACCTCCAAATCATTAAGCGCTAGGTTTGTTTCGTTGAACGACCAAAAATGTGTATGGTATGGCGTTGAGCGATGAATTTATATTGTTGAACGCCATTTTTCTCTACAAGTATAGACCCATTTAATTCCAGGTCACTAAGTGACAAAATGGACTCAGTAAGCGAGACAATTTTGTGAGAGGTTTGGCACTAAGCGCCAAAACTAACGTTAAGCGCTCTCTTCTATGAAAGGTCTCGATTGAGCATCACTTTAAGCGCCATTGTATGTTTTTGGTGAATTTCTGATTCTTTAAATTATTTGAATCTATTTATCATGGTTTCTATGTATGGTTATTATGGATTGTGACGTTTCATGGATTGATAACATGATTGTAAGTACTATAGTGTTTATTCATGTATGCTATTGTTGTGAATGTGAGTTTGGTAAATCATGGTATGAAAGTGATGATGAAGTAGTGATTTCCAAGGAGGGAATTTTGTGAAATGTGTGTTTCACTAGGCTGTGTCTTGAGGTAAAGACGGTTTCATTTGGTGTGGCTATCTTGAACTCTACTAATCATTCATACTCGTGTAGAAAGAATGATTAGATGGTGAGAGTGGTAGGAGGTTTTGTCATAAGGACGACCTTAGTGTTCTTATGACCGTGACCTGGAATAACCTTGTGTGTGTCAACTCGGTAGAATAGTAAGTTTATCACCACAAGTGCATGGTTTCACTAGTATGACTCAATGGCACATATGTCTAGTATGATTCTTCAAATGTGATATAATTTTTTTTATGAATGAGTGGTGTATGATAATATATATATATGTTTGTTTCATGAAAAATCTTTTGGTCCATTAACTTATTCTTCCTTCTTTGTTTGTCTGTTTGATTCCTCTTATTTGCGATGATCACCTTAATAATGTGAGCAAATGAAGATGTTTCAATTGATCCGGTACAGGGTAAAGGAGATACAACAACATAGTTAGGATTTATTCTATCATGTATAAGTCTTCTTTCATCAGAAATTATAAATTTATGTTAGTGTATATATATAACTTGCTATACTCCATCACATTTCACATATTACTACAATATAGTAGTTATATTTCTATCTCATCCACTTGTTGATTATCATTTATATAACTTTTATCTAAAAATTTTGTACTATTAAATTAATTATAAATTCCACTTATAATGATACTACCAAATATTTATCTATTTTACAAAATATTATTATAAAAATTATAGCTAAAAATTTAAATGTCAGTCTACATTATTTGAAAAAAAATTAAATATTTAAATTATTTAAAAATTACCAACGTTCTAATCTTTAAAAAAAATAATTAATTTAAATAGTTAAAAGCAATAAATGATTATATTTAAAAACTTATAAAAAATAATAAAATAATAATAATAAATTGTCATTAAAAAGTTACAATTCAACTCATCTTTAATCTTTAACATGACTCAAACACGCTTAATCCAAAAATTAAGTGATTCAGATTTAATAACCCACATTTAAGAATAATTAATTAAGTGAATCAGATTAACTTATACCATTTTAACGTTTCCAAATGAAAGTAATGAATTTTGAAGCGTACCTTAAATGCATTAATGATAAGTGTTAATAACGTGTTCATAAACATCAATGAAATAATTAATATTATCCAAGATAATTTAATATTATTATTAGAATTCTTTGTCTTAAAAAGGTTTAATTAAATTTTATCTCTCACCCACACACTTTTTTTAATTGTCTTGTTTACTAGGAGATTCATTTACATTTTCAATATAATTTTTCTTTTATCATTATTTTTTTTACAATTATATTATTTAAATAATATATATCAATTAAATATTTTTTATATCTTATATATATTTATATTTTTTTTCTATTTTTATTTATTTTTTCTATTTTTAATAATAAGAATGTTTAACTCTCAATTTAAGTATTCAATAGCATAAATTATTTGAAGAACAATTTTCATCATCCACAACAAAATAACTATAATTTTAGCGGGGCTTAATTTTTTGTCGGCGGTTTTAACTCCCGGAAAGTATGTTACCTGTGGTTAGGAAAACCGTTGGAAAAAGTTGCACCGCTAAATAATTACCAGCGATTTTTCAAAAAACCGCCGGTATTAACGGGGGTTCTGTGAAAACCGCCGGTATTAACGGGATTTTGCAAAAACCGCCGGTATTAGCAGGGGTTTTCTGAAACCGCCGAAAATTTGTACAGAAAGGATTCTTCAAAAGCTTAAATAATGAGTGACCGACCAACCACCAAACCGAGTGGTCGACCAACCACCAGGCCAACCACCAGACCGAGTGGCCGACCACCAGACCGAGTGACCGACCGAGTGGCCGACTGACCACCAGATCTTTATTGCCACGTCACATAGTAGTTAGGGAAGGTGGCATCACACGTGGCTCGCCGTTTGCCACCTCATAAAAAACTTAATGTCGTTAATTTTTAAGGACTAAATATACGAGTTTCCAAACTAAGAGGATGAAAATGAACAAACCTTTCAAAGAGGGACGAAACCCAAAATGGCTTGATAGTTCAGGGACTAAAAACATATTTAACCCTATTTTAAATATCATAATAATGTTTTGTATTATTTGTTTCACATTAGTCATTGTTAGTTTTTTATTACATTTTATTTAGTTAGCTAGTTAGGAATCTATAATATTTAAAATATAACTAAGATATTATTATATGTGAATTTGTTGAAAATACACTTATATAATATATTAATATATATATATATATATATATATATATCACAAATTATTTTTTTATGTAAATATTGTCTGAATTCGTTCTTATTTTGATTGGAATCTTCGTATTGATTTGATGTGGGTATGAGTATGTTTAAATTAGTACCCACTTTTTTTTTTAAATGAGTATCGAAATGAGAATGTGTTTGTACATCCCGCCTTGTCTTCATCCCTTTGCTCGTCCTAATACCTAGACCTCATATACCAAAAGGCTACACACCTATGTGAAAGTTAATGCTCTGAGTAATGGATCTTTTTCGAAGAAACCTATATATAAAGAGGATCTTATGAAAAAAAGAAATCATCAAGAATCATTATTGCATATACGCTGTCAAAACTTTCCTACGCTTGCATTATCTAAAGCCTTTTTTGAAAAAGAAAATCTTTGCTACAAGTTTTTCAAATATACTTTGTATTGCAAAAATATCCTCTCTAAGAGAGTTATTATCTATACTTGTTTTTCATAAAAAACACTTTGTTATTTTTGTATAATTATAAATGATTTAAAATACTTGTTTGTTTAACTCAGGGAGTTAAAGGATATAGTAAGTTGGACTATTTGATATTAAGAGTGATTATTAGAGTTGGTGCGTGAGTGAGAAAGAGCTCGAGGCTCACTGGAAGGAGAGAAAGCTCTTCCATGGCTGCCACAAGAAGAAAAAGGTGAGATCAAAGAGAAAAGCTCATTAGAGATAAGAAAACAGCTAAACCACACTTCTATTATTGAGTATATCTTCTGAATGTTTATCTTACAATGGAGAAGAAAAATTCTAACCTTAAATAGTTAAAGGAAAAGGGGGAAAACATGAAAACCCTAACTATCTAACTAGTTACTACTTTTAATTAGTAATTCCAACAGATTTAGTGGTTTTAAAAACCCTAACAATCTTAACAAACTCATTAGTGATTATACTCATTGTAAATCAGAAGTGATTAAACTTTTTGTAATTTTTAAAAAATTAGTAAAACTTCTTACAAGTATTTAAGAAAGAACTATACGTAGTTTAATTGAAGTGAATGAATATAAAAATGATCTTTTTCTTTGTTTTCTTTTATGAATATTTTATAAAAGATTTTAAGCGTTCAAGTACAAATAGTCTATAATCATATAAACAGCAGCGTCTAAACTTCCTTACAAAATGTTTTAACATTCTATTGAAATAACCTGATATATAGAGTTAGATGTGATTTCAATTTACACCATAGCACTCTTTACAATATTCTTAAATGCTTACATCTGTATTTTATTATTTAATCTCTACTGTTTTACATTTCAATAAAGAATTGATAACGTCTCCTAAGAGTCTGTCTAATTTTAAGAAATATTTCACCATGTCATATTTATGTAATAAAAATGACAACACTATAAACAGGTGAGAGAGTGTGTGATGAACTTGAAACCTTCCTACTTTTCAAAACTTTTTAGTTAATGTTTGAGTTTTGTATTCATATTTAACGTTTTCAGGAAATATTAGGTTCATTATCTTATTATTAAGGATACTTGCTTTATTTTTCAAATAATTACAAATTAACCTAAGAATTTTCATATTATTACTATATAGTTTCAATCTAGTTTAGATTTATTTGCATAAACTTCTCTAAAAGTCACTTTTATGAAGGGAAAGTATAATAAAAAGTTATTTATTTATTTATAAAAGTAACGTGACATTTGCAGTTTTACTTTGCATGTTCTTACACTTCTTCTGTTTCTGTTCTGCTACCTTCACAACAAACATTTGTTCTTTTCCTTTCTCCTTATTTTGCCATTATCTCTCTTTTTATTATTTTTCTTTTAATTTTAATATTTTAGAAAGTTTAATAGTAATAATCAATTGACATTCCACACATGTCATTTGTTGGTCAGAACAAGGACTGTCACTGTTTCCTAATAAAAGACAATATAACATCATTTTGGTATTTTATATTGACAACACAAAACTATTAAAATTTAGGACCACCTGTTTACAGTCTTAATAATACTTTATAATTATAAGCTTTCAATTTAGAAAAATTTGAATAACTAAGATTTTATTATATATTATATAATTTCTTTTATGAGATATGTTCCAAACCAAATGAAAACTCAGCAACCATATTGATTGAACATAGACAACTTAAATTGAGATTGTGAGAGTAGTTTAGGTGTCTTTGTTCAAAAGTTTGACATTGAGCAAATTCAATTGTGTCAATATTTTCTTTGTAAGAGTTTATGTATGATTTTTTTTCATATGATCTCTCTAAAAAGAAGACAAACTAGGTTATTCATAAACTAAAAAGGTAGCATAGCTAAATCCTGCCATATTAATGAGAAAAAAAAAGGTCATAAAAAACATCTCTAAAAAGCATACATATATTGGAAACATAAATATTTATAATCTTCTTAAACGTGCTATTATGAAAGAAACATGAAATGGTATAAGAGAGCTTGCAAGAGCTCGATGATACCAATGTTTCACAGAAAAAACAAGGTTTGAAGATTGCAGGTCTACAAGAACTAGATATGGCAGATGAGGCTTGAAAAGTCATTCATGAAGCATTTAAAAAAAGCACTATCATTAATCATTGAGAAGTGTGGCGGAAGATGTTTCTACGAGTAATGGCTGCAAAGAGTTGCTTCTTGCATCTCCTTTATGTCTCTATCACACGACAAGACAAAAACACCATGTTTCCATTTAAATGCCTACCCTTTATTTAAAAATAGTTTCTTTCTAAACATTCAAAGCAACAAAAATTGAAAAGAAAAGAAATTTAAGTGGTAGCATTGGAATGTGTTGCATTCCTACTTCACAGAAACAATTTCCATGTTCTTTCTAAACTTTTACTTTTCAGAAAATATTTAGTGCAGGCTTGTGCTTACCTTTGTATTGTTTATCATTTCCACATCTCAGCTTTTTTTCCAACTGCAAATACCATACACCAATTATGCACTTTAGTTTGATCTATTCTAAAATGATTCAAGAAATAATGTTTGCTAATGTAGCAAGTTGAGTTTAAGTATATTTTACATTGATCAGCTTGCATGAGACAATGTAATTAACACCTATGAAAATATAAGATCTCAGTGATAGAATACTTTATGATTAGACAAAGGAAAATGGTTGGGTGAACCAATATAAAGCATATGATTTTAAAGCTTCTTTTGTTCAACTTTTTTGACTTTGATTACCTTGTTCAACCTTTTTCTTAACCAACATTATCTGATAAAGCTCAGCTAGCTTCTGTTTGTGAGCAAATTTTGAATACAGATGTTAAAGAAAAGTAGTAGCATAATGCTAAACTCAGTAGCTTATTTTATATGACTCTACTCATCTTAAAGTAGAATGGAACTATGGCTATGAGAAAAAGAAGTTGATTAGCACAGTGAGCAAGAACTTTATCAAGAGCTTGAGAGAAATATCTGAAGCATAGTACATTATGATTTTAAGTCAACTTATATATCCAACGGTTCCAATTGACCAAGTTGCACTATCTAGCAAATTGACAAAAACTCCTAGGCTCTGGCTAGAGAACTATTATTACAAGATTAAAGAACAGTTCAATTAATGTATGGCACAACCTTGAAACAGTAGTTGGTAAGATTATCCCAAAGGAGACTAATGGAATGATGAAGAGAATTAGCACATGTTTGATCTGGTTTCAGATAAAGTTAATCTTGTTCATTCTTGTTCATAATTCATGAAACTATTTCAAATAGTTTTCATTTTTCATATTCAGATGTGAAACCAAATATACTACACAGGATGACAATTTGATGAGGAGATTATCAATGTCTATATGCTATTTCAATGGCTACAACCTTGTAATATATATGTTTTTTTTTCTTAAAGAAACAACCCTGATGAAGCAGGTGTCGAAAACATTAAAAAGGGAAGGGTGGTGTTTCTTGAAAACGTTCATTGGTGTGACATGTGTCTTTTCTGTTGGCAGTTTTCCTAACATTTGAGGAGAGAGAAGTCAATAGACTATCAATCTCAATAATTTAGAAAGGAAAATAAGTGAAAGGGTGTGACAGCATCACCCACTTGTAATCCCCATATCTTCTTCCCCTTCATTTTCACACAAACTTTAGTCTGCAATATCATCATCACCCTTTCCACCACCACCTTCTACTCTCAACTCACATAACATACATGAACATGCATGCTGTTTGTGAATAATAGTAAAACTTCAATCCACAAAGCCTTAGGTAAATATCAGTTTCCACACATTCTGGTTTGAATTTTTTCCATGGATAGCTTCAAGGTGAAGTCCAAGGTCATAATTTCATCTTGGTATATAGGTTTTACACTTGGTAAACAAATTTAGAAGAATGTTAAACATTCTTAGCAGCGGAAGCAGCAAATCTTGGTACTGAATAGTTTTATATTCATAATAATAAATAATAGAAATTTAGATTATATACTCAAAGCATAACCAGTGATTCAATCACAAAAGTTAGTGTAATAAATTTTTTTCTTTTTATAATATTTTTAAAAATTATATTAACAATGACTTTTTTGTTGACTTTTATAAATTTACCTCTGAAATTGTGTTATAAAGTACAAAGTTTATAAAATAATTAAAATAACGGATAAATATTTTAAATTGTATAATCTAAAATATCATTTTTCAAATTTTGAATTACCTACTTCGTAGAATATACTTCATTTTTCAAACTAAAACATGAATGTCAATATGTTTGTCTAAACAATTACCCTATGCTACTTCACACAATATGTTGATCTTCATATCTGATAATGAACAAAATCTCAAACTAGCAGCTTCTCCAACATTTGGTGTAGAAGAAAGAGAAAAAAAATAGACTCATGGAACTTTCATGGTCATTTAAACGACAAAATGAAATTTTAAAATTTATACGGGTGTATGAAGAAGTTATGGAAGTGTTAAAAACAATTATCCAAAGTAAGCTTGGGTACAAGCAACTGTCCATAAACTATGAGACGGTTAGTTATCCAACTTATTCTTTCTACACACCCTTAATTACTTGGCACATCTTGATACATTACAAAATGACCATTTTATACTTTACAATAAAGTGAGTCCTAACTTAATTGTTTTGAAATTATTTTAGAACTATTTTCTAAAATTTCCATAACATGATTTTAGAATGGGATTTCCATAATAAATTTTTAGAATGCATGAAATGCATCAAGGAATGAAAGTTCTACAACACATGAAATGCATTCCAAAACAAATACAATACCTTACATAAAATAAATTTCATAATAAACTTTCGAAAACAAGGTTTCCAAAATATATTAAATGTTTTGGAAAGAACTTTCCGCAAAAAAAAAAAGATATTTTAATCTTTATGTTAGTATGAGGTGCAATTAGTAATTATTAGATGTATAAAGTCTAGATATCTTAATCCGTTAGCCCATCATAGTTAATTCTTTCTAGTCTGCCAACCAATTGGACCAATAATTAGCATGGTCAGCCCAATTCATTGTTTTCCAATAAAATAATTATAAAATTTTGAGTTTAAGGTTTTATTATGTTTTTATACAGTTTTATTCATCTTAAAAGATAAAAATACATTTTTATTAAAAAAATTTATTTAAGCGAACGAGCAACTCAAGAATATGAATGACAGACTATAATAACTTCTTCGAACAGGTCTCAAATAATAAAATCAACAATTAAATCTTTAAAAATAATAATTAGATAAATTTTAAAAGGAAGTATGTAGGTTTGAAACATCTCAAGTCATTAAATTTCTTAAAATGTGTAAAATAAAGTTTTAAAAGCTTTTGGGATTTTCTAAATTTTTCCAATTATAAAAGTAAAAGACACTCCTGCTCAATTACAAAATGCCAAATAGAGATTTTTTCCACCAGTATTAAAAAATTGAAATATTTTTATTATAATTTTTCTTAAAATATCCAAAATATATTTTTTTAGAAAATTTATTAATATCTATTATAATATAAGAAAAGAAGATACTAAAAGTTTATTTTATTACCCATGTTTATTTTGTTGATAAATGTTTTAAAAGTTAATTTTTACATCTGACATTCTTAATTTATTTTTTATTTTTATTTATTTTATTTTATCTATGTTTATTTTGCTAATAAGTGTCAAAAAGTTAGTTTTTTAGTATTTTTTTTATACTTATTTCCTGCCACATTCATAAAAGTTATTTTATTCTTTTATTTATTTATTTTATTTTTCAATTAATTTTTCTAAAAATGGAAATATTTTTTTTTACTATTTTTTCATTCTTAATTTTATTCTTTTATAATTTTTAATTACTTAATCATTTTAAGTATTAAAGAATAACATTAACTTTTTATATTATCTTTTATTTTTTGTTATTTTTTATTAATATAATATAAAAAAGTTATTAAAATTTATTTTATAATCCATGTTTATTTTGTTGATCAGTGTCCAAACGTTGGTTTTAAGTCATTTGACATTCTAAATTTGTTATTTTATTTTACTAATTTGTTTTATTGAAAAGTTTATTTTGTTGACACGTGTTTAAAAGTTAGGTTTTTAATCATTTATTTTTTTTATTTATATTTATCTTAGTGCCAGATGCATAGAAGTTATTTTATTCTTTTATTAATTTATTTTATTTTTACACTGATTTGCTCTAAAAATGAAAACATACTTTTTTACTATTTTTTTTATGTGTTCTTTTGCTTTATTTTTGTTTACTTTTTTGTGGTTAAAGTTCTTTTGAAAACCGTACCAAACACTTAAATGTTTCTATGGTATGAAGGATCGGCCGAACGGTCAACAATAGTAACTCTTCGGTCTCTTCCTTTTGTAAATGGTAGAGCAGATTCAAATGTTGGGTCATCATTTAAATTATTGATGTTGGGTCGGTCAGCATTCAAGATATTATTATTGGGCCAATGGCTTAAGCAAATAAACAGTTAATAAATTAGAAACAGAATAATTAAAGATATTGATTAAAGATATTGATAACTGATTGTAGGTTAAGGAAGTTGTTTATGAGTAACAAATGTTTCTGTATAAAATTAATAGGATCGACACCTTTTATGTTGTAGTCTTCCTATTCTCTAACCCCTGAATCTCCTGCTCCAAGCACTTCAAGTTCAGACCAGGTGGAGGTTACCTGCAAAAGGCACTCTGACGCTCAAGTCAGGCGTTGATCAATGATCTTTTTCTCACTATGAAATATCAAAACTCAGTAAGACTCAGGGTTATCAAACTCGCAAGTTAACTCGTTAACTCGGTCGAGTTTACGAGTTCACACAGTGCTTTCGAGTTAACTCGTAAGCAAACTCGCTTTTGGTGTAGAATCGGTGGTAGACTCGCTAAACTCGGCTAAAATCGCGAGTCTGGTTCCGATTTTGCGAGTTTGGGATCTTTGTTTTCACTATTCATCTTCGCTCATTGTTCATCTTCATTCTCGAGTTCTCGCCTTCGATCTCGTGTTCGATCACGCCCTCCGCCGTGCCCTCGTTCATCAGGCTCGCCCTCCGTTGTGTCGTCCATCTCGACGTTCGAACTCGTCGTCCGTCACACCGCCTTCGTTCTTGTCGTTCAATCTCGCCTTCATTCCCACCATTCGCGTCGTCTATCGATCTTGCCGTCGATCTCGCCATCGACCTCGCCATCGACCTCACCGTCGACCTCACCGTCGACCTCGCCATCAACCTTGCTGTATCGTCTTTGAACTTGCGGGTTGCGTAAGTGTAAACCATCAATGGTTAACTTGGTTTTATGTTTTAAGAGCAAGTACTTTAACGAGTAAACTTTACAGCACTGCAACATATATTTTAATAATTTATGTTTTACAGCAGCATATACTTTAATAATATTATGTATGTCATTGCACCATTCATTTTATTTTTCAAAAATAAAATACACTGCACGGTTGAAAAAATTGTGCTGCCACAATATTTGAAGCTCCTGGGCATTTTATTTTTTTATGTTTGTAGCGAAAAAGCTTATTGAATTTATATAACTTTGTTATCTTATTTGAATTAAGATTTTATTTATATTTTTTTCATGCAAAGTAAACTCTTACGAGTTTACGAGTCGAGTTTACTAGACTCTCACGAGTTTACTAGACTCTCACGAGTTTACTAGACTCTCACGAGTTTACTAGACTCTCACGAGTTTACTAGACTCTCACGAGTTTACGTGACTCTCACGAGTTTACGTAAACTCTCGAGTTTGATAACCTTGGTTAGACTTACTTACCTTTGTGGGTTAACCTTCTATTTATAAGTTATTTCATGGATGCTAAAGTGGCATAGATCCAATAAAACGAATTTACCTTTAATTTCAGTATGTTACTCATAAACAACTTCCATAACTTGCAATCAGTTATGAATATCTTTAATCAATATCTTTAATCAATATATTTAATTATCCTATTACTAATTTATTAACAGTTTATTTGCTCAAGTTATTGACCCAATAACAATATCTTGAGAGTGTTGGTCCCTTCACCACCACCAAATGCTCCTTGCATCACCCCATACCCAATTTACCCTTGCTATAAAACGGATGCCAACATCCGTTTCACCTTCAACAGATGTTGACATCCGTAAACAGATGTTGACATCCGTAAACAGATGTTAACATCCGTTTACATATTTTAACTTTTTTTTATATTTTAGTTTATTATTTTTATTTTAGATTTTATTTTAATAATATTTTTTATTTACGTAATATATTATAAAAACAAAAAAAGTTAAATATTTTATAAATTAATTTAAAATATAAAAAATTTAAATAATATTTATATATTAATTTAAAATACAATAAATTAATAAACTAAAAACTAAAAAAAAAGCCTTACAGACGTGACCACATCCGATTAAGTAATTATATAAAAAATATTTAAATAATTAATTAAACAATAATACATAACTTAAATTAATAATAATTATTTAATTAAATAAAATTAAATTAATTTATAAATAATTACGTAATAAATTAATTTATTTTATTTAATTAAATAATTATTATTAATTTAATTAAATTATAAAAAATTTTAATTAAATCCGTTAACGGATGTGCGACATCGTGTTTTTTTTAATTTTTAGTTTATTTAAATATTATATTTTAATTAATTTATAAATTACTTAAATTTTTTTATTTTTCTATAATATATTACAAAAATTAATTTTATTTTATTTAATTAAATAATTATTATTAATTTAATTAAATTATAATATTTTTTAATTAATTATATTAAACGGATGTGTCACATTCATTTATGTTTTTTTTAGTTTATTTAAATATTATATTTTATTTAATTTATACATTATTTAAATTTTTTGTTTTTTTATAATATATTATGTAAATTAATTTTATTTTACTTAATTAAATAATTATTATTAATACAATAAATTAATAAACTAAAAACTAAAAAAAATAATAAGCTTAAACGAATGTGGGCACATCCGTTAACGGATGTGACATATCCGTTAATGGATGTGGCATATACGTTGAAGAATTTTTCTTCAACGGATGTGGAAATCCGTTGAAGAAAAGAAGTGGGGGTGTAGAATTTTTTAAAATATAAAGGTTAGTTTTGGAATTTTAAAAAAATGTGGTGGTGCAGGGAGCAATCTCGATGGTGTAGGAAATAACCCTCATATCTTGAATGCTGGTCTAATTACGGTCTAACATCAATAACTTAAGCGATGACCCAATATTTGAATTTGCTTGACCATTTAAAAAAAAATAGACCGAACTGTTATTATTGTTCACCGTTTGGCCTATCCTTCATACCATACAATTTCCAAAGAACATTACAATCTATTGTCAAATACATGTCATTGTTCTTTATTACAAGTAAAATAAAAGATAAAAGAAAAGGAATCACAGGATATATTTGTACAAGGATTATAACCCAAAACCTATAACATGATTAAAAGTAATGAATGATATTCAATAAATCTTTCTCAAGTCTTTCTAGTGTGAAATATTCCTAGAAAACTCTATTCAAAAGGTTGCAAAATTATTTTTAAAACTATAAAATAAGTATGTAATCTAGAAAATGAAATTTTTGTAGTGTAAATATAATCCGCTCTTCACAATGTTCTACAATTCTTTTTAGAAAACTATAAAATAAAAAACACATGTGTTTGAGGTAAGTAAATCAATCAATTTTAATTAGGGATAATAACGAAAGAGGAACACATGAGTTTTATTACTCAACACATATTCTCATACAAAAAATTTCATCCGTATTTCCATGGAGTATAGAATAATCTTGCTACACGCTTTTTTAATATTTGAATATAAATTATATAACTTTTGTAAAAAATAAAAATCATGATAAAAGAAAACATAATATCAAAAGAACATATTCTTGTTTCTTTAATATCAAATATTTATAATTGTATATATTTGAAATTAGAGTACCAAATTAAATATCAACCAAAAAATTTATTAATTTTGCAAATGTTAATGAAACAAAGTTAATAAAGTTAAAAAGTATTTTTAAAAAGTTATAAAAAGAAAATAAATATTCAAATTTTAAAAATATTGTAAATGTCTCTTTATTTTCTTTCTCTAAATTCTAATAAAATGTCTGTTTTATACACAAATAAAAATTATAATATGCCACCGAAAAGAAATTGTACAAAGAACAAATATTAAACTAATAATAATTGAAATTTAATATTAATATTTTATCTTTTGAACTTCAATTTTTGTTGGAGGTTGATAAACAAGATTCATCACATTGAAATTAAATATTACAGAATATTAAATGAAATGCCTTTATATAATTATGATGATAAAATTATATTTATGATAATGAGTTATAGTAAATGAAAATAATTATATAGAAATATCAAAACAATATTTTACATGATAAAAATAAACATCAAGTAAAAATATTAAAAAAAGTAAACATAATCAAATGTGTGTCTTAGAAATAATTTAATAATGAAATTATACAAACAAAAACAAATATAAAATCAATTTAATAATGAAATTATACAAACAAAAACAAATATAAAATCAAGGGTAAAAGACCTTGAAAAAAAAAACTTTTCATATATAAACGAGTCTAAACGCAGAGAGATAATAAAAATTGTTCTAAAAATACAAAAAAATTTCAAAGGAAACAAAAAAAAACCTAATAAACGAAAGATTTATAATATTAAACATGTGTAATTGAGATTCAAATATTCTCATAATATTTAATATAAATCAACCTTCAAAATTTTACTGATCTCAATTTAAATTTAATCCAAATCAAAATAAGTTCATCTAACAACAGTGGTTTTATATGTTCATAACCCTTAAAATAGATATAATATAGTGAGACTTAAGAATTCTTATCCACTCACAATCATAAACATTTACACACGAAACACAACTTATCTCATCATGAAGGACAATGCAAAAGAATCCAGGATGTAAATCTCTAATTGAAGAGATATCTCTGCAATAAAGTTTCTCTAACGATTACACAAATGTCTAATAAAAAAATCTAAAGTTGATCTTTTAAGACTAAACTCATTTTATTCATAACTTTCTCTTTCTAACAATTCTATTTTAATTTTAGAAACATTTTTATTTTTGTGTTTTTTAATTTATTAAATAATTAAATAAAACTAAATTAAGTATCGTATTTTAGGAAATAACAGGATGTTACAGCAGGTTTGATATGTTTTTGACAATGACTAATAAACGATATTGATGAAAGGTTGATTAATGAGTAATGAGTCATATTATAGCATTCTAATTTAAGATTGGTAGCAAAGTCAGCAACCACTCTCACCAACTCCATGTGGAAGCAAGTTTTGGAGTCACGCCTTCCTTTTATGTTAACATTCAAATTCAATGGAATTGCCACTGCATCTTTCACTGTATATCAAAATAGTGCTTAGACTTTTTCTAGTTCAATTGATGTATTATTATTTATTTTCATTTAAATTTAATTAATTAAAGTAAATTAATGATGGTTGAGAAAACAAACACTTTATTATATATAGCCTTTGAAAAAGGTTAATACAAACATGTGAAAATTTTACTATCTGTATATGTTGTTGGGATAACTACGTAAGGATCTTATATGCATGTAAACATGTATATTAATATATATTACTGGTAATACTAAACTTGAATTTGAAAAACAATAAATTTTATGGCATGACTTGATTCGTTTACAAAATCTTGATAGTGACTGGAAATTTTAGGGTAGAAATTCATGGCAGATGACTCGGTATATATATTGCATTGTCTCCCAGTATTGGAGAGCCAAAAATTCTTGCAATTAAGCTGTAACGATTATAAGTTAACACTGAGTAGTATACTTTAAGATTCTCTTCTCTTACCAAAGACTTTCGACCTTTCGTGTAATGTGTATATATGTTATGATTATTCGTTCTAAATCATGTTTAGTAGTAGATTACTAGAAATCATTTAACATTAGTTAAATTATCTAATATATTTTTGCTGTAATTGATTTATCAGTTTTTTTCTTCTGTGATTTATTTGCCAACAATTTATTGTATAGTGAGAAAGGAATAAACACATGAAACAATGAAGAACTCATTTATAATTTTTGTTACTTTCAACAGGTCGTGAGAGAATCTTTCTTGTCTTTTGAAATAGAAAAATTTTATTCAGGAAAAGAAGACTTTTCTAGAATGGCCTGCTAAATATGAATACTTTTCTTATTTGCTGGACAGATGATTAATATATGCATGGTAAAGAAAAGGTGGCAATAATAAGATAATAGAATTGACCAAACCAAGAAAAAACCGTGTCGGTGGACTAATGATTGCTTATGTTTTTACTCTCTTTCTTAATCTGTAAGCATGTATGTATACTTGTTTAAAGAATAAGTTTTCAGATTAATTTATGTACACTTTAAGTTGTAAGGACTTTTTAATTGCCAAAATATTTGGTTGCTAATGTTTTCAAAATGAAAAATAGTATACAGATACATCAAGTTTGACTTTTATAAAATACCTTTCACTGAGTAGATTTTTTGTCTTTTTGAATAAGTTTTAAACACATTTTATTGGACTTGATATTAGTGCTTGATTTTAAATTGAATTCTCCATACCGAAAACCTAAGACTAAACAACATGTACATAGAGTTTAGTATTTGTCATTTAGAATTAGTAATATGCTATTTATTCATATAATAATTATAAGTGAAGAAGATAAAATAAAAAATATTAATTTTGTTCACTTCAAAATCCAGAGAAGTTTTATTTTCTAACTTTTATAGATTTGAAATGTTTAAATTTATATTTTAATTTGTAAAGAAAGTTTGTTCATTCTATCTTCTTCATTTTTTTTCTTTTTAATTGGAAGTGCTTTTAGATTTAATTTATTTCGTAATAATAGGGTTATCATAGATTATGTTGATTCTTGGATGGAAATCAATAAAAAAAGGAAATATTTTGAGGATTTTTTTTCTTAATGATTTTTGGAGAAATGTAAAAGAAAAAGAAAATAAGAAATACTGTCAAATATAAAAAATATTTATGTGTATTAAAATATTATTTCTCTTCATTTTTGTAGGCAGTATCTAATGAGTATATGACCTAGTATTACAAGTTGGTTAAGTGTCACTCATTAAGGTTTCGGTTTTCTTCCCCAGGTCCCCACTACCTTCACAAATTTTGATTAATGTTAAAACTATGTCTGGTTGACACTTCCAAAGAAAACTTTATCTTAAAGAGAACTATAAAGCAATGAATGCATAACGCGGTTTCTTTCTCTATATATACACTAACATATCACCTATATATCAATCAAACATAGGGAAAGAAGATATATACATCAATTTATCAACCATGTTTTCTACTAATAATACTTATTATTTTCTTCTGGCCACCATTTTCTCAGTGCTAACATTTGTTCTTCCTTCAGAAGGGCAATTGAGTGCAACCTTCTATTCCACCACATGCTCCAATGTCTCAACCATTGTGAGGAATTCTGTGCAGCAGGCTTTGACATCTGATTCACGTATTGCTGCAAGCCTCACTCGTCTCCACTTTCATGATTGCTTTGTCGATGTAAACTTCCATCTTCCATTTCTTTTTCCCTTCATTCTATCACAGATTATTCATCACTGATAGCTGTTATTTGTTTCTGTGATTAGGGCTGTGACGGGTCCATTTTGCTCGATGTTGGTGGTAACATCACACAAAGTGAGAAAACTGCAGCTCCCAACGCCAATTCCGTTCGGGGATTTGATGTGGTTGACAGCATCAAGAGTTCCCTCGAAAGTTCATGCCCTGGTGTTGTATCTTGTGCTGATATTCTTGCCCTTGCTGCAGAATCCTCTGTGTCCCTGGTAACTTCATAGTACAATTCAGTATCATTCTACATGTTATTGAAATCTTCCAAGACCTTTACTGTATAAGAACATTTTTTAAGTCCCTCAAAAGAATTAATTTCAAACAACCATGTCACAACTTTTTCATAACATAGTTTATCATGTTTTCTACTTTCTTTGATAAGAAACCAATATTTTTCTTCTGCTAGTTACATTTAACGTAAAATTCCGCAGTCTGGAGGTCCTTCATGGACTGTATTACTTGGAAGAAGAGACAGTTTAACTGCAAACCAAGCTGGTGCCAACACTTCCATTCCGTCTCCATTTGAGAGCCTAGCCAACATCACATCCAAATTTTCTGCTGTTGGCTTAGACACAACAGATCTTGTTGCACTATCTGGTATAACTACAATGTTTCTATCATAATGTAGATGAATTATTATATAGAAATATATGATCGTGACTAATACTTTTTTCATAAAACGAAAAATGAAGTAAAAGAATAATTGCACATGTAGTTTTTTAGCTGTTTATTTTCTTCAGAAAATGAATAATATATAATAATGTTGAACTGCGTGAAAATTTCTCTCCATGCATGGAAATCTTATAAAATGATTGATTGGTGGACTTTTGTATCAGGTGCGCACACTTTTGGACGTGCACAATGCCAGTTTTTCTCCCAAAGGTTATTCAACTTCAGTGGCACAGGAAGTCCTGATCCAACCCTGAACTCAACCTATTTGGCCACTCTACAGCAAAACTGTCCCCAAAATGGGAGTGGGTCTACATTGAACAACCTTGATCCTTCAACCCCTGACACTTTTGACAACAACTATTTCACCAATCTTCTCATCAACATGGGTCTTCTCCAAACAGACCAAGAGCTCTTCTCCACCAATGGCTCTTCCACAATCTCCATTGTTAACAACTTTGCCAACAACCAATCGGCTTTCTTCGAAACTTTTGCTCAATCAATGATCAACATGGGTAACATCAGTCCTTTGACAGGTACTCAAGGCGAAATCAGAACTGATTGCAAGAAAGTCAATGGAAGTTGAAGAAAGAGAGCATAACACAAAATCTACCAATATTGTAGAATGTTGATGTCCAATGTAATTTTTTGTTTTGTATCTGGGTATGAGTGTTGCTAACAAATGGTTAAGAAATTGAAATAGATCAAGTTTTTGCTTTTATATATATATGATTGAGATCTTTTTCAAATAAACTTTTTAACTTCAATTAGGTGTCTAAATAGATTCAAATCAATTAGTAAAACTAAACTCGACTTATTCTCCTTGCTAGTTAAGTATATATATTTGAATTGGATTGGAACGATTATATGTAATTTACTAACAACTTTTTATACTCTTTTAATCATTTTTCATCACATTTTTATTATAATTATTTATTATTTTTAATTATATTAATTGATAATTTGATATGATTTTTTAAAATATTATAATATTATCAATAATATTTTTGAATATTTAATTAATTTGTTTGTCTAATTATATAGATTAATATTTTAATTTTTAATTTATAATAATTTTTGGAAAAATAGATATTCAGTGTGATCATACTGTTATTAATAAATGGGTAGAATGAGTGGAAACAAACCACTTTAATGCGACAAATATATAATATAAATTAAGAAAATAAAAATATTTTTAAGTGAGTTAAGTCATGAGAAGTTAAATTTGATTATAAAATTTTTAAATCACTAAAAATAAATTGAACTAAATTGATTCGTTTAGTTAAACATGTGACTTGTTTTACCAGTCAAAAGAATTTATAAATGTGAATGTACTTTGGTACATCAACCTATTTACAATACGAACAGTTTAAAGAAATCGCATAAAGATATCCACAATATCCCAACAAAAAGTAATTTTTTTATCCAAAATAACCCAATAAAAAAACCATCTTGTAAGCCATCAAAATTATAAAATAAATAAATGAAGATACTATCAGATTACTGTTGTTTTGTAGAAATATCTACTTCAATCTAAACAACACACTAATAATTCTTTGAAATTTGGGCTAAGACAAATATGGACAGAGATTGGGACATTATCTTTGTCTTATGTTGCTCTGTATTTGTCCGCTAATCTTTTTATGTTTGCCCATTTTCTACCACGCATATTTTCTTCAAATCCTTCAACTACACAAATCCATGATTGGGTTGATTATGTTGGTTTACTTCTCTTCAATCTCCATATTCAGATTCTAATACATTCCTCCACAAACATGTGTATTTTTTTTTCTTGCATGCCTCCATTTCCAGTTTGCAAGTAATGCCTCGATAAAATTGTGTATATCTTTTATGTATAATCCTCCTAATTCTTTGGAATTACATATTTTTCACCATTTCACGTTATTTTTTTTCTTCTGCTCCTCATCTCTATAGAAATTGTCTGAGTTTTTCCAACTTCCTTTATCACTGTTTTTGGGGCTTTATTATGAGAGCGAAAGTAGGATGCATGCTGATGTAATTACCAACTCTTGGACGATGCAAAAACAATGGTTGTTTATACATAAAACTAATTAAAATATGCTAATTTTGAGATAATGGTCTGAACTGTAAAACACAAACTGTTTGTATAACCATGCATGTATTGCACCACAGTGAGATGTTACGTGCTCTATACACTAAAGGTAGCTAGGAACTTCTGGTATGATTGGTAACCAAAGTTTGTCTGCAAACAGTCTAGATTGGAATATGTTATGTTTAACTGATAAGATATACCCAGTAACAAATATGACCACGTATGCATTGACTGTGAGATATGAACAAGGAATATAGAGAAAGCTGCTGAAAAATATAAAACTTTGCGCCACAATATCGATAAGATGCAGAAGATTCTAACAGAATAACAACTTGAGGACAGTAAAAAGCAATTGCTCACAGTTAGAAGATACCAACGGCATGGCTTATGGGACAATAATAATGTAAAGAATGGAAGATAGACAACAGAGGATCTGTGCTGTTATCTAGAAACAAAACACTCGATGATGGGAGGAAAAATGCAGATTGAAAATGAAACTAAAGAAACAATGGTTTGGGAAAACCTGTAGCTAGCATAGACAACATTATAGTTGTGGTATACATTTGAACTTGTAGATAGTATTATGAAGGTTAGTAAATATTTAGTATTAGAAAACCTTGATAATACTCTCTACAATTTTGTTTGTATATGGGTTACGTAAGTGTTCGGTATATATAGAAATGTCATTGTTGCTGATAAAAAAATAAAGTTTCATGAGTCCATATGTGATTTGATCGATACAACTTAAAACATGCATTAAATTTCTAACTAAAGCACAGCATAAAAACCTTCATTGTACAAAACTTTACCAGTCTTAATTCTATTTTTGTTCCCGTCTTTAATGACTGATTTTCTGCAAATTTATCTTCCAGTCTTGTCTACTGGTAGGTTTGTACCATTACACCATTCTGCTAATAGGAATTTCTTTTCTACACATGATTTCTTTGGTTCTCTTGTATTTCTTTTCATGATAAGCCGATTCTCTATTGTTCATCCTAGTACTAATGTTCACAATTCTGTTTTATCATTAAATGTTTGGAATTTTGGAGGTTAGATAAAAGTAAGAGGAGTTGTTCGATATTATGAAATGTTTGGTGGCACATGATTCCAACTTTAGAAGGAGATGTAGGAGGGTCTAATGATTAAAATCTGACCAAGTCGTTATACAATGTTTGCAATTATATATGGAATTGTGTATGCTTAGGAAATATCTCGTGTAGCTTTATCAAGTTAGGGTGATGCATATAAACTTAATCCTAAGGAATTGATATTAGTTTCATCACAAAATATTGAAATAATGAGTTTATAGATTTTCTTCGTTCCTCAACTTTCTCATCTATATATTTAATCTAAGCTCATACTTAGATTATACCAATCTTTCTCCCAAATGTGAGTTCTTTTACATTATTACAAATTTTTTCTCATAAACAAGACATTTTAGGCGTTGTCTATTTGAGCATGATTTATTAATAGACAACGTTTCTAGAAAAAACATTGTCTATTAACAGCAACCCATAAATAGCGTTTATTTGAAAAAGCGTCGCCTATTAACAGCCACCAATAGACATTAGTGCAGAAAAGACTTTTAATGTCTGTTATTTTGGGCTTTTTACGTCTGATCCCGACCTGATGATAAGTGTGAAAAAGAGTTGTTTTTACACTTATAAATGAGCTCAATTTTGTAATTATTCATGTTGTTCCTCATTGAAAAGTTGTAATAGATAGTAGATTGTTATGTAAAATATTGTACAGGAAATGGTGTATTATTTAGACTCTGTCAACCAATCTTCGCAAAGCGAAAGCCAAAATTCGCACTGCCAGAAAAAGGAAATTTGCATAGCGCAGTACCTGTGTGCTGAGCGAATAACATCAATTAAAGTGCAACAGTTAAGAAAATTCGCATAGCGCACTAGTACATGTGCGCTGAGCGAATTAATGAAGTTAAGTGGCTTTAAAACACGTGCAGAAAGACAGAAACATTCTTCTGACAGAAGTTCCGGACAAAAGAAAGAAACGAAAACATCTCAGGAACTTCCGAAGACTACTTCAAGGCATCAAGACACCATTGTTGCAAGAGATTGCTTCAAATGTGTAGGTTTTAGATGACTAGGAGTAGTTAAATTTCTCTTTCGTTGGGATTGGATGTAATGAACTCACTGTGATGTAATTTTCCTGCTCAATATATCGTTGTTCGTTCATATGTTCTTTCTTGAATTTATTATCATTGTATGAAAATATAATGTTATTTGAATTTCTTTGATTAATGGAAAGTAACTTCGAACATGAACGTAGATAGAGCACTTAAGTGATTTGGGATCTAGGGATAGACTCAATAACTTGATCATTCTTAACATCGGACTTAATGCAAATTGTATATTAAATTGACTAAGGGATTATCATTTTAATATATTAATTTAGAACTAGGACTAGTATGCCTTGATGTGAATGTTTGAATGAAGTAATGAAATATTGAACAGAGTTTTATATTCATATGATTCATGAAACCCAATTCCAACGAAGTTTCTTTTAAATATAATTCCTTGCACACCAACTGTTTGATAAAAATACCAAAAAGAGTTTTTTTGTGTTGTTTTGTACATTTTGATGTCTAATTGAGTTATAAAAGGAAGAATTGTCATGTGTTGCACAAGTCCTTTGGGAGAACGATACTTTTACTTATTCACTGTATTACTTGGAACGATTTGGTATACTTGCCAAAAAGTTATCACCTGACGTCTTTTTGAGAGACGTTAATGGGACGTCGGACCCCACAGTCAGACGTCTATATAGATGTTGGACTACATAGGTCAGACGTCAATATAGACGTCGGACTACACAGGTCAAACATCTGCTGTGGGAGCTTTAGTGGGCAACCTGCGTCATGGAATGCAGCTTCTCTTCAAGCCCTCTTTGTATTTCCTTTTGTTCTTGTAGCTGCTCCATGAATCGTTGCTCCATTGATCTCATGATTTGGTTGAGTCTTTCCTCCCACTGAAGATCCATCTTCCTCAATGCCTCCTGACTCATGAATTGAGTGTTTTTTGTATAGGGCCAAAGTAGTCATGAAGACCAAGCACACAAGCAAAAATGCACCAAAACGCAACGAAAACGCATTTTAATCGGTTCAAATGAAAGATAATTCATCAAAGAGTAATGTAATCGGAGTAAAATTAATTTTAAACGGTGCAAAAGTGAGAAATCGAACCTTAAAATTGTCAGACCCCATTAAAACACACTAAAAACCCCAAGTAGTGGGATCCATGTGCCAAGAAGTGAGTGAGCGTTTCAGTTAGTGGAAAACAGGTGGCGGCAAGAGAGTGGCCGTTCGGTTTGGGTGACGGCAGTATTTAATGCCAATTTTCAAATGTCGTGCCACTTCTCTGCATGCCTTTCTTCTTCTCCAAACTGCTGAAACCATTTTCTCCTCCTTCTCTCAAAAATCTCCACCTTCTCTCTAAGAAAACCTCACCTTTTCTTCTTCCGATCACCTCTCAGGCACCGTTTGAACACTCCCGGCGACAAGAGCTTTCGTTTAAACCGATCGGTTTATGATTCTGAGCCGGTGAGTTTCTTTCTCTCTAGTACGTTTGTTTCGTCTCGCGTGCAACCCTCTATTTCTGGTCGCCTGAGTGGATAGTCTAATTTTGAGTGTTTCTGGTTTCTGTTTGGTTCAGTACTCCTAAAACGTGACTGACGAACGTTAAGTCTTGGTAGTGGGGAGCTCTATTCTGCCTCGTTGAGCGTTCGGTTACGTATAAAGTTAAGGGAAGCTTATATAATTTGATTAAGTTCTTGTTTGAACGTTGGTATGTTTGCATGATACGTTGTTTGATTATTTGACGAGTATGAAATATGCCTCTACTGTTTGTTTGAATGTGTGGATGGATGAATGATATACGTTGTGAACTGAGTTGAGATAGGGTTTGATCTTCAAACTGTAGTATTCTGAGTAAAGGTGATAGTATGGTCGAGCGTCAATAGCGAGCGTTCGGTTCTTCTTGGGAGTGTATGGTCTTACCTGATTTCTCATACTTTAGGGATAGTGTCTAAGGGTCTTTCTGTAATACTATATAGGATTAGGTAAACTGTGACTGAGAGTTCGTATTCATCGTTCAGTTTTCCTTTGAGCGTCCGTCTATATTAAGTTCTTCTTCTACAAGGAATTTTGTTAATGAAGACCGTGTTATAATATTAGATATGTATAAATAAGTGTGGCACAATTGTATATATTTATTCATTCGTTTTATGTAAGTTTATTAGTGCTCGGTCTTGGACCAAGCGTTCAGTCTCAGTAGCGCTCGTTCCTGATAAGCACTTGGTCTTGGACCAGCGCTCATTCAATAGTATTCAGTTTCTACAGGGCTCGGTCTTAAACCAAGCGCTGGGTCTTGTTTTCTATAATATATTATTACCGTTTTTAGAATAATAGTCTTCATTCAAACTCAATAGCGTTCGTTACTCATAGTTTCTCATTAGTATTAATATTGTGTGTCAAACAGTGTTGGTCTTTAAAAGGTGCTTGGCCTAGAGTCTTAGTACTCGGCCTAGGCTTCGTGACGTCCGTTTTGAACTCTTAGTGGTCTCTTTATTTAAGTGAATAAGTAACGCTCAGTCATGATAGTTTCTAAGAAGTGTTATTCCAGTCGAACTTATGAGATGATGAGAGAGTGTGATCGTATTTCAGTCGAATGTGTTAATGATGAATTGTAAGGGAGTTTGAAATGTGATGTGAATGAAATAGTGTGATTATGAACGAGTATTCCATGGAGGAATATCTCAGGAAGTGGTTATTGATTTGTAAAGTATGAATGTGGGCAAAGCTTAGCAGGCGTTCATCCTGATATTCCATGATTACTCGTTCTCATGTAGAGAGGAGTAAGTCATGTGTGGGAATGGCAGGAGGTCCTAGTCCATAAGGTTAACTTGGACGGAACGGATTAACCTTGGGTGGCAGCTGTTGAGGGTATCCCAATTACTACATCAACCGGGTGCACGAACGTCGTAGCTACACAAAATTCATACAGTCCGGACAGTTAGAGTCAAGTGGTCGTTATTTGCATGCCCTGATGTATGAATGATGAATTGGGTGTTGTTGGTTTAATTATGAACGTTGTACGTTGTTATTGAATAAATTAAATTACATAAGCTTACCCTGTTTATCATTTTTGTTTGTGTTGTGCGTCCTGTCGTTGTCCTGTTGCAATGATCATCCGTGTGGATGTGAGCAGAAGGAGAAGAGCTGCTGGATGAAGTATTGGAAGATGCGACGGAAGTGAAGGCCGAACCTTAGGGACGTTCGGTCTGTATTTAGCTTTACCTTTTGTAAGACTGTTCGGTATAAGTTATTTTGTACACCGTTCAGTCTAGTGGTTTTTAATTCCCTGTTGTTAAGTAAGGTCGTTCGGCCGTAATTGTATCTCGCTTAGTGTTGAACTGATCTGTAGTATTGTTAATATGTGATTACTCTCGTATATGGTTTTACACTGTATTTTTGGGATGTTACAAAAATCGTAGCTCGTAGAGAGAAAACGCGAGGAAGATGATGAATAGTGAGTGTGTGTAACTGCTACCTCGCACGTGGGTTTGATAATAGCAGACCATTAGACGTCAGCTCCCCTGCCTAGCTTACGTTTAAAGCATTTAAAAAATTATTTTGGCGCACACTTTAGACGTTCGGGATGGGAGTGGCCGACGTTTAAATGACTATAAATGTTAGAGTGGCGGGATCGGACGTCTAAATGGAGTCAAAAAGTGACTTTTTAGATTTTGGGCTGAGTATTTGGACGTCTGGCTCCCATATCCGAAGTCTAAATACAATAAAAAAATTATTTTTTTTTACTTTTTCGTTTAGTTTTGGCGTCCATTCGGGAGAACAAACATATATGAGTATTTAGACGTCTAGCCCCCCATAGCCAATGTCTAAATAGAATAAAAAATTATTTTTTTTTTACTTTTTCGTTTAGTTTTGGCGTCCATTCGGGGGAGACCGACGTATATGAGTATTTAGACGTCTGACACCCCATAGCCAACGTCCAAATAGTTGTTTTATTTACGGAAATGTCACCGGTCATTTTTTACGTTGGATGTTCGAGAGTCAAACATCTAAAGGGTGACGTTAAAGACCTTTTCTGCACTAGTGAAAATATGCTTATTTGAAAAAAGTTGACAAGGTAAAGGTAGACGTTGTTAGGTTAAAGATTAGAAAGGGAAGGAAGGCTCACAAGATAGATGTAAATGTGGTTAGGTTATGATTTTCTTTCTAGGTTACGGTCTTGGATGATGGAGTCAATTGTGGACTGGGGGATGGTGAAAGAAACTTGAAACCATGTTGTAGTTGTAAGTGAGAGTGAGCGAGACTAGGGGAAGGTAGTTACAAGTGAGAGGGAGGAGAAGCAATTGTGAGCGAGAGTGAAGGAAGTCATATGGACAATGAGCGAGATTCAGGGAACAGGGAGGGCATTTGTCAGAGTGAGGAAAGTCAGAAATTTAACCTCGTTTAGAGCTTGAAGAGGGTTTTAGTCTCGGCATTAGCTACGAGCTATTCTCCGGTCTCTTTCTTCTTCTTCTACACTCTCTCTTCCATGGTTTGGCCCATGAACAAACGAATCTATTCGGGGAACCTTTGCACATGACAAACCCCACCACAGACCGTTATGGGTCAATCTCAACAAAGAAGAAAGGAATTTATGGATTTAAGGATTTAGGGGATGAGCATAGAAAATTTTTTGGGAGAATAATAAAGAGAACTTACCTACTGAACAAAGATCTCTCACATGAGCACGATGTCAAACAAGTGAGTGAACACGAAACAAGTTTTGAAGGTATGAAATTATTAATTAAAAAAATAACATAAATTATATATAACGTTATTTTGAAAAAAATTGTCTATTGGATACCAATAAACCGTGCTTAATTAAATAAGCACAGTCTATTGGTTCCATGTATTGATAGGTAGAGCTTATTTAAATAAGTGTTGTCTCGTGTTGTTTATATATAATTTTGTAGTAGTGATTCGAACATCCTCTCAAACTAGACACGAGTACCACAGTAGCAACCTTTACTTATATCGTTATTTATATATAATAGGACACAATTGTATAATCTTTCATCAAGAACATTTTTAATATAGAGATTATATTGTACTTATATGAGTCTTTAATCAAGACAAACATCATCGATTTTGATATCATTGATGGATCTATCAAAAGGCATTCGCCTAGAAGATTCAAAAACAATGAGACGTGGCTTAATCCATATAAAAATCACTACCACTAACCCGAAATATTAATGCAATGAGTTTAAGTATTTTCATCTTTATATATTATTCAACTTTTTCATTTATATTCAACATGTACTTTAGAGGTTATTTTTTTTAATGGTAAGTAATATGATGAAAAATGCTTCCATATCAAAAGCTTTTTCCGTTAGAATCACCTGTAGTCTAGTCGTCAAGTTACATTTTCTTAGATGATAAAAGTTTATGTCTATGAAATTACCTCGTTTTTTTTTTCTTCAATTAACTTTTATCATTGCTATTATAGTAATAATGCTTTATGTTGTGTTTTACTTGGGGATTTACTATTTGTGAGAAAGGAAAAAGAGATATCGAGGATGTTTACTTGATGTGATTTGTGTGGATTTGTGAGTGAGGATTTGAGGGATGAGGACTAAAATCAATCCCTCGTCAAATGAGAGGATTTGAGGGATGAGAAATAAAATTACAAAAATAATCCTTAATAATAATAATAATATATAATAATAATAAATAATAATAATACAATTTTTTCATGTTAAAAATTAATTTTTATTTTTTTCTCTTCTTAAAATAATTTTTACAATTATATATAATATTAACAATTACAATTTTATATTACTTTTACTACTAAAGGTATTTTGATAATCTTCAATTTTTACTAATTAAATAATTTTTTTTATTTGTCATATCGATCAAATTGTATATTAATTTTCATAAACTTTAATTCTAAATTCACTCTCATTTATTTCCAAATTTCTTCAAAGAAACAACAATCAATTCACCTTCAAATCCATTCAAATTCATTCCTTCACTCTCCGCAAATCAATCCAACACACCTTTAGTGCCTAAATAAACATGCAACAATGCTTTTAAAACAAGAGCAGTATTTAAATCTGGTTTTAAAACTTTATCTGGTTCAACCAATTCTTTATTCATTCCTCGGGATATTTTATGCTAATTATTAGACCAAGGCAACTTATTCGATTGCTTCAGTTAAAAAGAGAACTATACTTAAGTTTGTTTAGAAGTTAGAACACTGAATTATAAGTTGAGAAAATTCATTTTCTATCAAATGTTTAATAAATCAGTCAGCACTACAGACAGTTAAGACTATTTGTTTATGTAACAATCTTTCTTAAGATTAAGTGGAAGGTGGAACAGAGGGTATAAGATCAGACCAAGCACTACAAATTTTGTCATTTACTAGACTTTTGTGTAATATATCAGTAACTGAAGAAATAAAAATATGGTGGTTAGGTCCAGAGAATCTTTCTTCTGTCTATAAAGAAATTGTGTTTAAGAGAAAGAAAATGACGTTTTCTAAGATGGCAAGGTGAATGCATACTATTAATTGCTGGAGTGCAGAATCAATATTAAAATATGGGCAATAAGATAATAGATTTGACTAAAGGAAACAATGTGTCGGTATGAGCAAATATAATTGCCAATGCTGTTACTATCTCAGTTAATTATTTTCTAAGCATGTCACTTCAAAGAAATAAATTCTAGGCACGTAGCTATAGTGTTCATGAAAACTGAGTTCTTCAAAATTTCTAATGCACGCTTACTCTTTCAGTGTCACTAATCACAGCATCAGGTTAATTCATACAGATTTTAAATTGTAACACTTACTAATTTAGACTTCTAAAATATCGTGAAAACACAATTTTGCATGACTTTTGAGAACTAAGTCTAAATTAGGTCCAAAAAAAAAGATGCCTTGAATTTGAGCAAGTTAGTATAGTGAGTTCCATTAAACTTTTGAGAACTCAGTTAGTTTATACAACAAATACTATGAAGTAGACTAGAGTTCGTCGCACAAATTATCAATCGAAGTTTAATGTTGTTCATTTTTACCAATTTACAATGCCAGCGGATGCTTTTCGAGTAAATATAAAATGTTTATTTCAATGTATTTGAAAGCGAATGAGTGTGTGGATTTGCGGGAAGGATTAGAATTCACATCTCGCTTGTGTGAAGAGATAAGTGTTAGATTTACTAAATTTTCTTTTTAAAAGTGTGTCAAATTGATTCTCACTTACTAAATTTTGTGTCAACGACATCCCTTCCGTTAAATACGCACAAACAACGTTAACTTTTTTTTCTCTCTCTACGATCTTCTGTAACACAGCAGACCTTTCTCTTTCTTTTGTCAGTGTTTTCTTTTCATACTTTTGTAATACCAAAAAAAATTGTAATTCAAGACATTCCTTCTAAATCATGTAGAAAAACATTTCTTCACATTTTTATCACTTTTCAACCTACGTTCATGCTACGTCTTGTCATTAAATGCATGATTAAAATTGTTCAACTAAAATTAAAAACTTTTAAATATTATACTTGAGTTTGCTATTTCATTATTCCACTTAGTTATTAAATAAAAATAACAATATTTATTATTATTATAAATTTTAAGAAATATGCAAAAGTATAGCTAAAATTAAAACGATTTATCTTAACGAAATAATACTATATTGGTGTATGTCGGTTTAATTTGAGATAATATAACTAAATAAAAAAACAAAATGAATTTAGGATAGTATAATTAAAAAAAAATCTTTTAGAAAATTAGTTTTAGTATATAACAAAGGAACTAAAAGGTAGAAAAAGATAACAAATTATAATTATAATATTGATATAGATTATGTAGTATGATTACATTTTTAGTTAAGAATATATTTTTCATATTTATATTATTTATGAAAACTATATTTCGTTTTTAATTAAATTAATTATACATTTGTTTTGTTTCTATATGTAAATAGTATTGTTGATATACGAAGAAGTTTTATATTATTTTATAAAATTAATAGAGATGAATTTGGAAGACTCAAAATGAGAGAAAAATTACAGAAAGAAAAGTGAGAGTGAAGGTGTTTGACTAAAAACATACAAGAATTGAGAAAAAAATTTATAAAATTTTTTAAACAATTTGATAACAAAAAAAATTTATAAAACTTTGTAAACAATTTTTATATAAAAAAATCCTACAAAATAAACATAAAGTTGTCAAATATTTAATATGAAAAAGAATGTTTAATATCATAGCTCGGTGATCCCAAATAACAAGTAAAAATAAACTTAGTTAATAACCAATTTCATTCCAATAAACTTTAATATCATTAATTTCATTATGATAAATACTCGTGTAATACTATGTTAAAAGATATTTAAACTTAACTCAATATTATATAAATGAGTTATAAAATAAAATTTGCGATTATTTAGATTATCAAATAATTTTATTCTTAACCGATATAAAATTTCCAACCATTTTTATTATAAAAAAACATTAATTATAAGAATATTTATAAGGACTGATTAAAAAGAAAATTGAAGAATAAGATATGAGAAGTTTTAAGAGTGAAAAAAAGAAAACTAGGAAGTGCAGTGATAAATGGTAGTGGTGCAATGAAAAAGTTTTGGGATTTGCAAAAGTATGAAAAGATAGCACTGACAAAAGAAAAAGAAAGATTTGTTGTGTTACACAAGAGCAGAAGAGAGAGAGAAAAAAGTTAACGACGTTTGTGCATATTTAACGGAAGGGATGACGTTGATGCAAAATTAACTAAGGATCAATTTAACACAATTTTAAAAGGAGGGACTTAATTGACAAAATTCAGCAAAATTAGAGACAAAATAAGTTATTAAACCTAATAACAATATACTGTTGTAAAAAAAAACTTTCAAAATCCTATTATATGTTTTAAGTTCAAGAAAAATTTACAAATAATTTTAAAAATGTTACTGGTGATATTTTTTAAAATACTTGCGCACAATTATAGGTTTTGACTATTTAAATAAACAAACTAAATAATTTTTAACATTTTTAAAATTATTTGTAAAATTATAGGTTTCAGTTGTTTAAATAATTGAGATCTTTTTGTTTGATAGAATTAAAATTATATTTTCATTAAAGCTTTTTTATTTACATTCTTACATCACTTTTCCATTTTAAGAGTTATTTTGCTTTCTTTATCGTCGTCAAATGCGAACCATGTTGTCGCTTTTGCTATCACTCCTTCACTCACATATCTTTCCTTCTTGTAGTCAATGTGAATTGTGTCACTGCATCACCACTACGAGCCTCTCTTTCCTTTCCATTTCGAAAACAATATTTGTTCTTTTATCTTGAATTTTTTTTTTTCTATTTCATAATCTTTTCTTTTTAATGCAAGTATTTTTTTTAATGTCTTTTATTCAATGGGAATGGAAAAGGTGGTGGTGGCTATTGGTGGTGGGGAGAATGATGATTCTACGATGATTCTAGGATGAAAAATAGGTGAAGATGGGAAGACATTAAAACAATAATTTTTTTAATAAAATATAGAAATATGTTTTGGTTCAAAAAGAAATTGAAACATAAACTAAAAAATAAGCTTGGGTTTGAACCGAAGCTTAATGTTCTACATTTTTTTACTTTATCAGAATATGTAATATGTTTCGTTTAAAAATTGAAGTATAGTTTCCAAAATAACTAGTACAAAAACTTTTACATAAAAATTATAAGGGAAAATTTGTAATCTTTAATTTTTGTTTACTAAAACTTATTTTTATCTATCAAATCCATTAAATCATTAACAAAATTTACTTTTAAATCTAAAAAATAAATAATACAAATTTTAACTTCGAATCGTCTTGATCTCATCTACTCACTCTCTGAAATAAATTTTTGAAATGAATATGACAACAAAATCTTTCTATATTCAACCTAGCTATGTAGTCACGAAAGACCTTTAGAATGAAAGAAGTAGTCACTTGAGTGACTAGTTAGCACTAACAACTTACAGTGGTCAAACAATATGACTACAAAACAACACTTTCAACAATTCATAATTCCATAATTGAATAACAAACAAAGTTTATCTTGGAAATGCATGTGGTTGGTAGTGATTTGGGTAAGAAGAAAATCATCTTAAAAAATGCTAGGGTAGATGCAACAGAGGTGTTTACTTTAGTTCAAGTAAAAGTGTGGAGTTGGATAACTAACAAATATTCAAAGACAAAATTTTCATATCCTGCATTATGTATATTCATTTCATATCATGGCTGAAATTAATATTATGTAGAGTTTGAGGGTCAGGACTGGATGCCTTCTAAAATTGCTTCATGTACATCGATTTGTTCATTTATATAAGTATAAATTGAAACATCATAAATGATTCCTTATTTATAAATATTTTTTTGATGAAAAAAAACACTTCATAAAAATAAGAGTTATTAACGATGGACGGCAAAAATAATTCTATTATTACTCTAAAGATTTTTATTTTGTATACAAATTAACATGTCACAATTTTGGTATTGAACTTACTCTTTTAAGTTCTTGATTATAGATTAGTATTTTCTTCGATTTAATATTGGTGATGTAATATATTTTTAACACTTGATTTTGGAAAAACATATGAAAAGTAATCTTTAAAATTAAACCTAATATTTATTAAATTTTTAAGAATAGTTTATATTATATTGATTTATTTTCTATTAAAACTAGTCTACGGAGCGTATGCTTTTACAATACTAAAAGGAGATACCAACCAAGTAATTCTTAGAATTAGGTTTGGTTAAGATTAAAATTAGTTAGTGTATTAAAATTTATCATAATATTTATTTTTATTTGACTGAAAAAAATATTTATTATTTATGGATCTTAACTTAATGTTAAAATATTTATTAAAGATGATGGATTCATATTTAATAAATATTTTTAGTCTTTACTGATAAGGAAATACTTTAAAATAATATTGAAGTATGTTGGGAGAATACTTAAAGAAAAATATTTTAAATGAAGTCATGAATAATAGATTGAGTTATTTCTAATATCTTAATGTTAAAAAATTTGCTTCATATATACATTATTTATAATACAAACATACTTATTTAATTAAAAATATAAAATTGAGTGAAATTAATAAATAATTTCCCAAGGAAATGATTCACTTATTTATCTTTCCGAAAATTATAATCAAACATAGGTACATCTACTAAAATAAAAAAATTATTTCTACCGAAATTTGTCTAGCCACAAAATATATAATTTATCATTTAGAATCAGCCATATATGACAATAATTGGCATTGACTGATATCAAGTTAAAAAAATTTATTGGTGAACACTTACTAAAATAATATCAAATAAATTATACATGCCATCAAGTTAAATTCGATACATATATATATATATATATATATATATATATATATATATATATATATATATATATATATATATATATATATATATACATATATATATATATATATATATGTTTAACTCTTTAATGTGTTTTAACTGTTAAACATATATGTTTATTTTTATTTTGACAAATTTATCCAATAAGGTCATATTATTAGTATAATCCAAAACTTTTCATTAAATAATTTATCTTTTAGTTGTGTAATGTAAAGCGAAATAAACAGCATACTAGGATGATTGATTAAGAAACATGCAGATATTTTTTTCTCTTTACAATCCACACGTTAATGAACTTAGCTCGTCCATGGAAATAGTAAAACAAAATCAACTTTTTGCATGACTGAGGGCATGCAAAATAGTACAAATTCGGAGGAACCTAAATACTTTGATTAATGCATATATGACTTAATTAGTACTTCATGTTAGTTAAGTTTCAATCATTGTGGTTTTAATTTTCTCCTTTCGTTGTCTCCAAGTGACCCACCACTACACATTCAAAATTCACGATATCTTAAACTATGTCTAGTTGACAATTCTGACTAATATGCAAGGACAACTTCATCTTAAAAAAAAAAATAGGCGTTGATATATTAACAACACTTATAAACTTTAATTACCTTCTTAAAACTATCTATAATAATATTTTATTCAATAATTTAATTAAATATCATGATTTAATATTTATCATTAAAATCAGTTAAAGAGTTTTTCCCACACCAAACTATTATGCATGACGCGTTTTTCATTTCTATATATAGACACAAATCACCTATATATTATGAATCACAAAACCCATCAATATTTGGGAATCAATACATCAAATTATCAACCATGTTTTCTACTAATAATACTTATTATTATTCCCTTCTGGCCACCATTTTCTCAGTGCTAACATTGGTTTTCCCTTCAGAAGGACAATTGAGTGCAACCTTCTATTCCAGTACATGCTCCAATGTCTCAACCATTGTGAGGAATTCTGTGCAGCAGGCTTTGACATCTGATTCACGTATTGCTGCTAGCCTCACTCGTCTCCACTTTCATGATTGCTTTGTCGATGTAAACTTCCATCTTCCATTTCTTTTTCCCTTCATTCTATCACAGATTATTCATCACTGATAGCTGTTATTTGTTACTGTGATTAGGGCTGTGATGGGTCCATTTTGCTCGATGTTGGTGGTAACATCACACAAAGTGAGAAAGATGCAGCTCCGAACGCCAATTCCGTTCGGGGGTATGATGTGATTGACAGCATCAAGAGCACCGTCGAAAGTTCATGCCCTGGTGTTGTATCTTGTGCTGATATTCTTGCACTTGCTGCAGAATCTTCTGTGTCTCTGGTAATTTTCTGATAACAATCTCTGGTCTTTGGAGTGTAGTGTAGCCACCTGAATATGAAAATAATATCTCTTTTTCCTTATTCTAATTAATTAGAGCAAGATAATATTAAATAAGAGAATCTTTACAATGTGTTCTTGAAGATAAATGATAGTATATCATAAAGTTGAAAATAATAATGTGTTTATAAGGTTGTAAATATTTGCAGTCAGAAGGTCCTTCATGGACTGTATTACTTGGAAGAAGAGACAGTTTAACTGCAAACCAAGCTGGTGCCAACACCTCCCTTCCATCTCCATTTGAGAGCCTAGCCAACATCACATCCAAATTCTCTGCTGTTGGCTTAGACACAACAGATCTTGTTGCATTATCTGGTAATCACCCAATATATATATTTCTTTACATAATATCATTTATTTTTTCTTCATACAAGTGAGACTTATCTTATAAATAATTTATAGAATTTTACAAAAAAAAAAAATATGATTATAAAATTCCACATATGCATAGTGGTGATTATCTGATTAATTAACTTGTTATTCTATTGCTCCCTTTTATGACACTTTTTATACCATAACAAAAATTTGATTTGACGGATATTTAAAAATTAATATTTTCTCGATCATTCAATCAAGTATTCTATTTTTCAATCAAATTGATATATTCGTCGAAAATAGTGAGACAGTTTCCCTAAAATTATTTCGTAATATCTTTTTCATAATTTAAAAAACTAGCTTGTCACATGAAGAATAGTGCAAACATATAATATTGTGTTCTATACTGGGAATACCATCGGGTTGAGATGCACATGAATAACAGTTACCAATTGATCATTCCCTTAAAAGAATTTGTCTCCTTATGTTTAAAAAAAATTCTAAATTATTTATTATGTAAATATATTTTTACTAATTTCAAATAGAATTATAAAAAAAATTAAAAAAATAGTTAAAATTTCATCCTAAAAGTATAATTTCTATATATAATCCTTATGTTTGAAACCTTAAAGAAAATGTTATTATTATATATAGTTTGTAATGAAGAAGTTAAAAGGATAAAATAGAAAATTTTGGATTAAGAAAGTTGATTGATATTTTTAGTTTTTTACAAAACAAATTAACATAACGAAGGGAGTAAAAATTTATGTTTTATAATGCACACGAAGTGTTTGACTGAAATTGAAGTTTGATTAGGAGCACACACCTTTGGTCGTTCGCAATGTCAATTTTTCTCGCAAAGATTGTTCGACTTCAATGGCACAGGAAACCCTGACTCTACCTTGAACACAACATATTTGAGCACTCTGCAACAAAATTGTCCCCAGAATGGGAATGGTGCTACATTGAACGACCTTGATCTTTCAACCCCTGACACTTTTGACAACGACTATTTCACCAATCTTCTCATCCACAAAGGTCTTCTCCAAACAGACCAAGAACTCTTCTCCACTGATGGTGCTTCCACAATCTCCATTGTTAACAACTTTGCCAACAACCAAACTGCTTTCTTTGAAGCCTTTGCTCAGTCCATGATCAACATGGGCAACATTAACCCTTTGACTGGAACTCAAGGAGAAATCAGAAGTGACTGCAAGAAAGTTAACGGAAGTTAAACACCGTTAATACTATCTTCAACAACTTGTAAATTCTCACATTATCTGCAGTTTTCATTCTGCATTTGTGTGTGTGGCTGAGAAATTGATAAAGTTTAATGTCTGCATTTGTGTGTCTAATAGTGCATAAAATGTGGTTTCTTTTTTCCTTTCTGGGTGGGTCACTGCGAAATGTTTGATAAATTATTATGTTGTACCATTCTCATGTTTCCTTATGATGTTGTTAAGTTTCAAAGTATGCCGGAATGAATAAATATTTCCCGTATATATTTTGGTGTTTTTTCTTGATTTACACCAGTACTGGTGTGTTTGATTTGATGACATAAATCCCAAATCATAGAATTATTGTTTTTGTGTTGTTTCACAGTTTGGATGTGAATATTTTAGGAAAATATTTGATAATAAGGAACATTGACGTGTCTTAAATCTTATAAAGAATAAATGCAAACAAAATAATTATAAGTACCTAAATTGTAAAACCCGTGAAACCTCCCATATATTCCCCAATCCTCTTTTTTCATTTTTTATTTAATGTACAATCACAATATGATGTATAAATGAGAGCAAAAGTGTGCTTGAGATCATATGACCAATGAGTTAATGGAGGTTCATATCTAATGGGTTGGTAACAACAATACTCTCAGAAAGATTTGAATTTATCCTATAACTGCACATACATATTTTGATTATGGCTTTTAAATGCAGAAGTAATTATAATGTGGATCAGTTCATATATATATATATATATATATATATATATATATATATATATATATATATATATATATATATATATATATATATATATATATATATATATATATATATATATATATTTTGGTTATGACTTATGGATGCAAAAGTTATTGAAATGTAGATTGCAGTGTATTAATTAAAGACATTTATAAATGGTAGCTGCACAATCTTTTGGTATTAGTTTATGGATCGATTCTCCGAAAGTTATGTTTATGATTTATTGGAATATGAATAAGTTTGTCTCTGACTATTTGGGATATGAAAGATTTTGGGTAGGATTATCTAGGATATGAATGAAATTATGAGAAATTTTGAAGTTTAGATGTATAAATTATGAAAGTTATGTAACTATGTTTTGAATTCCTAAATGACTAATTGATTTTGTTTTATTAGTTTATAGTTTGTGTAGTATAATGGTCAAACATTTATTTTATGATCTTCTGAATAATTACTATAATTGTAAATATGTTTTTGTTAGTTCACATTTACATTATGTTGATATGATTTCTACGTGCAAAGATTATATATATATATATATATATATATATGGAAATAAATGTTAATGTAGATGTTGATTTTTACGTATGAAAGTGAAGTCTTTTGGGTTTGCATTGGAAAAAAAAATATTTTTTTATATATTTGAATTCAATGGAGATAAATATCATTTCGAAGTCATATATACTTTTATTTAAGTTTTTTTTTTATGTTTTTCTCATTTTTAAATTATTTAAATAAAGAAATAAAAATTTTAGTTTTCGTTATGAACGGTGAAATTAGACTTGCGAAAATAAGTGTTTCTGAAATTCACAAATTTTATTGAATAAATTAATGCAATGCCCGTGTATTTGACAGATTCCTCTCCTTAATACAAAATGTTTTTATTTAAAAAAATAACCTACATATTATAGAGGACGTACTTAGTATATAGATTTACACTTTTCCTGTAGTGATAGTTATTTTCTAAAACCCTAAATTTGACATAAGTTTTTTTATTAAACCTTAAATTTGACATCAATTCTTCTATTAAACCCTAAATTCCACATATGTTATCATATTAACCCTCAATTTGACATTTATGTTGTACTAATCACAATTTTTAGAAATTTATAAAATTAACGTCTAATTTTGCATTTTTTTACATTAAGTGTTCTAGCACTCACTTGAAGTTATCACTAAGAAATTTTCATTTACATCTTTTATATAAAAGCTTTTATATAGATTAGAAAAGTTAATTCTTACAAAAGAAATATTTTCACATGAAATTTCTAGCAATTTTAGAAGATTACTTTTTAAATTATAAGTTTTTACCACTAGGGAAAAATGGTAATATTATAATAAGATATAAGATCGGTTATAGCAAAACAAGTTTAATTTAAAACGCGGTAACAATTTCATAAATACTTTGAAAAGCATTTTAAATTGATTATAGTGAGAACCAATCTAATATATAGATCAGTTTATCAAAAGAACCGATATAATATGTAAATATATTAGATTGATTAAGGAAGTAATAAATATCATATATCTTCTTCACTACAAAGCACAAAACCTCATTTCACCTTTTAAATTTCCTTTTCTTTCTCGTGGCCCTCCTTCTCTTTCCTATGTAAAAACAATGAAACTCTCTTCTCATTTAGGCCACTCACCACTACTGTCATTGTTGTCATGTCGTGTTTCAACAAGCTTCTTCTTCCCTTTATTTTTATTTAAAAGACTTAATTATTTATTTACCTTCAAATTTCATCTTTGTAGTTCCATCCAATGGGTTACGTTCTCTTTTTCGTCCACTTTCAATTCCAATTTCTCAATTTTCCTCTATATGCCTATCAAATTCTACGACCTCGGTTTCAATTCGATAGTTTTATGAAGGTAGGATTTCGTTTCACAATTTTTTTTTTATAATGTGATTGATTCCATGCATATTTTATTTTTCACTTCAACAATTTATTACTCTTTAATTAGAGTTTTTGTTGGTTTATTAGAATGTTAGGGTGGATGTTGCTAAGAATGTTTGGTTTCTCTTTAATTGAATTTTGGAGATCTTTTGTTAAATAATGATCTCTATAGGGGTGTGATTCTTGGTTTTCAAATTAAAGATTTTAGATGGATTGTGTTTCGGGTGTGGAATCGAGGTTAACTATATCCAACACAAAGCTCCAAACAAACTTCAATTACCCAAGTCCTTCTCTTCAGTCATCTTTATACCGTAAGGGGGTTACCTGCAAAAAATACTCCAATGTTTAAGTCAGTATGTGATCATTCGATTATCAGAGCCAATTCCTAATAATGCAATAAATGTCATTATCTACCTTTTTACCTTATCTGTATTTATATAGGTTTTCGAAATGAGCTTTTAATAAAGTTTGGCTTAATTACGATACAAAAGATGATAAGTATATTTTACCTGTAAACGCCTTTAATTTGCAACATGATCAACTAACAAGTGTTCGACCGGTTGATCAATCGCTCTCTAATGAGAATCGTTGGTTTGTAGGGTAAACAAGATGAAATGTTGACCATTTGGTTTGAAGATGTCGACCGTCCAGTCAACAACTGACCGAACAATCATACGATACATATTGTTTTAGAATCAATCTAATATATTTTTTACATTTTTACTTACTACATTAACGCATATTATATCGGTTCTAACATGTATTTTGAACTAGTGTATATAAAAAATATTAAATGTTTCAGTTATACACGTATTTCAATGCTTTTGAAAATTCAAAATAACTTGTTGAATTTTAAATAATTATTATAAAGATGTATTAAACTAAATGTTAATCAAATATATGACTTTGAATACTTCTCTTATGTTTGTCACGCCATCACTCACCTAACCTCACTTATAAGTTAAATATAATAAAATTAGTAGTATTCATAGTTGTTTATCTGTGACCAAAAGATAAGGGATTTGCTTGATTACAATGATTGTCTTTTAGTTACTATAAATCATTTAATAAATTAAGACGGTATATATAGTTTGACTTCAATAAATTATTCATAAGATTTAATCCACTAAATTAAATCAAGGGACCACAATTCATGTTGTACGTGATAAACCAATATCTCAGGAAATCACACCATATTTCCTTAAGTTATTTTGCATGTTTCATGGTAAATTAGAATAAGAGTGTATTTGGCAATACAAATAAAATATCTACTAATTATTAACTTAAAAGTATTTGATGAAATGTTAAAAGTAATTTATTTTAAGAACTTTTAACTTATAACTTATAAATAATTTTCATTAATTTATAAATTATAACTTATAATTTATTTATTTTTTCTCTATTGTTATGTTTTATTTTTTTTAATATATTTGCTTATCATTTTCAATTTCTTACCTATTATATTACGTATTTTTATTTCCGTTTTGACAAAACATTATGATATTTCATTACATGATTATATATGAAACACACACACATATATAACTTATGTAATCACTGTCTATCATTGTCTATATTATTTTACATTTATCAATTCATTTTAGTCTTCCTAAACATAAGTTAATAAGCTGTACTTTATCCATTAGAAATAACTTATTAGTTAACTTTCTCAAAACCTAAAGTTTTGTTTTTTAATTATAAAATTTCTTATTTAGAATAATTTTATGAAAGTAAGAAACTCCAGATGTCAACTCATCTCAAAGCTGAACAAATTCTTCCAGCCATTTTTTAACTGATTAGTGCCAAGATGAACTAAACAAAATTCAACCCCATTACGTTAGTCAATCTTATGATAATGATAGAAGTTTTATTCAACCATCTCCTAATGGACCTAGCTCTACTTGAATTTATTGTGTTAAGAATTGTAAATCTCACATGTCTCTTTATTATATCCATTCCTACATTTTAGGTTACGGAATTTGAAAATGCTGAATTTATATTCAGAATGACCTTCTTTGGGTCATCAAAACATTATTACAAAATGTTTCACAAAAGTCATTTTGTGCATGTGTATAAGCACTTCTTTAGTAGCAAATCGTGAGGGAAAACATGCATAGAATCCGGGAAATCATCAATAATTCAACCTTTTTAACTTGCATTGCACTATACCATTTTTGTTTGTCATACTAATTGCTATGAAAAATCACATACCAATAAAGTATAATAAAGTCCCCGAGTTTGCAAATATTAAAGTTTCTTGAAGATATTGAAATTATTGCAATCTTGTCACTATCTAATGACTATTATGAGAATCAATGACACAATGACACTATATTGTATGGTTCTATTTAATGTATTTTATTTGTATATATAATTTTTGTGGATGTCATGTATATTCGTGTATCATACTTGATGTTTTTTAGCGATATACAATCATGTGGCAGATATATATAGAGAGTTATTGCATTTGTCCACTTGTACGAGCAGCTTGAAGATGTTAGCTTTGTAACCAAAGTAATTAGTTAGATATCTGACTCTTTTGCAACTATACATTTCTCTTGCATTTCAATTTTCTTTATTGTTTCGTTATTGAAATATATTTTTACATTTTTGAAGAGCTGGATATATGAACACTTCCTTAGGACACGAATGAAGTTATCAGTGGCTGGTTATGCTGGCTAGTTATGCTGGTAGTTAATCGAGTTTTAAAATTTGATGTGTTTTGATGAGTTACTAAATCAAATTTCGAAATCTAATGAGTTCTTAAATCGAATTTCCAAATCCTTTGAGTTCTTAAATCGGATTTCAAAATTCACTGAGTTACATAATCAGATTTTAAAATCTGGTGCATTTCTAAATCTAGCGAGTTACTTAATTAGATATCAAAATCCAGTGAGTTTTTAAACCGAATTTCGAAATCTTGTGAGTTTCTAAACATAATTTTTAAATCCAGGGAATTACTAAAACAAATTTCGAAAACCGATAAGTGTTAAATTATATTAATTTAAGAATTGGTTCATGTAAGGTATTAAAGTTATAGGGATATTTTTAGAGTTATTAAAATTAATCTCTCTCTTCTCACTTCAATAATGGCACTTTGGTATTTTATTAAAGTTGGTTAAATATCATAAAAGAGGAAAAATTATTTACTTCTATTGACAAGTTAAAGTTTCTGCAAAGTGAAAGAGAAAAAGTAACCTTTTCAAGAAAGAAAAAGAAAATGTGACTTTGACAGAGAAAAACATCCTTGGCAATTTCTATATCATCAAGAAAGCATCAAAGAGGAGTAAGAGAAGGTAGAACAATTGACAGGAAATAACTATATTATAGATCCAAGTAAGTTTTTTTCTACTATGTGTGTGAGAATAGAGAGAAACATGAAATTCAAGATCCTGTATGTTTTCATTTGATTGAAATCATAAAATTTGCTTACAAGTGGTATTAGAGCCAGGTTCTGGATTTTATGATTCTCCATGAATGGTAATTTTCTCAATTTTTTGAAACCCTAATTTTTGAATTATAAAATTTAGGGATTTTAAATTTTCATATGTTTAATTTTTTTATTAGCATGAAAGAAAATTAAATTCACTGTAATGTGAATTTGATCCCAGTCGTAGGGTTTTATTTGATTATGGCATTAAAGCAACTATTGACGTGCATGACATAACATGAATTATATGTAATTGTTAATTAAACTTGGACAAAGGACATTCAATTAAGTTGAATTTCGGATGAGTTATAATTCTAATCAAAATTATAAGTTTTAGTAATTCCGTTGTTCTTTTAAATTGCTCATGTTATCATGTTTTGAATCCAAAAACACTGTTAGGAGAATGTAGATGTATTATTTTGAAATTCTATTAGAGTGTGTATTTACCGTGTGTACCATTATATGGTCAATTTCTGAAGAAATATTATGAAAATTATTCATAATATAAAGGATGTTAAATTATGAATATATAGTAATTAGTCATTATTATAAGGATGTTATGGATTACCCAAAGGTGAACCATTGTTTATAATTGATGACATTAAAGTGAGACATTTCATATACTTAGTAAATATGTTTGTATATCCAAAGATAGCATACATATAGACTTAAGTAAGATTGATTGTTTATTAAAGTATATTCATTTTAGTTTCTTAATTGTATGGAATTTGTCAGTTTAAGAATCACCCAAAGGTGAACTTTAAATGAATGACTTATATGATTACCTATCAGTTTAAGTGTCATCCAAAGGTGAACTTAAATGCATGACTAGTGTAATTATTCTGTTTGAATCCATTAATTTTATCAAAGCATTAATGTATGAGCTTGTATATTATTTTCAGTTTCCATGAGTTTATCAGGTTTGAGCAACAATGTGGTCAAGTTTAATGGGTTAAATTATGCTGATTGGTCAGAACAAATTCAGTTCCAACTGGGTGTGTTAGACTTGGATATGGCAATTATGATGGATGAAATGCCCGCAGCCATTACAGAGACCAGTACAAGTGATGAGAAGTCTCTTTATGAGGCTTGGCATAGGTCTAACAGGTTGTCACTCAACTTGATGCGCATGTCTATGGCAGAGAATGTAAAGCCTTATATGCCTAAAACGGAAAACGAAAAAGAATTCATGAAAATGATAGAGGAATACTCACAATTAGACATAACTGACAAGTCTATTGTGGGAACACTTATGAGTGAGCTGACTACCAAAAAGTTTGACTGCTCACAGCCCATACATGACCATGTAACTGGAATGGCTAATATAGCAGCAAGATTGAACTCAATGGAAATGGAGGTGAATGAGTCTTTTCTAGTACAGTTTATCATGAACTCTCTTCCTCCTGAATTTAGCCAGTTCCAAGTGAACTATAACACTCTTAAGGATAAATGGAACTTTCAAGAAATCAAACATGTTGGTACAAGAGGAAGGGAGATTGAAGAAAATGAAAGATTATTCTAGCCATTTCACCACTCATGAAGGTGCTAGCTTCAGTAAAGTCAAATCAGGAAAGAAGAACAAGAAGGACAAAGCCCCAATGAAAGTGAATAAGGGCAGTATCCAAAAGGAACAGAAATGTTTCTTTTGCAAGAAAGTGGGTCACTTCAAGAAAGATTGTCCGAAAAGAAAATCTTGGTTCGAAAAGAAAGATACTTTTTATGTTTCTATAAGTTTTGAAGCAAATATAATTGAAGTGCCTAATAATACCTGGTGGTTGGATTCTGAAGCTACCACTCATGTTTCTAATATTATGCAGGGATTCCTTTCAATTCAGCCCATAAAAGGAACTGAAAAGTATTTATATATGGGGAACATAATGAAGGCACGGATAGAAGGAATTGGGACTTACAAATTGATTCTAGACACTGGTTCTTGTCTGAATCTTGAAAAGTGTCTTTATGTTCCTGGTTGTGCTAGGAATTTAATTTCTGTTGCAAAGTTGGATTATTTAGGTTTTAACTTTAGGATTGAAAATGGTATTTTTGATTTGTATAAACTTTCGTACTATTATGGTTCTGGTACATTGTTGGATGGTTTATATCGTTTAAATCTTGATGTTAATTTTTCTAAATCCCTATTTAATGTTGAACATGTTGTTGATAGAAAATGTAGTGCAGGAAATGAATGTTCTGTTTTCTTATGGCATAAAAGATTGGGTCACATATCCAAAGAAAGGATGTTGAGGTTAGTGAAAAATGAAATTTTACCTCAATTGGATTTTGATGAATGGGATGTATGTATTGATTGTATTAAGGGTAAACAAACAAAACACATATCAAAATATCCCGCCACAAGAAGCAGTCAACTTCTTGAGTTATACACACTGATATTTGTGGTCCTTTTGACATTAAATCTTGGAGTGGTGAAAAATATTTTATCTCCTTTATTGATGACTTCTCACGTTATTATTATATATATTTATTACATGAAAAATCTCAATCAGTGAACGTCCTTGAGGTGTTCATAAATAAGGTGGAAAAACAATTAGATAGAAAAGTAAAAGTGGTGAGATCTTGTAGAGGTGGTGAATATTATGGTAAAAATGATGAGAGTGGACAATGTCCAGGTCCATTTGCAAAGTTTCTTAAAAGTCGGGGTATATGTGCACAGTATACAATTCCCGGTACACCACAACAAAATGGTGTAGCAGAAAGGCGACATCGTACTCTTATGGATATGGCTAGGAGTATGTTGAGTCATAAACAATATTCCTTTATCTTTGTGGATGTATTCATTAAATACTGTTGTATATTTGTTTAACAAGGTTCCTAGCAAAGCAGTTTCTAAAACTCTTTATGAACTATGGAATGGAAGGAAACCCAATTTAAGACATCTTCATGTTTGGGGTTGTCCGGCACAGGTAAGATTATACAATCCACATAAAAGAAGTTTGATGCAAGAACCATTAGTGGTTACTTCATCGGTTATTCTGAAAAATCAAAGGGATACATATTTTATTGCCCTAACCATAGTATAAGAATAGTTGAGTCTGGAAATGCTCGGTTCATTGAAAATGGACAATTTAGTGGGAGTGAGGAATCACGGATAGTGGACATTCAAGAGCATATTGATAGTGTTTCTACACCTAATGTCTCTTCTGACGTTGTTATCCCTCTTGTTGTATCACAGTCTCACAACAAGCGGAGACAACAAGTTAATGATCAAATCCCACAAAATGAACATATAAATGTTGAGCCAATTGATAATGAGCAAGTCACAAATGAGCAAGTAATAAATGAGCAATTGATAGAGGAACCACAAGAAGTAGCATTAAGAAGGTCTGTAAGGCAGAAAAGACTTGTTATTTCGAATGATTATGTGGTTTACTGTGTTGAATATGAATGTGACTTAAGCATTGATGAGGATCCAGTCTCTTTCAGACAAGCCATGGAAGTAATAATTCAGAGAATTGGTTGAATGCTATGAAAGAAGAATTGAAATCAATGGATGACAATAAAGTATGGGATCTAGTTGAATTGCCTAAGGGTTCAAAAAGAGTCGGTTGTAAATGGGTCTTTAAGACTAAACATTACTCAAAAGGCAATATTGAAAGGTATAAAGTTAGATTAGTCGCCAAAGGTTTCACTCAAAAGGATGGCATTGACTATAAAGAGACATCCTCTCTTGTTCCTAAGAAGGACTCTTTGAGAATTGTTTTGGCTTTGGTGGCTAATTACGATTTAGAGTTTCACCAAATGGATGTAAAAACCGCTTTTCTGAATGGTGACTTAGAAGAGGAAGTTTATATGGACCAACCAGAAGGTTTCACAATAACAGGAAAAGAAAATTTGGTGTGTAAATTGAAGAAATCAATATAAGGACTGAAACAAGCTTCCTGACAATGGTATCTAAAATTTAGTGTACCATAATTTCATATGAATTTGTAGAGAACACCGTTGACTGGTGTATATATACAAAGATCAGTGGGAGTAAGTTTTTTATATTGGTTATATATGTTGACGACATTCTTCTTGTTGCTAATAATATTGGTATGTTACATGATGTAAAGAAGTTTCTCTAAAAGATATGAATTAGGCATCTTATGTGATAGGAATAGAAATATTTCATGATAGATCACAAGGATTGTTAAATTTGTCTCAAAAAGGCTATATTAACAAAGTGTTATAGAGATTCAGAATAGAAAAATGTTCTCCTGGAGTAGTTCAATTCAAAAGGGGGACAAGTTTAGTCAAATACAATGTCCCAAGAATGATTTAGAAGAAAGGTCATGGAGTCCTTTCCTTATGCATCAGTGGTTGGAAGTTTGATGTATGCTCAAACTTGTACTCGGCCAGATATCAATTTTGCTGTTGGAATGTTGGACTGATATCAAAGTAATACCGGAATGGATCACTGGAAAGCTACAAAGAAAGTGCTTAGGTACTTACAAGATACCAAAGAATACATGCTCACCTACAGAAGGTCAAATCATCTTGAGGTGATTGGCTACTCGGATTCAGACTAAGCTGGATGTGTGGATTCAAGAAAATCCACATTTGGGTATGTTTATCTATTAGCTGGAGGAGCAATTTCATGGAAAAGTGCAAAACAATCGGTCATTCCTACTTCCACCATGGAGGCTGAATTCGTGGCATGCTTTGAGGCCACGGTTCATGCTTTGTGGTTGCAGAACTTTGTATCGAGGCTTAGTATTATTGACAGTATTGTTAGGCCAATAAGGATTTATTGTGATAATTCCGCAGTCATCTTCTTCTCTAAAAATGACAAGTACTCAAAGGGTGCTAAACACATGGACTTGAAGTACTTGTCGGTCAAAGAAGAAGTGCAGAAACATAGAGTGTTGATTGAGCATATTGGTACTGATTTGATGATAGCATATCTGTTAACTAAAGGACTACCACCCAAAACTTTTATTGGCCATATTGAAAGTATAGGCATTATGGATAAGTCAATATTAACATGATGATGTTATCTATCTATATGGATATGTATAGTTATATGCTTGTACTGTCATGACACTTGTGAATTCAATTAAAGTTATGTTTCTCTTTATTCTATTGTTATCCACATTAAGTTATATACATATATTATTGATTGTGGTAACATGTTATATCTCTTTTAGAGACATGAAAGTTATAAGATTGATTAAAGTTATGTTGAGTTGGTTTGATTATGTGATACATGGAAGGAATAGTGTTGTTCATGACTTTTGCCCGCCATGATCCAATCATTTCAATTCATATAAGGATGATGACTTGATAATTCTAATGAATGGTGCGCACTTAAAGTTTAGTTTTAGATCTTCAAGTCATCACATGAACCAAGTGGGAGAATGTTAAATTATATTAATTTAAGAATTGGTTCATGTAATTTAAAGTATAACTTTGATGTAAAGATTCTAATGTGATGATTATTAGAATATTAGGTATTAAAGTTATAGGGATTATTTGAGAATTATCAAAATTAATCTCTCTCTTCTCACTTCAATAAAGGGCACTTTGGTATTTTATTAAACTGGTTAAATATCATAAAAGAGGAAAAATTATTTACTTTTGTTGACAAGTTAAGTTTCTGAAAAGTGAAAGAAAAAAAGTAAAGTTCTCAGAAAAGAAAAAGAAATTGTGATTTTGATAGAGAAAAACATTCTTGACAATTTTTATATAATCAAGAAAGCTTCAAAAAAGAGTAAGAGAATGGAGAACAATTGACAGAAAATAACTATACAATGGATCCAGGTAAGTTCTTTTCTACTATGTGTGTGAGAATAGTGAGAAACATGAAATTCAAGATCTTATATATTTTCATTTAATTGAAATCATAAAATTTGCTTACAATAAACTCCTATACCGAATTAAAATATTCAGTGTATTCCTAAATTCAAAAAATTACTTAACTAGATTTTGAAATTTGATGCTTTCTTAAAAAGGATTTCAAAATCAAATATTTTCCTCAACCACCAGATTTTAAAATTCGATAATTACTAAAACTTTTTGTCTTAAAAGGCTTTTTTGAAATCCAATAAATATTTTTTCAAACTAGATTTCAAAATCGGTATGTACACAATATAATAAAAATAAATACCAAATTCATCCAATTTTCATAAAAATAATAAAAAAAAACGTATAAGTTAAAAACAACGAAGTGAATGCATTCCTTTCTATTTCAAATGAACGAAAATGAAGAAAAAACGCATGAAAAGGTCATTGAAAAGAAAAAAAAAAGTTAAAGTTGAAAAAAAGAAAAAATATTATTGAAGTTGTTTCTGCAATTGACTATGACTAGAGGGTGCGAAAATAAATAAATATAACATTTTCTATAATAAATATGTTTGATAAACAATAACTAATTTAATATTATATATATATATATATATATATATATATATATATATATATATATATATATATATATATATATATTGGAAGGGACATAATTGACATTACAATAAAATTAAAATTAAAGGTGTAAGTAGAGAGCTCCTCACGATGGTCGAGAACAAATCAAGCCCGTTGCTACAATTTTCTCATTTAAAGATCAAAAGTTCCGAATAGACAAGCCCGACAGGCCGAATACAACACAGTTTAGTCTTTTTATTTCAAATATATGTTTAGCGGGCCTCATACCAAGTATAGGCCCATGCTTCCCGTATACAAAATGAACAACGTAATTTTGTATATATATTTCAACACAAAAAGTGGTGTTTGTAAATCCAATCAAATATCAATTGATTCACTAATTGATTTTTATTGCAACCTAATTAATATTCACATCTTATTTTTTAAATATATTAAAATAAATGTTTAGTCTAAAATTTAAAATAAATCTTTATTTGGTCTCTTCATTTTTTTAAAAATATGTACTCTAGCCTCTTTAAGATTAATAAAAAAATTCAACTTAATAAAATATGTATTATGTATTATTTTTTAATATAAAACAAGAAATCATGAAAACAACACTTAATATAGGATACATCTAACTTTAGTTTCAATATTGTAAAAATATTGACAAATATCAACAAAGAGTTATACACATATTTGAGTAAAATTTTTAAAACGGAAAAGATGTTGTTGATGAATAAAATGTTATTCCATTGGTTTAAAAGAATTGTTGTTTTAAAAATTTAGTCTGATTTCAAAATTATATTTTCTTTATATCTAAGATAGCACTATAATATATTTTTCCAATTCTACCTTTTATCTATCTATATCTAAGTAATTTATTGAATTTGAAACACGTGGCAAATTATGCCAATTTACTAACTCTCCTAAGACTTCACATCTTCCAAAAGATATTAAATGTTGAAAACTTATAATAAGTTTATTAAGTTTTCAGATATTAATAAATTCAAAAAAAAACTTCAATTGAATTTTTATTAAATTATTATGGTCTTGTATAATAATTTTTTAAGTTATTGTTACATGTTATTTTTAAATTTTTTAATTTTATCAATTTATTGTCTTTTTCTTTTTTGTGGTCTCAAAAACTTAAAACTTTTGATAACTTCATTTTAGGTTTAATACTTTTTTTGTCCCAATTTTGATTGGGAATATTCGAAATGGTCCTTTTTTTCTGTTCAATGTTGTCCTAAAGAATGTAATTTATGTTCAATTTAGTCCTTTTTGCAGACGGCATTTAAATCGTTAACGGTGCACTGTCCAGCTGTGCAAAATCCAAATGAGATGGCATTTAACTATCCACGTGGATTTCCTTCAGGCATAGTGAGGTGGAAGGCAGGAAGAGGCCGAGCAATGAGGGAGAAGAAGAAGGGAACCGAACGGCTGAAGGGGTGAGGCTATCGAACGATGGAAGCACGGAGCCGATCTGTTCGCCAGAGGGATTTGCGATTTAAGCTCGTGGTCCTGCAGATTTATGGTTCTTGTGGTTTGCAGGTTTGGGGTTGGCGAGGATGATGGAGGTGTGTGCCGCAGCGGCGCATTGAAGAAGGGAGAGTGGTAGTAGTATCGACGGCCATGGAGATTCTGCTGTTGGCTATGAATGTTGTACGAAACTCGCGAATAGGTTGGTGCTAGAGGAGGAAGACTCGTGATTTGCTACAGGTTTGATGGCGTCGCGAATGAAGATGTGATGATTGCAGATTCTCGCGTTGAGTGGAACGATTCTTACGGCGGCGACGACCTGAAATGGGTTTTGCTGCGCAACAGTGGTGGTGGCCTAAGGTTTTGGAAGCGCGAGGAAAATGATGCGCGAAGATGGTGGCCTAAGGTTTTGGAAGCACCATCTTAGACATTTTATAAAAACATATTTGTACCTCTATTTCAGGGAGCCTTTTAGAGAGACTCTTAGAGAGAAAATTTGGCTAGCCTATGGGATTTTTAAAGTTCTTTCTTTGTATTTATTGTATCTCTTTAGAAAGCATAAGAGTTATGTCTACTGGATTATGTATTGGTATTGTTTTACTTATGTAAGTATGTTTTTATTTACATGTTTATTAATTAGTTTATTCTTGTTATTGGATGAGTATCACTCTTTTATTTTACTAGCTTGGGATTAAGTAAAAACTATTTTAAGTTGTGATCCAACTAATTCCTCTCTTACTTTTAGATGTTAAAAAAAATCTATAAACTTCTAGTTGATCAAAGAGTCTTGAACTTAAAACAAGTTATTCATTTAAATAATCACTAAGAAATCATGTTAAATTTGATGATATTATGTTTTAGATATAAGAATAGATTTTGAGTTACATTTAAGAACACTCACAAAAATATCTAGATATCAAGAATTAAGTGAAAATGCATCTAAATTAATTAAAATTGTATTAGTACAAGAGAAGAAAAACAGGAGAAATCTAATATCAATATGTCTTTATCATATTAAAATCAACTTTCTTTTATTTTGAAATTTGTTTCAGTTTAGTTTTACACAACTTAAACATTTTGTTCAAATCAAATATATTCTTCCAAATATATGTGAATATGTAACATCCCAAAATACAGTAATTACTATAAATCAGAATTAATCACAATTAACAGTAAATCAAGGCAGTCTTCGTATTAATAAAACGAGAAGCAAAAGCCGAACGGCTTAAGTACAGAAGTACAAGAGATTAGGACGAACGGTTTTACAAAACTTAATTAACCGAACGTCCAATTCAAAAGCGAACGACAAAAACTAAAATGAAAACGAGCGTCCTATTGCTCCGCTTTCACTTCAACTTCTACTAAGTTCTCTTCCTCGATCGCTTCCTCCAAAGTGGTCTCGCCTTCTGCTCACATCCACACGGATGATCATTGCAAGACAGGACGAACGTACATATACAATGGACAACACAAGGAAAACGAAAGGGTAAGCTTATAAAAATTTAATTCATACAATCAAACATATATATTTGAACATTTCAATTCACACACACATGTAACATAACATAGATTTATATATATATATATATATATATATATATATATATAAACTAGACAGACCGTCCGGACTGTATGAATCTGTGTAGCTACAGGCGTCCTTGCACCCGAGTGGTGTAGTAACTGGGATACACTCAACAGCTGCCACTCGAGGTTAGTCCGTTCTTACGTCGCCCATGTTAACTTATGGACTAAGGACCTCCTGCCATTCCCACACATGAACTACTCTCCTCTACGTGAAGATGAGTATCACGGAATATCAGGATGGACCAAGCCAGCATTAGCATAACCACAGTCATACTTTACAAATCCAATATTTAATATATAAATGAGACGTTCCTCCCTGGAACGCTCGTTCAAATTCCAAAATCGTATAATCATTTAATATAGTGTTCACACATCTTACCATTTCATATTTATAGCATTTTCATTCTATGTTCCACTTTCTTAAAAGGACGAACGTTCAACTTTCTGAAGGAAGAGGACGAACGTTAAAAGCCAGATGTAGAAGAACCCATTAACGATCAGGAAGACTCCAAAGTAATACGACCATTTTCAGAATATTTTAAGTACCAAGAGGTCAGGTTGACTCCACTTGAATGAAGATACATCAAGAAGAATACTTAACTTCATTGGGAAACTTTTATTTAAAAAGGGTCGACTGCCAGTCAATGACCAAACGCGCCAATATACATTTACTAATTATTTGGACGAACGTTATTTACGTTCGTTAAGGAATCAAAGATAAGGACGAGCGTTCGGTTTAAGACTGAACACTACATTAAAGTGAACGCTAGGTAGATGACCGAAAATCAATCATGACGAACGCTTGGTACAAGACCGAGCGCTCTTTAGGACGAACGCTCAGTGTAAGACCGAACGTTACTTAATTCAGTATCATTTAATTTAAGGCGTACGACAACTCTATGCTGAGCCGAACGCTCAAACATAGTAATTCAAATGAAGACGCTCGTTCTCAAACCGAATTCTTCCCAAATGAAAGAATTCTACTCTAAGTCTTTTCAGGGAAACCGAACGGTATAAGACCGTACGATAACGAGTGTAATTTATCATAGGGAGTAAATTTACGTTTCAGATTGTTCTTCTATCTTAACTCGATATTTCTCATACAATTCATACTTTATAGTTTCATATCAATATAAATTTCCAGACTTTATACAAATCACATTAATCATTCATAATCATACGTATCAAACATGATCATACATCACAACCAACATATACTCTATTCATTCAGTTCATCATCAATCATACATTTATACTCGGACTATACACATACATTCATTCGTTCATCAACAGGCATGCGTTATCATCAATCATACAACAAAATATGAATTAAATACATAAGCTTCCCTTACCTGGATAGCAGTGTACGTCCTAAGAGTATGACTTTAACTCGTGCAACTACGGCTCTTCTATACTCAACGGTCACTTAAGTTTCTTCAACTAAATCTAACCAAAGAAATGTAGAAGATATCAACTCCTACCCTTGCATGCAACTGAATCTGGGTTCGCAGGAATATCTAGAAACGAACGCCTAAGCTGGGAGACTTACCGTTTTCAGAATCGGGATTGGTTCGGCCCAAAGTGAAGCTCACAGCTGGGCGAACGTTCCTACGGTGCTGCAAGTTGATCGGAGAAGAAACGTGAGAATTTCAGTAGAGAGAAGTTGGAGAAGATGAAGGTTGGGTTCTGAGGAAGAAGATGAATGGTGCAGGTGAGTGGAAGGGTTTTTCGAAAAAGTCATTTTGTTCAATCCACGTTCGTTCGGATGAACGTCTCCCAAGCCGACACCTGCACACCCACTCTGACTTCAGAAGCTTCCAACGTGACAAGTGGCGCTCGTGCATGCAGCGTTTAGTGCGTTTTTAATGCACTGAACGTGTGGCGCGGTGCATTTATGGAAGCAGTCAGGTGACTCAGCAGTGCAATAATGACAGATTAGACAGTATAATCATGTTTTAATTTTTCGAGATCTCTAAGAATACATTAGAGCTTCAACACGTAACAATTAAGTGATGAAATAAAATAACATTTACATCATCTAATCAACCATTATATTAGTAAATAGAGAGTGATTCAATTAAAAAGTATAATTATTTTTCATATTCAATAATCATAAAAAAATATAATAAAAACTCGAAAAAAGATTTACAAATTTAGGAGCAGCTTTACATAGACGAGGCATATCCAAGACATAGTAATAATTTTTTAAAATTTTGAATAGAAGTGGGGATTTTAATAAAGAAGAGAAAGTGTGAAAAGGGCATGATTGGACACACGAGTGAGTGTATGTGAAGGCATCTTCTCTCCTATTTCCGTTGTCTATGGTCAACAAAACTTGGCACCATCATCATCATCATTCCAAGCTTCACCCTTCTTTTTATGCTTCCATCATGAAACCCAATATTCCATTTTCTCCCCTAATCATTACTCTTTTCGACAAACTTTCATTATTCTTTATCATTCTTATCATAACTTCCATAATTATTATAATAATTATACACTCATCCCTCTCAATCTCACCCATGCATGCTCCAATTTCCTCTCATTAGTAACCACCAAATTCAATTTCATCTATTCACTTTCTTATTCCCCAAAATCATGCAACAATAAAACTGATTATTTGGTTTAAATAATATCTATATATATGTATATAGAGAGAGAGAGAGAATGTTATCAAAATTGAAAAATGGCAAAAAATAAATTGCTAATGTGATTTTGAAAGCTTTTTTTTTTCCCTTAATTAAATTGGGTTTTGAATGATGAACAGTTGCAAGCCAATAACTTTGGACGAAGATCCTCCCTATATTTTAATTAAGAAGTATTATTATTATTATTAAGTGCAAATCTAAATCGCAATCTCGAAACTCCCACATAATTTGTGTTTGATTGAAGTAGTGTTGGGCCACCACCTTCTGAATTGTAGTAATAATTATGTATGATGAGAAAGTAAAGATTTGAAAAGGGTTAATTTGGTGAGAGTAGGGAATAAGAATAATAATGAAGAATGTGATGAAATAGAGAGGCAAGTGCAAATATTTTAGGGTAAGTTGTCCCATGCTTTGCCAACAACATGCAGCATCCCAGGTTGGAGAAGTTTAAGATTATGATGGAAATCATTATGACCATCGTAATTAACTAAAGAAAAAAAAACATGTCTCATTATTACTTGTGGAGGAGCTAAGAACTTTTGTAATACTCTTTCTTATATTATCTACAATTTAATATTTATAATCTATTTTATGATCATGTTCATAATTTACAATATGTTACTTTCCTAATTTATTATTACGTAAGTTATCTTAAACATGTATTTCTTGAACCAAGGACTCAAATAAAATAAGAATCCTACCTAAACTTAAAAAGTTTAGAGAAATTCAAAATCTTTAAAAATTTTAAATTGTATCATTATTGTCAATATGGTTGAAAAAATCAAATCCATCTTAGAAACTTGTTTCAAGTTTCAATATCATCATTTATGGTTAAATTTCGGATCAATATAAATATAGTTTTAACCTTTATAATACACAATACCCTTGACATTAAAAATAGAAAAAAAAATATAATTTTGAATTCCATCTTTGTCTTATTTATGATGATTAAATTTACAATTAGCAAAGAAACTGAATTTAGTGCTACTAAACATTGTCATCTAGATCCATATAAAATAAAATCAATATAATAAATATAAAATAGTAGACTTTAAATTTTTCTTACAACAAGAAATGTTAATTTTATTATTTTCTTTTTAAAATATCAATAAAAATAACGTTTTTCTTATCTTAGTTGATCTTACTAATTCGTGTTAATTTCAATATCAATATTATGATTTACAGACTTCTTTAGTATTTCCAGCATAACAAAAAATAATATTTAAACCGTGGCATAATCTACTACTTATTTCTTTTAATTATTTTTTATATTTTCTAATATAATCTTTTAATTAAGTTGTAATTTTTTTATGATGATAAGACTATTTTGTCCATCAATAATACTATTTTAATTAAAAAAATCAAATTGACTCATTGCAAGTTTATTTTTCATAATAGCCTATGAGAATTCAGCTTGTAAAAGTCCATTTGAGAAATTTATTTTATTAACATAATAATATTTCTTGAAAAAATTATCAAGAATAACTAGAATATGCCAATAACAGTATAATTGATAAAAATTATTTATATTTAACGCAAAAGACTCCGACGAAAATAAATAAAATAAAACAGCATAAAAAAACATTAAAGTGGAGTTTTTTTTTTTTTAACTTTAAAAATCCTCATGTTCTGATTGCTAAAAGAAAGGGACGGCGTATTATCTCAAATAGAACTAAATTTCAAATAGTTTTCCTATACAAAATGATCACATTAAACGTAATAAAAAAAATTCGAAAGAAAGACCGATTTCTCTGATGTAAAAATAAAGTTATGTTATCTTACTAAATATTGTACACAATACGCTATGTTAAAAAAAAACAAAAAGGCCAACTATTTTATGTCAAAAGATATTAAAAAATCTGTAGAAAAAAATTAAAAAATAAGAATCTTCACATTTAAATAATTAAATATAAAACATTAAATTCTTAAAAATATTTCTTTACATTTATATATATAAATAAAATAAAAATAATCAAATTTATTTTAAATACCTTAAATTTCTATATTTTAAATTTATATTTTTATATTTCTTCTAAAATAAAATTTCTCAAATAAGTTTCTATATTTTTTCTATTTTCAAATTTTTTGAATTTCAATTAAAAGTTCTATATGTTGCTATATTTTTAAATTTTTTATATATTTTCTAAGTATTTAATAAATTTTAATACTTTTTATTTTTTAAAAATTTGATAAATTTCAGTTAAAAATTTAATATTTGGTTATATTTTTTATTTTGTATTTTTATATTTTTTTTTCTAAATAAAACCTTTTTTAAACAAAATTCCTATATTTCTATAATTTTAAATATATTTTTTATATTTTTTTCAAACAAAAACAATAATAAACTGCATTTACAATAAAATGGTCTAATTGAGGAAACAAGACGTATATTGGTAATAATGGTGGTAATAAAAATGTGAAAGAATTGGAAAAAAAATTTACAACACCCATCACATAAACATTTGCCTAACTTGAAAATGATCAAGACTTCAATTTTATTAAATCTACTGTGATTACCATAACCAACAATTTTACAACAAGAATCTTCACAGCAGAGAAATTTTTGAAATGGAAGAACGGTTCTAGGGTTTTTTTTGTGTTTGAAAAGTCGTGTTCGAAGAATGAAAGAGCATCAACACGACTGAGATTTAGTTTAAAAGTTAACTTTTTTACTTTACTTTCTGAGTAAGATCTTGGTGATTTTTTTTTAAATCTGTATCTGATCAATATCCATTTTAAGATTTTTATTTATTTATTATTATCCGAATTAATACAAAATGTGTAGTTTATTAGATGAATTATAAAAAGAATTTAAGATATTTGTGTGGAGATGAAGAAAGTATTTTGGTTTTGTGATGATGGTAGGGTCCAGTGGAATTTCTGAGCAGTTTTGTCTATTAGGGTTGGCGTATATGGAAATTATGGGTTGGATCATATTGACAGGAACATGGGTAGTCATCATTACAAAAAGATTAGAAATAAGAGATTGACCATATCTTCATTGAGTTCCCTGCATGTAGATTCTATACAGTATAGTAGCTAGATCTGAGCCTAATGCCTAACACTATATCTATATTTTTTATTTTTTTATTTACATTGCAAGGACACAACACCTACAAATTGGGATAATTAATGAGACACTAAACCTACCCTTACTTACCTTACCTAGGGCATTCAGGCCATGCAGATCATTTAAGAAAGAGGATGTACATAAATTTCAGAATAAATTTCACGCTTTTTGTAACCGATTTCATCACTTTGGAATCGATTATGTGCCATCAAGTTCTATGATGATCACGGGCACATTTATATATGACCAATTTAGACAAGCTATACAACAAATAATTTTATTTTTGTTGTTGAATGTTAACAATGGTGTTTAGTTCGTATTATTTCAACATCAAAACATTAAATACCATAAACGACACTATATGATTATCTTATAAATTTTGTTCTCTTTGGCTGTTGGTTATGCATTTTTTTTAACTTCTTTGTACATACTGATTTGCTTGTTTGACTGCTTTATTCATTAAACTTCCATTAATCAAATTGTTTTTGGAAGAAAGGTGAGTGAAATAGATGTATATTACGGCAAGGTTAATAAAATTATTTCATTTAAGTTTCATCAAGAGGATTGACACATTTTGTTTCATTTTGACTGTTGAATAATGATTGTGTTATCTAATTGTTCCATTCGGTCAACGGCCATTTTTATTTCATTTTCTTACTTAATTTTAATTTGACTATTTAAATAAAATTTTATTTCATTTTTAATTAATTTTATTTTTTTATTACTTAACTTTTTTCCCAATAAATATATTATTAATAATATAATTTTATATTACTTTTACTACTAAAGGTATTTTGATAATTTTTAATTTCTATCTATTAAAACATTTTTTATATTTATCAAACTTTAAAACAAACACTATTTCAAATATATTGATTTATCATAACTATATTATTTCATTAAATATAAGGTTGGAACATATCAAACAATAATATAGTAAATCATATAAAACATTTGATTAAATAACTCATTCGAAATATTTTAACTATAACAACAATTTTGTTTCTTGGACCTTTTTATATGTATGCTAATTGAAATAATATTTTACAATTTGAAACAAGCATTTTAAAAGTAGTATTATTTTTAATTTTTTTTTACTTCACGAAACTTCTCTTTTACTTAAAATTAGTAAAATTCTTCACATTTTTTTAAAGCAATTCGTTTTTTTACTAGGAAATTACATCATTATTATTGATTTGAATTATATTCTACTTAAACAAGTACAACATCTTCATTTTTGTTTTCATGTAAAAGACTTTGCATTTCTATAATGTGGGTCTTGACTATTGAATAAACTAATTCTTATGTAATTTCTATCAGAAAATAAATATAACATTATAACAAAACTTTACAAGAGAAATTTACCCAAATTGTTTCATAAGTTCACAAAAAAAAGAACATAACTTAATTCATGGTAAAAAAAGTCTAAAATAACATAAAATGCATGAAAATAATAGTTACAATCATACCATTCACTTTTTTCTAAAACTGTTTCTTATAACTTTTTTTTTCTATATCTCGCCTTATATCATATATCTATAAACTTACCACTTTTTATTTATTTTTTCTTGCCCAAAGATGATTTTTAGATAACCATTGGGTGTTCATGAAGATTTTCCATCTATAGAAAGGAACATATCACCTGTTAACTTTCTAAAACATGTTTTTTAAGTAGTTATACTAGTTTTTTCACTTCATAGTTAATAAAAAGTTTCAAATGTGAATCGTAACTAGATTTTAGAATCGGATTATTAAAAATAAGATTCTTATATATATATATATTAATTATGAAGCATGAAGCTTGACTAAAATTACACCAATGGAATTGAAGTGAGTTTGAAAAAGGCATAGTACAGTAGAAACTAACGTACAAGTTTCAGACGATTCAATGAATTTTAAATCAATCAACTTCCAATAATTGTCCAGTGAGGAAAATGGGTCCCTCCCCTGCAAGTACCATTTTTATTTTCTTTTTCTTTTACAAATTATAAACCTTTTTAAATCAGAGATCAACTTTTTTTAAAAATTGAAAATTGATCAAAATGAAAAAAATGTTAAATGAGTTTAAAAGATTCATAAGTTCTCTTAATATCCCCACACTTCCAAAGCCAATCTAATACAAAGTTTAATCTCCATTAGTTATAATTGGATATCTTATATAACTATAAATGGAGTGTAAAATTTAAATTAACTTTCTAACTTACCTTTAAAGTGTATTTTTTAATACAATATTAAAATCATGAACTAAAATTTATCTAAGTAAAATTTGTTTTTTTAAATTTATTCTAACATTCTGATATAAAAAATGATTATTTACTTGACCTATTATTTAATTTATTTTTAAATTATTACCGAATCATAATTAATTTTAGTTTCATATTTAATAAGTATATGACTTACCATAAAAGAATTACATTGAAGATCTTATATTAATTAAAAAATATAATATAATATAATCTATAAATAAATGTAATTTTATATCATAAAAATTAAGTTATATTTAAATAATAATTTTTCTTTAAGCATGAAACATATTATTATATATATTTTAAAATGAAGAAAAGAAACAAGTGTAGGAATATAATGATATGATTGATGATAAAAGGAAAGGAAAAAAATAATGAAGGGAAAAGAATAGAGCGATAGCTTAGGGTAAGGGCACAAAAGATCCGACGTACAAATGATTGCTGCTCCATAGATTGTCCCCTTGAGCCGTTGCAGCACGTCCCAATCACTAACCCTAATATTTTATGCACTCATCAATCATTCTTGTTAACTCTTTTCATTCTCTTCTCACTCTTCTCTCCCCCTCTTTCTAATATTCCTTTTAATTTATCAACAAATGTTTTTAACATACTCACTATAAATCTTTTATACTATTCTCTAAAAATTTTATTTCACCTTTGTATTTATCTAAAAGTTTCATATAATTTAAGAGATGGAACTAAGCCTAATTCATATAAAATGTTATTTGCTAACTAAGAAGAACATTTTTAAATATAATATATATTAGTTAAATTTTAAATTAAAAATATTACAGCATCCTAATAGTATTGTCTTGTAAAATTTAATGTTATATATATTTTCTTTTTCTATTTCATAAATTAAGAGATGAGAGTAATAATAATAATGTATATACAATATATATTTTTAAGTTATACAAACTTATTTCAAATACATATTCACCTTTTTAAAATACATATATATATATATATATATATATATATATATATATATATAGTTTTAGAGTCAATAATATTTTTACAACAATAAGATGAGTATTTTTCAGTTTTAGTGAATAAAAAGTTTATAATTTTATCATAATAATTTTAATTTTGCAATTTTTTTTAAACTGTATTAATGATTAAGATGATTTAATATATATTAATTTTAATAATTGTAATGTGTAAGAATCTAGAAAATAAAATATTAGAGTTGATAGGTGTTTTAAAATAATGATACCAAGTATTTTAAATTTAAAATAACTCAATAATACAAATAAAATTTCTTAAACTTGTTTTATTACTTAAAACACAAAGTATTTTTCTAAAACTCTTCTTTTTAGTTTTCTCTCACGTCTCTCTAAGATATCTCACACCTTGATCATTTGTTTGACGATTAGGAAGTTCATAGGAGACCAGGACTAAGTAATCTTTATTTCTACCCATCCATTTCTGGTATAGAGCGAGTAAGTTTCGACTTCTTTTTCTCTTTTGTTCTTAGTTTAAGGTTATGCGTAGTGATCCTTCATCGCATGTGTTTCATGACCTATTTTCCTAATTCTTATTTAATCTAAGATCCTAAGGACTCTTTTCTATCACAATTTGATGATTCGTAGGTGTTTATAGAGTTTCATGTACGGGAAGCAAAGAATGTGCGTTCTTAGAACTCTATAACTTTGGTGTAAGGTTAGGGAAGCTAGATGTCTAACTTTAATTTATGTTTGTTATGTAAGTTTGGTGCTTGTATGTATGTTAAAATGTTTTAGTTATAAATTCAATATTTGTGTTAGCGTTAGTTCATCTAAATGGGTATGTTTGGTTATCTGAGCATCGATGTATGATGTGAAGGAAGTTATTGCTATCATGAAATGTATGTTATAAAGTTATTTTGATGTTTAAAATTGATTGCAAGGTTTATGGAGTATTGAGTTGTCAAAACTATGGATTTTGTAGTTAAAATTGATGTTTTAATAGGCAAGCTTTTGAGATAGTGTTTTGATGATTCAAGTCTAGTTATATGTCATTTAAGACTTGTTAACACCTTAAGTTGATGAAAATCTGATAAGGAAATGTGTATTAGTCAACATGGTGGTTTAAGAAGGTTTAATTTAGGGGTTTTGAATGGAGAGATTTTATATTAGAAGGTTTGTGCTAAAAAGGATTGTTTGAGGTCTATTGTTGAGTCATTTATGACTTGTTCAAACCTTTACTTTGCAGAATTTGGTGTTGAAAGGTGTAGAATTAAGTTTGGGTGCTTCAGAGTAGTTAAGTTGGTTTATGATAGTTAATTTAAGTTAGAAATGTGTTTTCCAATGTTTCATAGTACATAGAAGGTCCTAAGAATCAGTTTAACATGTGTGAGAAATGTCCAAGGTTAGGCTAGAAGTGTATCAAATTCTGATATGGCATCGAACGCCTCTATCAAGGCGCTTGGGCGCCAGTTTCCACTGGCTCCAGCATTGATCGCCCCATTTTGGGCGTTGAGCACTAGAAAACAAGAGCTAAGGTGCTAAGCGCCAATCCCTAAGCGCCCGAGCGCCAACTTCTAAGTTTTTGTTTTAGGTGTTTTATGTTGTGCTATGATTTCTTGATGGATTATTATGGTTTATAATGGATACTTAGTGATTTCATGTGATGGTTTGCAACGCTTATAGGAGGCTTTATATGTGAATGAAAAATTGTAAAAAAGAGTTACAAGAAGGAACTTCTTATTGGTGATTTCAGGAATTGTAAGTATGAATGTAGGGAGCTCAGTCTTGGGGTTCATCCTCACACTCTAATGGTAATTCATTCTCAAATAGAGAGGAGTGAGGCATGTGGTGAAAGTAGTAGGAGGTCCTAGCATAGGAACTTTACCTTGACCTAAGATGTGTTGGGAACCCAAGTATGAGTCTAAGTGCCACATTTGATAGAAATGAGAAAGTAAAACACTATATAAGAATGAAAGACTCATTAACCCATTGCCTTAAGGTTTTGGGTATAAAGTGGTGTTAATTCCTTGTATGGTTGAGCTCAAATCTCATTAGTATTTGTATCTCCCTAGTGAACCTCCTCCTCGATAGACCCAACAGTGGTATCAAAACCAATAGGTCGTCTTGGTGACCGGCTCAAACGAGTACAATGGTCTCTATATTGAAAGTCTTCCTGGCGAAGGGTTCCAGGTAAGCTTGTCCCGTTAAAATGAATGGAGGTATGAAGGACTACTCGTGGTTGTGGTTGTGGTTGGTTGGGAATGCTTTCGCTGGAGGGGGAGTGTACCAATGTGGAAAGGACTCACCCTTGAGGGGAAGATTGTTGGGAATCCAAGTGTGAGTCCAAGTTCCACATTAGATAGTAATGAGAAAGTAGAGTACTATATAAAAGTGAAAGACCCATTAACCCATGACCTTAAGGTTTTGGGTAAAGATTTGTGTCAATCCCTCATATGGATGGGCTCAGATCTCATTAGTATTTCTATCTCTCTAGTGAACCTCCTCCTCAATAGACTCAACCAGACGTTAGTTAACCGACTAACATTGTATTGTAGCCTGGGGTAGGCCAATTGTTTCCCCTACCCAATAAAAGATAACACACAAATATAATACCAATTGAAAAACAACATATCAAACACATAACACATATAATATACAAAATTGTGTATATTATACCAAATGCATACATAATATCAACATTGTAAAAAAAATGAACTTATCACACACACATATATTTATATAATTAACATCGTCGTATGTAAACACAAATATCATCCTCACTATGAGTTGGGTGTTGCTTAAGCAAGCTCATGGGGTCATTTTTAATATTAGAATTACTAGAGAATACAATTTTTCTTATATATAAAATTCATTGATAATCATAAAAATCTTTTAGTAAATCAAAATTACTAATGACCTATTGTCAGTTTGTAATAATTAATACTTAAAATATGTCAACAATTACGTATGACCAAATTTTGTGAGTAAATATTTATCAATAATTATCGATGAGTTTTAATCGTCAATAATTATCTATAAACAAATATTGTAGTTTGATATTATTCATCTCGTTCACCTCTTCTTTTTTTTCCTTTTCAACTTCTTCATTATTTATTTTTTTCTTATTCCTCTTTGTCGTGTTTCTCATCACCATTATGTCTTCCTTTTTCTCTCCTCCTTTTTCTCTCCTCCTTTTTCTTCTTTTCTACTTCTCACCAATCTCTAATTATTTTGTAATAAATATTTTTTCAGATTTAGCGAGAAAATTAACTTTCATTTTATCAATGAATTTATAAGAAATACAATTACAAACATATTTACTAATTCTTTTTAATAAATTAAGTTATTCGCATAAAATTTTACCATGAACAATGCTCAAAGTAGAAATATTAATACTTATTTTACGAATAAAATTTATAAACAAATATATCCATAAAAAAATCAACACTATAAATTTCGGACAAAATTTTTCAATAACAATATTCATGAATAATAAATATTATAAATTACCAACAAATTTTACTTATTAATTTTAGTGACAAATCTATTAGAAATGAATATTTCTATTGGTTAAAAATTATATTTTATCAACACATATTGTTGGTGAATTTTGGAGACAGATCTATTACTAACAAAAAAATATTCATTAATAATGAATCTTTGATAAAATTTGCTGTTAAAGTTTGTTTGATTGATGGATTTTTCTTTTCACCAATAAAATCCTTTTTATTGAAAGTTTTTTTCATCATTAAATTATTTCTGGTTGACGAACTTTTGTTTCAACTATTATCTAGCATATTCTTGTAGTGAATGTTATTTAATAATATATGAATAATTCAAATATTTAATTAATTTATTTATCATTATGTTGGTTAACACTTTAATTTTTAATTATTATCTTTCGATGAATTCATTTATTTTGATTATAATAAAATAAATATATAAAATAAATTAAAAAATAAAATATTTTGAAGTGAATCAACTCATTTTACCTATAATTAAACTAAATTACAAAAATTGGTTATTTATAAAAAAAAGTTCAAATTAAGCTGAATTATGTTTATACAGTACTGAATCTTGACGAGTCGAATTAATTCACTTTAATACTCATAGTACTATCCAGGAATACTTATGTTTTTTTTTTTTTGTCTTTTAATAAAGATCTTATCCAACTACTAAAAATCTTCGAATATTAATTGTACATCAGCTAAATTTATTCTTTTGCAAAACAGGTAGAGAAAATAAGAAAAGGGTTGAAGAGAAAATGAAGTATATATGTAGGTGAAGAATTTGAAGTTTGATGATTGTATCAAAGAAATTGAAAATTTGATGAGATATATGAAATAGGATAATAATATTTTTTTTTATAACATTTTAATATCATTATTACGTGATTATTTTGTGATTATTCTGGTTTAAAATTATTTCAAAATTATCCTGTGAAATAAATGGAAAGTAGGCAAGTGAAAAGGAAATATTAAAGAAGATTAATTAGGTGGAGATGATTAATGGTTGTGGCCAGTGGGGAGCAGTGGAGGGAGTACAGTAGAGGTAACTACAAGCATGCAGAAGCAGAGAGAGAGAGAAAGAGAGAGAAAGTGCAGTGAGCTATAATTATTATTGTTTTTCCATGACTTGTCTCTCCTCTATCACGTCATTCCTCTCTTTCTGACACCAAACCTCATCATTACTCACTCACCCCCCTTCTCACGTGACTACTTCCCCCTTCTCACGTGCCTCCAAATTCCATTATTCATTCTCAATCACTCACTCTTGTGACTCCCATTCAATTTTCATTCCTTTTATATTCTTTCTTTTCTTTTACACTTTCGTCCATCCAAATTACACCTTCATCGATCAAATTGAAAACTTGCAGTTAAAATAAATTTATAAATAATGATAATGTATTCAACTAGAGTTTTTTTTCTCATCATTACATAAAAGAACAAAAAACATTCTTAAACCTTATGCATGACTGTTTCTCGATGGCTATGTGCATGATGAATTTTTTTTCTTTTTTATAATTTGGAAACTGTTGTGTTAATTGTTTGATCTAAATATCATTATAGATTTTTTATATATAACTAAACCACTATAAATTATTTACATATTTATTTATGAAAGTTTTTTTATAAAACTAATTTATAATATATAAATGAATATAAATCTTATTAATTTTATAAGACAGAAATAAATTTAAAATTCATTCATGATATATTTATTTAAAAGCAAATCAAATGCCCACTTGACTTTAAATATCTCACATATCCTTTGTGTGTTTCTATTATTTCCACTTACAGAATAATCTAAATTTTCTAATGCTTAGTTTCTGTACTAATTTATTTTTGTGGGTTGAATCAATCTATATTAGACCGTGATATAATTGTACTGCATTATACGGAATTATATAACCTAATCAATGGATTAAAGTCATGTTATAGTTCACATTTTTAGTTTATATCAACCCAACGTTGGACTGGTGTTACAAAAACAACAGCAACTTGGTCTCATGTGGTAGCATACGTATTCATGCAGCAGCATTATTTTGAATTATCCATACTAGTTTCATTTCAAAGTCAATGAAGAAGAATATGACCTATAATGATAACTTGTTTAAAAAAAAAAGGATATAGTTACGTTAATACGGTGGGTGGTGGCTTTATTTAATGTTGAAATGGCATGTTCACTGATTCACCAACAACAAGTAGCTTAGTTTTCTTTCATATTATAATAAGATTGGATTTTGTTAATTTTTGTTTTGGTAAGATTAGAACAAAAACATTCAAAATAGTCTGCACTTCAAAACCTAAACTGATGTGTGATCAAATCACAAATCTTAGACCTAAAATGATTAAAAGAATTTCATTTTATATAGTCATTGAATATTGCGTTATTACGTGTTTAGGTTGAGATTTGGATAATAAAGGCACTAATCTAGATAGAGTGATGCAGCGTGATTTTGAAGTCATTGAAGAAATATTATACTCCAAGATTCATGAAACGTGACAGTTTGATTCCTTGGTGGTTGTTTCATTGTTTGACCATGTTGTTGGCAGTCAAACTGTAAATAAAATTTCATGAAACAATGATGGTGTTTTTGAAGGGAGGAGTAATCTTTTTGCATGATTGAGAAATTAATTAGCAGGATAGATGGGATAAATAAATAAATGTTTTTTTTAAATAATTTTAAGATATAAAAAAGGTATTTATTTGGAAATGGAAATGGAGGGTTATTAGATGAGTGTGACTTTATGGCATGGATGGTTAAGAGAGAGAAGAGGGACCCATCCAATAATTCACGCATCTCTCTCTGCAGCTTATCATTAAAGCCTGCATCACTTCAATTATTGCAATGATCCCAAAAGCATGACATATCTTACCCTTCTCATTTCCTCTGTGTGCCTATTTTTAATTACCACTTCTTTCCAAACCTATCCCTCCCACGCGCATGGGACCACCACTCGCTTTTCTCTTTCCATCTCACCACCCAAACCCTTTCTTTCTCACTAATCTATTTCTCTTCATATTTTTATCTTACAAATTCATATTATATATATATTCTAATACTTTATATACTTTCAAACATAAAAGATTAAGTTATTTTAATAATGTTATTAGAAATAAAAGGAATATTTGAAATTTAGAAGAAAAGAAGGTTGATTGATTGTACACATCTCGGCCGACCCTCATTTTAAGGAATTCTTGTCATTGGATACCAATCTTGTTCTTTTTTGTTTACAAACTTTTAACAATCGGTTTTTGCATGTCTATTTTGAAGATGGTAATGGTTGAAAAGATGGTAGAGATTATTAAAGAAGCTTGGCTTCCCTTTTTCATGAACCACAAACTCATTTGCTTACATAAACCAAGATCGAAAGCAGAAAACTTTTGTTGGAATAGTAAAACCCGGTCGGTTTGTCTCTCTAATCAATGCATTATAATAATCCCAATTAGGTCAAATTCAAATCTCGTGCTAATCATCTCATCCACCTTTTTTCCAATGTTTTTCTTCCCAAACATCACGCTTGTTTCTCAAAACAAATCAACTAGTTTTCATTCAATAACATAAAACTATATTAAATCATTCCTTATTTGTTTATTTCAAACGTGCTTTTGCGGCCAACTAGATGCTCATTCGTACAGACACCTTAACGAACCAACAAGATCAAGATATATACATATATAACAATTTAAAAAAAAAAGTGAAAAGTTTACAAATTTAAAACCTAAAGTGGTCCATCTTTACATTACCAAAAAATATTATTATTTTATATAATAAAGATTTGCTCTTTTTGAAAAAATATAAACCATTAAATAAGTTCACAGGTTTGGTCTTTTAAGTAACAATAAATTAAAGATGTTTACCTAAAAAACAGCAAAAGAACAATATTTTATCATAAATTTTCAGACTCTAATTAACTCGTGACAATATTTTATAATATAAATCAGTAGAGAAATGCATGGGAAATTATAGTTGTTATTATTCCAATATCAAGTAAAGACTCAAATAATTGAATTTTGTCCTTTATAATACATTTCACTACGATGGAATTGTTTTTGTTATAAAAAACATTCGTTGTGTTAAAAAATTAAAGTAGCTACAAAAAAAATATTATATTTTTATTAAAAAGTGACAATAGAAACAAGCCCTAACATATTTCATAGATAACCTGGAAGCTAGAAGCAGGTCATTTCAGTTCAATGGAAGAGTTGTAAAAAATGTGGTGATTTAAGTTTGGTTAATATTATTTAAGTGGGGAAGTGCAGAAACATAATAGGAGGGTTAATTAATTAGCAAAGGGTTGGGGAAAATGAAAGGGTGAAAGAGTACAGTTGAACTGTTTATACATGCCTTAATAGACATAGCCCACATGATTCTGTATTGGGTACCAAAGACAAATGATCATTCTTATCATACTGTCATGCATAATGAGAATGAGAATAAGCATGATGGTGACGATAGATGAAAGGCCAACATATATACTGGCTAATCAATAAGACAACAGGAGCAGGTTTATAATCCCAGACATGTCTCTCAGATGATATATCATTTTCTTCTTGTCATCATGACGCTATTTTCTTTTTCCTTCTTCTTCTTTCTTTAGCTTGTTTGGTGTACCCTCTTAAATTTCACTCCATTTAATGGGGTTGGTTCAGTAAAAAGAAAACTACATTTAATTACTCTTTGCTTAAACTCAGTTGAAAATTGACTACACATTTTCTTTGTACCACTTTTTCCTGCTTCAGTACGCACCACAACATTACACTAAAATAGAATTTCTTTGTACCCCTTTTCTTTATACCACTTTTTGCTTAAGCATTTTATATAGTCTTATTAAATTTTTGATCATGACAACTCTGCCAGCAAAAACTCTTAACAGAAAGACCATAGAAAAATTCTCTTGTTGGAAGATAGATAAGAAGAAAGAAGAATAAAAAGATGACAAATGCCAAGAGGCTTGTGGTGTGGTTGTTCGTTCTTCAAATTTATTACACAAGTTAGCTTCACCTACCCATGAAATTAAAACACCAAAATAGGGCTAACTTGATTCACTTAAAACGGTATAAACTGGAAAATAACTAATAGAATCTCACGCGACTTTTCTGACCACTAATTATAATTTTCCTTCGTTCTAGATTCTCCAAACTTTATCCTATCATTTCTTAATTCCATTTGCTTCATTATTAATGTATATGCAAACAATAATACAACATTCTCTTGCTTCAGTCTATGTTAGGTTAAAAATGCAATATGGTAAGCCTAGTTTATTGAAATAAATGCTGAATCGGTACAAATACTTTTCCAATTTTTAAAAAATTGCATGTTCGGTTTTGTACAATTATCTTTTATTCATATGAATACTATATTTTAATCATACACGTATAATTATTTTACAACTTACTTGTATCATTAAATATCTTTATCTATCTATAAAATTTGAACCAAAATATAATGGATTGATTAAAAATATTTACTAATTCATTTTAATTTGTTAAAATGAATATATTGGTGGTGACTCCTACTCCGTAGAGGGATATTTTTTTAAAAAAATATATATAACAAAAATATATATAAGTCATTCTCTCTCTTATCTTAAAGCATGAGAAGTGTGTACAAAGCAACCATACATATAAAATAAAATCTTTGTCTACATGGTGGTGGTGTATTTTATGGCAGTGTGGTGGTGGGGGAAGGCATGACAACGGTTGAATATTTAAATAGATTCACGTGCCTTTGTCAACCTGTGTTTGTCGGTCAATCTTTATTCCCACAAAGGCAAGGGAAGAAACCAACATAAAAAGGCAGTGTTGTTGCTGTTCTTGTTGCTTCTGAGGAGAAGAAGAAGAACAGGTTGAAGTAGAAGAGGTTTTCTGCAACACAAAACCAACCAACCAACCCAATGTGCCCTTTCTAACCCTCTTCTCCATTCAACAAACTACAACTACTCTCTGTCGGTACATATATAACAACAACAACAACATCAGTATCTTCAAATTACACACCTTTTATCCACCCATTTACCATGGAACTGGCTTTGAGCTTAGGCGACACTTCCAAGCCCTTTACTTTTCTCGACAAGCCTGCTAATTTACCCTCCAAGGACCCTCCTGGGTTCTGCATAGGACCGGGTAAAGGGTTTGATGACAAAAGAAGTGATGCTGAGAAAAGGGGTTCTTCAGATCCACCGGTTCAGCTTGATCTTCTCCCTTTCACTCCCGTTCTCAGATCCCAACCTCCTTCCCAGCTACGAATCCCTTGGCTCACTGAACCATGTAATGTTCTCTCCCTTTCAGTGGTTCACTCATTCAATCTCATCCCTTTTCACACAAACAATTGCATTTTTAGTTTACATTAACAATTTACCTCGTTTGAGTATCATTTTTACTAGAAATTGTGAGTCGGGTTTTTTTTTACGAGATTAGACCATAGTAAAACTGATGTTTTCTTTATGTTTGGTATATCAATGGGTATAAAAAGATGTTTGTTTTGTTGTTTAGGATGAATGGACGCTGAAATATTTCTTGCTTTTATTTTATCTTATTGTTTGTTATGATGATGAGAGCTGTGTTGTGTTGTGATGTGTAGCTAAGGTTTGGTGTGTTGTGGTTCTTGACTGTAGGTGGAGCGGCGAGGGTGCTGGACGTAAACCTTTTTCCGGAGGACGGCGATGACGGGACGTCGCTGTCGTCGCCTAGCAGTGCGGTGTCGCCGTTTCAGATGGATTTCAGCATGAGAAACGGTAATGCAGAGTTTGGAGGAAGAAACAAGAGGGAACAACAAGAGGGTGAAGGTACCAGAGCCAGTGATGACGAAGAAAATGGCTCAACCAGGAAGAAACTCAGACTCTCCAAAGAACAATCAGCTTTTCTCGAAGAAAGCTTCAAAGAACACACCACTCTCAATCCGGTAAAGTCTACAAACAAACAACAACACCATTTTGTTCCTTCTTTGGATAAACTAGATTAGTTTGTTCGTTCTACCTTTTTAATTCTGTAAATGGGTCCTAAATATTTTGTTAAGTTATTTATTAATTTCTAATTTTGACCATAACTTGCAGAAGCAGAAACTTGCTTTGGCTAAACAGTTGAATCTCCTTCCTCGTCAAGTGGAGGTGTGGTTTCAGAACAGAAGGGCAAGGTAACTGAATCTGTAACGAACAAGAACCTTCGTTAACATTTTGTTCAAGTTAATGTTAAACATTATGTTGTGTTGTGTTTGATTTGTGAATGTGATTTCAGGACAAAGTTGAAGCAAACAGAAGTGGATTGTGAGTATTTGAAGAGATGCTGTGAGACTCTAACAGAAGAGAATAGAAGGTTACAGAAGGAGCTTCAAGAACTTAGAGCCTTGAAAACTTCTCAACCTTTCTACATGCAGCTTCCAGCCACCACTCTCACCATGTGTCCCTCTTGTGAAAGGGTTGCCACAAATTCCACAACAACCAACCAAACTTCTTCCACTATCAACAATAATGCTTCTCAAATCCCTGTCGAGTTATCGCTCAGCAAGCCCAGAATATTGCCCTTCCATAATAGCCAGGCCCCAGCAACCCAGCCACAAGCTCAAGCTCAAGCCCACCAGATAGCCTCTTCATGAGCTTTATTCAATAAACATTTTTTTTGGATGGTTTTTACATATGATATAATATATATATATATATATATATATATATATATATAGTTTGATATTATGGTATATCATAGAGGATAAAGACAAAGGATTCACTACCCTTATTTATCGTTTTGTATATATTTTAGACTCTTCTTTATCTTCTTTCATTCATCTGTTTTTTCTTCTCTTCGATTGAAAGAGCTATGAATGATCCTTTTTGTTGATCGGTTAGAATGCACCAAACTTTTTGGTGGTGAAATTGTGAAATGAAAGGCTTTTTTTTTTTCTTTTCAGTCTTTGTCTTGGTTCGTTTATTTTCCTCTGCCATGATGATGAAGAGCGAACTCCTGAATGACCTTTCTACCCTTAACGTACCCTACTTGCTATTATGTACTTGTAATTTTGCAGAAGGGCCATGTAGCTTTTCAAAATTAAGTACTTCAGAGAAAAATAATTGCACCATGTAATGACTGTGTTTTATTTTGTGGGAGGTTTTAAATCCTTGCCACCTTTGGTTGCATTAATCACTCTTATGGAATGTGTACTTTAAAGCACAACAGCATTTGCTCTTAATTAGATTAACTTCAAAAATATGGCTTCTAGAAATTGAATCTATGATTTTTCAAATTTAAAAATTTGAGATTTAATTGCTTCCATTCAGTTAATATATGACAACATCGCAAGATTAACTAATTGCAAACGATTTTCATGATTGTGGTTGTAATTGGGTTGTTTTAATTTATGAAAGTTAGTCATTTGTTAAAACTTCTAAGTATGTGATAATTTTGCATCATATACTAATTGCATGCATGCACAACGGAAATCATTAGATTTTTAACACACGATACTAGGGATCAATCTTTATAACTCGTGACTTGCTTTTTAATACAGAAGGTTAATTTGAGGAAATAAAAACGTGGAACTCTATACATGTTTTTTTTATATATTATTGATTAGAATTTATGAAAAATTGTAAAATAAAAAAATTAAACATAATGAGACCCGTAAAATTTTATAAATTTTAATCAGTTATTAAGAATGCGTGTTCCAAAATAACATGTTTGTAAGTACTTTTTTATTTCTAAACTCTTAATGTTTTAGTCTCTCAATTTTGTTCCTAAACTCTTGGTGTTTTACAATTTTCAAAAACTAACAAATTTATTTTCCACATATATTCCTACCTGCTTGAATGTCTTAATTGTCATATTTTCTTGTAGTATAAACTAATAGTTAAAATTGTAGATATTTAATGAAGATATTCTATACTAAATATGCTAATTATCAGTGGTTTTAAATGTTCCTTAAACATTGAGCAAAGTCTTAAATATCAAGAGTTTATAAATGGAGAAAATATATTCTTATATTGACATTACACGTTACTATCACTATTACTATCATTATTAGTTGTTATTATTATCTGACATGCATTAACAATGGTGAAAGTAATTTTGTGGTGAAGGGATAGTGAAGGTCATGATGTGGATAGGTTTAGACAAATCTAGCTTCATTCTTGTTAATTTTTTATTTTTATTTTTGTATTTATATTTTTATTCATCCCACATAAACAATCCTCATTGATTTCATGATTATTCTTTGAAAAAGGTTTTGCTATGTACTATTGAGCAATGGTGATGATACATATATATTGTTAATGGATGTGGAAACCTACATGAATGTGGGGGGATGATAGTGAAAAAGGGAAGTTAGGAAAAACACAATGATGGTGTTAGATCGAATCTACAATATAAATGTAAGTTTTGATGATTGTAGTTAGGTGGGTGTACACATGAATTAATTTGTGATCATGCACGCCTTACAAAAGTACCAGGCAGCAAAACTCATGACCAAGCCTTCATTTTTTAAACCAATCAACACTCTTGCTCCTTTGTCTCAATAGTTAGTACGTAGATGATGTTGTTCCAACCTTCATGGTCAATTCAAGGATGCTTTCAAACATGTTCTTATTCAACCATTTAGCAAGGACATCAAGATTGCTCAAAATAGCAATTTCTAATTCTTCAGAACAGAGAACAAAAACTATGTACATGTTTCACCTTTTATCTAATGAAAAAATATACTAAATGTTCTTATTGCAAGAACGTGAGTTCTCTCATGTGAAGAAATAATTAGCGTTTTAATGAATAAAAGCAAAGAAAAATATATTTTGAATATAATTTTTTGGAATGATAGAGACATTGTTGTTGACGAATATAGGAATAGGACTATGAGTGAGTGTGGTTGTGGAGGAGCATTTCTTGAAGTGCAAAAACAAGAGGAGAATTATTAGTATTGGTTGGACTGTGTGTGAAGGATCCATTACTTCAATTTGACCAATGATGGTTTCTGATAAAATCTCCAACCATTCACCCATTTGCTTTTCTATCAGCTGCACTCAAGAGTACAACAAACCAAAATCAAATATCACAGCACCATACAATACACAAATGCCATTATTCTATCGTAGAGATCACTCAGAGTGACGTCATTCTTTTTTTCTAATCATTGAGGTCACAATCGCCCTGTAGATAATGATATATAAATAATTTATTATTTAACTTAAAAGTTTTAAATATAATAAATTAACGTTTTAAATATTATTTTATAAAATCTACCATTTCCCTTAATGTATTTTTCTTTTCTTTTTTTTCTATATTTTTAAATCAATTGTTTTTTCTTTGATAAATTCAAGGTGCATCTTATATACTTTGTTGATAGTAGAATGTTTCTGATTGACTTCAAGTTTTTTTTATAGTGTACGATATTTAGATTGTTAACTAGAGTCTCGGGATTTCTTTAACACTTAACTTTTTCAATTTTTTTACAACGTCAGGTGTCACATATTGATTAGTCATTTTGAATTTTTTTTAAAAGATATAATGTGTCGTTGAGGCAGGAAGGAAAAAAAAGTTTTCTGATTTCATTTGAAAAAACCCTATATGTTTTGCATCTTTTTTCCTCTCGTGAATATTATCATTGCTCTTACTCTCTCTTCACCATTGCTTTCACAGGTCTCTTCACTGAAGTTCTCTCTCTCTGTGTCGCTCTTCCTCTTCCCATCGCCGGCGAAGTTGGTCCAATAAGCACGGTTCTTGCTCTTTTCTTCCGCCATTTCCTCCTTCCTGCTCTCTCTCTCTAATTTCGTTGGAGCCATTTTCCCCTTCTCTCTCTCTTGCCATTTTGACCTCCCCCAATGTGTCAAGGTTGGTAGCACCATGAGAAAGTGCAAAGAGAACAAGTGCTGCACGACTTAGGATTATTATAGTTTTCAATTTATGTTAATTACATGTGTAGAGATTTTCATTGTATGAGTCTTGTACAAGTTTTAGTATACAAAAGATTATTATTATAGATGTTGGATAATATGTACTTATCTCATATTATATGAATAAAGTTTCAATTTTGATATATTTTGTCTGTGTTTTTGGGTGACCTTTTCCACTTTTTCGGATGAATGATTGAGTTTATTGGCCATGAGTGGTGTTTACTTAACCAATGAACAACATAACTCATTCAATTGTTGAGAAAAATGCCCATTTAGGTGGTTTGAACCAAGTTAGGTGAAGTCCATGACTATTGGTGCCCATGTCATGCCCTCATAATCGATTACAGGGGTCTTGTAATCGATTACCAGAAACTTGGGGGACAATTATACAGAAAGTTCAACGTGACTCCCTAGTTTGAACAACAACACTCCCCATGATGGTTTTTGCTCTGTTTTTGTTGAATTTTTTCATTTTTTGAGATGGGTGAGTGAGTTCAATGTTATTGGGTATGTTCCCTGCATCAATGATGATGTTAGGCCATTTATTTCTTAAAAAAAATGTCCATTTAGGTGGTAATCGATTACAGACATCATGTAATTGATTACCAAGGCATGTATCGGTTTCAAGTGCTGAGGGACTTTAACTACCTTGCTGAAACACTCACATGGGGTCTTTGCTCCACAATAGGTTGGACAAAGATGAGTTTTGATGCACTTGCAACCATCAACCATGACCAACAGGAGTCATCCATTGAAAACAATGGACAAAGGCAACCTTAAGCACAGAAAAATCATCATGGGGAGTCACGTTCTCCCAATTGGGGTACCTATTAAGCCATTAGTAATCGATTACAGGCACCATGTAATCAATTACTAGAGCATGTCTTGGCTTCAAATGCTGAGGGACTTGAACTACCTTGCTAAAACACCCACATGGGGTCTTTGCTCCATAATGAGTTGGGCAAGTTTTGATGGAGGTTGGAGAGAGGGAGAGAGGAATGAAATCTGAGTTGAAAATGGAGGGTGCACATAGGGGTAATTTCAGAATTCTCAAAAAGGTAAATTTGCATCACTTTTCACCACAACGACAACAAAAAAGAAAAAATTTCCAACGGTCCAATAAGAAGCTAACACATGACCGTTGTTAAATTGTTGTCAAATTTTAGTTGTTAACGTATCACGATCCTTTTTCTTGAGTATTGAAGTTTGATACTTAAATTTGGTTAGACAAGTTTTAAAGATAAAATAAATTAGTTAAATTTTGATGAGGTAGAAAATTTTGATAGTGTAGATATGATTTGGTTTTATGATATTGTATTTTTCCGTGGATAATTTATTTAATGAATTTGGTTACATTAATATAATATGAACATGAGATTGTGATGGTAATGGTGATTTCTGATTTTAGAAGTTGTTTTGAAAACTTGATAAATTGATTGAACGGTAGTTCTACTTCAATGTATTATGTGTTTTATTAGTATAATCGATGAAATTAAGTATATATTTTGTTTTAATTATTTTGTTTAAACTTATATGAATAAATCATGTATAACATATGTAATGAATGGTTCGATGGTTATTTTACAATTATTTATAAGTTGTAAATTTGAATCAATTTGATTCCGTTGGTTTGGAAAAATTGTGAAATTGTCTCATTCTAAAGGTTAGAAAATGATATATGTGTATCTTTTCTAATTTGAATCAATTAATTTTTACAACGATCAATTACTAATTTGTGTATATTTTCTTTTAAAAAATTTAAAAGCAATTAAGAAAAATTAATTTAAATGTGTACATTTCCTATATTTGTATGGTTTCAGTTTCTTATTTGTTTTTAATATTTTCTTAATTGTGGATATTTAATATTTACAAAATTGTTTTAATCTTTATGGGTAGAAGTTTTAATTTTTATTAGAGAAAAAACTGGTATTTTTTTATTTGTAAAACATTATATATTAAGTGGTAAAAAATATAACTTAAGTAATTGAAGATATATAAATGTAATAAACTTTTTAGCTCAACCAATATTTCTAAAACGGTGCACGAACACGATTTTTTATTATATAGTAATTTTTCTTACTACGTGTAAGAATATAGAAAATTAAATATTAGAGTTAATAGATGTATTAAAATAATCAGACAAAGTATTACAAAATTTAAAAATAAGTTAATTAAATAAATAAAAGTTTTTAAACTCGTCTCATTTTCTTAAAGATTCACCTTCTCTCTAAAACACAATTCTCTTGAACTCTTTACAATCTCTCTAAGAGTTCTAACTGCTCAATTATTTGTTTGACGATCAGAAGGTGTCTAAACGACCACTGACAAGGTCTACTCATCCATCCAATCAATTTCTAGTTTAGAGCAAGTATATTTGAACTTCTTTTTATCTCTCGTTCTAAGTTTGTGAACATGCATTATAATCCTTTGTGGCATGTGATTCATGATGTCTTTTCCTAATTCTTGGTCGATCTAAGATCCTAAGGATTCTTTCCGTTTTCAATTAGGTGTTTGTAGAATTTCCTTACGTTTCAAGCAATTGGAGAGACGTTTCTAGAGTTTGATAGTTCCTCGTGAGGTAAGGAAAGCTAGACTATGCTTTAGATGATGTGTGCATTATAAATTTAGTAATTCCATGAATGATAGATGATTTAAGTGAAATTGTTATGATTGTGTGTAATGAAGTGTGACGAGGTTTGGAATTGAATTCAAAGTGGTTGGAGTAATGAGAGATCAAATTCTTGGGTTTTAAGCTTAAAAAGGGAGATTTTGATAGATGAATTTGAGAGATAAGTGCAGGAGTGAGAAGACAAATGGTTTAGTACTTTTATGTGGTAATTTTAAACTTGTTAGAGGTGTTGTTTGATTGAAATATGATATAGAACAAATAGGTAATCCATTGTTATTTTTTGAAAGGTTTTTAGTGTAAATTGGGGTTTTGAGTAGTAAAATTTTGAATTAAGGAGTGTGAATTATTTTGGGAAGTTAGGAAGCTTTTATTAGACTAATTAGGACTTGTCTAGATGTTGAAATAAGGGAAATATGTCATGGAAGGGATAATTGCTGAATAGGTCGAGTTTCTTAATACATTTTAGTACAAATAGGGGTTTTAACTATTGGAAAATAAAACTAGGAAGGCTGAGAGAAAATTGAGTTGTTGAAGTGTGCTATCTAGTGTATTAAGACTTGCTTATGCAGTTGATTGATTGGTATGGGTGTTGGAAAGTGTAGAATGTGTTTTGGGGTAGCTTAAAGGGGTGATTTTGGGTTTGGAGTAGCAATTCGGAGTTACAATTGCTTATGTTCAAGGTCATAATAATTGATTTGACCATATTTTCTATTTTAATCGATTATGACACTCACTTAATCGATTAAAACAGATACTTCAGCCTAATCGATTATGACACTAACTTAATCGATTAAAACAAACACGTTAGTCTAATCGATTATGTTAGTCATATAATAAATTAAAATAGGCAGTTTTGCCCTGTTTTGTTTTATGTGAATTCTAGCTTGCCTTAACAAATTGGATTACCAATTTAATCGATTATTACTACTAGTAATTGAAATTTTAACTAATTTGAACCAAATTTACTTGTACACATATGATATATGTTTTTCATTGTTCTTTTATGATCCTAAACAATTTTATTATCAATTTCTATTGGTTCGCAATGTGAAAGTGAAGGGATATATGTATATGGTTTCAAATGGCTTCAAAGTTGTGCAATGAGTTCTAAGGTGGAACTCCTTGGTGTGGTTTCAAGTGTTGTTAAAATGAATGCAGGTAGCTCAGCTTTAGGGGTTATCCTGACATTCTAATGGTCTTTCATTATCAAGTAGAGAAGATTGACACATGTGGTGAGAGTAACATGAGGTCTTAGTCTGGGTACTTCTAGTATGATTCAAGGCGTGAAACAAACTAACCTTGTGAGTGTGGTAAGGTGAAACCCATTGGCAATGACTTTGCAAAGCAAAGACCACCACGAGTGCACAACCCGCCATAGCTCTACATTCATTCTAAATCCGGATATATATGTTAAGATGTTTGGTTAGGTGCATGTTATATGTGAGTCATGTATATCTTGTTCTTAATGTTATATGATTGTTTTGTAACTTACCATTGTGTTTGTATATTGTTTGTATGTGCTTGTTCTTCATTTGTTGCGATGATCATCTGGTAGGTGCAAGTAGAGGGTGATGAAGTTTCAGTTGAGCACGTTCTTGATGAAGATATACCTAATGCTCAGATATAATAGCAATTTCATCCGTACTAGCTTTTGTTGTTGTTGAGATTATCACTCTTGTGTATAGTTTTGACACAAGTATATTGTATATAAAATTTTAAATGTATAGTTATTTTGGATGACGATAAATCTTACTTTATAATCTTTTTTCCAACTGATCTATTATATTAAACTTGTGATAACTATTAATTAGTTTAATGCTATAATTTAAAATGTTAAAGTAAGTTAATAATTATAATTAATTATATTTGTTTTCAATATTTATTAATAATGTAAACAAATTGAAACATATGTTTGGATGATATAAATAATTAATGTTAATATTGTTTAAATATAAGTTTCACTCATAAAATAAATACATAAAAATAGCTCATATTATTATTTTATTAAAAGTATAGATATCTCAATATATACATGGACCATGAAGTTGCATTTTAGTAAATAAATGTTGTAGTACATACTTAAAAGACTTAAATATTTATGATTATTGGTAGCATTAAATGAAGATGGAGTTTTATAATTAGAAAGAGAAGTTTAGTTTAGTTTAGTTTATTAGTTTTCTGTGAATCATAATGGTTGAATTGACAAAGCAGCATTAAAGTGATTTCGGCTGTTGTATTTGCTGCCTCTGCCTCCGATCAAACCATTACCTTTTTTATCATACCAATTTTTTAGGCATAATGATTTGCAGGTCTAGCTCTGCAGTTAACTACTTCCCTAACCCTAAATTCTAAGACCATATGATACCATAAATAACCCTAAACAACCTTTTTCATCTTTTCTCGTATCTAATTTTTTTTAATATAAGTTAAATATATATTTTTTATATATATATTTTTCTTTATATTATTATAAAATATTTTCTTCTAATTCTGCATAAAAATAAAGTAAAATATCTTTTATACTAAATTTTATATAACATAACATATAACTCTATTTGTGACATGAGAAATATTTATATGATAATAAATATGTTTTTAATTTTTAAACTTTGATTTAAAATTATAATTAATTGTGATATAATTCAATTTTAAAAATGAAAAACTATAGTTCTTGTAATCTAACTTATTAAACTTTTTTTGACATGTTAAATACATTTAAGCTTATATTTGAAACGTTTTTTTCAGCATCAAACACATTTTAATAATTTATAGTTCAATGTCATGTAGTTAAATTACTCTCCACTTGCATCACAAATTGGCGCTCACTATTATATCATTTAACAAATGGATTTTATAATTTTAAGTGAACTTTGATCTAATTAAGTACTCAAATTAGTACTCTTTTATTAGTAATTTGATTTAAAACAATTTTAAACATGAAAACTTGTATCAATTTGTTAAATTATTGAGATTTTAAATTCTATCAATCATACAAACCTAAACACAAATAAACACAAAAATCACGAACAAATCATTCAATTTAAAACAATAATACACACTAATCAGATTCATCAATATGTAAAACATCAAATTATCAAACTCACACACACTAAAACAACTAGCTTCACTTACTTGACCAACAACTCATAATCCTTAACCATTGAAGCTCCCTCCAACTTGTAGGATACTCCACCTATACATAAAAATACCCTAAGAACGATATAACACATTGTTATCATCATTCATAAATAGAGACTAATATAGATGACTATAAAAATACATGCAAGTGAAAGAAAGCTCATATCTAACATATAACAAAAAAAGACAAAGAAAAATGATTGAAACACAACTTAAACGAACCAAAAAATTGATATGTCCAAATTAAAGAACTCACTCTATGATCAATTTTAGCGTGTCAGTTCTTTAATAAGACAAACATAAAACAACCTTAAAGAAAATTTAGACAACTTTAGAAAATAGTTTATGAAAAAATGATGTGTTTGTGAAATAATAAATGTACATAAACAAATTATTTATATTAAAATATTTTAATATTAAAAATATCAAGTTTAAGTATTTTTAAATTATCGTGACTTTTAAACATTTTTTAAATACAACTTTCACAAAAATATAAAGATTAAATATCTCATATTTTATTAATGAAGCACAATATTTTATAATAATAGTTTAAAAATAGAAAATGTATTTAATCTTTTTAATTATATAATATCTTCAAAATACATGATTTTGATATTTTAAAATATATAAAAATGATTTTAATAAAAGAAATAAAAATAATTTGAAAGTACAAAAACAAGATTAAAAAAATGAGGATCCTAAACTCTGTTTTCTCCATGTATTTGATTAAGATGTAATTAGTAATTGAATTAAAATGTTATTGAAAATTGTGGAGAGATGCAGAGAGAAAAAGTTGGGATGAGAGAAGGTTTTGACTTTGCATGTGAATAGAGTAACTGGAAAGGATGAAGTTGCATATAAGTTAAAGACAGCATCTGAAGTAGATCTTTGGGCAGGCCTATAAACATAAGCCTCTCAGCCTAAGATTCACCCTTTTCTCTTACTACTCTAGACTACCCTATTATCCACCTACACTTTCCCTCCATTTCTTCATGCCTTTTATTCATCAAACTCTTTTCTTTTCTTTTTTTCTTATTACCTTCTTCAACACCCAATGCAATATCTATTTCTTAAATCATTAATTCATTCAAATAAACTATAATTTATAAAAATTATTTTGTTTTCTACAAGTTAAACAACTCATTAAGAAACCATCACTAAATATATTCTAACATATTTACTAAAATTTGTCATTTCCGATATTTTAAAGACAATAAATAAATATTTTCTCAAAGACAAAGGGATAAAATAAAAAGAGTGTGGATAACTTAAGATGGAGAACTTCTCCACTCCTAAATATCTTCTTAATAGGTAACAAATTCTATCCAACGGGTTAATTTAAACAACTTTAAATATAATTTTTAAAGTATTTGTTATAAAAGGTAATAATTTGTTTACTTGGCAACCTATCATCAAATTCACAAAGTACTTTCATAAATTCTAATTAAATTGTTTATTTTTTAAATGTATAAAAGTTTAAAATGAGGAAACAAATCTAACATGGCAGTTGTGTTAACCATTACCAAATAGTGGGCCCAAATGATGGCAAAACAGTCTCAGCCCATCCCCATAAGAGGCTACTTTAATTCAACGATGCTTATTCCTGCCCCTCCCTGTTTTTCTTCCTACACCTCCATAAACTTATACTTTCCAAACTACCCCTTACTAAAAATGTAACAGAAATTTCTAGACTTCTTTATTTCTAATATTTTCGTGATAGGATGTTTTGGAAAGTATTTCTGAATTTAAAAAATTCCTTATTAAACGTTTATTCTAAAATATAAGAAAAGAAATTCCTGAAATGAATATTCTAGAAAGTATTTTAGATTCAAAAATATTTTTGCAATATTTGTTTTATTATTTTTTCATATTCTGAAATACTTATTCTGTAAAACCCCAGAAAATGATATTTTTAGAAGTGATGATAGTTTAAAAATAGTGAGACTCGATTATTTTAATATTAAACGATTTTATTATAAATAGTTTTGTTATAAACGAGTTTCATTATTTTAAAACGTAATCTATATTACCACTTTTCTAGAGTTCTCTACCTTCTCTCTAAGAGTTCTAACTATTGATTCATCTCTTTGACGATTAGGAGATACCTAATTGACCACAACAAGTAAGTTTTGACTCATTTTTCCTCTTTCGTTCCTAAATCTGTTTTAGAGGAATATTGTATTGTTGCATGTGTAATCATGCATCTCCTACACGTTCTTGATTCATCTAGAGTTCTAAGGACTCTGTCCGTTTCGTATGTTCATCTAGGTATTCCTTGTGGTTCAAGTAATCGGTGGAGCGTTTTGAGAAGTTTGGCAGTTGGTTTAGAGGTAAGGGAAGCTAGATAATTGCTTTTAATTAAAGTATGTGGTGTGAGTTTGATGGTATATGAGGGTTAAACTGTTTGGCTGGAAAATGTTGTTTTGTGTTAGTAATAATTTAAGTAATTGGGTGAAACCCATGCTTTGTATGTTGATGAATGTTGTAAACATGTGGAATCTGTTGTGTGTATGTTTATGACATTGAAATTGATGTTGATGTAGTGAATTGTGCTAATTGAACTGTTAAAGGAAAAGAGTAATCTTGGTTGTTGGTTCTAAAATATGGTCTAAGGTAGTGAAATGGTGAGAAATGGTTGATGAACTGATTGGATGAAGTTGGGGTTAGTTAGGAACTAGTTTCAACACTTTAAAATGGTAAAAATTTGAATTAGGAGCGTGTGGTTGTGAATGTGTAGAATTCTACTTGGTTTAAAACTCAATTTGAGGAAGTGAACTAGTGAAAACTTGAATTAGGAATTTTGTGCTCAAATGGTCAGTTGGGATAGTCTTAGTAAGTCATTTGGGACTTGTTAGAGTCTCTAAGTTGCTTGAAATTGTGCCACAGCTGGTATAATTCAATTTGAGTCTCTAAGTTGAGTTTTTGTGAGTTTTTGGTTGAGATCTTGTAGCCATATGTTAAAAATGAGTTTAGAAAGGTTTAGACACACTTGGTTGAGTATAATTTATGGTATAATACAATCTAGGAGTGTTAGAAGTTGTAAAAGGTGCATAAAATTGGTCAGAAGTGTTTGAGATGCGCAAATTCTGCAGTTTTGGTGCTGTAGAATTATGTAGTCCCGGTGAGCGAACAAACTTGGTGCGCTAAGCGAATGAGCTTGAGCTGAGTGAACATATTTGGTGTGTTGAGCGAGAGGTGAGTGAGCAGAACCCACTGTTTCTGTTTTCGTACAATGAGTTTGGTGCGCTGAGCGATTAGTCCAGAACCTCTTTTTAGTATTTCTTTCTTTATTTTATGATAACTTTAAGCTATGTTTTGACTTTGAGAATGATGTAGAAATATCGATAGTATTCTATGATGGTTATTCTTGAAGTTATGTATGTATTTGATGTATGATTAATGATTACATATGTGGGTATTCAATGTAAAAGTAAAGTGATATATGCACATGGTTTCAAAGGTCTTCTAAATTATGTGTTGTGATTCAAAGTGAAAGTATGTGGTTTCAAAGTTATGTAAGTAAGTTTCGAAGTGGAATCTTGGTGAGATTCAAGTATCATTAGTATGAATGCAGGGAGCTAAGTCTTGGGGGTTATCCTGAACTCCAATGGTCTTTCATTCTCTAGTAGAGAGTATTGACACATATGGTGAGGAGTAGCAAGTTATCCTGAACTCCAATGGTCTTTCATTCTCAAGTAGAGAGGATTGCCACATATGGTGAGGAGTAGCAAGAGGTCTTAGTCTTGGGGGCTTCCAGTATGCTCCAAGGCCTGAAACAGACTAACCTTGTGAGTGTGGTAGGGTGAAACCCGTTGGCAATGACTTTGCAAAGCAGTAGAGGCCACCACAAGTGCACGACCCGCTATAGCTCGACATTTATACTAAATCCGGATAGTCAGTTTAGGTATTTGCATGTTAAGATGTTTGGGTTGATGTATGTGATATAAATGATTTATGTATGCTATGTTATAAATGTGATATGATTTCTTTGTTATCTAACTTACTATTGCTTCTGTGTTGTATGTTGTGTGTTGTTTCTCTTTGCGATGGTCACCTGAATGGTGTGAGCTTAGTGATACAATCTTTCCCGTTGTTCTAGTAGGAGGTGAGAATAAAAAAGTTGAGAAGTCAGATGATTCTACATTTGTAGGTTTGTTTTTTTTAAAACAGTGGTTCCATTATCTTATATGTAATATTTCATTTTAGTAGTATTTTACTATTAAAAATGGATATTACATATTCCAGAATATATATTTTTTTAAATGAGTATTTGGAGAGACATTTCTAAATCTAGAAATACTTTTTTGGAATAATCTTAAAAAAAATGTCTTTAGAATTTCATATTGGGTGTTCTAAAATATAAAAGAAAATATATTTTAGAATGGGAGTTTTGGAATATATTTTTGGATTCTGAAAAAGACTTTCAAAATTTAATTTTACATATAAAAATATATTTCAAAACATTTGAAATATATAAAATATAAATCTTTCTTGAAATAGCAATCTGAAATGCTTGTACGCACATATTTACATTCCTGTTATTACATGGTTTATGTGCTGGAGATGGGAGAGGTGTGTCACTCAAGGAAGAATAAAAGTAAGAATAGTTAAAGTTTTTCATATTATTTAATTGAGGGGTACGATGAAGATTAAAATTTTTTATGGGGGTACAGGAAGAAATAAAAGGGGTGCAGGAACTAGTAGCCTTAATTCTAACCTAATTCCAACCCAACTTTCAAGTTCAATCAAACTTTTTCAAGGAGTTACTCCCTCCACCACCACACAGTACTCCTTGTGCCTCTTTATTCCTTTTTTACCCTTCAATAAACGAATGTCTCGTTGTTCGACAAACGGATGTCAACATTCGTTCGACAAACCGATGTCAATGAATGTCACCTTTCACAGCGTTCCCATGGCCCAACTCTCCCTCAACAGTCCTTCCCTCCCCCCTCACCTCATCTCCCTCGAACTCTCCTGCCACAGCACCCAAAACGTTGCCCTTGCACTCCAAAGCCTCATGGACTTCTTAAACTTCAGCAACCCCAAAACTCTCACTAAAAATCTCACTACTTTCTTCTACTACACATCCGCAACCTCCAACCTCGTTGTGCTTTTTCATTTCTCCACCACTCTCCCAAAACAAATCAAAGATTAACAGTTTCTACTTTACTTGTCAGGTTTACCTGCAATATCCATGGATATCTTTCCAAACGAAACTCTCGACCCTTTGAGCCACATTAACCAGATTTTCGATCGGATAGCGGAAGCCATGAAGCCGTAAATTAACATTCTATCCCTCCATTGGCTATAATAGCAAGCTTTTTAAGCATATGGTTTGTTCCCTTTTCCTTGTTTGAGGTTTTCTTGAGAAAAAAGGGAAAGAAGTAATTAGGTATAATATAATTAAAGCAAAAAAGAAGACAAGAAATGAGAAGAGTGAAACGAAAATGGGAGAGAGGAAGTGAAACGGGAATGAGAGAAGAAAATAGAATTCGTGAGAGATGGGTGAGGGTGTAGCTACCCAGAAAAATAAATGAGTAAAAGTAGGAAGGATAAAATTGAAATTAAAAGAATTTAGGTAGGTGGAAGAAGTATGGTGTGGTGGTAGAGGGAGCAACACCCACTTTTTCAATTTATGCGTAGTTCTTTCATATGAATTTTTCTTAAATTAAATTTTTGAATTGAATTAATTTTTTTAATTTATAAAAAATATTAATAGTAAAAATTATTACAAATATTAATGGGACTACCACAATAACTATTTCAATCTTCAATATAATTTTGAGTGATCATAGTCACAGTTATTATCAAGCAAAAAAGTCTACCACCTGTATAAGCATTTTCCCACATCACCATATTCAATAATTAGAAGTTATAGAGATATTTTATAATAAAGATGTTGGTCTATTGTGAGGTGTATATATTTGTGTAATATATATTTTTTAAATTGTGACTAAATTAGAGAACAAGAACATATCTTTTTGAAGGCACCGCAAATTAATGAGAACATGCTGAAAAATAAATTTGTAAGGTTGATTTTTTTGCAGACATAATGTTTAATGTTGATATTTCAACCACTTTATAATATATATATATATATATATATATATATATATATATATATATATATATATATATATATATATATATATATATATATATAAAGAGGAACCACATAAGTTTATTATTCTTAAATAAAATTATAAATATACTCTCAATTATTATTTTACAACATGAACCGACATAAACAGTGGTGAATACATAATTTTCAATAGTCAAAGGCTTCACGTGACTATACACAAAAAAGTTCACACCCATTTTGAATTCTTTATGAACAAAGAATCATAATTTATAGCTAAAACCAAATCCTGACAAAAACCAACTTATCGTTTTCAACGTAAAAACAATTATCACTGAAAAGAAAATTACTCTGAAGAGAGAGTGGGAAACCTCTCAGAAGAACCAAACAAGAACATCATTCCAAAGAATATAAATTAATTATATTTCCTCTCACCAAACTCAGAATGTACTTACATGTTGTTATTCAAATCCTATAAATAATATAAGTATAATGACAAACTAATTCACTGAACAATTTGTCACATAAAGTGAAAATTACAGTAGAACTGAACCTTCAGAAACAAAATTTAGAGGGTGGTTTACAATGAGAAATTACACCAGCCACAATATTCTTCTATATTTTCCCATGTTCTAACTAACTTCTATACTTCATATGAACAAGTTCATTTAGTTTAAACTTTCAAGAAAAGTGTCTTTTTTTTTTCTTTTTTCACAAGTGAACTTGTGAAGAACCTTTACAAATCTAGAAAAACTTGTTCTATATGGTATGTTCCGTTCTCTCTATACTTTTGTGTAAAGGGTAAGAATATATATTGCATGTGGTTCTGCTTTCAGCAAAACTCACTCAATATAAGTGATTTGTAGGGTAGTTTTTTTTTACCTATGTTCTGTTCTTGAGATGCTGATTCTGATACTGTCTCAAAAGAAGCTCAGCATAAAGGATCTCATTCCATGCATCAGGAACACCAGGGAGGCACCAGTGACTGCAGTCTTGGAAACTCAATGGTGATTTTCTCTCCTCTGCTGATAGGTTTTGCTTCCTATAAATAGAGGGATGACCGTCCTTCCTGAAATCTGTCATTTTAGTGACATTTAGATAGGTCACTTTGGTTTTCATATACTTCAAAACCTTTTCCAATACCCTCATCTTAGGAGGGTATTCCTTCAAGTACTTGTCATTCTTGATTGGCACAGTTTCACTGTCACATTGTCCACCAGAATTCCATTGCCCCCCACTGTACAATTACAAACAAATGTTTGTGTCAATCTTCTTCTTTAGTACAATGATGTGCTTAAAGGAAATACTATGTCAAAGTGAATGAACTAAAATCATGTTAACCAGTATTCATCATGATGTTGGATCATCCTATGTGAATCCAAACACACTACGTTGTACCTGAAATGTGAAGCAGAATAGCCTCTGAAGAATATCATAGACTTGGATGAATCTATGCTGGCATCAATCCATCTACTCCAAGTGGTTATTGCCCTTCGAAATGCCTCCAGAACATTCAGTTCATTGTAGACATGGCTTCCCTCTTGGTAATAGTCCTTCCTAGAATTTTTCTTGGAAGAGTTAGTTAATTAACGAGGTTTTTTGACTTGTGATCTTAGAAAACAGACTTAGAATGAAAAGCCATAACTGCAATCAAATCTAAAAGAAATTGTAATTTGTTTACCCTTTGGAAGTTTTGTCATGAGTCCACCAGTGACCAGTGTTGAAGATGATTATATCTGCATTTTTATATTGAACTGAAGATTTACCAACTAAATCCAGACGAAGTGTTTCCTTCTTTGTTCCATTCTTTACTTGAACTTGCCATTCTTGAACTAAGAATGGGGACACAAAAAGCTCTGCTGAGAAGTTATAATCCTAGCAAGCAATTGGTATAAGAATTATGCAAACACCATTAGAAGAAAAATTGAAAACATAGAAGGACTTGGTATTTACTTTGAATATGAATGAATAAGAAGCTTCCCCTTTGAAACGGACTCTTCCGTTTGCTTCATAGACTTTGCTTTTGTCTTTCACAGAGTTTCTCAGGATGCAAATGAGAGATTCCCACATATTCCTATTGAGGGAATCACCAACAAAAATAAGCCTCTTGCCTCTCAACATTTCCAGCATTCTATTGCCGTCCAACCTATTAGCAATTACAACAACAGATTGCATAGCAAATCAGCAAACTGGGATCCAAAATACCAAAGAAACATTCCCAAAGCAACTTTGAACATCACCAATGCAAAATGAATCTTACAAAAAACAAAATATTGTCCAATTTGGAAAAAAACACAAACACTATCAAATGGAAAACCTTAGAAATTAAAGGACCAAACTTAAATGCAACTCCTTGATGATTTCTTGTGTTGTTCTCTGACCAAAATTGGAATTTTGCTTTGTAATTACATAAAAAAGGTTTCAGCTAAAGATCAGCATACCTTTTATTGAAATGAAACTTCAATTTTATCCAAAACTAATCATAAAACATAAGTGCAAATTCTAGGTGTTTTTGACGTTCATGTCGAATGATTGAAGTTTTAATCCTAAAACGCGAGTGATGTGAGACACTGAGTATTCATAATGGAGGTACACACAAGTTTTGTCAAAACATTAAGCACCGACAGGTTCCAAAACAACAGAAATTCACCGTGTTCTCTTACCTTGGGAGGCTGCATCCCTTTGGCTTCCATTTATATTTCTGATAGTCTTTATCAGGTCTTCCATTTTGGATACAACTAAACTGTTCATCGATCAGATTGCAAGACCCCGGTGCATAGAGAGGATAAGAATAATCTTTAATCCATTCCCCATCAAAAAAATCACACTTGATCAAAGCCTCAATCTTTTCATCCTCCACCCCAGAATCCATTTCCTTGTTCCCATTCTTCTTTTTCTTCACCAGGGAAGCCGTGTAATTACTATGCACAACTCCCTCTCCTTTCACGGGAGAACTCAAATTCTCACGGGGACTTCCCCCTGAAACCTTGGGCGCAGAAGCAACACCATTCGAAGAATGATTTGACTTGTTTAAAGCTTTATCCTCATAAGAAGTTCCAGAAACTCGGGTATGATTGGAAGCACTTGATGGCTCTTTATTCACAACACGATCACGCGGTTTTGCCGTGTGATTGGTGGGTATCTTGCTTACAGTTGGGGTGGTTTGAGTGTGGTTTTGAAAAGGGGTTGCTTTAAAAGGCTTTTCACTTGTCGGAGGAGATTGAAAAGTGGTGTTGGTAGATCTAGAAGTGGTGCTGCCATGGGTGATAGCGGTTGAGGAATTGGAAGAAGAAGAGGAAGAAGTGGTGGTGTTGAAGAGGAAAGAAAAAATGGAAGAAAGTTGTGACTTGTAAGCAGTGGTGGAGGAAGTGGAGGAAGCAGTGGAGGAGAATATGTTGGTGAAGAAGGGAGAAGAGGAGTTGGGAGAGGGACAAAAGGCAAGGAAAACAGTGAAAGCAACAAAGGCAAAAGTAAAAGCATAGGCAAAAGTTAGAGTTTTTCTGGTTTTGGGAATGGAGAAGAAGCTCTTGGGGTCTGAGTTTATGGGAATGTACTTGGTGGCATCAGCCATGAGTCCCTGGAAGAAGAAAAATATTGAAAAGAGAGACAGACAGAGAAAGAAGATGAGATGATGTTGTGGACTTATACAACGTTGGAAACAGGGATGTTTCAACTTAGAAGTGGTGTTGTAACTGTTTGGCCGGTGGTGACTCCAAAACGCAACAGAGAGAAAAGAGGTTTGGTTTAGGTGCAGTGCTCTAAATAGTAGATGCCCACCAATTTGGTTACCATGAACAAAATGTCTGTTGTAATTTTGTTTCCAATTTAATATTTTTTCAAAATCTTTTATAGGTTTTGAAATGTTAGATATAGTGAATGTAAAAACTAATAGGTTTTAGTGTAATTTTCTTTTCTCTGTATTTCATAAAGATCGTATTTTAGTTACCGTAGTTTATGTTCTTGAATTTGCTTTAACTTAGTTTCAGTTTCTAAAACGAACATTCAAACTATACTGTCTCACTTTTCTTTTTTACATAAATATAATCTCATACTTATGTATATTTTTAATGTGGAGTTTGATTGTTCTAGTTTTTAATTGCTGATTTCTGAAGATTTAATTTTATTGGAATAAAAGAAGATAAAGTTTTTTAATAGGAAGAGAAGTCACATCCAACACATGTTCAATTTTAGACGTGTGTTTACTTTTTTTAATCATAAAAATAATAAAATTATTATTATTATTATTATAAAATTAAATATAAATAACTTTTATAATTTCATTATAGATAGCTTTTTTATTTATTTTATGATAGTTTTGTAATTAAAAAGTTATTAATGATTGAATTTAAAAAATAATAATAAAATAATTATTTTAATTTTAAAAACTTTTATTTAAATGATAAAATTGAAAAGGAAATCTAGACAAAAAATGAGAATCACTGTATAGGTATAGATTACACGTCGACACGTGTACAATAATATGTTTGCTATTTTTTATGATATTTTTCTAAAATATTTATGTGTATATCTTGTTTTGATTAATAGAAAATAAAAATTTCACTAAAATTAAACGTAATTATATTTCAGAAACCAATAATAATAATAATAATAATAAAGGAGTGTAATGATTAAGAATTATTAATAAATTAAAAATTATTAATTTATCCTTTAATTTAATTATGATAAAAATAATAAAATTCATATGATTTGATTTATGATTAAATTATGTTTCACTTGTAATCTAAATTTTCTAAATAAATATATTTACATCTCTAAAAGAGAATAAATATGTTTTAGCTTATAAAAATTGAGTGGATTTTAATATGTTCTTATAGTTTTATTTTATTTTTCATCTTATAAAATGTTAAATAAAAATAAAATATACGAATTTTAGTTTTATTTCTCATAAAATATTTTTCTTACTTTGATTCTTCCAAAATTCAAAATGATTGATTTCGTTGTTAACATCTATTATAGAATAGATAAAGAATATATATATATATATATATATATATATATATATATATATATATATATATATATATATATATATATATATATATATATATATATATATAATATTAATAGTAAAAAAGGCAAAAAAAACATTACTTATTGATATTAATTATAATAAAATTTCTTTTTAAATTTAGATTTTTTAAGATAATATGATGAAGATCAATCATCTTAATACATTTAATTTGAAATTTAAATTTTTCGTACAACTTTACTTTTATGAAAAATGTATCTAAATTATTTTTAATTTAGACTTAAAAAACATGTGACACTGTTGAATGTAATATAGTAATACTTATAAGGAATTATAATTTATTTAACTTTTTTTCTTTCAAACACATAAGAATTAAATAAAATATAATAATATAAAAATAAATAATATGTTATGGGAAATTTGAAAATAAACTTAAACCAATTTAAAACGTGTAGTGCTTTTATTTTATTCTCACTATGAGATTCCGTGAACAGCTATTCAAGTCGATGGTGACAGTGACCACTCTTTCTGTTACACGAAGAGTCAACAATAATAAGGTGTACGGTGTTCAAACTCTTCTGTGTCGGTTATTTTTTATTTTGATTTTTATTTTGATTTTTTTTTTAATTTTAGAAAGTAAAAGTGGGGTCATTATTGTAAATAAAGATTGTGTCAATGACGCGTTCCAGTGGAATTGGTGTGGAATACACTATAATTATTTTTTATAATTTGTAGGAATTAAATTTAAAATTATTTTGAAATCAGATCAAGATTACTAATGGAGTTCAAATCAAAACAGGATGTAACATAATTAAATTATAGGAAATCGAATAATTCAAATATTAATAAATAAATGTATATATATATATATATATATATATATATATATATATATATATATATATATATATATATATATACTAATTGTGAGAACCTAAAAATTGGGATTAAAAGAATGGATTAGTGTATTAGATTAATAGAACCAGATTTTATAGTATAAATAGATTTTTTTTAACAACCTGGTTCATTAGCCTATTCTTACTATCTCTCTCTAGAACTAAGTTCTTCAAGTTCTCCTCCTTCTCTCTACCACTCCTCCTCGCTGAGCCATTGGATTGTCGATCAGATGGTGTCCAAGTTTCCACAGCGTAGAGGGCTCCGCCTTTGACCGATCAATTTCTTCATTCTAACCGGTAAGTAGTTCTGCCCAGTTTCTCCGTTGTTCTTGAACCTAGCACATGCAATCTTTGCTGGTTGTATGTGTCTTGTGCTTTCCCATTTTCATTCTCTGCTCAATCTTAGCTCTAAGAGCTGTTTCTATCACCAATTTGGTGGTTTGTAGGGTTTTGTTGAGTTCTTGCTGAGTACGGTTAGGAATTCTTGTGAGCTGGGCAATTCAACTTTGAGGCAAGGAGAGCTACGTTTTCTTAAAATTGATTATATGAAATATGTAGATGTGATGAACTCTGTGTGACCATGCTGTTTGGGTTAAATTTATGTTTTGAGAAGATTTTCTGTATGAACTGAACTGTATGCTGGAAATTTGTGACTGTAGATTGGTTGGGTTGAGATGGATATTTGAAATTGGATATGTTTGATGTATATGTTTGTTAGATGAGTGATCAGATGGAAGGTAAGGGAATTATACACTGTTTTGAGTGAATTGGTAGTGTTTTAGGTAATTATAGAGGAATTGAGGTAGTGATTTTGAGAGTTAGAGGTCAGGGACTACTATGGTCTGTTGGGGCAGTCATAGCAAGTGTATTGTGACTTGTTTGAGTCACCAAAGTGGTCCAAATAGGTGCAAAGTGTTAGAATTGGGTTTGAGGTCCTCAAGTTGTGGAAATTGATGTTGAGGAGTAAAAAGTTGATTTGTAATCTCTTTAGAATTATAGTAGGAAGATTTAGGCACGTCTAGACAAGTTTAATTAAGTGTAAAACATGAATTAGGGGTGTTAGAAATTGGAGAAAATGCCTAGAAATGGTAAGGGGGTGTATGAGTGCATAATTATGCAGAATTTGTGTTCTGCAGATTATGCAGACTCGCTATGCGAATGGTCTCGCATAGCGAGTCCCTACAGAGGGTGCTCTCTGTTTGAGTCATTCGCTGTGCGAGCGGGTACGCTGTGCGAATGACTGAAGGGTGCTACTCTCTGTTTGCTGATTCGCATAGCGAATCTGGTCGTTTTGCGACTGGTAATGGTTTGGAATCAATGCTAGATTAATTCGAAGGGCGATTTTGTGCGCACAGCGAGGGGTTTGGGGGTGTGGTCTCTATTTAGTCTCTCGCATAGCGACTTGTGTGCGCTATGCGAGATGCTTGAGGTCTGGTACCTTTGCGAGTTAATTCGCATAGCGAAAGGTGTCGCTATGCGAGTAACTCCTGTCTCGCCTTGCGAATAGAGTGCGTTAAGCGAATCATCTAAGTCTAATGTACTCTTTAGTTCTTTATCTTGGTTTGGCTTTAGTGCAATGTTGTCTGAGATGTAAAGTGTGATTGATGTATATTGTTAAAGTAAAAGTGTATGAATATAAGAGTTATGAATGGTGTTTAAAGTGAAAGTATGGTTAATGGACATAATTGCATGATTCTCAAGGAGAGGATACATGGTGGTGCCCTATGTTGTTATTTAAAGTAAAATCTCTTGTTGAGATTTAAGTAAGTTTAGAATGAATGCAGGAGCTTAGTCTTGGGGATTATCCTAAAACTCCAATGGTCTTTCATTCTCAAGTAGAGAGGATTGATCCATGTCGTGAGGAGTAGCAGGAGGTCCTAGTCTTGGGTGCTTCCAGTATGACCCAAGGTGAGTGATAACAGACTAACCTCGTGAGTGTGGTAAGGCGAAACCCATTGGCAATGACTTTGCAAAGCAGTAGAAGCCACCACGAGTGCACGACCTGTCATAACTCGGCAATCATTCTAAGTCCGGACGAGTCAAGTTTAAAAGTGTAACAAGTAGTGTTAAGTGACCCAGTATATGTGAATTAAACTTGCTTGTTGTGTGTAATTGTTATAACATGAGTTTTGTATATCTAGCTCACCCTTCTGCTTGCTTTTGTGTCTACTTGTGTGTGGTGTTTCCTTTTTGCAATAATCATCCATTTGGATGTGAGCAGAGGTAGGTGAGGTGCCTCTGGAGCAGGCTTTGGAGGGAGACGACGCCGCTGCTTAGCCTAGTTAAGATTCCTAGTTGTTTTGTGTATTTTGAAATACTCTAATGTGTTTAAAGTTTTAAATTATAACCATTTTGAGATGACTGTAACCTTAAGACTTTATCTGCAAGTCTTCTAACTGTTCTATTATATTAAAAATGTGAACTACTATATTATATATTTCTATATAATCTGAGACGGTACACTAATAATTTATTATATAGTTAATATTCAATAGTTAAACCATATATTTTATTATTGAGAATATTTTTTAAGTAACTCACCCAATTCGAATACTCATTTTTATATTTATATATTTTTAATGTTTTTTTTCATTGATTTAAGGGTTGGATAATTTTTTCATATTCTTCTCATCTAGATCTTTTTTCTTCAATCTGTCCTAAAAACAAAACGGGAAACTTCGAGTTTTAAATTAAACAATACTTCTTCTGATAATTAATTCTTATTTCAATAAATTGGAGATGAAAATACATATGATTCCATCAATAAGTTTTATTATATATAACTAACTTTCAATAACGAGTAATTTAAAATTTGAAAAATATGGTAACTTAGGTGAATTTAAGTTAGCTGGAGTTAAGTTATTTAAAAACGGATCAAAGTTTAACTTAAGTAATCTGAATCCCTCAAACTTAGCCGGATTAGCTGGGATGAGTATGATTAGTTAAATAAATTAATGATAATTTTAAATATTGAAATTGACCCACATAGCTACGAATGGACTTCTGTTGTGTAAAAGAGAATATTTAGGTTGCATATTTGACACCATTTATTATTTATTTTTTATAAATTTGACATTTGGTTGTTTGAGTTGGGCTTTTGAATAATGAATAATATTGACCTTTTTCCTCAACAAACGAACGTGATTGCAAGAACTTAGGAAAATAACACCACAAACTGCAAAATTTATGAAACTTTCTGTCACTCTCTATGAAAAGTCAATTTCGTACTGGTAATTTAACTTTTTATGAAAACAATATCTAAAAAACTAGAGTACAATTAAAATATAAAACGAAAAAAATTAAAATAATAATAGGTTTCATGAAAGCAAAAAGTGCGTGTGTTCTGATTTTATGGAAGTAAGGATTATTATTAATTTATGTTCAAAATATCTTATATTTGAGTATAGATATGTGAAAACGGATAACCCGGTTCCACCGATCCGACCAATCATGGGTTAGTCACTTAGTGAGTCAACCTAACTCGATTCACTTATTAGTGAGTTGAGAAAACTCGAATCTGTCCCGATCACCACAGGTCAGTGGGTTAAACGAGTTGACTTACTGTCTCACTTAATTATAAGTTTTTTTAAAATAAAAAAATATATAATTTTTTTTAATTGAAATCTAAATAAATTTCACTCTAAAGACAATTCAAAGTAAAAAAATATCATACAACCCAAGCGTAACCCAAAAACAAGCACAAACAGCGAACAAATAAGTTTTTAATATTGATAATTTTTGTATCACTTGTTCGTTTATAATATTAGAATCTTGAATAGATAAATCTAGAATATTTTTCTCTCTTGAAATATTTTTTTTACCGCATCTACAATATAATAAAAAATGCTAACTAACAATATTGAAACACAAAATAATAAATAATTAAATTAAATTAGGTGGGTTGGTGAGCCAACTCGGCTCACCATGGGTTCAACCCGAGTGAGCCGGGTTGAAAACTAACCCGCATAAAAAAATTACTTTTTTTTCAAACCCAGCCCGGCTCAAATCCGTGGTGAGTCGGATTGGCTCGCGGGTTACAACTCATTTTGATAGTACTAGTATATAGTTTGTTTAATTTTGAGTTTGTTTGGTGATTATTATAATCTATTTAAAACAAGAACATAGCAAAATTTATATAAATTATCGAAATAAAATTTATTTCTTATTTTAGAAATATTTTTGTATGTTCGCCTTTGTTAGTTAAAGAATTGGACGGTCAATTAGTTTACAGTTCATACTAATCAATCATTAAAGTGATTGGTTAGACTAAAAACAGAATTAATGTTAAAGTTAATTATATTAATCTTAAGCTGGATTATTATCTTTAGGTCGGTTCTAAATAAATTAGTTTTAATAAAAAATTTATCCTAAAATTTATAAATACATGTTAATGAGATTCATCGACTTTAATATTAGAATGCTTAGTATCAGGGTCTGACTGAATAATAATTAATATGGAGTGGAAAAAAACTTTGACCTGAGTTTAAAATTTGGACGAATAACATTAATGAAGACCTCATAAAAAAAGACAAAATTAAATTGTACACGTTGTATGTGAATATTAATTTGAAGAAAAAGTTGAGTATGTTTGGTATAAAAAAAGAGAGAAAAAGATAGAAATATGGGTAATGGGTTTGACTGAAGATTGGTGTGGTGGTGAGAAATGTAGTTTAAGATAGGTTTGTGGAGAGTGAACTGAAGTGATGATGTTTAGATCACTAATACTTAGCCACTTACCAAATGCTTACATTTCTCAACTAAGTCAAACAAGGTGGCTTCGTCGGATTCTTTTCTTAAACATATACAATTCTTCAAATCATACAGTGCAAATTTTTATTTCATTTATATGTGTCAAAATTTGATAATTATAATATATTTTACAAGTTTGAAATGCTAAGTACGTGAGAATCTAGAAAAATTACCTTACAAATTCACTGTTTAAAAATATTAAGACTCATTTATGATAAAACGTTTTTATATAAATACAAAATTTACAAAAGACTTTATTCTTATAATTTTGTTTATCTGTATTCAGTGCATAATGTAATACAAATTTCAATATGTTTAACAATGATCAAGTACAATCAAACTAAAAGAGAAAAATTAGACTGATTAAGATGTTCACTAAGTTATTATTTTAAAATTACAAGCATCACTGTGCTAGTTCTAGAGTCAGATATTACAGCACATGGAATCCTACTTGAAAACCTATTTTATCACTATGAATTTTTAAATTATTCATCAACTTCGGTTAATTTTGTTATGAGATCTTCTTATATTTCTCATTTTAATTTTATTATTCAATTATCAAATGATTTGCAAAATAACTTAAATAAACTCAAGCTATTAATACCGATTAATTTGAATTTAAGTATCTTATAAACCCAATCTACTTTAAATCACAGTTATCCCTAATTGACATGAACATCACTTAAAATTTTTAACTTACATACGTATATAACTTATTTTCCAAATTTATTTTGTAGGATATGATTAATTCAATGGAAATAACTATAAAAGGATGGGGAACCGAAAATATAGAGCTTAGGTTCTTTTTAATTAATCTTTATCTTTTACCAATCAAGTCGCTTTGGCCGAGTGGTTAAGGCGTGTGCCTGCTAAGTACATGGGGTTTCCCCGCGAGAGTTCGAATCTCTCAGGCGACGATTTCTTGTTTTTTCAATTTATTTTTTACCTTTCAATTAGGTTAAATAATGTGATTTTTGGTTTGGTTATATCATATCACAATATAATAATAACAAAGAATAATAAAATTATCATTATTATAATTATAAAAGTAAATATAATTATTAGTGTAGATAAATTTTATTTATTTTGTAGAAAATTTTATTATAAAAAGTTGTTATAATTTTATTAAATAATTAAATTTAAAAAAACAGTCAAATCAGAAAAAAATTAATTAAATTGAAAAAAATTATTTAAAATAGATAATTAAGAATAAAACTGAAAACAAAATGTATAGATATGGAGAATTTTCTTTATATAATAATAGTATAGATGTTTTAAAAAATTATTATCCTTAATACTATAAAAGATGATATCAAGTTACCACCTTCTAATATAATTTGTCTTATGTAACACAAAGACATAACTGTAATAGTGTAGTTTTATGCTAACATGATTATTTAGGATAGCTGTAATATTGTAGGTTTATGTCTTTTTTTAACTGTTTATGAATTATAAGAGGTCTTATTTAGTAATATTTTGTTATTAAATGGGAAGTTATATTTTAGCAATGTCATTATATTATACATGATGACTATATAATCTAACATGCCCAATTAAATAGATTAACATTTTCCAGAAAAAGATATAAGCATAAAAAATTGAATAACTTACTTCATTAGAGTTGAACAAAATATTTGTACATTTTAGTTGAATGTGTTAACTCAAACACATGAAGATAAATTGTTGAAGACTATAAAGAGATTCATGCAATTTACAAACTTAACGTACACCTGCTTGCACTCCCTTTAGTGTACATTTAGGTCAAACACAAAGAAAGACATTCTTGACATTTAATATTAAGTAGTAACTATAGCATAAAATATTGGTCATTTTTGGTAGAAGAACAAATGTGTAAGCGTAATCAAGACTATATATTTATATGTATCTTTCGCAACCAATTTTATTTTAAATCAGTCATATAACCCAACTATGAAAAACTCTAGAATGGATTTTCTACTTGAAATAGGAATAAGCTCTCATGTCAAGTTTTTCTCTTTCATCATTCAGTACATTTCTTCAACCAAAGTTTGTCATAGTTAAGGTTGATCAAATGTTTCACATACGTTTTTAGAGATTTTAATAGAAAACACAAATGAGACAAAAGAACACAATGAAGGATTATAAATATAATCAAAATTATAGTAGAACAATTATATTTTCAAAGAACTATGGATAGATAGTGTGCAAGACTTGAAGTTTTGTAATTTTCTTCGATTGTAAGAAATGTAAATAACCCAAGTAATCATACAAAAGTTTTAGGAGAAGGAGATGCAAAATAAAGCATAGAAGTTTGACGCCAAAACAGTAACCCTGTATAATCATGCATGACTTGCATAAAAAGAATTAATATCAGCAACTTAATGACTTGATTAATTCACTCATTAAAATGTGATTAAAAGAACAAGAAAGAACAGGGAAGGATAAGTATATACTTGACCAATAATTATCAGGATAGAGACTTCATACTCATTAAGTAATAAAATGAGAAACTCTATAAGAATTAGATCAAAGAAAACAAACAAATATGGCTAGAAATATAACCAGAAGTAACAAATATCCATAAATTATAAGTTTTCCCAGTTTAAAAAGGCAGGTTATCAATAAACTAGACTAAGTAAAAAATTGTGCTTGATTACCGTATTTTATCGTGTTCTATTAAATCTTTCCAAATTTGGAGACTGGATTAACTTCTTAGAGTAACCATTTTAAGTGAAAAGTTTTGTTTTAAGTATGATCATTCTCTTACAGTAAAAACTTGACAGTATTCACAACTATCTATGCTCCTCTATTTCCATAGACTCCCCTTTAGATACTACACATCCGAAACACGAAACAATCGTTTGGATAAATCAGTATGTGGCCTCACACATGTTCAAAATTTCTAACTTGAGTGCCGCATGAAAACAGGGGTGCAATAAGCAATGGCCCCATTGAATTTATCCAACTTCCTTTTAATTCTTTTTTTAAATCAACTTCTGAGAATATTTTTCAACCATTAAATCGTTCACAAATATACAATTAGTATTTTTTTTTATCAAAAAAAATTACAAGTTCTAAATGGTCTAACTACCCCTAATATATATTGTCACACTTGATACAACTGTTCATCCTTGTCTCCTTATGTTTTCTTGCAATCTTCTTTTCAAAAATGGAAACTTGGCCCTTGGCCCCAAATACAAAGCTCGACAAATTCATATTAGGGCAGTTTCTTCTTGCACCACATATAAAAGAAATTCCTATTTTAGTTATAGAATCTGCAAGTCATTTTTTTTTTCATTTTCGGACTGGTTGGGTTCTCCATTGCTCAGAGAAACAATCCAAATATGGTGCCTACTTGAAAGAACCACGACAAAAAGAACAACTGCAAACAACAATGGATGACAACGGTAGACATCAGGTTCTACAGACGAGAAGAACATGAAGAAGTATTTATCAAAGAATAAAGAGATGGTGGTCAACAACGGTCCACACAAGACAACAGTGAAAATTATCAGTGGCCGATAGATAGTGGACTCCCTAAACAACGACAAACAAAACAAAATTGACCACTCTATTACCAACTCAAAAGTGAAAATAGAGAGAATGCTTAGAAATTAATCATCTCTTACTCAAATAAGAAATTTATAAGCATCAATATTCAGGGAAAAAAATGAATAATCTACACAGAAGTGACAAATAGGTAATACAGTAAAGATAAGTTAACATATTCTAACAAGCTAAACAACCTACACATAAGTGACAAATAGGTAATACGAAAAAGACAAGTTCCAACTCATTCAAATATGTTAAATAATTATGACAATCTAATTCGAATTCTAGAACTGGCATAGGATCCTTAATAACTTATAATTATGCGCCAAGATTATGAAATAACGCTCCCAAACATCGCACGCATGCATGCTTGCAATCTAAAAGTTCATGGAAGTTAGTTACTCCAAGACCCATTTGAGTGTCCAATTCAACTTGAACTAAAAACCACAATGAAGCTGGAAATGAACACATGCAGCTGGAAATGTGTATAAACTAAGTATAGATCAATTTGAATATCCAATTTCAACTGAGCAAAAACCACAACGAAGCTGGAATTAAGTAGGAATTAACACATGCTACTGGAAATTTGCATATACTAAGAAATTGCTTTGTAAATTGGGGGTAATTTAGCTCTATTTGAAATTGTGACTGTTTTCATTGTACAACAAAAGTTAAAACAATGACAAAAGATACCAATAAAATTAAAAACGTTGATGAATGATATGATAAATCCCATTTTTAAGTAAAAGATACAACCAGAAAGATCATTCAATCGAACAAGAGACACTTCGTCTTTCGCACTGGTCAATCCAATAATCTTTCCTTTTGCTGAAAAGTGAAATGGAAACAAAAATCCCTTGAAAGGAAAAAAGAAAAATTTTACAACACAGATAGTATCCAGAAAACCTCAAATTCCAAAACTAAACATAGCCCTTATCCTTTGGAAAATGAGATCCCGCCATCCCCTCTCTGTATTTTCCACCACAGTCGCATTGCCATATCTGCAGTCACAAGTAAACACATTACCTCGGAGACAAAACAAATAACAAATGAAAGTCAAAAGACCAAAACAACCAAACACTGACTCACCTGTCTTCTTCTGGCACATCACTATGCGTGAGCTTAACAACTGTGACTCCACTATCAGGCTCCTCAAACACAATCCTGACCTGCAAAATTCAGAACACCATCAGAAACAAGCACTTCATTCAAATTCAAAGAATACAAAACACCAATCACAGCACTTTCAGCATGTTTAAATAACATCTTATAGTCAGGTAACTTCTGGATAACTAGTTTAGGCTTATAACAATTAAATACCTAATACTTCTTATAATCTCCTTCTAGCTTACTTCCATAAACTTAATAAAACCTATAAAAACTGTCTTCTTCATTTCATTAAATCTCATGTTGAGATATGACTAGTTTATGGAAAATCTAGCATCATAAGCTCAACCTTCTCCAAAGAGTAATGATATCTAAACGTCCCTCTATTACAGACACTTCATTGAAACTCATCATTTTTCTCCACTGGTCTCTTCTCATCCCGTCACAGCATCTATCATAATACTTACACACCTCTCTATTTCTCTGACTAATAGCATTTCAGAGTACATCCATCATTTTCTTCTTTTCCTTATTATACTAAAGAGAGCTATTTTGGTATGTGATTTTGTAAGATTCATTGAGACTTTTGAAAGATCTTGTTCAGATTCATGAGAAAGTTCATCAAAAATAGAATTTAATTGGACTTCTAATATAGTTATTTTAAATATCATATCTACAGTGATCTCAGACCAATCACCATTCAATTAGCCGTGAGTATAAAACCTGTAGAAAAGGTTACCCAACGGGTGGATTAAAATTAAACTCACAACAAAAACACTTTTAGGATTCCTTACATATATTCTAAACAAGAGACATTTTTACATGGGAGGAATTAGAACCTTAATTCCACGTGATATGAATGTCTAATCCCTTCCCCTAGGTCAACCTCCCGAAGGTTTTAACAATCAAACTTAGATTTAGAATATGTTCTTATACCAATCTTACCATATAAAATTCTGATTCCACAAAAATTAAATCCACTCAGAAACCAATCCAAAAACAAATCCCTAAACTCAAATAAATTAACTTCTTTCATAACACTTACCGTGGATTGAATCCCATCAAGCCAGCTCCCAAATCTCCACCTCTGCACGATCAACTTCCCTTCCTGCAACTCCAAGTTTACCCCAGTCACAGACCCATCGAAAATACAAAACTCACCCCCAACCTCCTTGCTAATCTTCGCATTGCTGTGTGTGAAACCTCTCCATCTATTCTCATCCATCAAAATCTCAAACAAATCCTTCGCCCTACAATTAAACCTCTCTGTCAAATTGATTGTTTTAAACCCCTTCTTCCCCTCACTCTTCTCATTCTTCTTCGAATCATTCTCATTATTACCATTAATATTAACATTACCATTACTATTAATACTACTAGTGTTCTTCTGTGGCACCACTTTCTTCGCTTCAAGGTCATCCTTCACGGGCCCACCCTTCGCCATGCTCTCCACCCAAACCCTAACCTTCTCCAAAATCACCGGTTTCACCTTCTCTACCACCAACTGCTTCAACCTCTTCCCAACCTCTCCGCTATCCTTCACCGTAACCCTAACCTCGGGATCCTCGCCAGCGTTCTCATCGGAGATGTACGGGATCTCGACGGCTCCATCGACCTTCTGCAGGAGCTTCCCGTCGGAGCCACGCACCTCGCCCTCCAAAGCGAGTGTCACGCCGATCTCGTACCCGGGAATCACCTTCCCTTTGCGCACGTTAACGTAGGCCTCGCCGTCGAGTTTATCCACTTTCTTGACGGTGACGGAGACCTCACCGTCAGCGACGGCGACGTTGGCGAAAAGCTTTCGGAAGAAGGTTCTGGACCATTCGAGACAATTGGTCTCAGCCCAGTGCCAGTTGTGAACGTTGGTGCCGTCAGCACGGTCCGCCACGATCCAACGTTTATCACCCTCGCCGAACTTCGCCATCGAGACGGATGTGCAAATAACGGAGTGTTGATGTGATGGAGGGAAGAACACGGTGGTTTTAATAATAACGGTGGTGTTGGGTTCGGGTCTAGAGAGTTCGGGTGTTGGAAGGATCTAGAATGCGATGGTTTTGAATGTGTTGAATTCCAGCGAAGTGGGAAAAAAAGGGAAGAAAGGTGGAAATGAAAACCTGAGATTGTTAAGACCGAAGAAGGATCTAGAAGACAGCGGAGACACGAGTTTGCAGTTAGAGGTCAGGCAAGCCGCCAAAGGACCACAACTTTCGGTAAAAATATGAAAAAAGGTATATGATTTATAACATTTAAAATTTAAACAAATATAATTTTTTAACATTAAACAAACTATGCGTGATGAATTAAATAAATAAATTTTTTATTTAACACTCCTTTTGAAATAACGTGAATATTCCTTTTTATTTTAGATAGGTTAAAAGCTCAATCAAACCTATTTATTTAGGTTTTAGTTGTGTAAAAAAAATTATTCTAAAATTCTGGTTAATAATTTTTTTATTTTTATTATTATGATTTTTTTTTCATATTATTTTGATTATTCTTAATTTCTTCTTAAAGATGAATTATATAGTTTTTTTCATGATAACCATATTTCAAAAATAAGATATGACCTAAACCATAAATGGTAGTGAGTAACAGATTAATGAGGTTATATTGACTCAATTTTAGAAAGACTAAGACCAACAAATTGAAAACATTGAAAATAGTAAAATGAAATTTAAAAAATTGTCATAATATTGAAATAATTAAGGTTATTTAATCTAAAAATTTTGTTTTTCAATCTAGTGTAATTTAAATTTGTGATGTGTTAAATTGATTTATATATAAAAGTTATTTTGATTATATATAACATATCAAAATATGGTATAAAAACTATATAATAATCATTACAATTTTTATTAAAAATAAAAAAATCGATAAAGACAGAAATTATAAATTATCAAATAACCAAAAAGAAACTTTATATATATATATATATATATATATATATATATATATATATTTATATATATAAATCAAAACTATGTACATAGCAGCTAACTAAAGATATTACACATACGTGGCTCTTTCATCTAATATTTATTCAAGAGAAACCTCATCCTCCTCTGTTCACACTTATTGAACGGTCATAGCCAAGAAAAGAATAAAGGAAACATATAAAGAATCATAAACAAAAGGGTAAGCTAGATGCAAAAACAATTCATTATAAACTTAAAATGTTTCATACATGAATCAAGTGTAATATAAATCAAACCAAACATCTTAACATGCAATGACCTAAACTAGATTTTCTGGACTTAGAATTAATGTCGAACTATGGTGGGTTGTGCACTTGTTGTGGCCTCTATTGTTTTGTAAAACCATTGCTAGAGTTTCACTCTACCATCCTCATAAGGTTAGTCTGTATCGCGTCGTAGGCCATACTAGAATCACCTAGACTAAGACCTCCTACTACTCTCACCAAATGTGTCAATCTTCTCTACTTGAGAATGAAAGACCATTAGAGTATTAGGATAACCCCCAAGATTGAGCTCCCTGCGTTCATTTTAATAACACTTGAAACTACACCAAGAAATTCCACCTTGGAACTCACCTTCACAACCTTGAAACCATTTGAAACCACATATGTATCACTTTCCTTTTACATTACATACCAACATGAAAGCACTGAACATACTTCAAAGAACCATAAACAAACCTAACCATTTGTCATAAAACACATAAGACATAAATATAGAAACCTATAAGGGGGCGCTTAGGCGTCTTAACTTTTGTTTTCTAGCACTCAGTGCCTTGACCACTGGAATGGGATGCTTAGTGCCCTGTAGGGGTGCTCAGACGCTATAAACAAATTTACACTCTTTTTGGATCACTTCAAACACTTACCCCATAACTTTGAATGATTCCTAGGACCCTCTAAACACCCTGAAATATCAGAAAACACATTTATAACTCAATTTGACCACTTGAAACCAAAATCACTTCTCTAAGCTACCCAAACTCCTTTCTACCACTTCCAACACCTATATCAACAAGCTAACATCATGGATAAGTCATAATACACTAAATAGCAAACCCAACACCTCGATTTTCTCTCAGATTTACTACTTTCATTTTTCAATAGTTAAAACCCCCAAAATTGAACTAAAAGTATCCAAGAACTCACCTTATTCTAGAACTAAAACTTTCACACTAGATTTTTCTCATTTAAATGTCTAGACAAGTCATAATAGGTCTAATAACAGACTTACAACTTCCCAAAACATTTCATACCCTTTACCTCCAAATCTCACTACTCAAAACCCCAATTTTACACTAAAAACACCCCAAAACTTCAACAAGGAACTACCTCTATGTTTCATATTAGATTTAAATTAATTAATACATCTAATAAGTCTCAAATGATCTCATAATAGTCCTAAACCAGTGGCTTTCTCACTCAAACACCTATCTCTAAAACTCACCTATCAAAACCTCCATTTTTAGACTTAAAAACCCAAGTAATTGACTCCTTTTCTCTATAAACCCTTTGAATTAAATTTCAATTCTTAAATATACTTCATTACTCATAATCATAGCAACAACAACATTAAAATCACACCATATCAAGCATCCAAACATCATACAATCGTTCATTATCATCTAAATACAAAGAAGATTAGCAAGAACATAGCAATTTCACTTAAATAATCTTATCATTCATGGAGATACTAAATTTATAATGCAAACACATTTTAAAGTAAAGTCTAGCTTCCCTTACCTTAGGAAGAACTCCTACGGTTCTAAGAACTCCCAATCGTTGCTTCCACCGCAAGGAACTCTGAAAAAGCCTACAACTCACTAATTGATGATTGAAATCAAACCTTAGAACATCAAATTGACCAAAATCAAGGAAGAAGCACATTTGATACATGAAGAAACATATTTCTTTGCATGATCATAATCGAAAAATAAAAAGGAAAAAAGGGGTAGAAACTTACTTGCTCTAATAAAAGAATTGATCGGGTAGAAGTAGAGATTACTCCGTCGTGATATCTTAGGTACCTCCTGATCGTTAAACAAATGATCGATGAGTTAGGACTCTTAGGCCTTGTTCACTTGAATAGATTTGGGGGAGAGTGATTGAGGGGATTTGAGAGGATTTGAAAGTAAATTTTTTTGTTGTTTATTTGAGTGGATTTGAAAGTAAGTGAGAGTGAATTTAGAAGTAAAGTTTGTGAAAATTAGTGTAGGATTTGATTGACGTGACAGATTAAAAAAATTTACTTCCAAATCTACTCTCATTTACCTCCAAATTCACTCAAATAAACAAGAACAAAATTTACCTTCAAATCCTCTCAAATTCCCTCAATCACTCTCCCCAAAATCCATTCAAGTGAACAAAGCCTTAGAGAGAAGGTAGGGAGTTCAAGAGAATATTATTTAGAGAAAAGATGAGTGCTTAAGATAATGAGACGAGTTTAAATTTTTTTATTTATTTAATCAACTTATTTTTAAAGTTTATAATAGCTTGTTTCATTATTTTAAAACACCTACCAACTCTAATATTCTATTTTTTAAGTTTTTACAATATATATTATTTATTTATAAATAATATATAAATACACACACATCAATTTATCACACACACACACATATATATATATATATATATATATATATATATATATATATATATATATATATATATATATATTATCACTTTTATAAATTCTAACTTATGTCTTCATTAAGTCAAGATATAGTCAAATATTCATAAATATTTATAAGTTATTTCTTTATTTCCTCTAAAAAAAAGTTAATCTTTTCATTTCAATATCCATGAAACGAACACATGTTTCTATTTTTTTAATATAAATTTTTAACTATATTTTGCATGACAATGACCATAGTTTTTTCCACATATTTATTTAGGTTTTGATTCTTTTAGACTTCTAATTTAGAAAAAAATACATTAAAGTTAAAATTATATTTATTTTTCATTAGAAAAATGTGTTTGACTAGTATTTATGTGCATTAAAATAGTAAGAAACTAACTAGGTTCATCGTGGTGGTATATACACAAACTTCGGAAAGGTAAGGTTAAAGACAAGACTTGGTTCAAGTTATGGTTTTTTTGGCTAAAAGCCGTTTATATCGGGAGACATACAAACATGTCATTTTTGTTCAGAGTGGAGCTTCATTTGATTTGGAAGGAGTTGAAAGAAAAACAACAAATTATGTTTTTTTCTTCTTCTTCTTCCCACCCAACATAATTTTCTCTATATAATCCTTTAGGTTTCATCATCCACACATATTGTCTCCTTGGCATTTCTGGCTTGTCCAACAACAAGTCAGAGGTAATGTCTTCATCTTTTTTTCTTTCTGCAGATTTTAATTTTCTTTACGTTTTTGTGCACGATTACTTACAGAATGTTACAATGACAAGATACATTATAGCAACATAATTTCTCCATCTTTACCTTTTATTTTTCTCACATGTTCTTGATAATTGAGAATCTTGTTTTTCTCATTTAGATCGATATATTTCAATGTTTGATCAGAACATAAACAAGGAGCAAATTTCTCAAAATAAATAAAAAAAATAGAAATCAATATACTGAGATGTGGTTATATTTGAATTTGTTAAACAACCATTTTTTTTCCTTCCCATTTTATCTTTATGAAACCACAGCTTTTATTCTTGTCGAATCTAATTTGTGATATTATTTTACAGTAATATTCAATTGCAGGTGGCTTGAATTTGAATTTCAAAGACAAGCTTCCTTCTTTAACACCAGTGTTAGTAAATAAACTATTGGAATGAAAATCTGGGCTACAATAATTTCATATAATTCATTAGACATTATTTAATTTCAGTGGCTTATTGAGAACACATGTTTTTTTTTTCAGACTATTTTAAGCTATGTCGTGTTGTGGAGGTGCTGAAGAGGAATTTGGCATTCCACCTACAAACCAATACAATGCATCAGTCGAAAAGGGTAGTGTATATGGTGGTGGAGGTATCACACTTGTTACACCCTTTATTTTATTCACCATATGAATAATTGTTTTACCTTAAAAACCATTAGAAATGTTTCTCTTTTTTTTTTGGATAAGAAAAGTTTTACAATGATAAGTATAAGAACACAATTGTTCTTGAAATTTGTTTAAGGTTGATTGACACTTACATATTGTCATCTATGGTGTAGTATGTTTTATAATATCTGTAATGGACAAAACTTACATGTACTTACTAAGTGCTTTTGATTTTGTTCTTCAATTAACATTATATTTTTAACTTGGATAATAGAAAGAATACTATAATCTAATTGAAAAATATTTAAGAAATTGTATTTAAGTTTTGTCCTATTTATAACTTCCTTGTTTATTGTTGAAGACTAGTTGTAGGTAGTGTTTAATGTTTAATACTTGACACACTTTTCTTATGGAGATATAAAGCTTGATTTGAAACATTAGAGGCACATTATGGATTACTTTTTAAAAATAAATGAAAGAGTATATATATATATATATATATGAGAGGAATGAAAAATAAAGAGGATATTTAATCTAAGTTTTAGGAATTTTCCTAAAATATATTCAAACACAAACTAGTTACGGATAATCTTGGTCTTAAAACCTTTTTTAGATTTTCAATTCCATTATTTATGTATGATGTAAATGATGTATGAAAAATTTATTCGTATTTTTTTCCATAATGTATATGTTATAATTTATTATCTTAATTGTTTAATTAATATTTATCTTGATGAAACAATAACATAGATTTGATAGTTTATAAATGATTGATAAACCTATTAGTATAGGTTGACTAATAATTTACATTATAGTGAGTTATTAACCTCTTTGAATATAGGAGGAGATAGAGGAGAGCCAAGGGGCAATATAGTCAAAACTGGTGCTCCAAAAAAAGAATTACCAATTGAGATACCTGCCATTTCATTGGATAAGTTAAATCAGTTAACAGACAATTTTGGTACAAAGGCTTTGATAGGAGAAGGTTCTTATGGAAGGGTTTACTTTGCAAAGATGGATGGTGATAAGGAAGTTGCAATCAAGAAGCTAGATACTACTTCTTCTCCAGAACCTGACTCTGATTTTGCAACACAAGTAGGCCTTTTTTTCATTCAAAATTTTGAAATTCACTCATACATTGTTTTAGGTAGTGAAATTTTTGTAGTTTACATCATGTCATTATTGATCATGCAGCTATCAGTTGTTTCAAGATTGAAAAGTGACCATTTTGTGGAATTGTTGGGATATTGTTTAGAGGAAAATAACAGAATTTTGGTTTATCAATATGCGAGTTTGGGTTCTTTGCACGACATATTACATGGTAGGCCAAACAATACTAATAAACGGATCTTGTATTGGTGAAAACATTACTCTACCTTAATTAAACATTATGAGTTTGGTGTTGTAGGAAGAAAAGGAGTACAAGGTGCTGAACCCGGTCCGGTTTTAAATTGGAGCCAAAGAGTAAAAATTGCATTTGGTGCAGCAAAAGGACTTGAGTTTCTTCATGAAAAATGTCAACCTTCTATAGTTCACCGCGATGTTAGATCTAGCAATGTCTTACTCTTTGATGACTATGAATCCAAGATTGCAGATTTCAATTTGACAAACCAATCTTCTGACACTGCAGCTCGATTACACTCAACAAGAGTTTTGGGAACATTTGGTTATCATGCTCCAGAGTATGCTTGTACTTTTAGCCTTTAGTTTTATAGGAGATTTAGTTATGTTAAGCCATGCATGTTTAGTATTTTATATAAGAATAAAAACATTGGAATCTTAATTAGTGAAGTAAGCTTAAGTAATCTTAATACAATAAAAAAAAGTTATATAAACTTTATAGTGGAAAATATTATTAAGTTTTATATAGATATCATAAAACAGAAGTATAACACACTAGCTTCTTAATTAATATTTAGGTTTGTTGTATTTTAAATGAAAAATAATTTCATATTTTCAAACAAATTAATTTCACTTTCAGGTATGCAATGACAGGACAGATAACCCAAAAAAGTGATGTTTATAGTTTTGGAGTTGTTCTTTTGGAACTTTTAACTGGAAGAAAGCCTGTTGACCATACAATGCCTAAAGGGCAACAAAGTCTTGTAACTTGGGTATGTCTTGTTCATCAACATATAACTATGGTTTGATGATTATACTCATAATTTTATTTATTCCTAGACTTTGAATTTTATTTCTATTATTACATATTCTTATAGTGATGTGATTCTCAACAATTATAGGCAACTCCAAGATTGAGTGAGGACAAAGTGAAACAATGTGTGGATCCTAAATTAAATAATGAATACCCTCCTAAGGCAATTGCTAAGGTTAGCTTTTTTGTTCTTTCTCTTCATCAACAAAAAAAATGTAAAAAGTTATTGGTCATACTTTTTGTTTAATGAATCCTTTTCATGACTTCATGAATTATTTTCCCATGATTTTGTAGTTTTCAAAACATTGAAACTTATAATAAGGAGTTTGTTTCTAGCATTCATCGAGTACAAATTTATCAATTAAATGTTCAATCAAGTATACTCCATATTCAATATAGTATGAGGTTTCTAACTAATGTTTAATATGGTTATGTAGCTAGCAGCGGTTGCAGCACTTTGTGTGCAATATGAAGCTGATTTCAGGCCAAACATGACAATTGTTGTCAAAGCTCTCCAACCACTTCTCAATTCTAAACCGACTGGCCCTGATCCTAACTCTAACTCTAACTCTAACGCTTAACATTCTAACCATACTCAATTGAGTCTTGGAGACTAATCAGTTTTTTGTGCTACTTGATACACGATGAAGCTAATTATAATTCAATTTCACTACTCCAAAGGTTGTACTAAGGCTAAACCGATATTGATTTTGTCTTATTGACCTCTTGTACAATTGGAAACATAGTATTGTGATCATAATGCATGAAAAAGACCGTAGTTTTTCTTTTAAGAAAAAAAAATCAAAGGTGTAACAATGAGTAAATAAAGATCTTAAAAAGGATATCAAAAATTCAATTTATGTTCATTTCTTCATGATAACTATTAAATACTATGTGTGGGTTTGAATAATGAAGGTTTTATTTATGAATATAAAATGAAGGAAAGTTTTATTATTTAAGGTAATCTTTTTTTTCTTTTATTATTTAATTTTAAAAATTATGGAAAATTATATTGATAATTTTTTTCACTTGATCTTCAAAAGTTGAAGTTTATATTTGTATTGGTTTTGGTATTTAAGAGTAGCTAAACAAGGTATACAACCATGTGAGAAAATAGATATAATTTCATAAATATATTTTTTCTATGTTGTGTCAAACATAAAAATTGTAGTTGTATGGTGCCTTATTTGATATGAGTGGAGATGAGATAATGAATAAAGAGAAATATTTTTAAGAACATGTGGTATGTGATTAGGAGGAGGAAATATATTTTAAGAGATCGTTACCATAAATATGATTAAGGAAAACTAAACATAATAAGAACAACAAAGGAAACACAATTAGATAAAGACAAAATAAAGTTTAAAGACAATATTAATAAAAACATATTCTTTTGTATAATAATATAAATTCTTTGTATTTAAGTATGTAAGAAATATTTTTCTCCTATAATATGTTAACACACAAGTGATTAAATATGCAAGTCTTTATTTGAATATCTCCTCTAAAACTGCAAATGATTTTGATCATAATAAATAATATAAAGTTTTGATTATTTATGAAAGTTTGTTAATGTGAAATAATAGATAAAAATTCACATGTAAGTAATAATAAACAAAGTTCTAAGATAAAAATACTAGACTAAATCTAATAAAAGCTTTGAATGTAAACATTTGGACAGAAGTTAACAAGACCAAACAAGTATGAAGATGTGCTAAATGCTAGTTATCAAGATTAGACAAGTTCCAAGATGTACTAGATGCAAGCTATCAATATCACATGAATCTTAAGGGGAGTTAGATGCACTCTAGACATTTATAACTTCACAAGATAACATTCAAATGTAACATCTTTTACATGCATTCTACATACATGATTGTCTTATCTCTAGAAAGAATATTGACACTCTCCGAAGAAGATTTTGATCCATGCATATCTCAAGTTTGTACGTGCACTTCAATATTGTTAGTATATTAAAAGTAGTTATAGAGAAAAAGATCATCTTTCACTAGATAAAATTATTTCAATGATGAAAAGTGTCAGCGCAATATGATGGGTAAACTTTAGTTGAGAATTCTAGTCCATTGGGCTTAAGCCCCAACATCACACAAAATCAAGTTTTAAAAGAGTTATTTAGTTGTGTGAACTATTGACAAGTGCACCAAATTAGTTGTAGAACAACTGAATGGGAGTTATTGTATCCATAATGATTTAGCAAGTATATTGATAGTTTGTTTTTGGGTTTTCTTTTAGAAAAATATAGATAATAAAATATATTATATAGATTGAGTGAAGTGGAGGTTATGATTGGATTTCATCTCATCCTCTTCTACTGCACCACTATTATCTTGTTTAGTTGGTTTAAGAACTTATATAACATTTCAAGGCATTACTCATAGTACTAAATTGTGTCCATTCCAAATTTTCAGATGCAAATACAAAATCATTACACAGTTTTGGTTTCTTATTTAAGTACAAGAGATCTTCCTTCTAATTGAGAGTTTCACTCTTAAGCAACCTTGCAATCTTGCACTAGTTTTCTATTTTTGTTTCAAATCATTATGTACACACAATTAGCATAAATCATTGAGGTCTTTGAAGAATTATAATGCGGTTGGGTTGTCAAGAAAATATGAATTTTCAAGATAAACAAAACTCATTGATAAAGGAATTTTAACATTATGCTCATGACTTGAGTTTCTTTCTTTCTCTTCCAACCTTGATTGACATTTTTCATTTTCCCTTCTAGGTGTATCAACTTTTTCACTTAACCCTTTGGATTGCATTAATTGTTTTCATTCTTTTTATATATTTGGTTGATATAACCTTGACCTTCTCATAACAACTTATTTCCTTTTGCTTTTGACAACACATATATTGTTCTATCTCTCTCATCAGTAAGGTAGGTAGGATTTTCACATTTTCTAAGCTTAAGGGATGTGTATGAAAAATTGAGGTTCAAAAGGGACAAACTAGTTTATGTTGGGTTAGCTGTTTGGCTTTAAGCTAAAAAATATTCAACAAAGAACTTGTTTTGATCCTTTGCGTGCTTCATATGCTTAATAGAGATCAACATTTAACACAAAACTATTGAAATTACTCAACATGAATTCCTTAATCATCTAGCCTTTAGTGTTTGGCTCAATCTTCTTACTAGGTGGATTGACATATTATGTTAAATTGTGAACTCTATTTGAAATGCATCTTGAACCTTTAAGCACTCGATTAACCATTTTTCCTAATTTTGCAACTCTTTAAGGCTTTTCAAAGTTCAAAAAGGATTTTTCTAATTTTTCTAATATTCTAGTTCCAACCAGAAGTCTAGAAAAAATTTCTATTCAATTCTCCAAAGATATCATATGCTTCAAAATATTTACCTCAAAAGATACTTATGCCAAAAAAAAATGAATAAATAAAAACATAAATAGAAATTAAAAACTTAAATTAAACTAAAGAACTATATTTTTTGTTGTTTCGATCATCCTTTGCATCAATATCTTTTGATTGGCTCTTAGGCCGAACCACCTTGTCGAAGAACTCATTATCTTCAAATTTAGAGACTTCATAATCTTCGTCCTCTACTACGCCTTTAGTTCTTTAATTGCTTGTCCAACTTTAGTATTGGCAAATTGTGTTTCTTGTTCAAATCCTTGATTTAGTTTACCAACTTCATTACTCAAGGATCCAAAGCCCCCTTATTGCAATTCCATTTTGCTTGCGAAAACTTCATAGAATGTTTTAAGGTGGCCTTAGGGATATTCATGATCTTTTCCTGAAAATAAATATGGAAAATAAGGTTAAGAAATGTAGGTTTAGTTTCTACTCTTCTTGCTTCAAGTGGGATGACAAATCTAGAAATATTTCATGGTCTTAGGTGCATGGTTAAATCTCCATAAAGTGCAAGGTCTAATAGCCAAAACCACAAATGATATTTTTGTCATTTATTCTATTTGTTTTATCAACCATCTCTCTTACTAAAGAACATTATTTTTATCTTTCTTAGCCTTATTCTTACTTTTCCTTTCTAGCTTGTTCAAAGATCAAATCATCCGCAGAATAAAACATAATAAAGAAAATGTTTAAAGCTAGTGCAAATTTTTCGCTTAATGCTCAAGCTTGCGCCTAGTGAAACATAGCTGGCGCTCAATGTTGAGGTCCCTAAAGCTCTCAGGAATTGATTTTTCAGATGGCATATAAGTGTTTCTCAGTTGCAAACTGAAAACTTAGAACTATTTTTCATATTTTCAGAGGATTGATGACTTTATTGTCTCCTCTGATTAGATCTATTTTAGTAAAACACAAAATTCCAAACAAGAAAAAGGAATATGAATCTCCTAAACTTATCTTTTGTTTGAAATCTGTGTGAAAGAAAAAATAGAAAATGAAAATTGAGACTATACAAAAGGTAAAAATGAAGCTTTACAACGATACATAATCAGTCTTTACACGATGTGTATATTTACAAAAGAAAGGGTTTAAACTATCAAATACTTGAACTAAATCATTCGGTAACGACACCAAAAACTTGATGGGGGTAAACTTGAGAATTCTAGTCCATTGGGCTTAACCCCCAAACGCTCTAACATCACAAAAAATCAAGTTTTAAAAGATTTATCCATTTGTGAGACCTATTGGCAAGCACATTAAGTCAGTTGTAGAATAATTAAATGGGGATTATTGTATCCACAAGGATTTAGCAAGTATATTGGTAGTTGGTTTTGGGTTTTCTCTTGGAAAAATATTGATAGTATCATATATTATATAGATTAAGTGAAGTGGAGGCTATGATTGGATTTCATTTCATCCTTTTCTACTACACCACTACTATCTTGTCTATTTAATATATAAATCATTCAATGTCCAAGAAATACTCTTAAAGTTACATCTAGGCCCATTCTTATAGCCTAGAACCTAAGAACTTTAGACTCAGTGTGATTCATCTACTCCTGGTTGAATAAATCATTACCTTAAGTGCAAGACTCTTTTATCCAGCTCACTTTCTAGATCACCTAGAAGCCTTTAGCTAGAGTGAGATGATTTGATTAGACCATATTTTAAGACTAGTCTTCCAACTCAATTCAAACCATTGAAATAAGGTGAGTGATCAAGTCATCCAAGCAATAAACACAAACCAAACCATAAATTATTGAATGAAAGCATAAATAAATATTTAAGAAGTAGAAGTACAGAGAATTAGAATTGATTACATCCAACCTGGACACAAGAAAGTTTAGTTACTCATATAATAATGTAATATAATTTCAACAACATCTACATATAGAATTTATAATAAAAACATCTCTCTCTAGCCTCACAAACTCATTCCTACTCTATATGAGCAGGATAACTTCCAAGGTTGAGTCTCTACATCAATACATCACTTTACTTGAAACCACCACCAAGAATTTCACCCTAGAAATTCTTAATCCATCACACTTTGAAATATACATCAACCTCATTCAAACCATTTGTAATATTCCATAAAACATACCAAATCATGTCATAAGATACCCATCAATGCTTAGAAGAAACTACAAAAGCCAAAGAAATAGAAAAAAAAGATTGAAAATCATGCACACTAGCACTGAGCTGCACCTCCCCACCACTAAGCATCATTCCTCTCGTATTTATAGCGCTTGAGCACCATCCCATTGCAGCTGAGTGCTAGACCTCTCACAATTCTAGCGCTCATGCACCGCTAACTACCATTGAGCACCACACCAAAACCTAAAATACCTATAATTTGAACTTTGTTGCTCTCTATACATATCTAACTAACTTCTATGACCTTTTAGGAACTATGAATGATCTATAAACATGTTCCTAACTCAAAGTAGGTACCCCAAACCAACTTTACTACTCCAAACTACCTAATCTCATTTATATTCTTTCAAATCCATAAATTAACAACTAGGGATCTAAACTAGTTAGAAATGATCCAACTATAGACCCCAAACCATCTACTTCAACTTAGACCTACTAAATTAGAATCTCATTAGTCGAAACCTCTAAATTGAGTCTAAAACCTTCAAAAACCACCTTATTGATTAATACCTATTCCCATATTAGATTTCTATCAACTCAAGGTGCTAACAAGTTTCAAATGACCCTACAATATGTCTTAAATTGTTGTTTCTCCCCCTTAGACCCTTGCTTCTAAAATTCACTTATCAAAAACTCCATTTTGACTAAAGATAATGACTTATAACTTAGCCTAATTCATTTCTTCTCAACATTATAACCAATTTGACACCATCAAACTTCACAACACAACATTCATAACAATAGTCAATTCCAAACAAAATCAGCAAGGTATACCAACATCATTCAACCAATTACATTCATTCAAACATACTCAATACCAAGAACGATAATTTCAAACAAAAAAATCAACATGCATTACTCTCACATACTTATTAAATAACGATTCATACTTCATCATTCAATTAAAAGAAAACACTAGCTTTCCTTACTTTTTTTAAGACCATCGTTCTAAAGAATCTTATTCTGCTCTCATAGTTCAAGGAGCTTTATCTATACCTACAGACAACAGAAACACGATCAGGGTATACCAACAGAGAGTCTTATAGAAGATTCAAACATTACATGCAAAATGAGTGAGACTCACATGCAACAAAAGAAAGAAAAGACCAGAGGAAAAGTAATTAAAACTTAACTTATTCAAACAGAGAAACTAATCATTCTAAATTGAAGAGGTCGAGCCAGGATCACTCCTACGATCTCAGTTTTTCAATCAGTTGAATAGAGAAGAAAAACTCCTAGAAAGAAATCACACAATTATAGAAAAGTGGTTTCTAGAAATAGTGTATTTTAAAATAATAAAACTCATTTATAACGAAACTATTTATAATAAAATCATTTAATATTAAAATAATCGAGTCTCATTATTTTTAAACCATTATTATTTCCAAAACACCATTTTCTAGATCTTTACAAAATTTATCTTCAATAAAATTGTAAAAGTTATCTATATTTTTTATAATTATAATAATTATAATAATAATTATTATATTATTGATTGTTATCATAAAATACTATATATAAATGCGTTTTCACTAGATGAATAAAACTAACTTCCAATTTCTTTTTATTCATAAACATATATTTTAGATCGAAGAAATTACTTTTTCTGTTAAATTATTAATTAAGTTGCATGGGTAAAAGTTATCGATGTGATATCATACCATTGTATATACATTTTTAATATAATTTTATCTAATTAATTAAGTAGTATTTGAATATTAAATATATTTTTAGTAATATTATTTTTTTATAATTATGATTCTAAAATTAAACATAGATAATTTCATAATTTTATTGTAAATAATTTTAATTTATTTCAAAATTGTTTTTATAATTAAAAAAATATTAAGTTTAGGAAACGATCAAATCAAAATAAACAGTTATATTTTATAAAACAAAAACATAAAAGTTAAATTAATAAAATAATTATTTTAATTAAAAAATATGTTTAAAGAATGTAATTGACAAATAAAAATATAAATTATATATATATATATATATATATATATATATATATATATATATTTTAAGTTAACAAAATTTGATTAAAAAACTAAATTTATATTTTTCTAAAATTAAGAAACTAAATTGGATGAAAGTTTTGAAAATAAACTATTTTTTATTTAACTTAAAGTTAAAAGAAAAAAAAATATTTAACTCAAAAATAAAATTTATAATATAATTATTTTAATTTAAAAGCATATATATTTAAAAGATAAAGTTAACAAACAAATATGAAAAAAGAAAAACTTTGTATATAAATATATCTTACCATTTAATTGTATGATAGTACTTTATTTAGAATATGAATATAGGATATTTATTGTCATAATTAAATATAATAATAGTTTTTACAATCCTATAAAAGTTATTATTCATAATTGAACTATGTTAATAACTGATGACATAAAATAAATTAGAGTTGAAATGTTTTTACTTATAATTAAATGATGATATAAATTTATTTATAAGTAATAAATGAGAATTTAAGAGTTTTTAAATTTTATTGTTTTAATAATTAATTGAATATTTAATGGATATTATCTAATGCATTGATTTCAAATTAATCCATATTTATTATAAAATTTGAAAAACATAGAAATTAATACATAAACTATGTAATGACAAAGTAAATAATTGTTTATATTAATCACAAACCATCATTCACAGCAGTTACTTTTTCTTTTATTTTTCCAATTATTTTAAAATTGATATCAACCACTAGGTTATTAATAAAATTAAATATTTTACATTGATAGTGCATAATCGTAAACTTTAACTGTTATATTATATTTCTAGGATTTTATAAGGAAAAAAATTATATGTTATAGATAATATTTATTTCAAACAATGTTAGTTTTTCATATGTGATTCTATTAAAAATCATAAAAAAAGAGGTTATTCATGTTGGGGTAAAGATAAAATTTGTGTATTTCCTTTTCACATTATCACAAATTAAAGATTAATAAGTATTGATTTTTATGATTTTTTAAATAAAAATAAAAGATATAATATATCTATATCGAATATCAGGAACATAATAATTAATAATTTAGTTGTAGATATTTTAAAATATTGAAATTACCTTAAACAGATACATTGTAGATATTTTAAAATATTGAAATTACCTCAAACAGACACATTGAATAAATTAAGTTAAATATATTTTTAGTTTTTAAAATTTAATTTCAAATTAAAATTTATTTAAAACTTTCATATATTTTAATTCCATATTCTAATAATAAATAAATATAACTCTTTTAAAAATATAAAAATAAACATTATAAAATATATAAATAAAAAAAGTTATAAAAAAAATATTCTGACAGCTTTACTAGAACTTATCTTCCTTTCCCAATGCATAACATTAATGTAAGAGGTTTAAATTTAAGACTTTCACATGCTCATTTAAAAATATATTTAATGCTAAACATTAATTTAATGAATAAAATTAAAAGCCACATAGCAGTTTTAATTTGGACAATAAAAAATAAAATTTATAAAAATACATAGAGGTATTAAACAGAAGGAAGTATAGGATGTATGTAATGTGTAGAATTCTTTTGTAAAATGAATGCAATTTTTGTGGACCTGTTGAGAATTAAAATTCAATAAAAGATCTTTGAATTAGAATGCCACATCTTTCCATAAAAATATTCATTCTACCAACTCTAATAATTGTTTTGACAAAAATCATATATACTATACTTATTACTTTTTTGTTTCTCTTGTTTTTATCAAACAATTTATAACTTTAAAAAAATTGAAAATGAATACAGGTTTATAGATAAGTCATCTGATTAATATTTAAAATTGTTACTATTTAACAATTTAGGATTTTCTAAATATTTCGTGATCCTAGTCATATTATCTCCATTTTATACTTTAGATAATGTTACAATTTCATATTTCACATTACATCTTTCAAATGAAAGTAATTACCTATTTCATATAGGAATTAAGTTCTATTTAAAGAATTTATTGGGTATTTATTCACATTTAATATATATTATTAAAGAAATAAGTTTATTTTTAATTCAATTTTATAAAATTAATTTTAAATTGAATGTTGCATTTCACTTGCATGTCATAATCTAACTATTCTTATTTAAAGAAGGATTTTCAACTTAAAGAAAAATGAATATCTCAAGCATAAAATACCATAATTGTGTCAAGTACTTAATTAAAATAAACTCTAAATGAATAGTTATATTTAATTATAAGAAGTAGATTTGTGTCTACTTCAAATTACAAAATTAGCTTATATAATAAAAATTACATTTTTACAGAGAAAAAGAAATTGATAATTACACCTCAATTATATATTATAATATTAATATAACCTTATTATTAATCAAAGTAAAATTTCTAAAGTATGCTAATGAGATAAGGATATGATTATCTATATAAATACTACATAAACTACTAATATATATATATATATATATATATATATATATATATATATATATATATATATATATATATATCATAAAATATATTATATAACAAAGGCATTCAAAAGTTAAAAATATTTTTCTAATTTACCTAAAGTTAATAAATATACACACACATATAAACTAGTTATTTAAACTCAATATACAATATAATAAAAGAAAAATAATAAACAATTTATAATTTTTTATTCTTTATAATTTAAAATTTATTTGCACTAAAAATTTCATATTTTATAGGAAAAATAAGTAAACAAGGTATCAAATCGATCCTTATATTTTTATTTATAACTTATACTTTGAATATTGAATAACAACATCCATGTTTGATCTGTTCAAGTCCTACTATAAATCGAAGAGAAAAATCTAATGTTTAAATTAATTTTAGAAGAAATCTACAGGATAATCAAATCAAATACCCGTTTCTCTTTCTCATGGAAATAAAATAATAGAAACCGTTTCTCTTTCTCATGTAAATAAAATAATAAAAAACTTCATAGTAATTGTTTTACTCCATTTAATAACCATATTAAAGAACGCATTTCAATAAAATTATTAAATCTATTAATTATAAAACAATTCAAATCTATATTTATTTACGTCATATTTACTTATTATAATTAATATCATGATAATTTTATATGGGTAAATATGTTTTTAGTCCTAAACTCTAAAGAGAATTTGATTTTAGTATCTCTTTCAAAGTAAGGTACATTTTATTATTTCCTTAAGGAAATCATGATTTTTCATCCTCCAAAACCAACAGCGTTAAAATGAAGGTGATGTGGCTAACGGTGGTGTGTCAGGTCATTTTCTCTTTTCTTCTTTTCTGATGTTGTCCTTCCCTCTTCCTCCATCTCTTTCCTTGCATCTTCATGCCCAGCTTCTCTCCCTCGTTCTTCCACTCTTCTTCACGCCCAACTTCTCGCCCAGCTTCTCGCCCTCCTTCTTCTACTTTTCCTGTCGCGCCGCCGTATCACAAAACTCTTCTCAAAGATCACAAAACTCTTCCATCCATCCGCCCATCCGGCGTTAGCTCCGAAGCGACAATGTCGTCTGAGCGTCCGTCTAGGAGATATCGGCGACCAACACGCTGCCTTTCATTGCCACGACTCGCATACACGCCGCCCAAGCATGCCGCCATGGAGCTGGCGGACTCCGAAGGAATCTTCAAGATCTTTCCCAAAACTCTTCCATCCATCCGCCCAGAAATTATAGATCTTAATTGTGGTTTATGCTTTTGTATCTTCAATCTGGATTGAGCTGATAAACTCTGAATTCCATCTTTCCCACAATTTAATTTATTCGTATAAGGAGACATGCATTGAAGGTGATGAAGCTCGCGAGTTCTCATTGGACAATGCCATCACCCCACCTTTCACACTTGTGAAGAAGAAAAGTGGCCTGGGATTCATTCCTATATCAACAAAACCCTTCGCAGAAACAGGAGCTATTGAGTTTGGGATCAGACCAAACTCTACTTTGAAAGTGAATTACCTTAGACCTGGTGGTAACCCAACAATTTCAGTTGAGGAAAGGCCTCAATCTCCAAAAAGGGTACATGTTGAGACATATTATCCTCCAATGCAGCAGTATGACTTTGATGGATTTTTCAACATGCAATCCTCACCGGTGAATCCCTCAATTTTTGCCTATTCTCCCAATAATAGGCCTAGTATCCCTCCCCCTTCACCTCAAGCTTCCCAATGAGATTTCTTTTGGAACCCTTTTTCTTCTTTAGACAGCTATGGCTATCCTGCAAAAAGTATTGATCATGCTGCAATGGATGATAAATACAAAGGACTCAAACAAGTTAGAGAAGAAGAAGGAATACCAAACCTGGAAGAAGATGAAACTGAACATGAAGATGGTGTTGGAAAAAGAAATGTAGCAGAAAAAGAGACGGAGGAAGAGGGAAGGAGAGAAGCAGTCAAAGATTGACTCAATGTCAGAAAAGAAAAAATAACCTGGCACACCACCATTAGCCACCTCACCTTCTTTTTAACGCTGTTAGTTTTGGAGGACCAAAAATTAAGGTTTCCTTTAGGAGGAGGACTAAAATGTACCTTACTTTGAAAGAGGGACTAAAAACAAATTCGCTTGATAGTTTAAGAACTAAAAACATATTTAACCCTTTTATATGTTAGTTATTATTTATCATTAGGTTATTATTTATTATATTACACTTCGTATTATTCTAAAAAGAATATAGACATTAGTGCAGAAAAAGTCTTTAATGTCACCCTTTAGACGTCCGACCCTCGAATATCTAATGTAAAAAATGATCGGTGCCATTTTCTGTAAATAAAATAACTATTTAGACGTCGGCTATGGGGGTCTGACTTCTAAATACTTATATACGTCGGCTCCCCGAATGGACGTCAAAACTAAACAAAAAAGTTAAAAAAATTTAATTATTTATTCTATTTAGACATATGTTATGGGGGAAGCGACGTCTAAAGCCCTTTAGACGTCTGCTATTGGGGAAATCAACTTCTAAATACGCAGCTTAGAAATTTAAAAAGTCACTTTTTGTCTCCATTTAAAAGTCTGATCCCGCCACTCCGACTTCTAAAGCCCTTTAGACGTTTGTTATTGGGGGAACCGACTTCTAAATACGCAGCCAAAAAATTTAAAAAGTCACTTTTTGTTTCCATCTAGACGTTTGATCCCGTCACTCCGACTTCTAAAGCCCTTTAGACGTCTGTTATTGGAGGAACCGACTTCTAAATACTCAGCCTAGAAATTTAAAAAGTCAATTTTTGACTCCATTTAGACATCTGATCCCGCCACTTCGACTTCTAAAAGCCCTTTAGATGTCTGTTATTGGGGGAACCGACTTCTAAATACGCAACCCAGGAATTTAAAAAGTCACTTTTTAACTTCATTTAGACGTCTGATCCCGCCACTCCGACTTCTAAAAGCCCTTTAGACGTCTGTTATTGGGGAAACCGACTTCTAAACACGCAGCCTAGGAATTTAAAAAGTCACTTTTTAACTCCCTTTAGATGTCTGTTATGGGGGAAACCGACTTCTAAAGCCCTTTAGACGTTTGTTATGGGAAACCGAATTATAAATGTCTGCATTAAAACACCGCGAACGCGAGACAACCGTTACGCACACTCATTGTTCATCATCTTCCTCGCGTTTTCTCTCTACGGGTTTTGCTTTTCAGGTTCATTTTCTCATTTTTGCACCGTTTTAAATTAATTTTACTCCGATTACATCACTCTTTGATGCATTATCTTTCATTTGAACCGATTAAAATGTGTTTTCATTGGGTTTTGGTGCAGTTTTGCTCGTGTCCTTGGGCGGCGTTCTTGGGCGGCGTTCTTGGGCAGCGATTTCTTGTGTTTTGCACTCCTCCAATTCCTTCCAGTACGTTTTCAAAACCATCCAATACAAAAAAATGTACAATACATTCTCTTCAACTAAAATAAGAAGTTGTAAACTCGAATCACCATGAGCTAGGAGCTACTTGAGAGGCCTCAAGCAGAAAAAGATCCAATCAAATACGGCGACGTTTTAGACGTCTGATCTATAGTGTCAGACGTCTATATAGACGTCTGACCTGTATGGATCAGACGTCTGACCTGTATGGATCGGACGTCTATATAGACGTCTGACCTATATAGGTCAAACGTCTGTATAGACGTCTAACCTATATAGATCAAACGTCTGTATAGACGTCAGACCTATTGGGTCCGACGTCTCATTAACATCACCCATATAGACGTGGGAAAGAGATCAGACGTTAAAAACCCAAAATAACATACGTTTAAAGCCTTTTCTGCACTAGTGAGATATACAACAAGTTAATCATATAAATATAGTTAATATTTTTAAAAAAATACTCATTCTCACACTTTCTCATAAACTGATACACTTAATTATACAAAGATTCCAACTCTTATTAATTTAAACGTTAAAAAAATCTTTAGTAAGTAGATATCTTCCTAGATAAAATAAATGATCAAACTACCATTAAAATCTTACCATCTATCCATAAATTCGTGCACAAAATTTCAATTTAACAATATTAAAGTAAGCACAATAATAAACATTGAGTTAATAGTGAAAATTTTAGTTCCTAATAAATGTTTATAAATAATATAAGAATTTGTAGAGATTAATTAAAGTTCTGTTTGTAAAAGACCAAAATAAAAATGTCACTAACGTAACTCATTATATTTCTTCATATTTTAGGATATGAGAGAAAAAAGTTATTTATAAATTATTATCATTTAGATATAAACTAATCTTTAGTTTTTCTTTCTTATCCTCCATCATATAACAAAGAAAATAAGAAAGATTTTTTTAGCTTTCACTAAAATTAAACCTATATGGTTAAAAAAATAAAATAGAAAGAGAATTCTTATTTATAGATGACTATATACACAAATAACATATATGTATTATGTTATGTATTGTAAAAAGTTTAGCATGACTTTATATATAACAAAAAACAAATAAGATGATGGAGAAACATGGGTCAGAAAGTTTATAAGAGGTGGACAATCTAACCATTAGATGTGTTAGACAATAATAATAAACGTGTTTTAATTAGTTAGATGAGAGATATGATCATATAATCTTAACACTACTAGACGCATCTTAGTATGATCTTTTGTGGTCTTTATAAAATGATTAAGATTTTAAAGTCAAAGCATTACAATTCTCTATCTTAACTCTAAATCATAAAAGAACTCATGCTTCTTTATCCATAAACAAAAAAATTATAAGGTTCAAACAAGGTTTGAATTTTATTATCATCAAATAGTCTATGAATATATATGTACGATAGTCCTATCACTAGTGCAAGAAGTGGAAATAGCACCGGTTATAATTGGTTATAGGCACCGGTTGGAGAACCGGTGCATAATCAGATGAGGTAAAAAGGAGTAGATTTCATGCCTCGGTTATGAACTGAGATCAAAGTGATAAGATTATGTCTCGAATTTTTTTGTAACCGAGGCCGTAACACTTTTTTTTAATTTTAGGTAACACAGTTCAGGAGGATTTGGTGATCGGAGATTCACAAAAATCCAGAGAGTTTCCTTAACAGTAACCCAGAAAGATGAAGAGCAACCCATGACCTAAAACAGCAACCCAGAACAACAACCCGCTACCCAAAACAGCAACCCAAAACCACCGTAACAGCAACCCAGAACCCAAATCGTGCCTCCATGATTCAATCTTCTCCACCCCAACCTGCACACAGAACCCAGAAACTCATAAATCGTAGAAACCAAACTCAAATTGCAGCAACCAAACTAAAATCGCAGAAAACAGAGATGGTGAGGGAGATCGAGGAATTCTCGATGCCGCCGCGTCCTCGCCGTCGCCTCGTCCTCCATCGTTTCTCTCTCGCCGCTCAAATTGCAGCAACCAAACTGAAATCGCAGAAAACAGAGATGAAATCGCAGAAAACATAGATGGTGAGGGAGATCGAGGAATTCTTGCTGCCGCCGTGTCCTCGCCGTCGCCGTGTCCTCGTCGTCGCCGCGTCCACCATCGTTTCTCTCTCGTCGGAAACCACCGATCTCGCGGTTGTGTTGGTTGTGTGGGTGTCGTGACCATCATCGTCGTGAGAGGATCTACACTCGAGGACGGTTGGGGTCGTTGTCGCCCGTCGGAGATCTTGTCCACGGAGTGGGACTCGAGGACGAGGCCGCACTCGGAGCAGAGGATGTCACCGATGGAGTGGTCGGGGACGAGGCCGCAGTCGGAGCAGATGATGCCGCCGTGGAATGGTCGGGGACGAGGCTGCACACGCGAGAAAGAAGGCAGTCTCACTAGGTTTTCTCAGATGAATTTGGGGGAAAGATACCTCCTTTTGCATATAAGAAAGGCTTTTATGCCTCGGTCCCGCTTGCCCCGAGGCGGTAAAGGCTCTTATGTCTCGGTCTTTTTGCCAACCGAGGCAGTATCTCTGCCACCTCCAGAAAAAAGACTTAATTAATATAATATTTGTGGGGTTTATGCTTCGGTTCACCTTGATAATCGAGACAGTATTTTCTTTAGACTTCGGTTACGTGACAACCGAGGCATATAGTGCTCTAAATATTACAAAACTGCCACCGTGTTTTTATATGCTTCGGTTTTGTTAGAACCGAGGTGTAATATGCGAGTTAAAATTACGATTTTTTACTAGTGTATGAAGTTATCTTCATAATCTTAACTTTTCTTAATTTAACAGAGTCAATTCAATATTAATGTGATTCTTTTTATTACGATATATATAGATAAAATTAGAATGTTGTATTATATATATATATATATTTATTGGTTTTAGAAACACTTAACGCATTTCCACAATTGCAATTTGTGATGGGTGATGTAATGTGCAATGTAGCATTATTTAAGCTAGTATGATACTTCAATTTTTTTTAATTTAATAAATTGAAGTTAGCTTGGTTATGCTTAACTAGATTTATTATAAATATAGTTAAAATTTAAATACTAAATTAGAAAATAGTGCAATCTAGATTTTCTTTTTATAGTTCATTTATTTTATAACAATTTAGTTTAGTGTAGTATTAACTGATATTAGTTTTGATCTCTTTGAACGACTATAATCTTATTTATCCATATAAGAAGACTTACATTTTTTTTATCTCAAACTTTTAGCTTTTTTTAAGTCATTTTATCTCAATTTTATACTAGTTAACTATAAAGATATTGTCCACATACAAGAATAAGAACAACATTCTCTTTTTCTTTTGAAGATCTAGACCCAAATATCATAATTGTATTTATTAAATATCATCTTCCATAAGAAATAATCAATTATTTATATCATTCTTTCTTGTGAACTTTCTTTCAAACCATATGGAGATTTTTACAAGAGACATACCTTTCATCAATCCATCTTCAGTGAACCTTGTTGCATATAAACAATATTATCTAAGTTCATATGCAAATATTCGTTTTAATGTCCAATTGTTCTAACATCATATTGTAATGATTAACCATTGACATCAAGATCCTTATTAAGCAATGTTTTACCACATTGAGAAAATTTCTTTATAGCTTATTTCCTTAATTTCTTTAAATTATTTTGCCATCAATCTTGTCTTGATTCTTCTTCCTCCGTAATTGGTAAATTTTTCTTTTTCTTAAATATTCACTTACATCCAACCACTTTCTAATTTTTAGGTAGACCCACAAGCATCCATGTGTAGTTTCTCTTCAAAGGTTCAAGCTCTTCTTCCATGATACATTACATGTTGTAACTTTCTATAATATTTAATGTCTCTCCAAAGTTATAGGTTTTGAACCTTTTATCTCTCCAATTGTACTAAACACATATCAAATGAGATATAAAACCTTTGTGTTGCTTTTATCATCACCCTCTCTCTATCAAGTGTAAATTGATAGTTGAAGTCCAAGTTTTGCATGTTTTAACCTTTTGAGTATCATTCAACCACTCCAGATTATCCAATCCAAAGTTAGGAGACTTCACTTAATTTGAGTTTTCTCCTTTCTTTTTTCTCTAGAGTTTTACACATTTTAGTCATTTGAGTTTTATAAATGCAACATCTCTTATGAAACATCTCGCTTCTTTAGGTTTCAACGTACAATTATTTGTCCATGCTTCCAATTTATCATTCTTAATGCATCAAACATCCTTAAATTAGCATAATCCACTACATTCCATTTCACATCTTCATGGGAGTTTTAAAACTTAAAGCAAATTATGCACACCTATTTATCCTATATACAAAAATATTTTTAGCTTCACCCTAAAAGATTAACCTACGTCTTACTCCTTCAAAATAATTATTTATCCTTTAACCAAGACCACTTTGTTGAGGTGTATTAGAAACTGTTTTATGCATATTTCTTCCTTTTTTTCTTATGAAACTTGTTAAACTAATATCTTAAAAAATTCAATCCGTTATTAAGTGTAAGCACTTTAAGTTTGGTTACCCAGTAATTCTCGACAATTGTATGTTATTTCTTAAATATGTGAAAAGTTTATGTCCTAATTTTCAATATATAAATCCATATTGTCGTTGAATAATTCTCTATGATATTAAAGAAATAATACTTTCCACTAAAAGTCTTAGCTCATGTTAGTTCCCAAGATTTGCATGAATACATTCAAACAATCTATATATATATATATATATATATATATATATATATATATATATATATATATATATATATATATATATATATATATATATATATATATATATATATAGTTTAAGCTTCAACCTATTCCTAATATGCATTGATCACAAAACTCCAACTGTCCTATATAATTACCTCTTAGCATATTTTGATTACATAACTCCTCTAAACCTCTTTCACTTACATGTCTTAGTTTTAAGTGCCACAACTTTGTCTTATCTTACATGACTAGCCATAAATGCATGTGTAATCGTGGTTGAATAATCTGGAATGTAAAAACTATTCATTTTCACCCCTCTATAATTATAGATCCCTTTAAATTGTTTTTAGTATCATTTTCAATCTTATTTATTAAACTCATTAGATTAAACATTTAGATAGAAAACAAATTTCTTTTGAGCTACCTCATATCTTCCAATAAAATCTCTAGGTTGTTAAACATTTTTTAGACTAATGAACCTTATACTTTTTCACTTCTTTTAATTTTAAGGGATCAAATAACTATTTTATATAACACATGTGGTAAGTGTAACCTAAGTTCGTGACCTCATATGCATATCTAAAAGTGATGTAAGCAACACTTTAGCAAACTCATGATTATCATACGTAACTACAACATTTGCAGATTCTCTTTGGAAATGAGAATTCCTTCACCTCTCATTTCTTTCCTTTTACATGTAATTTTTCTTGTAGTAACATCTCTTATGGAAATTGCAATACTCAGGCTCCTTTTTTACCCTATCGTTTGATGCATGTTTGGACTTCTTTAATTTTTGTTCCCCTTCTTTTCTTGTCCTTTGACTTTGAGACAGTTAAACTTTGTCCATTATCATTTGCCTTAGACCCTTGAAACTTTTGAATCTCCTTATTCTAAATTGGGACTAAACTTCTTCTAAACTTAAGGTTCTGAACGATAAATTGTTCTTAAAATGCTCAAACATCTAGGGCAAAACATTAAGAGCAGGAAAACCTTATCTTTATCGAACTCCATTTCAATGTTTTTAAGATAATCCGAATTCTTGTTAAAATCTATTAGTTGGTCCACCATTGTTCTTGGTTATGTCATCCTAAAAGAATATAACTATTGTTTCAAACAAAGTCCATGTGCAAACGATTTTGTCATATGCAATGACTCAAGTTTCCTCCATATTGATTCAATACTCTTCTTTTTCGCAACTTTCCTAAATGTTTTATATCCAAGACACATAATTATATACTTATGGGTTTGTTGATCATGTAAATTTTCTCCATGACAAAAATGTTGACATGTTCACCTACCTCTTTATCATTATAATACATTCTTGCGATATCAAGATTTCCATCTTGATTTTCCATAATTTGAAATCATTCTCATTAGAGAATTTCTCAATGTAAAACTAGATGGTTATATCTCAATTTTTTATCTTTATTTTCTTTTTTCATTCTTACAAATGACACAAATGGATGAATTTGAACAATATTGAAAAGAAACACAAAAACACAAGATAAAGATTGAATTATTGAAGATTCTATACATATGTACTGTATAATGTATTCCAAATATTTTAACATTATATATAACTGATATAATAGATTTTTTTAAAATAATTAAAATAAACATCATCTAAAAGTTTACACGAGATTGATAGTCCAACTATTAAGTGTGATTCACTGTAATGACACACATTAACTAAATAGAAATATTATAATCCATTTTTAATACTAATAAACATATCCTGATAAACAATCTTCTATGTTCATGATCAAATCACCATGATTTTAGAGAACCAAAACATCATATAATCATTGTTATTCAACAACATTGGTTTTATATGTTGAGGTGGATATATGTGAGGTCTATCTCCCTCTAATTTTAGCAAAGAGAGACAATTCTCTTATAATATATCATACTTCACCACTTCACTATCAATTACATATTGCTGTCATCTCCGTAAATAAAGTTATCTACCAAATCAATATAAATTCTATTTTCCTCCAGCACATAAAAACTATGAAATCAATATAATGTCATCTTCCTCAAGCATGTAGAAACTACTATATCACTTGATGATACTCATTTATAATATTTTTTAAAATGATGAGTTTTTAGAAAGTAATAAATAGAAAAAGGTTTAAATTTAAAATGGAGAAAAAAAATTAAGATTAAATATTTTATATTGGCACAAAATATAACTTGTCTGAAATTTACTTTCTACATCTTTCTTCTTTTTTTCATCGATTTACTCTTTTTAAAATGAGTTATTTTACAAACAATATATTGTCAGAAAAATAAAACTGATTATTATTTTTTAACCTAAAAATCTTTTGCAACCTACTAGAATCGTGCCATTAGGTTAACCTTGTCGCTTCCATGAAAAACAATAACATCTAGTTTAATACTAAAGAAAATATATTCATTTTGACACAATAATAATAAATATCAAAGATTAGAAAAAAAATTAAAAAATTATAAAAGTAATTATATTATAATTAGTATTAATTGAGATTTGGTAGCATTTGTATGAGAAGTGAATGAAGAAAGCAAAGAAAAGAGGCCTGGTTAAGTTTTAAAGGTGTGAAGCCTAGTGCCATTGGTACCACACCACACTTTCATTCATTTCATTACCATTACCGTTTTGCAATTCTCATCCTCCTCCAAGTGTGTTTCTTCTCTCCTTCTCTACAATTTATATAATATATATATATATATATATATATATATATATATATATATATATATATATATATATATATATATATTATATGTATATATATATATATTATATGTATATATATATATATATTATATGTATATATATATCTCACACACATATACACACATGACACAGCACAAACACAGGTCTCACATAACACATGTATATATATATCTCACACACATATACACACATGACACAGCACAAACACAGGTCTCACATAACACCAAATCTCATCACCATCATCATCATCGTGGTCACAATCAGCATCAATAATAACCCCCCCTCTCTCTAAATCTCTTCCAATTCGCTCTCCCTCGATCCGTGAATTGTTAATCCGTTGCGGATAAACGAAATTCAATCAACCAGGTCGGATCCTAAGGGAATGAGAGCGTGGTTAGTGGATGAATCTTGTGGAGTCTGAACGGGAAAATGCCTGCGTTACCGAACGGGAATCATCAATTCTGTGCGAATGGATTCTGGTCGAAGAATCGAGACGATGTTGGCTACAATCAACTCCTCAAGGTACTGGATCCAATTTTTGTTTCATTTTTATTTTATTGTGATGTTAATGTTCGTTTTAATTGCTTCCGAGGCTTTTGTTTGTTTTGTTAATTGGTGCTGGATCACTGTTTTGGTATTGGTTGTGAGTTGTGACTGTGGTGTTGTTAATGGTGAATGTCTAGACCGTGTATTGGATCTTGCGGGCGAAACAATTCGGTGATTTAATTTATTTTTTTGGGGTTGGGATGTGTTATGACTGTTGGATGCAACTGTTTTGCTTTTTCTGATTTGGTTGTTGGTGTTTGACGAGTGGAAATTTTGTTTTGATTCTTTATTCACATCACTGTGTGTGAGCGTCTCTGTGCTTGGTGGAGGTATATAAAAGAAGTTAAAATTGATGTTATGTTACTTGGGTTTGATGTTTCGAGTTGAGCAATATTCTATATGTGCCACTTTGTAAACATGCATTGGCTTGCCCATGGTTGAGATTCCTGATGCTTTTTAAACTGATGAAATGACGTATCAACGAGCGCAATCACTGAAATTGTGGGAACAAAGGGGGAAGCAATGAGTGTCCACTAGAACTGGATACTCTTGTTTTGATGATTTCTTTTAAATTATTCATAGGAGAAGGTAGAAAGAATTGACTTACACAGGTTCATTTGTACTTATGAGAGGAACTAAATTTTACTTTGTTGTTTTTTTCCTGACAGAAATTCTCATGGAGAAATTTATTCAAATACGACCTTAATTAAAGAGAGAATTTGATACGAGGATGTTTTGTGCATGTCATCAGTTTTGTTTTCTTTAATTTATTTTTGGATTAAATTGCAATTTGTAATGATCTGGATGTGTTTTTGCTTTCTTGTGATGTATGTAGTTTTGGTGTGAGCTGTCACCACAAGCTCGGTTGGAGCTCTTGAGGATAGACAAACAAACCCTTTTTGAGCATGCACGAAAAAACATGTACTGCTCCAGGTGCAATGGGTTACTTCTTGAAGGATTTCTGCAGATTGTTACATATGGGAAATCTTTGCAACAAGAGGGAGCAGTCGTTCATTTTCCTTGTAGCAGAGCTGGAGGTTTGAAAAATCAAAATAACGGTGGATCATCCATCTGTAATGTGGTCCAGGATGAAATCCAAGATCCAAGTGTCCATCCTTGGGGTGGTTTGACCACAACACGTGAGGGTGCACTAACACTTCTGGATTGCTACTTGTATTCAAAGTCTCTGAAAGGACTGCAAATTGTAAGTGTTGTTACTTTGTATTTTGTTCTGATGCAGTCCTTTTCCCTATTTGGTAGCTTAACTTTTCCGTATTAGGTATTTGATGGAGCACGAGCTAGGGAGCGGGAAAGAGAACTTCTTTATCCAGATGCTTGTGGTGGGGGTGGCCGTGGTTGGATAAGCCAAGGAATTGTGAGCTATGGCAGAGGGCATGGGACCAGGGAAACCTGTGCCCTGCACACTGCCAGACTCTCATGTGATACACTAGTGGATTTTTGGGCAGCACTAGGAGATGAGACAAGGCAATCTCTTCTAAGGATGAAGGAAGAGGATTTTATTGAGAGACTAATGTACAGGTGTTTTTGTTAACTCCTCATTCTGTGTTAGACTTAGATAAGTGATAGCTTGTTATAAGTGGATTAATAATATAAATTCTTGTATTAGAGGCAGTGATACAGTTGAAAGTGATATACAAGTGATGAAAATATGATACATGCATCAGAAAGAGCTTAAATATACTGAATGTGGCATCTTCACCACAATCAAATATTGTGTTCCCCTGAAAATTTGGGGAAGAAATTCTTACTTACCATTGGTACGCAATTGATTTGTAGTGGATTTGCTATCTGCTAGATGTTAAAAGGTTGAATTGTGAAACACTATCCCAGACATGGAGTTCAGTTAGGTTTGATTAGAAGCTTAGTTCAAATTGGTCCTCGAGCTCACCACCAAGGGGGAAGCCAGTGGCTGGATCAGTGTTTCATGAGTTGTCTAAGCCTGTCTCCATTTGAAGGTTTTGTCCTGAATCTTGATTAGGACAGATTAGACAATAGACAATAGACAATTGTAATAATTCCTTAGAAAACTTGTCACCTCATGGGTTCTTCATGCTATGAGACTTAGAAAAGAATTTTTTTTTTATTCTTGAGTGAGCTCTTTCCCATCTCTCATACTAATTAAAATACATATTAGCAATGCTTCCTTAATCTTGGAATGAGTTTATTTTAAACTATTTATGATGCATGCTTTAGGGCTGTCTGTGTAGCATGTCATATATTAGATTTGACTAAAAGGTTACTCCCTTTGGCAGGTTCGATAGCAAGAGATTTTGCAGAGATTGTAGAAGAAATGTTATTCGAGAATTTAAGGAACTAAAAGAGTTGAAGCGCATGCGAAGAGAACCTCGATGCACTAACTGGTTTTGTGTTGCTGATACTACCTTTCAGTACGAGGTGTGACTTCTATATTTATGTGTTGTGAATTATGTTATATTTGGTATTTCAATGAGAGTTTATACCGACATTCTTTTGAAAATGTTAGTTTTCAAGCTATTTGAGGGCAAAACTCAATAAATTTGTTCTTGTCAGGTATCTGATGACTCAATTCAAGCTGATTGGCGCCAGACATTTGCTGATACTGTGGGATTGTATCATCACTTTGAGTGGGCTGTGGGGACAACTGAAGGAAAATCTGACATTTTGGAATTTGAAAATGTTGGAATGAATGGATGTGTACAAGTTAGTGGCCTAGATCTTGGTGGTTTGAGTGCATGCTTCATCACCCTCCGAGCATGGAAGCTAGACGGACGCTGTACTGAACATTCTGTTAAAGCTCATGCCATAAAGGGTCAAAGGTGTGTACATTGCAGGCTTATTGTTGGGGATGGCTATGTTACAATTACTAAAGGGGAAAGTATTAGAAGATTCTTTGAACATGCCGAAGAGGCAGAAGAAGAAGAGGTAATTAAAGATTCATCAGGGAAACTCATTTTAAAATCATGTATGAGGGATTGTGTCAAAGTACATTTGTTAATTATGCAACATTTGCCTCTAGGATGACGATCTCGTTGATGAAGATGGAAATGAGCTTGATGGAGAATGTTCCCGACCCCAAAAACATGCAAAGAGTCCTGAACTTGCTCGAGAATTTCTTCTAGACGCCGCCAGTGTTATATTTAAAGAGCAGGCATGTTTTGCTTTATTGTTACTGCTTAATAGTCTTGATTTCTTATGCCTGTGATATCTGTATATTAATTACTTAAGTATAATATGGTGTCTTTAGTCGCAAGGCAAATAATAATATGATTGGTGCAGTGAGGGGGGGAATTAGAAATCAATATGACAAATGAATGAAATGTTTGTATTGGTAAAGTAATAGGATGGTGTTAAGTGTGTTTAACTTACTATTGGACTCTTGTGCTTTCCACACACAATGTTTTCTTTTCTTAATTTTATGGTCTGGTATTTTAGCTTAACAAACGTATATAGTGACAGAAAATTTGAGTATTTACTCGAGTTAATGTTCCTGTGATTTTCTTCTATAACTCCCAGAAGAAGTGGAGAGTTGTGGAATAGTGAACGTTGAAGTCCCATTGATTTTGCTTTGCTGTGCATAAGTATTGTTTGGTTAAATTTCCCTTGGAGATAATTTGGTAGTCCAACTCTAAATATAGAAAATGAACTTGCCATTTAATGGGATAAATGTTTAGATTAATTAATTACAATGAAAGGATATGTGGTAGGGTTTGGAGGGATCATGGGTTCAAAATCTGTGATGTCAATGCTTGAAATTTAGCAGTCTACCCGAGAAAGCTATTTGGAACTGTGAAAGTATATTCTTTGGTTGTTTGGATTATTTCGCAATTTGCAGTGACTTTGGTTGTCAAACATGTGCTATATGTGTGTGTTTCTGTCTATCTTGTTTAATTGCTAACCAGGGCTTATCCTTTCAGGTTGAAAAGGCTTTCAGAGAAGGAACAGCACGTCAAAATGCACACAGCATATTCGTTTGTCTTGCTTTGAAACTGCTGGAAGAACGAGTTCATGTAGCTTGCAAAGAAATCATTACATTACAAAAACAGGTCTTAATTATTATGCTTTTATTAGGAACAGGCTTTAACAAACTGAACTCCTACATTTTGAGAATTTTAGTTCCAAAATCGTAAACATACGATATTCTTACAGATGAAACTTCTTGAAGAAGAAGAAAAGGAAAAACGTGAAGAAGAAGAACGGAAGGAGAGGAAAAGGACAAAAGAAAGGGAGAAAAAACTTCGGAGAAAGGAAAGACTTAAAGGAAAGGAGAAAGATACAGAAAGGAAGTGTTCTGAATCAATTGATGTTCCTGGATCTCCTGAACTCTCAAAGGACGAATTGTCTCCTGCTGCAGATGTAGAGGAAAATAATTCTATTATAGGCAGTAATTCAATCATTGTAACAGGAGATGATTATCCTAAAATCCAAGATGAAGACTTCACTCGAGAGGGTAGTAATTTGAGAGTACAAGACTACTCTTACGATGACTGTGAGGGAGACATTGCAAATGTGCAACACCACTCTTACGATGATTGTGATGGAGATATTGCAAATGCACAAGACAGGAATGATACTTCTACCGTTGAGCAATCAAAGTTTTATTGTCAAAGACTTAGATATAGGAAAGAATTTCGACTGGATCCGCCAACAAAGTGGTCTGACAGACGCCCTAATGCAGTTGTTTCAGAAAATGGTGTGGTGGGTGGAAGATCAGAGCCAGTACACTGTGAAGATAATTTTGGGATGCATTCCAGAGGAATCAATGGATTGAACAGGCAATCTAGAATAAGTGCTGCAAAATCCAATGGTCGAAATATTGGTCATAAGTGTAGTGAGAGGTTTTATAGTTCCAACAGCTGGGTGAACGACAGATATGATTTTCATTCATGCAGTTGTAATAGTAGAATGAATAGGGTTAGTTGGGAGACAAAACTTGTTAGTAAGTCTGAATCCACAGTAGATTCATCTAAGCAATTTTACCGTGGTAGCAAGTATAATCATGTAGACTTCATTTCCGAGAGTAATGGAAGAACCAAAAGCAGGGTCATCTCAGGTAACTATTCTAGTAGGGATTTGCCTCACTCAAAGAAAGTTTGGGAGCCTATGGAGTCCCACAAGAAGTATGCTCGTAGTAATTCAGACTCTAATGTTACATTGGGGTCCACAGGTCAAGTATTTCAGTTTGATATGGTAAGGTCATCTATCGATGATATTGGTGGTACAGGTGAAGTTGATTATGTGGATTGTAATTCGAAAAGAAGCGGAGTGGATGAAGGCTATCAGAATGATCTTGATGCTGAAGCTGGAGGATCTTGCAGTTCCACTGAAATTACGTCTGAGGAACCTGGAACATCTCTGATGGGTGGGTCATCCTTGAATAATTCTTCTGATCCCAATCATGGTAGCACTTCTAGTTCTGATAACTGTTCATCATGCCTAAGTGAGGGTGATAACAATACCACCTCTTCAAACCGTGAGGAGAATACAGAATCCTCAACATCTGATTCAGAAGATGCTAGCCAACAATCTGAAGTAAGAGAAAGATCAACCTGCATTGACAACGGATTGTCTGGTTCTCATGAAGCTGGAATGGAGAAAATTCATAATGCAAATGATGAGGGCTTGACCAGCATGTCAACATTTGGTTCATCCTTGGATGCAGCAAGAGGTGATGTATTGGGGAATCCTGTGGTTAGAATGGCCGCCCATAATTTTGATAATTGTTTTTCCCCTCTTAATGTGTGTTCTCAATCTCAAAGCATGCTCCCTCCAGTGCCAAACCAAAATATACAATTTCCAGTGTTTCAGACTCCTTCGGCAGTGGGCTATTACCATCACAATCCAGTTTCATGGTCAGCTGCTCCCACAAATGGGTTGGTGCCTATCCCGCACCCAAACCCCTACTTATATAGTAGCCCTTTTGGATATGGCTTAAACGAAGATCCGAGATTCTGCTTGCAATATGGTGGCTTACAGCAACCAACACCCTTATTTAACCCTGTTTCCGTTCCAGTTTATCAGCCAGTTGCCAGAGCTAAGCAAACATCCATGCTGCAAGAGCATCTTAATATATCTGCAGTGGGAAGGGTTTCTCTAAGCGGAGCTAATTCACAAAAAGCACCATTGAATGGGGAAGTTGGACATGGTAATTCTGCCAAGTCACAAGACACTGGTTTCTCCTTGTTTCATTTTGGTGGCCCTGCGGACCTTTCAACATGTCATAAATTGCGTAATGCATCTTCAAATGACGGCGACAATGTAGGAGATTTCAACAAAAAGAGTTTTGTAGATCAAGTTCAGAATGAAAACGAGACGAGTGTGATGGAGGAGTACAACTTGTTTGCGGGAAGTAAATCCTTGAGGTTTTCAATTTTCTAAAAGGAAATTGAAGTACAAGGTGGCTGTTGAGGAATTCAGTCTCTACCTTCATGTGATAATGGAGGTTTGAGTACTCTGTGATTCACTAAACAATAAGCTTCCTTCAACAACTTGTTTTAGCCCATAGTTTTATTAGTCGATTGTTACCAAATTTGTGCTTTTCTTTGATGTAGAGAAAGATTGCGAGTGCTGATTTCTTGAAGGGTTTTTTCGCCCTTGCTTGAGATCACAATTCCCCTTTCCCCAAATACCTTTCAACCAAACCTGCTTCATAATGGAAGCTGTAATGGGAATTTTGAGTGGACATCATCAATGTTGATTCGACTTTCGTTAAATGCTCTTTCTCTATCATCTTTCCTTTCATATTTAAATCCTTTTCTTTTACATCTCCTCTTTTAACCATCTATTGGACGGATTATCTTTTCTTAATAATTTTTTTAAATTCAACAAATTATTTTTCATCAACCCCCAAAAAATTATCCTACACTATATATCTCATTGTAAATGGCTATAAAATCGACCTTTTTTTTTCATGTATAAGCTATTTCACTTGAACATATCCAGTGTGAATGGAAATAAAAAACCTATGTTCCCTGCATCTTCACCTTTTTACTCTTTACACTCTTTTACATTTTATTTTTTTTATAGTTTAGTAAAGGAAGAGAGTCAAAAAATTGTGATCCTGTAAGAAAATGTTAATAATGCACTCTTCTATTAATCAAATTGTACTAAAAATCTCATTTTGTCAGACCTCGGAAAACGCAACCCAAAACCTTATGTTCAGACTCATTAAAAACGCACCCAAAACCCTCTGCACGGACGCCAGGTGTCAAGCGTCGAAGATTCGAAAATCAGATAGTGGAATGCAGGTGTCAGCAGACGAGCGGGTTCGTTTTAAACAAAACTGATTTTTCTGAAAACCGCGTCACACTCTCTGCATGCACTCATCTTCTCCAAAATCCTGATCTTTCGAATTCTCCTACTTCTCTCTAAAAGTTTTCCATTCTCTCTACCAAAACTCATCCATTTACTCCTCCGATCATATTTCAGAAACCGTAGAAGTGTTCCCGGCGTCATAAGCTTCATTTTGAACCGATCATTTTCGAGTTCTGAAATTGGTAAGTTTCCTCTTCCTTAACCGTTCGTTCTTGTAAACATGCAAACCAAGTTCTGGTTTCATGAGTCCTTAGTTTAATTCTGAATCCTTTTTGGTTTGTTATTTGATGTTGGTTCGAAGAGTAGTTGAGCCTTGAGGGTAGAAGGAATCGTAGTTTTTGCAAACCGAGTTGCAGTCCGTAGGACGTCCGTTCACACTAGAGGTAAGGGAAGCTTATTTAATTTAATTTGCATGCTGTTGAAATGTTTGAACGTTCGTTTAGTTGATTGAATGATTTTGATGCATGATGGTTAATATGATTGGATGGAATGAACGTTCGTTTATTTAATGAGATGAAATGAAATATGGCTGAGTTAGGTTATAATGTATGAAATATATGAAACTTATATGATATGGATTGTATGAAGTATGAAAGTTGATTATGATATGAATTTTATAAAGTTATGAAGTTATGAAGTTATAAGTTAAGAAAAATGAGTTGGAATGTAAATGGATTCTGTAAATGAGATTTCACTATGATAAAGTACGTTCGTTACTGAACGGTCATTGACCGTTCGGTTTTCCTAGTAAACCTAGTTGAAACGGGATTCTTTCATTTGGAGAGAACTCTAGTGTAGGACGAGCGCCTTCGTGTGGTAATACTATGCTTGAGCGTTCGGCCAAACATAGTTGTGCCTGAGTCTAATGTGATAAACCCAATATATATATATATATATATATATATATATATATATATATATATATATATATATATATATATATATATATATATATGTATGTAATTGTATATTATTGTTGTTCGTAAACACCACTTCAATAGTAACTTAATATATTTACCAAACCTTTTATTAGAAGTTTATTAGTGCTTGGTCTTACACCTAGCGCTCATACTGAGTAGTGTTCGGTCTTATACCAAGCGCTCGTACCCATTTCGTGTATAATCAACCTTGATGAAATAGCGTTCGTCCAATTTCAGTAGCATATTCTTACCGTGTTCGGTCATTGACTGGCATTCAGTTTCTGTATATGAATGATTCTAAAATATGGTTATTTAACGTTCTGACGTGTCTACGTTCATTGGATCCGGCCTAGAGCCCCTGTACTTGAATTATTGTTTGAGTATGGGTTTGAACTCACGAGAGTCAGTTCATTTAACTGATTCACAATGTAAATAACGTTCGTCATATATGGTATATTATTGTACTCGAGATATTCTTAAATCTAAAAGTAATTCTCTTGGTCTTATTCCATTATGGAACGAGAGATTTTATCGGTCTTGTTTCTATCGTTCGTCCTTGTTATGAAGAGGGCGGAACATTCGGTATTTTATGTGTTTAGGAAGGATGATGAAAATGACACCTAAGTGAAAGGTTATAAAGGATGAAGAGTATATGAGATGAATGTAAGATTGTGGATTTGAACGAGCGTTCCGGGGAGGAACGACTCTTGGATGAATATTGGAATTGGTAAAGTATGAATGTGGAAATGCTTAGCTGGCGGTTCATCCTGATGTTCCGTGAGTACTCGTCCTCACGTAGAGGAGGGTAGATCATGTGTGGGAACGGCAGGAGGTCCTAGTCCTTAGGGTTACTTTGGGCGGAACGGACTAACCTCGGGTGGCAGCTCATGAGAATTCCAGTTACTACATCACCCGGGTGCACGAACGTCGTAGCTACACAGAATTCATACAGTCCGGACAGTCAGTCTAGTAGTAGGCCTTGTTTGTATCGTATGTTGAAATGTACTTGATGTGTTTGAATTTGATAAACGTAGGTTATTATTTGAATTGAATTACATAAGCTTACCCTGTGTTTTCCTTGTGTTGTCTTGTTGTACGTCCGTGTGGATGTGAGCAGATGGAAACGCGCTACTGGAAGAGGCGCTGGAAGAAGAAAATTTGGAGGATTCGAACCTCGTAGAAGTTGAAGTAAAGGCTGAATCGTAGGATGTTCGGTTGGTAGTTAGTAGTTTAGCACGAGGTGACCGTTCGGTCACTTCCTTTCCTTTCTTGTTATTTGACCGTTCGGTATTTGTTTTTTTGTAAACCGTGCGATCATGTTTTCTCTTATCTGGTGTAGTTTAGTTGGGAACCTTATATAATGTCGTTCAGCCGTAAGCATTCGTTGTTTAGTGTAAGACTGAATTGATATATTATTAAATGTAATTAATTCTATTATATGGTTTATTACTGTATTTTTGGGATGTTACACATTTTCTTTTCATAAACCTAACTTTATATTTAGTTATTGTCTCTATGATTTTATAGTTCATAAGATAATTTTAATTAATAATAGTATATACTTATATGTATATGTATATACACAGTAGAAATAAAATAAAATAAAATAAATTAAATTTATTATTGATTAAAAAGCTTCTAATATATAATAGAATTTAAAATTTATATATATATATATATATATATATATATATATATATATATATATATATATATATATTTCAAAATTAAACTATTTCAACTATAAAATAAAAGTGACGCTTTCATATAATAAAGAAAATCATATTACGGATTTAACATAAATTCTAATATCGATAAAATTCATTATCACAACAATTTCAAGACTATATAATCTAATTATAAAGTGTTCATGTATTTGTTGATAAATCTTTCTAAACTCGAGTTACTACAAACTGAACTAACAAAACACTACATCTCATATTTTAATATCATTTTTCTTCATCAAAATTAAAAGTGTTGGTTAGTGTAAGGTTTGTATATAGTAGATTTTATGCTTAACTCACTCCCCTTTGTCACAGTAAAGTTTATACTTATTTATATATTTTACATTGATATTATCTCTAATTGATGTGAAACCTTCCAACGCAGTCTCTCATGATAATGTATATACTATTAAAATTCTCACATCACACACATACTCTAATGTTTTCCGTAAAATTGAGTCTAATTCTTGTTCAGTATTGATGGCTTTTAATAGCCACATAAATGCCAAATAATAATAACTAGTAGAATAAAAAATTATCTATTGATGGCTTTTAATAGCTACATAAATGCCAAATAATAATAACTAGTAGAATAAAAAATTATCTATTCAAACGGATTCTATAAGTAGAATAATAACTGCACCTAACAAATATCATAGCTGGCCAAATATATCAATAAAAAATATAACTATCTACTTAACCAAAACGACACAACATTAAAGTTCTCTCAAAATTACAAATAATCTCATTTCATAATTTAAGTTTATTTAATAAAATTATCCCATAAACTTAAAATTTGTCTTCCTTTATTCGATTTTTCATGTGCATCACTCTGCACCGGACTTGCTTCTTTCAATCAAATTCAAGTTGGAGTTATCCGAATTCTTGATAGTCATACATTGCTTCAAGCACCTTTTGTGTAAGATCTTCAGCTCTAGTTCATACAACTGGTTCTTCTTCGCTTTTACCTGGGTTGCTAAACGACCATGCTTATCCTTTAAATACAATACCTGGTCCTTCATAAAAACTGAATTACCTTTTTCAATTATCTGAACTATGCTTAAAATATTGTTCTTCAACTCGGGAACATAATAAACATCCATAATCTCTTCAACTCTTCCATCCTTTTGCATATGCCAGATTATTCCACGTCCTTTTCACGGCCACCTTGGAGTCATTATCAAAATATACAAATTTGGCCTCCACCTTGGTGAGTTTATAAAAAAATTTCTCGTTTCCACACATATGATTACTTGCCACAATATCTAGATACCATACCGAGTTGGTAGAAATCTCATCAGCCTCTAATCTCAAACACGACCCAACATCTGAGTTCTCCACCTTCGACTCTAAGATCCTTGATGACAACAAAATTCTCATCTCTTCTTCATCTTCTTCTTCCCTATTTTTATCTGGTTCAAGAACACTAGAGGCTTCTTCCTCCTTATCAATTATTGTCTTCTTCAGCTCCTCAAGTTCAACCCTCTGTTTATCATAATCTCATTATCCTCATCTAGAAGTTTCCCTATCCGCTGAATCTCTTCTTTTTGTCTGAGTTTCTTCTTCAGGTTTGCCTTCTCCATATTTATCGCGTCATTTACCGAGATCACTTCATCCATTGTTGGGACCAAGCTCTCCATGTCCACACCCTTTGCATCTGAGTTCTTTGCTATCAACAAGATTCCTCACTCTTCTTCTGCATCTTCAATAAGGAGATTAGTCTCCCCCTTTGTCTCAGCCTTGCAATACTTTGTAATGTGGCCAGCCTTACCACAGTTGTAGCACTTCCTCGATCTGCACTCGTTTGCGTAGTGATCGTACTTTCCACACTTAAAACACTCCACTCTTGACCGGTTTCCTCGACCTCTCCCTTGTTCTCGGTCACGTCAATTATGCTGATCGATTTGCTCTTCACTATCATTCTCAAAATTACCTTGACCACGTCCACCTCATCCTCAGCCTCCTCGTCCTCTACCGCTAGGACCTTGGCTCTGAGTAATCCGAGTTTCATTTGAGTCAAATTGTGCCTGTAGTGCTTGATCTAGAGGTTCAATCTGATAATCTCAACTTCTTCTCCTTTGTTCGTGGGTTTCTAATGACCCAACAAGTTCATCTACTGTGAGAACTGACAAGTCCTTCGATTTTTCAATGGCGCACCTTTCAAAAATCTTTTATGATTGGTCTCAATATTTTTCCCACAACCTGGCTAGGTGGCATTTTTTCTCATTTGAGTTGGTTGACCACCTTCTCCACCCGAGTTATGTACTCAGTTATATGCTCTTTGGACCCCATCTTTAATTGTTCAAACTCTCCTCTGAGAGTTTGTATTCGGACCTGTCTGATGCGATTGTCACTTTTATATGCAACCTCCAATATCTCCCAGGCTTCCTTTGTTGATGCGGCATTCGCTATTTTTTCGAATCCCAACTCATCTACTGCAATGTAGAGAAAAGACTATGTTGACTTATATCTTGCACATGTTTTCTTCAACGCGGTTATTTGTGTCATTGTCTAATGTTTGTCCTTATGAGGTTCAACGTACCCGTCTTCCACCATATCTAAAATGTCTTGGGATCTCAATAACATCTTCATCTATAGGCACCAGTTATCATAATTGATTTTTCTCGTCATTTGTGACACACCCATACCATTGACAACCTTTGTCACCTCTCTCACAAAAAACTCAAGCACTCACTATTTTTCTCACGGTGTTTGACTCTCCCCTCTCTTTCTTTCTTTTTTCTCTCTCGGTACTCAAAGCATAAAGCTCTGATACCACTTTGTTAAAATTCTCACGTCACACACACTCTAATATTTTTCGTAAAATTGAGTCTGATTTTTATTCAGTATTGATGACTTTTAATAGCCACATAAATGCCAAATAATAATAACTAGAAGCAGAATAAAAACTTATCTATTAAGCCGAATTCTATAAGTAAAATAATAACTACGCCTTACAAATATCACAGTTGGCCAAATATATCAATAAAAAATATAACTATCTACTTAACCAAAATGACACTTCATTAAAGTTCTCTCAAAATTACAAATAAGTCCATTTCATAATTTAAGTTTATTTAACATATACATATCGAACGTGATACCAAATATTAACGGGTGGTTTGATAACAGTTCAATATCCGATAGAATAATAGATCCAACAAACAATCAACTTCATTAGGATAGGATTTAAGTCATAACTCTAATATCATGTTAAGAAGTGAATTTTAAACTTAATTTTATCCCACAAAACTAGTTTGTAAGGTTAGGTTTACACTCACTTATATATTATATTATAAATTGATTTTGTTTTTAGTCGATATAAAACTTCTTACTACTTATAGTGAAAACTCACTAAATTTCCTCGTGGATTGATTGTTAAGCATACGTGCAACAACAAAATCCACGAAGAAATTATTTCATTTCAAGTATAAATAAGAGGCATAAAAGAGTTGTATGGTAAAAAACCTTAATTTCTAAAAGTTTACAATGCATAGTTTAGCGCCAATAAAAAATAGCTCAAGATAGATAATTATATAGCTAAAACAATAAAGGAACCTAATTATGAGTATAAGCTTCATATTGAGTAAAAATAAAAAAGTTGAATACTAGATGATGATAAAAAAAATTATTTTCTTAAAATTTTAGTTTGAAGATAGTATCAATTTTTTAATGTGGGATACATTTATGTGACCGTAAATTTCTACATTAAATAAAAATATGGAGACCTATAAATCTATTTTTTTTTTATTATGTAGAGTTGTTAGTTACTCTTGTTAGTTTTCTTAATTATATATTATGTTATGTTTATAATAGATTGAGGGGCTACTATATTTTACATCTTCTTTGGATAATTATGTTTGTTTTAGCAATTTAGAAGATGAAAACAATTGAATAGCTATTAAAGCCATCGATTGTTAAATTGAATAGCCATGTTATTCTTCACAAAGTCTTGTTTATACCATACTTTAAAGTCAATCTTACCTGTGTAATAAGTATACTGAAAACAATATTTTTTTATCATTCTTCTTTTGCCATACAAGATCCAACCGAAGGTGATTGGTAACATCCAATAAATTTTGTACTGCTTTCGTGCGTTCTTCTCATAATATTGTTACCAAAATTCATAATCATACATATACTCTTGTAAATAAATGGCACTATATTCTTAGATTGATAGCATCCTCATTAATATCTTATATTAATCAAAGTATGAAGTTTAATTTCTTATTTGAACATAAAATTGTTACTAAAAGTATAATTTTACTCTCAAATGAGTAAGGAGTGTGGCTTTAAAAAATGTGTGTCAATCTTAAAATAAGATATTTTATTATAACGGTATTATATTATAGAATCATAAGAAAAGCCTGAAAGAAAACTAGTTTGACAAGAACAAGATATTAGGATAAAAGTATCCCAACCCTTAATCAAGTAAATTTAATTTAATTTAAGCTTAAAAAAGGAAGATCAAACTAATAGTACATGTTGAAATTCAATTCATTGACATGTAACATCATCTAAAACTTTTAATTCCTTAGCTATTGCTAATTATAGGCTATATATATATATATATTAGTAATTACTATATATCTATGTGGGTAAATAAATATGTAATTCTTCTTTAGTATTAGGAAAACTTTTTTTCTTTTTTTAACAAACTCCTCTTGCTTTTTCTTTTTTAATCACATATCAAGATAAATACTTTATCATTATTTCATCATACAAAAAATTAACAATAACAATCCATTTTTCTAAACATTCTCATACTAATTTTAAATAATATTATAGCACCTTACTAACATCAATAATTATAATTAAATTGAGTTTAATTACAGTTTTTAAATTAGAGAACATTTTATTTCAAAATATGATCAACATAATACAAAATATGAACTAAAAATTAAATACAATTTTTCAAAAGGCTAAAAGATACCATAAAACATATTATACTACTCTTTTAGTCGCGAGTTCCACTTTTAGTGGTCTTATAGTCATCCGCTCCTATCTTTCTTCTCGTACATTATATAATATATAATAATCATAGGAAAAAAAATAAAACAAAAAGACACACTAATGTAAAGATAAACTAATTTTTATAAGAATAAATACTAATCTAAATATATTAAATGATTTACAAAAATTATATAAATAAGCATTTGAGATATATAAACTATTAAACAATAAGAAACCAAAGATAAAATATATAATTATCATAATTCATTTAAACTTTGAAAACTAGTTTATTAAATGGATTCCTAAGATTCTGCACTTATCTGACTCTTATCTCCTCTGGTCTTTAATAATAACTCATGTAAAATAATTATATACTTTATTTACTATTCGGAGATTAATTTCACTAACTCTATTATAAGTATATAATCTTCTTTTATAATTATACTGTTTGTGAAGTCTCTTTCAACTCTTTTAATTCTTACACCCTAATTATAATTTTCCATATGAATTAGATACTAATAAAGTAAATATAGCATCCCATCCGGAATTTCTTTTGAATACACTTTGACATTAAATAGTAATCTTCTCCTTTAAGAATAACTAGTGTGACTCAAACTGCACCTAAAAGATATAAATGAAGCTTCACCAAATCTATAACTACTAACACTCAAAAGTACAAGCCACTCAATAGAAAAATTCTAGACAATTGAAGTTGTTTCTTTCTTCTAGAATATCATATTAAATAATTTTGTCCGCTTTAAACTAAGTTTTTACGGATTTGTTTTTGATACCACTCCAAAAAACCTCTTACTAATGATAAAGATATCTTATGTATATATAAACTTATCTTCATATCTTATTTTATCCAATAAGAAACTTTGTTTGTTTTCAATATATTATGAGTTTTCTTCTTCTTTAGAATTCTTCTGAAAGCTCAAATGGAAAATGAGCAATAAAATATCTATATATAATCCTTTTTCCACATTTAAATTCATTTAACTTATAACTATCCATTTATTAAGTAATTGTGTTGATAATTAAAGTATGACTTTTTAATGTAAATAGAACGAGAAGCCCATTTAATTTATTCTCACAAAAACCCATTCTACTAATTATTCACCATAAACACACCATGAAACATTTGTCACCTTGATAATAAAATGGTCACAATTTTGAGTTTAGATTTTCTGTTAAATTCTTCGTATTGTTCTCATCAAAAATAAATTTCAAAATTTTAAATATAATTTGTGAAAGGGTATAAAATTTTTAAATCTTGAATACTTGGCAATGTTACCACGGGTAGCCTAATGTTCAAAACTTTTGAGCTTGAAACAGTATTTTTAGTTATTTAAGCTTCTATTTAAAGGTGTGATGTATCATAAAATTAACTTGAATAAGACAATGACATATTGGAAGGTAAATATCCCTCTTTATTACTTCTTTTTTTCTCAAAGTTCCTGAGAAAGTTTAGTCTACACTTAATGGTTTTTAGATATGATTTGAATGTAATTCTTTTAAAGTGGCACAAGAGGATTTTGGAACAACATCTACTAAAGTTTAAGACTGAAGTATGGTACATGTGATGATGTTACGTTTTTTAATCATTTTATGTGATGCTTTCAGTGGGTTTCCTTGATTTTTCCTTTATGGGAATTTGTTGATTTCAAATTTGAAGGTTTTAAGCTTGGAAAGTGAAAACTCTGGAAGGTTCTATCATGAATGCCAGAAACAAAGTCAAACCTATAAGTGTTTAAGTGTGTCCTGGTCTTACTTATGCAATTTTTCTTTTCTTTTTTTTAATTAAGCTTGATAGAGTAAATTATCAACAATTGCTTTTGTAACATCTTATTGTAGTTTTGAGTTTCACTATAACATCCCAAAAATATACAGTATAAACTATATAATTTAGAGTCATCACATGCATGATAAGATAGTACAGTTATCCGACTAAAATATAAAATATTATCCATACAGTTATCCAGATTAACTATAGAATTTAAAACTTTATATACAACCAATCTATTTCAAAACTATCTACAGTACTACACTACAACGAACTGAACGACTGGATTCTCTTCATCAAGCGCCTGCTCCACGGAGATCTCATCTCCCTCTGCTCACACCACAGGATGATCAATGCAAAGGAGAAACACCACACATACAACACACAAACACAAAATAGAAGGGTAAGCTAGATGTAAAAACACTCATGTAATTACAGAACATAGATTATGCACATGCTAACTCAGGCAAGATAAATTAGTTTAGACATTCTAATATGTTAAGACCTATAACAGACCATCCGGACTGAGAATGAATACCGAGCTATGGCGGGTTTTACACTTGTGGTGGCCTCTACTGCTTTGCAAAGCCATTGCCATGGATTTCACCCTACCACACACACAAGGTTAGTCCGTTCCGCGCAACAGACCTCCAAGTAGCGTCTACACTAGGACCTCCTACTACTCTCGCCACATGAATCAATCATCTCCATGTGAGAACGAAAGTTCATTAGAGTGTTAGGATAACCCCCAATACTGAGCTTCTTGTATTCATTCTCAAACACACTTACATCTCACCGAGAGATTCCACTTTGAAACTCACTTTTACACATTGAAATCATACTTTCATTCACTTTGAATTTCCATTTTATACCTTTTATACTCATATAATTCAATACACCTTCATACATAGCATTCAATGATTTACCATCATTCAAACCACTCATGAACCGATAAGAAAAGAGTAAACTAGACTTGAACAATTCGCTCAACGCACCTTCTCGCATAGCGAGTCCAGAGGTTTCTCGCACAGCAACTCAACTCGCTATGCGAACCCTCAAATAGAGACCTGATAATGCTAATTCTTACCATTATCTAAGCATCATTTTAGTAGCAAAATCAACTCATTTCTAACTTATAACTTGTTTAATCCTCTTCTTTTGTCTTGTTTTCTAAATAAATGTGTTTTAGGCTACATTGATGTATTATAATCACTAATCCCCTTATTTTGTAGCTAATATTATGCTTAGAAGAACCTCCACCAATGTATAGAGCTTAACCAGCCACAAAAGCAAGTAAAACAAAAAGAGAGAATTTTGGAATGTTGTGGCTGGGGTGCAGCTGGGGTGCAGTTGAGCGCCACCTCTCTGGAATGCTGCCGCTGGGGTGCAGCTGGCGTGCAGCTGAGCGCCACCTCTCTGGAATGCTGCCGCTGGGGTGCAGCTGAGCGGTGACGCTGCTGATGTGTCAAAATGCCTATTTATTCAAGTTGTCTCGAAGCATTTGGGGTCTTTTGGTTCTTTGAAGGTTAATCTCACTCAAAGAAGAGCTTGGAGGGCTGCTAGGGCTCGTGGGAACACTCCCTTCTTCCTCTTGGGTTCTTCTTCTTCTTCCATGGCCATTTTGTAAGCTTAAAGGCTCTCCATGGAAATGGAGAGCCAAACCCATCTTGTTGGGGTTAGTTGTAGCCTTTGAATCTTGTGTAATTGTTCAATGATTTGAATATATATATATATATATATATATATATATATATATATATATATATATATATATATATATATATGCCTTTTCTATCAATTGCTAGTATTCTTGTTTCCAATCTTAAAGCTTGCATGTAATGGGGACGTTCATGACTTGATTTTGGGGTTTCATGGGTTATGGGAACGTAAGATGAAACCCAGAACTGAAACAGGAGTCCTTGTGGTTCATTGATTCTAGGGATGGAAGATGATTCACATGTTGTCTTAGATCATAGTTCTTAATGCGGGTTTGCTTGTTAGATTGTCCAAGGGATTGGAGTTTGATAAGGAAAACCTAGGCTCTTTCACCTAAGGGATTAGGGCTAGAGTGTTTTAGTTGATTGACTTTAGTAAATTGATAGAGAGGAGATGAAATTGGTTATACACAAGAGTGCATTGGTGAAAACTAACCTTAACAATGTCATTTCATACCATTTCTAGTCTTTTCCATTTCCAAGTGCCTTCAATACCAAAGTCCAACCTTGTAATTACTTGTGAATTTATCTTTTTGCACATATTCTTAAATGTTGAGTTGTTCTTGAGTCTAGATGAGTTGTTAATCGCACAATTTTCTAGTATTACGAGTCTCTTGGGAAAACGATACCTGGTCTCACCACGGTTTATTACTTGAATGATTCGATACGCTTGCCGAAATCACCTAACAAGACCCACCCCTCATAACCCTTCGCACAACGATTTAATTCGCTGTGCGAATAAACCCTTTTATTGCATCAGACCCTAACCACTCGCAGAGCGCCCCAATCGCTATGCGAGAGTCTCCAAACAGTGGCTCAGACTTCCCAAACTATCGTTGTGCGCCCATTTTCGCTATTCGAATAAAATGGTAATAGTTTCAGACCCCAACCAGTCACATAGCGCCCAAATTCCCCATGCGGATCACCAAACAGAGAGAAACCCTCTCAACCCATTCGCACAACGCGCCCATTCGCTGTGTGAATGTCCTGGCAGAGAGCATCTCGCCAGGGTGACTCGCTATGCGAATGGATTCGCATAGCGAGTTTGCATAAACTGTAGAACGAAATTCTGCAGAATTAAGCAACTCAACCACCAATTACCAATTCTAACTATTTTTCCCAACTTCTAACACTCCCAGATTGTTTTATATACTTGATTAGACTTGTCTAAGTGATTCTAAACATTCTTAACATCAATTTAAAGTGTTTATGGATCAATTTCTACTCTAAAACATCAAATTCATCAACTTATGGACAAAAATCAAATCTATCACTTTGAACTTGTTTTTGATCATTTTGATGACTCTAACAAGTCACAATGGACTTCTCCAAGTTGTCCCAACAGTCTAATTGAGTCCATAACCCCTAACTCTCCAATTCACTACTCCACTTCCTCTAAAAAGACTCAAAACATGCATAATTCACTATACTTTCAATTTAGTTAATAATACAACAGATTTCTCACATCAAGTACGTCCAATATGTTCAATCACAACAATTAAATTCCTCCAAATCAGTTCATAAGCATCACAATACAGTTTCACAGATTAAACATTCCAGCACATACAACTCAATCTAATCAAAACATAAACAGTGATCCAAACTACATACCAATTCAGAATTTATCATACATACATATCATACAACCAATTTAAAGAAAGTATCTAGCTCCCCTTACCTTAGAGATAAACTGCTCAGCTCACAAAAACACTCCAACAGTACCTTGCACTGCAAGGGAACTCAACAGAAACCTACAAATCACCAATCAGTGATAGAGAACAGCTCTTAGAACCTAAGTCGAGCTGAGAATTGAAGGATAAAACTACAAGACACATGCAACCAGCAGAAATTGCATGATCCAGGTTTAAGAACATGCAGAGAAAGGGGGAAAACGACTTACTAACTAAAATCAAGAAACTGATCGGTCAGTTGTGTAGCCCTCTACGTCGTGGACGTTTGGGTACCTCCTGATCATCAATCAAACAACTCAGTAAGGAGAAATCCTAGAGAGAAGCGAGAGAAAGAGTAGAGAATAGTGTTTTAAAGAGATGAAGTGTTTTAGATAATGAATCGAGCTTTAGAAAGTTCTATCTATTTTATAAGATTTTTTTTTTTAAAGTAAAAAGCTCTGTCTCATTATTTTAAGGTTTAATCATTCACTAAGTCCCTATTTTCGCATGGAATCTCAATTTCGTCCCTTTCTTTCTGAAAATATCAATTAGGTCCCAATTTTATGAAAATTGCAACAAATGGATCCTTTCCGTTAAATAGTGTCAAACGGCGTTACGGTGTGTTTGACGTGGCACGCTGTTGTGGACGTGTTATCTGACGTGGTTTAAGAGAGCAGGAGCAGTGGGGCACGTGGAAATTGAATATTTTATAAGTAAAAAGAAAAGAATTTTTCTTCTCCTCTTTCGCCATGGTTCGAGCTCGTAAAGCAGGGAAGCTTCATTCCCTTTTCTCTTTGTCTCACGTTGAACCAAGAACTCAAGCAATGGGAGTTACGGCGTGCACGGGAAAGTTCTTTCCCTTACTCTTATGGGTTCAAGGCTCGAATCAAAATAGGGAACTTCCCTCTCTTCTTCTCTGATTCCAGCGATTTCTCTTTGGGAGTGGAGATCAGGTTTGGTGGCTCAGGCGCGGTGTTTCCGCGACGTGTGGGTTCGCCATCAACCACAACTAACTACCAACCTAAAAAGTCCAATCACAAACACCATTCACTCCACCACTCGAGCGTTCGCCTTCGAGTCCTCCTGCCGCCGCGACTTCATCTGGCGCAGCTCCTCCGCCGCCTCCACCGCCCGCAGCGACAGCATGCGCACCTTCCCCTAAAGCGCCGGTACCGAGTTGTTTGCCAGCGTGGCCAGAAACATGGAGAAGCTGAGCCCTAAATACGAACGCAACATCTTGTGATAGTCTTCTTCTTGCTGCTGTTGTTTCTCTTTAGCCATTGCGACGAGGGCTTGGGTCTTCCTCTTGGACTTCGTCTCTGTGAGCAGCCCCTGTTCGTACGGGAAAAGGAGAAGAAGCAGAGTAATGGCGTTGGTGGTTTTGGTTGTATGGACTTTTAGAACTCAGCAAAAGGGAAACAGTGCCTTTTTGTCCTTTCTTTCTCTTCATGTGCCTGCCTTTGTCTATGATGCTTATTTAACCATCATCAATTAAAAAAATTGTTGTCTTCAGATTTGCTATTGAAATGCATCAAACGAAGATAGAACTTGTTGCATCTAAAAACCTCTTTTGAGCTCTCCCAACTGATTCAAACACAAACTTAGATCTAGGTTTTAGAAAACAGTCATCTAGGCTGCGTAGGGCGGGGGCGGTGAGCTGGTAGGGGAGGGAGGAGGAGTGGAGGAGGGGGAGGAAGTCGGGGAGGATGTGGTGGATTAGGGCTTGGTTGTAGGAGGCGATGGCGGCGGCGAAGAAGAGGACAGGGGGTACGAGGGAGAGGATGAATTTCCACGTGCCCACTGCTCCTGCTTGAATCAACCACGTCAGATAACACGTCCACAACAGCGTGCCACGTCAAACACACCGTAACGCCGTTTGACACTATTTAACGGAAAGGATCCATTTGTTGCAATTTTCATAAAATTGGGACCCAATTGATATTTTCAGAAAGAAAGGGACGAAATTGAGATTCCATGCGAAAATAGGGACTTAGTGAATGATTAAACCTTATTTTAATACACATATCTACTCTATTACTCTATTTTCTAGGTTGTTACATTCACAACATAGAAATTATATTATATTTTCTTAATTGCATATTAATTATTTATTTATTCATAAACCGAATATATTCAATTAAATATAAATAAAACATAATATAGGTCTAATTATAACTCACTTTATTCTTGAGAATAACTTGGCATTGTGTACTTTAAAAAACATTTCTTCTTTTATCGAAATATATTATAGTATAATCATAATATAACAAAATACAAGGATAAACCAAAATTCAATTAAATATATAATAATTAATATTAATATAAACTTAATCACATAATAATTAATATTAAAAGTCACAGATTTCGTCCATACAAAATATATAATGGCTAATTGTTTTTGTAAGACTAATATTAAGTTTAAACATAGAGACTAACTTGTAATAAAATGAAAATGTGTTTCTTCCATATGTCATTAAGTTGCATAATGGAAATGAGTGACATAATAATGGCATTGATGAATGTTTATGCAAATTTAATAACCTAATTTCCAAAATCACCTTGAAATCCTACACCTCCTCACCCTCTGGCCCCATCTCATTTAATGGCAGTCTGTCTAAGTGCTTCCCTAAAGATGTGAGACAAGTAAAAGTAGGCATTTGAGAAACTAACTACTTATGTTGCATAGTCATTTGTTTATGTCTGCAGATGGATAGTTGATTTCAACTCCTTATTTCAATTATTCAAATTTGTTTATCGCAAGAGGCTGAAATGACAAGTTATGCTTCAATAACATAATTTCAAGTACAAGGTATTGCAAACACTTTATGATGGTTTTGTTGATCATGATTGCCAAATTCCAATTTTATATGAGCAAAAGATATGACAAGTTAAAAGTAGTTTAGAAGAGAGAAGCTACACAACGCAACAAAAGAGTGAATCCACCGAGTAAAATTGATTATAAGTTCAATAATCTATGTCGTATCACTACCGTCAACCGTTTCTGTTACGCAACTCAACGGGGTCATGGTCACTTAGCCAAAAAAACACCACATTAATACTAATAAGTTCTAGAAAACTAGCATAGACATGGTCAATTAACGAAAAAACACCACATCAATAGTAGTGGAACAAATTAGTATTATACTAAATTCATATGAAAAACAGCATAGCCAGTAATCACGCTATGAAAATTTGAGCATGCAACTATCACTTATTTCTACTTTGTTCCCTTTTTTATTTTTAAATTAAGCTTAAAATGTTATTTGTTTAAATCTCTAAGTATATCTTTTAGACTAGATTTAAGGATCTTGAACGTCTTAGCTAGTGATGCCATGTGATCAAGGATAGTTCTCTTTCTCTGACAAATCTTCTTATGTGTGCTATGATCATTTTTAAGACATTAATATACGATATTCCCCTCAATAATGCCAACGAAAACCCTAATCAACATCTTCCAAAACATGACATTAATCATTGATAGAAAAATAATTCTAACAATATCAATTACAGAATATTCTCTATCAATATTGATTGAAAACTCAAATTTGCTTAAACTTAAAAAAAAATCAGTAACATCAATAAAAGATTCATAACATTGACTAAAATATAGTTTATCATCATTTTAAAAATTTTAAATTATTAGAAGTATTTTTTTTATCAAAACACACGCTACAATGTGCAAAAAAGAAATTATGGAGGTGAAAGTAAAACAATTGATTTTGTTTTAAGAATGGCTTTTAAGGGGGAAAATCACTAAGATAGCTAGGAGGGAAGCAATCATCATTCGTATACACAAACTGGGTTGGAAACCCCTTTTCATGGACGAATGCCAAAAACCAGACTTTCCTGATCCCAATCATTGCACACCCCTTTCTCTCTCTCTCCAGTCCTCTCCAATTGTCGTAATGGATAGTAACTCAAACTCACTAACACAGGATCATATGAAATGTCAAACATCGGTTTCAGCTCCCTGTGACTTTTTTAGCTTAGCTACAAGAACCCACATGTTGGCAAGTTCATTTTCCAGGTATGCTTCTCTTTGCTTTGATTCTTCAATCGTCCTTTGAAGCTCGGCTTCTTTGTGATCCCTGTCTAAAAGAGCAGCTTCGTATGAAAGTTCCCTTTCTTTACTCAAGGCCAGTTCTCTCTTTATATCAGAGTTTAATCCACCCTGATCATTTCTTCTAACATGACTTTCTCTTTTTCCACTTCGGACTGTTCCAGTTCCACTATTTCTACGTTGGCCAGGAGAGTTCTTCAATACAGCCTGCTCAGCCAATAATCTCTCATTCTGGTTCATTAGTTTCGCAACTTCTTCTGACAACGCCTTAAGCTCAACGGCAGCAGCAGAAGCTAGGTCTTTAGCATATGAACTCTCTTCTGCCAGTTTATGATTCCGAAGTTCTAGCTGTTCTTTTGATTCTCCTAGTTCCGCCAACTTCTGCTTTAGCTCTTCTATCTCGCTTGCCTAACCAATTGTACAGTTAAATGGAAATAATAGCTCGAATATATGACAAATACTAAATGTAAATGTTAGTTGACGATGGTAATATAAAGAACTGCACCACTAGAACGGATGGCAAGTACTGGCGATTTTCAGATAGAAGACGCTTCCTATCTGCCTAATTGTATTTTCTTCCCCTTGACTGTAAGGAAGTTCGAAGTGAAAATTTTAAATCAAGTCACGAGTTTAGTTTTCTCTTTGATGTTAAAATTCCTTTGGTATCAGATGACTCGCAAACAAGGAAGTAGTTTCAGAAGTATAGCGGTTCAATGATGACTAAAACTGTGGGATTAATTTCATTACAAAAAATGGAGAGAAGAAAGAAAACTGATATGGTATATAGTAACAAACACGCATATTTTGCATGGAAGGTTTTAGAAAACCTAAACAAGATTGGGTGCTGACTACATGGTCAATATTTCCATTCAAAAACACATTTATGCTAGTTTTAAGATGTTTATGGAATGACAAATGGTTTTGGATTAATGTGAAATTATAGTGCTAATTATCACACTCACGGAGTGGAATGTGACACTAAGAAATCTAATGGGATTAGCCTGTCCAAACTATAATAGCACCACTCAATGTAGATTCCACAAGGAAGAAAAAATATACCTGCCGTTGCAAAAGAATTTTTTCATTAGAATTGTTTATCGTGGCAGTTTCCTTTTCAAGGTAAGGTTCATCATGGTAGCCTTTGGTTACAGAGCAATGTTGAGATTGATTGGATATAGGCCTTAAGTTTCTCAACTCCAGTGCATCTGCAAGCTGCTGTTTCAGAGAGCCAACTGTTTCTTGAAGGCTTTCACATTCACGGATCTGAGAATGTCAAATTTTTTGCTTAGCTAATAACACAAAAACAAGACGGCAAGAAATTTCGTACAAAATTATTTAAGCATTTTCACCTTCTGATTAAGCTGTTCTTGGATTATATGGTTATCTGCTGTTTTGACCTGAATTAGCAAAAAGGTTAGGTGACGCAAGACTAATTAGAAAACAATGTATGTTTATCGTGGAAGCTATACTGCATATGCTAATAATATAATCAGAGCAACGCCTTCTTGGGTGATCAGACCATGGCTTTTACAAAAACAATTATTATAACTAATAACTTAATTATACGTACTTTTTGTTCTGAACTGAACAACACTAACTCTGGTTACAAACCAAAAACTGATTTAAATTTAAACTATCAAAAAGCTCCACAAGAAGACATATTGAGTGTTGAATACTTGAATTTCAATTAAAGACTAAACATAGCAAGATTTATATATGGTCACCTCCAGTTCAAAGGATTTTTCATTTAATTGTGTCATTAGCTCGGTGAGATTCTGCAGGACAAAACAACCAGCATTGAATTAAAGTAACAAGTGAAACAAAACCAACATTGATGTCACATGAACACACTGGCAATACCCCTGATTCATCCAACTTATCTGAGGCAATGATAGAATCAGCAATTTGCTTTTGCAGAAAATTTATTTGTTCCTTCTTAGCCCTAATTTCATCTTTTAACCTTTCCATCTCCACCTTGGTATAAATTAAGCACAAAAAGATCAACTCTCAGATATACTGCCATATTAGTGAAAGTTATAATACTAGTCAAGACAAACATTGATTTTGAAATAGTAACGTACATGAATCTGATCCATTTGAGGGTTTCTTGCAGCTTCCTGAGACAATCTCTTCAAAGTACTTGAATGAAGAGCTACTTCTTCTGACAGAATCTTTTGTTGCTCCCTCAATAGATCAATCTCATCAATTGATTTAACGCTTATCTACAAATTAGAAGAAAAAAACTATAATCTAGCAAGGAAAAAGTATATATGGCCATAGCATACAAAAACTGATCACATCTATGGCAAGAACTTCAATAACTTAAATGTACATATCCATATTTCATCAATTTGGATTACGACAAAAAGGGGATAGGTTCCCACAAATAAAGTACTTTAAGAAAGATTCATCAAACTGGACTTAACAAATGACTACTATACTACTCTTTTAGCTAGCTAAGTCTAGCACTTGCTCAGATATGCAAAGGGATCAATAGATAAAAATCATTACAATACTAGAATCTGGCCAAAAACCAAATAAACAATGTTTGACAATACTCATCACTCAGGAATAAAAAATAAAAATTTACTAAAATTTTTTTTTCCTAGTATACAAATAACATTTTATCGCAAATTTTAACTGAGTAAAAAGTTGGATACTAAAAATATGTGATTCCGCATCTATATGTGCCTGTGCGCAATGCTACCAAAACTGAGATATGTTTAGGTGATTTTTCAGAGTATTGAAATGACTTACAAATTGCTTAATGGGTTTTCGCAAAACAAAGCGAATGTGAGATTTTTCAACTGCCAGCTCTGTTAGCATTAATTTATTTAGATTATACGAAAATATTTCATCAATTATTTCACTAAAATAATCAAATTCAAATGACATAGGAAATAGCATTTTTCTCAAGCTGCAGAAAGAAACAATAAAAGCAGTCAAGAACATACCAAAGGTGTCTCTTGTCCCAATACTCTATCCTCGTGAATTTCTTTGTCCTCTCTTGATGATGATACAAAATCTGCCGGAGAGCTTTGTGCAGGTAGAGAATGGGAATGTCTGGACTCTGAAAGAGGAGTAGAAGGTGTGCTAACAGATTTTGTTCCACATGATTTATCACTGGTGCCTGAAAAGGCACTTAACCCAGTATCTCGTTTCTGAATAAAAGAAAAAATAGTGAAATGCAGGATCTTGAAGAAACAGGACTTTAACATATACGAATACAACAAAATAAATCCATTATACCACTTTGAGAAATATCAATTGTACAAAGAACTTCCAAATGCAACAAAGAAATGTAATATAGCTAAATCATGATTAAAATATTTGCTAGAAAGTTAAACTCAGGTTACAAATGCATGGCTGCACAGAAGGCTTATAATCTTGCATGATTATATGCAGCCAACAAAGTTCATGAATGATGATTAAAATTCTCAATTGTGAAGTATAACCAACAAAATGAACTTCAAAATAATTCCTGATCAAGAAAAAAGTGCTTCCAAAATTTCAATTAGAATGAGAAATAATAAACATGAATCAGAGGCAAAAATGACAAACTTGAGAAGACCCAATCACGATTTCACAACTAAGGGGAAACCAAAATAAAAATCAATAGGAAAGTATTATTAACTAAAGTAAAGAAATAATAAATCTAACTGAATCTGATTTAAACTGTTAGATATAATGTACTTAGAATTCTTAATATTTCTATGATATCCTCATACAAACCCTAAATTAATATTTAGTTAATAAATATTTGTTACAATTTTACAAACTCTACTCTAACGCATTCACAATTAACAATTATATTTCCCAAATTTTTTCAAAACAAAAACCAAGCATCTTAAAAATAAATTATAAAAATAACACATTAAAAACTCATGCCAGCATTGCACAATTTTAGGCAAACATATGAACCAGTGAAGTCATGTGATGATCTCAGGACTTCAGTACAAAATTAAAAACACCAAAGTCATATCATCTATGAACGACTTTAACTAAATGAAAAATCCACTAAAGTCGTCAATACCCTCCAGACTTCAATATTACTCAAGTTTTGAAGAATTCACCTCATGCCTCCATGACTTTAGATCAAACAACGATGCATAGAAGTTTTTCACATCTTGCACAACTTTACTTAAGCATAATTAATTATAGTTGAAGTCATAGTTAACCCTCATGACTTCATCAATAACATAGAAGTCGTGTTATGCGTACATGACTTCAGTTCCCCAAGTCAAAAGTCGTGTCATTTGTTGACAAGTTCTTCACAATGAAGTTGTACCAGCTTGACACGATTTGTCTCTGTAATTTTTAAAAAAAAATGACCCATATCCACAATTTAAAGAACAAATTGCCCCATATCCATATAAAAAACGTATCAATTTAGGCAATGTTTTGATAAATTTCTCAAAAAGAAAAATAATGAGAAAAAGTTATCAATTCAACCACCCTACTGCGGTATCTTTCTAGCAATACACATCTATCATACTCTAGTATTGACTTTTCTTTTCATCCATGTTTTATGAAGCGCGCTTTGTAGTTCTTTATTTTCCTTTAAGAGCGCTAATTTTTCATACAAGCTTAAACCTTTGTAAGCTTTAGCTTGAGAGTGAGAATATTCACCACAGATTAAGATAATTCTTTATTTAGTTTTTACAAAGCATATATAGATAGTAAAGTTAACAGAGGAATCAAAAGACAACTTACCCGCATCTTCAACCAATTTAGTAACCCATGTTTCTTTGTCTTTTTCTCCTCCTTATAAGAATCATCAGCTGTTTCCACATTCCCCTCTAAATTAACATGCAGATCAGTGTTCTCGTCGTCTGAGATTAAATCCCTTCTTTTGTATGGAAGGTATGCCAACTATAGACAAAATTGATAATTAGAAAAATGTATATACGAGTAAATAAGTAAGCAGTGTATCGTCATCTTATGTTAATTGTAAAACAACAATTTAAATTCTTGGTATAAAGAGAAGAAAAAATTGAGAAAGCTAATCTAAAAAGAGAAATACCTCTTCTTCCCCAAAAGAATGTCTTCTACGAGGACCAGGACGGTTAGAAAATCTAGTTGAGTGTGATGGTTTAGTGGAGACCAAAATTAACTTAGTCAAGCGTTGAATTCTTCCTAATAAAGCAGCTTTAGCATCCTCTTCTTCCTCCAATCTTGATTGCAACTTAACATGACCATCTTCTAGCTTTATACATCACACAAGAATTGGTAACTATTTAAAGTCAGAATATTGAATTTTGTAGAATAACAATGAACTCAATGTGAAGGAAGTTTAGTTCAAAATAATTTCCATAATTAATTACAGCATTTCCAATTCCACCTATAATTATAATATCATTTAGAGCGAAAACAATTTAAAAACTAATTACTTATATTGCCTGTGTTAGATGTTAAGATGTGTGTTTCTGTTATTTGGGCTTAGTCTATTCTGTATTAAGGGCATTGGCCCATATCTTACAATATAAATAAACTACCCTATGTGTATGCTAAACACACAAGGGATATTTTCTCTCAATCTTCTCTATTTCTCATATGGTATCTAGAGCACTGGAATAGTTCCAGTCAACTCCACGGTCTCCGGCACCCATCACTGCCACTGTCGTTGCAGTCGCCGCCGCTGTCGTCGCCTCCACCGCTACCGTCGCCGGAGTTCCAGAATCGACCGGCGACCACACCATCGGAATCGTCTCGGCCGGGCGACCACCGTGGTACGAAGATCGCGGCGAACGGACCACCCACGCGCCTCCACGCGCCGCCGCAAGAGTCACGCGTCGCCGGAGCTTTCCGCCGCCGATCAGCACCGCCATGATCGCCTCCTCGCCCTCTTTCTGGATCTATGGTCGTTGCGTCAATTGGAGCACTTTGAATTTTTAGGGTTTCTCCCTCTCCATGGCGTCTTCCTCGTCTACAAACACCTCTATTGGTGGCTCATCTTCTGATCCCTCAATATATACCAATTATGTGAATGTACACTTGTCCATTGACAAGTTAGATGGCACAAATTATGCAACATGGGCGTCCGACATCAAACTTTGGTTGAAGAGTCAGGGGTACTTAGATCATCTTACTCAAAATGTGACTACTGCTCCCACAGATGACACTTCCCGCTGGATGAAAATTGATGCTCAGTTATGCATTGTTATGAAGTCCACCATTCACTCCTCACTGAAACAAATGTTTCGATCCTATGAAACATGTTCAGAAGTATGGGCACAAGCGAAGTTGTTATACACAAATGACACTCAGCGTCTTTATGGTGTTTGTCAGGACCTATTAACTTTTATTGGTCCGCGCAATCCTGGTCCCATGGCAGAATATTTGGGTAAAATTCATGCCCTTCTTCATGACTTTAATGATATATTACCTCTTGCTTCCACTCCTGCTGAAGAATTGGAACAACGATCAAAGTTCTTCATGTTGTTGGCATTATACGGACTCTCTGATGATGTTTCTCATGTCCGTGATCAGATTTTGGGTTCTCCTGTCATACCCAACTTTACTTCTACTTGTTCTGCTCTTTTGCGTATACCGAGCAAACCCGTCACTGAGACATCCCCTCATACTGATGATTCCTCTGTTATGGCTGCTCAACGTGATGATCGAAGTCGGTCTCACAAGCCAAGTAAAGGACGTCCAAAATGTGACCATTGTGGCAAGTTAGGCCACAAGATTGATAGATGTTATGCTCTCCATGGACGTCCTCCTCGACCTGTAGCAATGGCAAATTCTGATCCACCTCCCCGATCACCGTCTGCAAACCATCCTACTTCATCTAATACCGTAGACAAACCTGCAATCTTTAACGAATTTCTCAGATGGTATGAGGATCATCAGCACTCTGGTTCCACTACATCTGCATCTGTTGCACGTACAGGTACACCTTTTGTTGGTCTAACTCACTCCCTCGGACCTTGGGTCCTTGACTCAGGCGCCACCGATCATATCACTGGTAACAAGTCTTTGTTTTCTTCCTTGTCATGTCCGGATAATTTACCCTCGGTAACAATGGCTGATGGGTCTAGAGTCTCATCTCATGGTATTGGTACTGTTAATATTTTTTCATCCATATCCATTGATCATGTACTTTATGTCCCTGGGTCTCCCTTCAACTTATTGTCCATTAGTCGTTTAACTCGTACTCTTAATTGTGTTATTTCATTTACTAAAGATTCTGTTTGGTTGCAGGACCGGAGTTCGAAACACATGATTGGCACAGGATGTGAGTCTCATGGCCTTTATCATCTTCGCCCTTCTCCACATGTTGGTGTAGTCATGGAGTCACCATCCCTTCTTCATGCTCAGTTCGGTCATCCTAGTCTTGCCAAACTACAACAACTTGTCCCGAGGTTGTCCACATTATCAAGTTTGTCGTGTGAGTCTTGTCAATTAGGGAAGCATACTCGTAGTTCCTTTCCTCGTAGTGTCTCACAACGGGCGTCGTCCCCCTTTTCATTGGTTCATTCTCACATTTGGGGACCTAGTCGTGTTAAGTCCATTTTAGGTTTTCAGTATTTTGTTACCTTTATTGATGACTATTCCAGATGTACTTGGTTGTTTTTAATGAAGAATCGTTCTGAGTTGTTTTTTATTTTCCAATCTTTTTTCAATGAAATAAAAACACAGTTTGGGGTTTCTATTCGAAATTTACGTAGTGATAATGGCCGTGAATACATTTCTCAACCGTTCAAACAGTTTATGGCTTCTCATGGCATTCTTCACCAAACCTCATGTGCTTATACCCCTCAACAAAATGGGGTGGCTGAGCGCAAGAATAGACACCTTATTGAAACAACTCGTACACTTCTGATTTATGGTCAAGTACCCTCACGTTTTTGGGGTGATGCATTTCTCACAGCATGTTATCTTATCAACCGCATGCCATCTTCCGTCCTAGATAACAAAATCCCTCATTCTATCTTATTTCCTCAAGACCCTCTGCATCCATTACCTCTTCGAGTTTTTGGGTCTACATGTTTTGTTCATGATTTTAGTCCTGGTCCTGATAAGTTATCTCCTAGGTCTCACAAATGTGTCTTCTAAGGATTTCCACGGTCACAAAAGGGCTATAAGTGTTTTTCCCCTTCCCTCAATCGTCATTTTATCTCTGTTGATGTCACTTTTGATGAGTCTTCTTTTTACTTTTCACATCTATCTTCTAGTTCTGTACCTCTCCCTGTTACTGTTGATATTCCTCTTATCTGTGATCCTCCTGGTGATGCTCCACCCATTTTGTCTTCTCCTTCTTTAGACTCTCATTCACCACAAGATCATCCTTCACCTCCACCCCTTCAGGTTTATAGTCGTCGTAATTGTCTCCCTCATGACTCACTTCCGGTGCCGCCTCATGTGTCTCCTCCGGCTCCAACAACTGAGTCTGACTTGCCTATTGCCCTCCGTAAAGGTATACGCTCTACCCGTAACCCTTCCCCCCATTATACTGTTCTTAATTACCACAAATTATCTCCATCTTTTTATACTTGTCTCTCATCCATTTCTTCTGTGTCAATTCCCAAATCTGTGGGTGATGCCTTAACTCATCCTGGTTGGCGTCAAGCTATGATGGATGAATTAAGTGCTTTACAAGAAAGTGGAACTTGGGAGCTTGTCCAATTACCATCTGGAAAGTCTGTTGTTGGTTGCAGGTGGGTGTATGCTATCAAGGTTGGTCCTGATGGCACAATTGATCGTCTGAAAGCTCGACTGGTTGCCAAAGGCTACACACAGATTTTTGGTTTGGATTATGGTGATACTTTTTCTCCAGTGGCAAAAATGACCTCTGTTCGTTTATTCATTACCATGGCCGCTCTTCGACAATGGCCTCTTTACCAACTTGATGTCAAAAATGCTTTCCTCAATGGTGATTTGCATGAAGAAATTTATATGGAGCAACCGCCTGGCTTTGTTGCTCAGGGGGAGTCATCTGGATTGGTATGTCGTCTTCGCAAATCCTTATATGGCCTAAAACAGTCTCCTCGGGCCTGGTTTGGTAAATTCAGTTGTGTTGTTCAACAATTTGGTATGTCTCGCAGTGAAGCGGATCATTCAGTGTTCTATCGCCACTCGAGTGCTGGATGTATCTACTTAATAGTGTATGTCGATGATATTGTTCTCACAGGAAGCGACTATCTTGGCATCTCTCAGATGAAACAACACCTTTGTCATCATTTTCAAACCAAAGATCTTGGCAAACTCCGGTACTTTTTGGGTATTGAAGTAGCACAATCCAATGATGGTATTGTCATATCTCAGAGGAAGTATGCGTTAGACATCTTGGAGGAAACAGGGTTAATGAACGGTAAATCTGTTGAGACACCTATGGACCCTAACATCAAACTCCTACCAAATCAGGGGGAGCCTTTCTCAGATCCTGAACGGTACAGAAGACTAGTTGGTAAATTAAACTATCTTACTGTTACGCGTCCTGACATTTCCTTCGCAGTTAGTGTGGTGAGTCAATTTCTAAACTCCCCATGTGAAGACCATTGGGATGCAGTTGTTCGCATACTGAAGTATATTAAAAGATCACCTGGAAAAGGTTTGCTATATGGCCCTAACAACGATACAAAAATCGTTTGCTATTCAGATGCTGATTGGGCTGGTTCCCCTTCTGATAGGAGGTCTACTTCTGGATATTGTGTCTCTACTGGTAGCAACCTGATATCTTGGAAAAGTAAGAAGCAAAGTGTTGTGGCAAGGTCCAGTGCAGAAGCAGAATATAGAGTTATGGCATCAGCTACTTGCGAGCTTGTGTGGCTTAAACAATTGCTTAGTGAATTGAAATTTGGAGATGTCACTCACATGATACTTATATGTGATAATCAAGCTGCTCTCCATATTAGCTCTAACCCTGTCTTCCATGAGAGAACCAAACACATTGAAATTGATTGTCATTTCATTCGAGAAAAAATCATATCCGGAGATATCAAGACTGAGTTTGTTAACTCAAGCAACCAGTTGGCAGACATATTCACTAAGTCCTTACGAGGACCTAGAATTGATTATCTTTGTAACAAGCTTGGAACATATGATTTATATGCTCCAGCTTGAGGGGGAGTGTTAGATGTTAAGATATGTGTTTCTGTTATTTGGGCTTAGTCTATTCTGTATTAAGGGCATTGGCCCATATCTTACAATATAAATAAACTACCCTATGTGTATGCTAAACACACAAGAGATATTTTCTCCCAATCTTCTCTATTTCTCATAGCCTGTATGATCAATATCTAGAAAACAATTATATAAAAATCACATTCTGAAAGCCATCTTTAAGCCAAGAAAAGATACATAAAAAAACAGTCTAATAATATAACATCTTCTACCTTTTGTTTTAGGAGCACAAAGTCAACTTCACCAGTTTCTTTCGGCTGAATAGAGACAACACCCCGCTTCATTTGCTCCAATTCTTCCTTTAATCGCTGAATTTCATGCTGGTATTTCTTGATAAGTGACTTTTCATCAATTATCTGTAGACTCAATTTAACATGTAAATTAGTTGAGGGAGCAGAGATGCTACGACATTACAGGATGTGATTCCCAGATAGAAGGATTCATTAAAAGAAAAACATCAAATAAAAGAGACTTCTAATCTTTTTAAATGTTTACAGGGTATAATTCCTCAAGAAATGCAGCAGGCAGGTCAACAAAGTGAAAAGTCAAGAAAATGTTGTTTCAAAACTACATGAAATGGCTTTCGACTGAATTTAATGCGTCTCATTCCAACTAGATACTGCTTCCAACAACATAGAAAATATTCTAAAATACCATCCCACATAAATTCTTCATGTTCAAATTACTTGCAACCAGTTTCAATTAAGCACTCTGGCATGCAGCTAGACAGGTCTAGAATGGATAAGGTTCTCTGGACATGTGCCCACAGCACTGTAGGTAATAATACAGGTAATATTCAAGTAATCCACTACTAGGGGATACCCTAGGTAAATTTTAATATTCTACTTGACAGAAACTTAATGAAATTATTTTCCTATTCTCAAAAATAACTTCATCTTAAGGTTGGCTTTGAATCAAAGATTAACCACCACGAGGAGAGATCACACAACAGGTTTGCAAGTGGAGTGTTGCATGTGTGAGTGTTTTACTTAGTAGGCTGATTGAATACAGTGTATATTGTACTTTGCATTGTACAAAGGGAGCATGCTAATAATACCCTGATTAGGAGCAGCATTTGTATTTTGTACTGTGAAGTTGTATAGAAATAAAATTCTAACAAAAAAAACCTTCAATATACCGTATTTTGAGCTGCTTGTATTTCAACGTGCTTTGCCCGGTGAGCAAACTTCAAAGTATTATGTGTCTCTTCAGCATTACTTGATGAAGGTGTTACCGTGCAAATGAGCTGTATTTTAAATGACCGCAAAATGTAAGAATAACCATGTTTCATGTTTTGTGCCACAAAGATCAACATAGTAATATTTATTTTAATAAAATAATCACATTTCTGGATATCTATACAAAAGTAAAGCCTTACAGATATACGTCCATGACCACTGAGAGAAGACTGAAGTAGTCTAGTTAATTTGGAGTCCCTGTAAGGTATATGACTAGCTCTGCCTTCAGTCAATTTTGAAATAACCTGCACAATGAATTAATCACACTTCACAAAGCTACAAAGAATTGCACATTCAGGAAAACCTTATATATATACAGGTTTTGGATGAAAAACATGTACTGAGTAAACATGTTGAAAGGATGAGTGAAAAACAAGCCATGAAGGATGATATTGCTCTAGTACCATGTTGAAAAGAGAGAAACTAAGAAGGAATGTAATGAATTTCGTGTCTTAGGTACAGACATGAGTATTCTTATTTATAATGAAGAGGGGATACAGTAGGGAACAAAATCAATATCTAATGATGCAAAAATAGTTGGTAAGATATTTCCCTATCAAATCATGTCACATCTCCCTATTTAATGTAAACAAATCATATTTCTAACACATATCAATGCAAAGAAGAAGTCCAAATCCTAGAAGAATATAGAAAAAGGAAGGTGTATGAAGGTAATGAGACCGTTAAAAAGTGGACTTAAGTCTAACCCAATCCCACAAAACCTTTTGTAAGATAAGGTTTGCACCCACTTATATACTCTAAATTGGTCTTATCTCTAGTTGATGTGAGACTTCAAACACTTCCCTCCCACTAAGGTATATACATCTTGAGCGTGGGACTAAACATTAATGAGTGGCCGATAGCAGCCCAATAGTAGATGGAACAATATGCCTAACAAACAATAAACCTCACTAGGATAGGCTTTAACAATGGCTCTGATACCATGTTAAGAAGTGGATTTTCAACCTAACTCAATCCCATAAAACCGACTTGTAAGGTGAGGTTTGCACTCACTTATATACTCTAAACTAGTCTTATCTCTAGTCAATGTGGGGCTTTCAACAGGGACCAATGGTAAAAGAAAGAAAGGAGGATGTATGATATATCAACTGATGAACTACACACACAAGGACCCAAGCAAAAAAGGTAAAGAAATATGGAAATAGAGTAAAAGTGAGAAAGATAGAAAGAGCAACATAAGGGACTAAGAATGCAAAAGTACTAGTTGGGGGGCACTCGCTTAGTCATTCTCTCCTTTGTATCTCTATCCTACCCAGACAACCCAATTAATTCCATCATCCTTATTTACATCGCCTCCCCTTAAACCAAACAACCATTGTTGTTGCTTCAGATTTCCTCTCCATATTTGCAATCAATCCAATTGAATCTTGAATCTTGACGATATTGTTTGGGAAAACAGGATCAAATGATGCTCTCATCATGGTTGCAATCATCTTTGTCATCTAAGATTCTCATGAATTTTTTAGGTTGCATACACACCTAAGAACTTTGAGAAAAATTTCATAACCGTTTTCAGAATTGAACTCCTATGATGACCTAATAGCCTAAACTTGAGAGTTAGTTCAAGACATGGTCTCAAATCCTTAATGTCGAGGTGCTCTAGACTTCAATACTCAACTTCTTTGTTCTTCTAATGAAAACTTGAATTTCAGCATAAGTTAGGTAAGCCTATGCATTATCAATATTTCAAGTCCAACAAGCTCGTTTAAGGGGTATGTTAGAGATGTAATAAAAATCCATTCATGTATTTTCACCCAATTGCTTAAACTTGTGGGTTAGTTGATTCTAGACACGTTATCTTTTAAATTGTCAAGTTTTGGTGGATTCAATATTTAAACAGATGGCTGATTTAACTTAAATTCTGGTATTTTTCTACCTCATTCCGGTACATTCTATGCTAGTTCATGATTGACAATAACAAATGAGTAACTAGACAACAACAAAAAATAAAAAGAAATCCAACAGACACGGAACATTGTGCAAAATTTAGTGAAAAAACACAGATATCTCAAATAAAACAGAGAATCTGATAGAACCAGCTAACAGATTTTGAGATCTCACAGTTCCGAGAGTTAGAAGACTTTTATTGATGTAAGATCCTTCTCTCCTTCTCATGCCAGTTGTTTCAGCCCTTGAGCTCTCAGAACCTGCCAGATCGATGAGGTTCTGCATATATAAGTAAAATATATTTTTCAAAAGAAAAGTAAGTTACAATAGCAAATTGTAAGGCATGAATAATAAAAAGGTTAAATATTGCAATATAACATCTGTGCATGAGAAGGAATGGGAAATATTTTCTAAAACACAATTCAATAATTACCAATTGAGACAGTGCTACTGCTTCTCCTTCACTATTTTCACCACATGGACTACTCTCTACAGTCTGTCACAAGACAGCCAAAAGTTGAAACAGTAAAATCATCTCTTAATAAAAGCAACTCTTAACATATGAAGGAAAAGAAAATGTCAAGAATAAGGAGCATTATAAAAAAGCTTTGGAATTTGGATGAGTCATCAAGAGTTGCTCCAATGTAACTCGATCAAGTAATGTGTGCAGGAACGGAATACTAATTACAGGGCTGCATTACATGCTTACATGAAAGTATGTGTCAAGATGTAAACACACAGAACAAGTATCAATGTCAATAAGCTAGGACACAATAAAATAAATTTGATACCAATTAAATAAATAAATATATATATATATATATATATAATATCAACCCTATAATGTATCGCAAACCCACCAGGGAAAATATTGTATGGCTCCTGCTGCTGAGTAGGTTGAAGTTTGTGGACCCAACATGTCTGTGCTCTGTTATCAAATTAAATAACATAACTTAGTAGTGGCACACCACCAAGTAGTGTTATAGAGGAATCCAATTCACAAGATCATTAACAGGACAGGTTAAACAGGTTTGATTAGGATTTACAAACCACCCACCCATAAGCCTCATATGTGTTGTATAATTTGTGTTAAGTGATAATATCATATTAAAAATTGTCCATCAATATGCTTAGTATTTTAAATGCATAACAAATTTTACAAAAGAAAACTTTCAAACAAAGTGATAGGAACAGAATTTACTATTAGATGTTAAGATGTGTGTTTCTGTTAATTGGGCTCAGCCCATTCTGTATTAAGGGCATTGGCCCATATCTTACATTATAAATAAACTACCCTATGTGTATGCAAAAGACACAAGGGATATTTTCTCCCAATCTTCTCTATTTCTCACATTTACCATGGAATATTAATAGGGAAAATGGCAGAGAAAAGTGTTCTGGTTGCAAAGGGAAAATGCAGTAGATAGAGAGCTAGGAATAAAGATGTAGAAGAGAAACTCGTTTGCCCATTTTCAAAAACCACCCAAAACTACCCAAATTGATTGTCTACCGCTCACTTTCCCCCTCTTCCCATTAACCATCAGTCAGCCTCTATCTTTACTTTAATGCCTCCCACACTTCGTTCCACATGAAAATTTGTTACAGCCTGTGCAAGTCCCTCTAGTGCCCTTACCCATATTGTTGTCTATGACAAAGCAATGAAAATGTGTTCTCTCTTATGGGTCTTAAAAGTGATAATTTAAAAATTACATAAACTCCAAAAACTATCCACTAAAGAAACAAGCAGAAAACAAAATATGACTTCTATAAAGTATGCAAACCAACAAACAAACTAGAACAATTCAGAAGAAAAAATAGCTGGCATATATACCTTCTCCGGCTGCTATAAGGGACAGTGCATGAGCAGGGGAGAGTACAACCTCTTCCTTTATTCCCTCAACGAAGGTTCCCTACATTTTAATCAACAAGTCAAACTTCGAGGGGGAAATTTAGAGAAAGAGAGAACAGAATCTTTCCAGAGAGAAATTAATGAATGGGAGTGCTTCTGTTTGAATATATGAAGTATCCAATAATATATTGATTGCATCTTAATCTCAATCAGTTATCAAGAACAAAGACAGAATATGTTAAAATTTGGTAAGAAAAAAAATAAAATCAGCACCTGAGCATCCTCTCTGATTCTTAAGTTCTGTCCAGCTGGATTTAATAAATCATTAACCACCTGAAATAAAACCAAAGTTTTAGGGGTAGAAATAACATTTCATTAAATTTCATTTCATGCACAGCTCAGAATAAAATAACAAAGTTTGAGGAAGACAATATCGACATGAAGACAAGCAAGAAGATAGAGAACAGGAAGCAGACTACCTCATTGTAGATCTCCAGATATGAAACTCGAAGAAGAAACTCTCTGTTTGGAGTCTGGTGAAAGGATCATCCGACTTTATAATGTATAGAGTAAGAAGCAAAAATACAGAAGCAACAGAAAATTGGCATTCAACATACCTCTTGGATAATGCTAAAAGCATCCTTCACAGCAAGAGGTATAATTCCCGGAGATCTTTGATCACCCTGGAAAAATACGAGCTTTATAAGCATATTGGGTGTTTTTAGTATATACTTCGGTACAACATAAAAATTTAAGTTTTTGAACAAATTTCTATCTTAAGCATCATTTGATGAACAATGGAAAGCACAAGCAAAATAATGTAAAATACCATAATACACTTGTTAATATTAATTCTTTTAATACAATTTATACTAGTGTTCAATATTATAAAATAGTATATTATTATATATTTTAATTATTTATTATAAAATGATATAGCATATATATTTTAAGTAGTAATACAGAGCTGTTTTATGTTTGTTGATCAATTATCATATATAATAGAGGAGTGAGAGTGAGGGAGAGAATGCATAATTTTTTCTTTTAAGGATCTAGCACTTGGAGCAAAAAGCTGCCCCCTTTTTACAGAATAACAAAAAGTTTTTGTTCTGTCATCTCCAACGCCTTTTGTTTTTTGTCCCAAAACTCTTTAAATTCAAAGGTTAATCATGTACTTTTATGTTTGTCCCTTGTTTTTGTGTAAATCAAATGGACCTGTTATGTTATACACTGTATCCCCAATTCCTATCTTACTAAGTGCTATCATCGTGTAACACAATAGTCAATAAGATCAATCAAATTATTTATTCTTATTTCAAAAGATAATAATTAAATTATATCAAAAATTGTACCGTGATATATTATTATGAGGCTAAGAAGGAATACAAAAAACTTATCTTGTGGTTTTAAGTTTTAGGCATACTATGATGTTACCAGTCTAATTGTAACAGACATACACTAGTTGTACTACACTAGAGACTGATGAGATTATTAATGCACAGCACTAGTGATGATGATGCGTGCTTACCAGAGACAATCACCATTGTAAACGATGTCTGTTATAACTTATATAGTCATAGTGATAAGGGATTTAAGTGGGAAAGAGAAAGAAAGAGGGTGACAGTTCCCATAATTAATATTGGTGATCATCAATGTCTATACACCATATGCAAATGCCTTCCCATGGAAAGGCCATATAAAAATAAGCATATAAATAAACTTATTATACATTTCTTTCTTTTATTTTGGAAGAGACCACAGGTATCCTCCACTGGAAACAATTCCAGATAGTGGTTTTACCTGACTCAATTAGGATTTCTCCAATGCAAAATATATTTGATCTCTACCAATAAAAGATCAACAAGATGAGGGAAGAAAACTTTTGAAGTGTGATCTTACATGCATTGTATGAGTCTTCCCACTACTTGTTACACCATATGCAAATATTGTACCTGCAACAAAATCAAAGAATGGTTCAATTGTAAATTACTCAATAAGCCAATATGCAATTCAAAAATTCTAGTTCCTTGGAGACATAAGTCACTATGCTTGATTACTTCTAATTGAAATGACCAACTTAAAGAAGAAAGAGCCACTATAAATAGGTTGTCATATAAATGAAATTGCATGTGTATCACCCATAGGGGGAATGCTCCATGGTCCAAATGATCAAGTTACCTCACTTTCTTTATGCATTGGTCATGTGAAGGTCCAAGCCAACTGATTACTGTATGCAATGACAACATTATGTGAAACCAGTTGCTAAGATCTTGAATCTCAAACCTCTAGAGGTTACATCATGATCTGGCCTACCTCCCTAAGCAAGAATCTGAGCAGTTTGCAATCTTATTTTATCAACAATCATAAGGTAAGTGAACAATTGAAGCCAGAAAATATATGGCTTCTACACATATTGAACAATTTTTTTTCGATGGCAATTCTTAATAAACTTTTGTCAATGGTCCATCAAATGTCAATACCATTGACATGGTTCCAAAGTCAAAATATCAAACTTGATTTTTAATGAGCCTTAGTATCAAACAAACAACTGATTGCAAATACCAAACCAAACAAATCAAATTATAGACTCTAAATTAGTTGGCATAACAGTGTTTAGTGTTATTCTACAGCATACATTCGTAAACTAATCTGCATAACAAGGATAATTTGATCATAGCAAGACCATATTTATACTTTAATCTAGCCAATCAAATAGAAGCAATAAGTTCAATCTGTCAATTACCGTTGATGCCCTCCATAGAACCACTAATAATATGTTGAGCAGCAACATCATAGACCTGCCTAGTTGTAGTTGTGGGACCAAAGACACGATCTACAAGTAACAAGAAAAACTTAAATAAACAATATTGACATGAAATAAAGAGAGGGAGAGAAAGATAATTTCCTGAGAAAAAATCCATACAACAAATTATTTTATTTGCAAAAATTGTACAACATCATGATATTTAGAATCTTTTCTCAGAGGATCATGATAGGCTTATTATATCATTAACCTTCAAATTACGTCAACTATTCTTACTTGAAATTAACAGAACCAAAAGTGGGTCAGTTAGAATTAAAGTAGGGAATCAGTTTCTCAATTCCATGACTACTATGGTTAGGTGGGTCCCACTGCAATTCCTCAGTTGGACTCCTTTTCTTATTTCAGGAACCTTCTAGGGAAGAAAATCCTCAAGTGACACTATTTTAAGACCCTATCAAAATAAAAGATCTAAAAGAGAAAAATAATGGATAGGTGCCTTTATTTTTCATTAGGAAGTCAGATTAAGATGATTCAGGCTTGTTGTGCAGTCCCCCCTTCCTCTTTCTAACATCTTCTGATAATTTCCGAAAGGATAACACAGGATTAAGCTTAGGTAAGAGTTTCTTTGGTTGGGCGACATATATAAAGGAAGAGGCTATTGGACCAGCTGGAAAATATGATGCAGGTCTTAAAAGAATGGGGGATCTGGTCTTTGGAAGGTTAGGGCAAGTTTGGTTTTTCTGTTTAAAAATACAGTTTTGCTTTTTGTCAGAAAATTTCGACTTATTTCCCACTTTCAATAATTAGTTGAAAAAAAAGAAGAGTAGGAATCAGTGAAACTTAATAGATTTTGGAACAATAGACGTAGAGCATATTTATTTCTCAGGCTTTTCCTTGCCTCTTCAGTATTGCTTCATTTGATCATCACCATATCATTGCAGTCACAGTAGTCAGGTCCCCATCAATTCTAGGAAATGTATTTAACTAGGATTAAGCAGAAGGCTTCTGAATTGGAGTCCTTTATGAGTTTATTCATCCCCCAACCAATATCGCACATCTCAAGACCTAGAAGAAAGAAAGAAAAAATCTCTTTCTTGACATACCCTGTAGAAGTCCAACTCCTTAGATCAAGTCCTTTGTTCATCAGGTACTCAATAAGATAAATGCTAACGTTATGTTACAGACTCAGATCTTGCAAGGACCTACCATTACCATGTGTCGGATTTTAGTAAAAGTCTCAAAAGAAATAGCAATAAAAACCAATATTTATTGGATAATTGGGAAGATCTCCCCTTTGAGACTCCAGATATTTTAAGAAGTCTGGTCTACTCCTCACAGCTTTCTGTTTCAAAGAACTCCCCTAACAGTATTCCATTATTCCCTTAGTAATACAGTTCATAACAGAAAAATACCCCAAAATGGGCCCTTCCAGCTGAAGCCCAACTACTTCCTTTTAAAATACACTTGCTTAATCCCAGGTTAGCAATCAAATGTGTTGTTCTAATTCAAAAAAGTGGAAAATATTTACTACATTGCTTAACAGCATGCTAAATTTGGAGGCTTGCTTGGGAGCATATGCTGATAATTGAGTATGCGATGTGTCCTGAAAAATTGTCATTTCCTAATCATTAACTTCAGAGGTCTCAGTAGTACATGCTCACTGTACTTTGGTACCTGTCGTTAATAACCAAAGCTTAGAATGTTAATGTATCTGCTTAGCCTTTCTTTGGTGTTCAATACACAGATTCTTCCCAGGAGTTCCCATTCTACATTTCGAAAGGAATTGGAGAGCTATTGTGTATGATTAGTTGTTTTGCTTATGTATAGTGTCTGGCTTTCCTATTAGCTTTGCCATACGATGAGTCTCATTCTTCCTCTCTTAATACTAATATTCCTTTCTTCTTATAAAAGCTTATTCCTCTTAACCCAAAAAAAGATACTAATACTTCTGGCTTTGGTTTCATCAGTTAAACTTCGTAAATTACTAACACATACATTCTAATTTCACAGTCCATACCAATCAAACAAGAGAAAACAACAAAAACCCTATTCATGAACGTCAAATTTGCATATATTTACCGTAAGCATACGCTAGGGACGGGTTATACTCGTTCCGGACCACGGTTTCTCCATCAGCATACCACGCTATCTCCTCTCCCTGACGAATTTCCCTGGGACTAACATTCCACAAACAAACCACGATCAAACTAAAACCCAAACAAACCCAAAACCACGACGAAGAAGTCCAAAACGCAAACCCTTACTTCAGAGGACGAAACCGCACCGTAACGGTCACATTCTCCTTCGCGTCCGAAGGCACGCTCTCGGAAAACGAATACGGCGTCTTGCTCCGAGCAGAAGAAGACGCCGGCGAGCTAAGACCATCCACAGAAGTTTCTAGAAACTGTTTTGAAGACGACGTCGTTGAAGAAGTCGGCGAATTCGCAGCTCTGGAGCCGCTCAATCGTAATCCCTTGGACTTCGCGCTTCGTTTCGAAGCCATCGCCATAACTCCAAGCCACAATTCACAAACTGTGCAAAAACAAGTTAACTCAACGAAAACATTGATTTCATAAAACCATAAAGAAAAATTAGGTGAATTACTGAATTACTTCAACCTGTTGTCAGGTACAGTCAGAAGATGAAGACGCAGCAGAAAATCCAGAAAAACGTTTTCGCCGGAATTCTCGAAAGAGAGAAAATCAGAGGGGCATTGCAAGGAGCCGGTTAATCGGAGACGGATCGGAGAGGGGAACAAATAGGGAAATTGCTCTGAAGGAATTCAAGAGTGGAGAAGAAAAAATGGGTCATCAACTTCTTAAACAAAAGGGAAGAGAGAGTGTGTGTGAAACGGTGAGTTTTATTTAAGAATGGGTTAAGCTACATTAGTCTTGGCTTGGAAGTGATGAAGCGAAAAGGGCATTGACATTGGGTTAAGGTTGGGTGGTAAGAAGTCAACGTCAAAGATGGATTATAACAAATGGCTCTTTTTTTCTGACAGATAGAAAATGAATGTTTAGCCGATAAAAAGCGTGGTGGCGAACTTGCGGCATAATAGAAAGTGGGAACTGAAAATTTGAGACTGGTGGGGCTTTGTTTTGTCTTGGTTCTGTGTAGAAAATAATGGGGCTTTTCTTCTTTTTTTAATGGTACATAGAATGTGTGGGTGGAGACATATGTTTACCAATAATTAAATTAAATTAATTAACTAACTCAGTTCTTTAAGTTTCGCCTCTAGTTAAGTCAACTGAAATATATATAGTATGATTGTTCTGTTAATGGAATGGTGAACTTTCATTTAAAAGATGATAAGAAAAATAGATTTATTGGTAAGTAATTAGAATAATTAATTTAGAAGTAAGATGTGATGGTTTACAATTAAACTGTAATTTTAAATAAATAATTGCGAGATGACTTAAATTTCAGAACAATTTTTATAAGTTGAATTCAACCCTCCTTCCCAAAACTTTTATATATATATATATATATATATATATATATATATATATATATATATATATATATATATATATATATATATATATATATATATATATATATATATATATATATATATATATATATATATATATATATATATATCAGTCAAACAAAGATTTTTCTTTGTGTTTTTTTTCTCAAATTTGGATAATTTTTGTTCTCACATTTAAAATTATTCTTAACGTTTTATAATTTAGAAATATCTTATTTTCTCACTAGAATTTTAGATGACGTGCCTAATGATGATTTTTCAAATGATTTAAAAATAAAATGTGATCTGTAGTGGTTTTGATCTCAAAAGTTCGAAGAATATACGTGCGTTGGAAGAATTTCTCTAAGGTCTTATTCAAATACTTTCATTACTTTCTCCAAAAGGATGACATGCAGTAACAATGTTTTAGAAATGTATAATATCCCTAAATTTAAAACACTCTTTGCTCCATATAATAAGTTTGGATTTCATAATTAATTCAGTCAAATCACGTCTTGTTTTATGTTATAGGTGGAATCTTCGTTTACATTAATGGAACGACAAAACATGAATGAAGTGTTGTCCTTTTAGATATAATAGGTGCAAAACCAGTCTTTCCATATAAATATTCTACATGTTTTGTAGAACCATGAAGAAAAAATGCACTTTCTCATGGAAATGGTTCAACTTACTTTTAAACTTTAAACTTAAAAAGATGCTATGCTTTTGAAAAATTAAGAAAATGGATCATTTAGAAAGAAACTTATAAAATGTACTACTTCTATTTCTAAAAAAATAAACGTTTGGAAATATGTTTTTTTAAATTAAATATAAACTATATTTTCAAACATATATTTTTATTTTTTAGAAGTTTATAAAATTATATATATTTCTTAGAATATTTATTTTTTTAAAAAAAATTAATGGTTTGTGTTTGAGCATTTGGAATCACGATTCTTTTATAAAATTAGAGAGAAAAACAAAAGTCGCACTTTATATGAAATGGTGTTTTTAATCATGAATTACCATTTTATTTATAATAGAATTGTGTTTTTTTTAAGATCTTAGGAAAATACAGGTTTAAAGAATAAAGTTTTGTTAAGACATAATTATGTTATCTTTTAAGAGTTGATATGTCTAATAAGGTGTGGTGTGTGAATTTGTTAAAACATAATTATGTTAATTCTTTGATATTATTATTAATAAAGTGCAACATTGGTAGGATGATAATTAAGTGATTGGTGTGTATCAATGTGATGTGTTGGCTTGTTAATGAAAGGATGGTTTAGGATTGAATGGGTGTGGATTCAAATCTAGAGAGAAAGGAAGTTAAAAGAAATATTTGTTTTATTTGCATTTTTGTTTAGGGGTAAAATGGTATTTTACTTTATTTAATTGGTGTAGAAATTAAATAAGGGGGTGTAGGAAGTAAAAAAGGTGTGAATTAAATAAAATAAAATAAAAAAGGGATAGTGAACGTGAGATAAAGATGAGAAGATAGATTTAGATAGATTTGGTTTTAAAATATATTATTATAAGTGAAGAGATATTAAACATAAAGTTGGGTTGATTTATAAATATTAAGATATATAGAGATGGGTGGTATTATGTGTTTTAGAAACCCTAGAAATTCTAAATCAAAAAGGGAAAATAAAGAAAGAGAGAAGAGTGTCATTTTTGGGAGAAAAAGAGAGGAGCACCAAAAACTCTTAGTGCAAAGAAAGATTTGATGATGTGTCGAGTAGTAGATAAAACCCTAATATTGGCCAAGGTACGGGGAAGTTACCTATGTTTGTTTGTTTGTTGTATGTCATGTGATTTTGATTATCTTGATTGGTTAAGTATAGATATGATTATTTATGGTTGTTGTTGGGAAATGATTTGTGTATGATGGGGATAGGGTTTATGTCATATTGTGAAGGGGTTTCCCTATGAATGTATGTATGATTTTGTTGGGTTATCCCATAATAGGGTTAATAATAAGGGGAAACAAAGTTATAGTATTGGGGTTTTACCGTGTCAACTTGTGATGTAAAGATATCATAATAAACATGTGCATTGTTTTTGGTTTTGTTGGAGATATAATATGTGTAGTGATAGGATTGGATGAATAAAAGGATGTAAAGCATGTGTAGTGTGTTTACAATGATTTGTGATGATGAAATGCATGTATGATGTCTTAAGCATATTTTCACGTAATTTGGGATTGATATGGTAAATTGACTATCATATTTGAGATTATAATTGATTATCCCTTCATGTGTAATGAATTATGGTGTTTTGTTGTATGGAATCACTGAGATAATCGATTATCTTAAGTGATAATCGATTGTCACAGGGTAATTTGTGTACATGTGTATGTTTAAGGAGTAATCGGTTATCACTTATAATAATCGATTATCCCTAGAGTATTTTTACTAGAAACAATGCATTTTGATGAATAATGAACGTGGACCAAGCTTGAGGAGTTGTGGAATGTAATGATAATCAGAGAATGAGATTAATGGTTATGTTTAGAGTGAATTTTGACTTATGGTTGAGATTGGAGCATGAGTGAGTGTTAGGGTGTACTTGAGTATGTGATTAATGAGCATGAAAGTGATGGATAGGTCTACTAGTTATACCTAGTAAATTCTAGTTTTATCTGCGAATATGTGCTCCCTTTAGCATATGTTGTTGAAAAGGGAGGGATATTCCCTTTGGCATTGATTGTTGAAAAGGGGTGACTCTCTTTGGCATTGTTTATTGAAAAGAGAGTGGTGTTCTCTTTGGCAAATAGTTGTAAAAAAGAGAATGGTAATCGAGTGTTGAATCTTCTTTGTGGGGGATAGATGTTCCGCCTTGTGTGATAGGGGAACAAGTCAAAGTCAAAAGAAGGATGACTCAAGTGTATCTGTAGGAGAAGCTACAGATGGGTCTGTATGAGCAGCTATAAGCGGGTGAGGTAAGGTACAAGAGTGAGTCTAACTCTTTCCACTATGGTGTTCATAGTATGGTGATGCTTATGGTGATATTCATGATTGCAATAGTCATAATGATGGTGTATCTATGATGATGATCATGATATTAAAGATGTTTTAGGTTATGCTATCTTGATAATGGTGTTACTATAATGGTTATAGTAAGTAGGTAGCGTAGGTGTTAATGAGTTGATAGATTAAGGGTTGATGTGTAAGATGTTAGTGTTAACATCAATGGTTAGTGATGAAGGATCGAGGTTTGAGGATCGGGGATTGGGAATAGGAGTAATTCATTATGATTGAATTGTTTATGTTAGAGGTTTAAAAATCCTATTGTTATTACTACCATGTGTGAGGTGGTTGTTTATGGTTGATATAATCAGCGTGTTTATATCATGTTATTATGATTGTTTTAATGGTAGTTTATATCATACGTGTTTGTATGTTGTAAATTGTATTATCGGCGATGATCGTATAATGTGTTATATATGAGCAAATGATGTTGGAGATGTTACTGAAGCATGATAGATTCGAGAGATGACAGAATATGAACTTAAAATTTTTATTTAAAGTTATTACGTTTGAACTTTAAGACAATGTAAGTGAAGTTATTTTATTTCCTTTGTTATTTTTATTAGACAAATATTTTAGAATTTTTATATTTTAAATAAATTATACACATTTGAGTGTTAAGGTTTTGAAAATATATTTGTGTACTATAATAAAGTTTTAAAACTTATTGAATAATTGGTAACACCGTGAAAATTGGAGCGTTAATTTTTTAAGTATGAGTTACTCGTTTTCTTTAAATTTTATTATGATTTAGTACTTTTAGTAACAGAAAAGTAAAGTATACCGATTTTGAAAGACCTAAAAGATTTAGAAGTCATGGTCTTTATTACTTTCGTATATTCCATGTCGTAAAAACACATTACATGTATACATATGTGTATATATTTTTTATTGTAAAATGAATAGTAATTTAAAAAGATAAAATAGTAAAATAATTATTTTAATTTATAAAATAAATAAATTTAAATTAACGGTTATTTAAAGAATAAAAACATAAATATAATTTTTATAATTTAAAATAACGATTACTTAAAGAATAAACGTGGAAAAAAATATTATGGTATAGATTGATTAATAATGTTGATATAATACTTCTTTATTTAGATGTCATGTTCTTCTATCAATATCAACGGACATATTTGATTTTTCAATATGCAAAATATTAGAAAAATACATTTTGGCACTTCTTTACAAAAGTAACACATTTTGGCATTTTGCCACTTCTTATTATATTGAATCAAAAGACAATTATCTATTATATTAGAAAAATACATTTTGGCACTTCTTTTAAGGGACAAATTCTCTTCAAGAAGGAGGGTATGATAGATAATTGTCTTTTGATTCAATATAATAAGAACTTGAGGATGAACCTTTGCAATTTAAAGGACTTGAAGACATGAAGATCATGGCTTGGAACACAATTTTAGAATAAATTTTAAGCAATTAAAGCGTATGTACTTTATACGAGAATGTCGAGTAGTTGTTAGGAAAAAAAAGTGTTTTGCTAGACAAATAATTTGTTTTAGTTTTTTAATTTTCAAGTTATTTTTTTCCCCCAATGTCTTTGGGGTTTCTTTTAGGATTTTTTGGATGGATTAAACATTTGTGTCTATATATAAAGACACCAAATACATTTTCAGATAACTTAGATGGTCATTATATGAAAATGGGTTTTTGATTGAGAGAAGGTTGTATTGATTCTTGGATTATAACTCTAATTCTTATCAATATGTTCGATTGTGGTATCTCTAGCTCTAGTTCTTATCAAAGATGTTAATCTTTATGACAAATCTTCATTGATTTATCAATTTATTGTGACATATTTATGTGTGTCTTATTTTGCGTTATTCTTTAATTTATTTTTGTTTGTGCCTTTTAAGTATTCAAATCCAAAATAATCGGACTATTTCCTAAATATGGTCATGTCATCTGACACTAGATTGTATCACATGATATTCAAATTGTATCAAAGAGATAATCTGAAAAAGAAACACAAAACATAAAAAAAGATATATATATAAGAGAAAATGTGATAAAAAATATAATTGTGAGAAAACTATGAAATAAAGAAATGACTAAGTTATCAAAGTTGATTTTAGTGTTCATGTCGCCATTAGTATGTGGTGATGACTATTCCCATTTTGTCATGAGGTAAATGATTTAACAATGATTGGGTTTGATGTGTTTAGGTAGATAATTCATGTGTTCTTCTCAATTGTTTATACAATATTTTGTAGTGTGTTAGTTGTTTTTTATTGTTAATGTATCGTAGTTTAGGATTGATAGATGATTTAGGGTTAAATTATCTCAAAGCTAGTAAGTTAGAGATTGATTTGCCACTTATAACAGAAATTAGGATTTTTGTGGCTTTTGTACCTACTTAATGTATTTCAACTACCTTAGTTTTGAATACCTGAATTGGCTTCATATAAGCATTTTTTTTCTTGTTTATTCTAAATGACTGAAAAAAAAAAACAAAATTGATTGATTGTTTGATTGTTTGCCATGATAGTCAAAACACTGATTGATTGAAATATTCATCGAAGTAATGGTGAATTGTGTATTTGTACTTTGTAAGTCGTGTATAAGAATCGGTATAGATTAATAATATAGGTTATAATTATGAAGAGTGGATATTATATTAAATAATATCTTTGAAGATTTAGCCTTAAGCTAAAATCAATTAAATTGTTTACTTAATGTTTCTCTCTAAGGAAAAGTATAAAATCAATCTTTAAGTCAGTTGATAAAAACAAATAAGTAGGTTATGAAAGTTGTTTCATTGTGTTTATGTTTAGTTAACTCTTCCTGAAACTTTTTATTTGTGTAATATGAAATTTGAATAACTTATTTGTATTTTCGAATGTGCTAATGCTTTATGCCCATTCATTGATTTTTGTTATTCTCTCCTTCCTCTGTTGTTTTTATGTTCTTTTACTTCTTTTACATATATCAAATTTCCGGAAGCCTATATTTTCGTGGTGCGGTACAGGAAGAAATTTGATAGGTGCAAAAAAAGACAGTAAAAAATAATGGGTTGGACATCACTGTGGCCCAGCCCAGTAACAATACACAAAACCCAAACCAATAACACATTCATTTAATAATTAAATAGTTAGTTAATTACTTAACTCTACATATCGGCATATCGTTTTATAACAATTCTATAAGAAAGAAAAATACGAAAAAAAATAACTTTCTTTATTTCTTTTTTCAAACTAGCCTAATATTTCTTTTCTTTAGATTATAAAAGAAACTTCTACTTATTTTAACTTAATTTAAAGGAGAGTGGAAATTTTATTTTTATTTTGCATTGATTAAAATGATATTGAAGTATCCAAGTTATATCTTAGATTGATTGGGTTTTCATTGATTGGGTTTTCTGGACTGTTATTTTGTTGTACTTTCAAAATACATGGATATTAATTTTGATGTTTTAAAATATATATTTTAAAAAATAATATACCAACATCAGTATTTTTTTTTTTGATAGAAGACAACACAAAAAAAAAAACTAGCAGAAAATATAGAGTTGTAAATATAGATAAGAAATGAGGTCCGTCTTTCCTAATTTGATTGATTTTGCAACTGGACGAAAAGGGAAGGATGTAGACCAATCCCATAAAAATCGCGAGATAATTTTTTTACATGTGTCACATCATGTTTTACCTGCTTCTAGGCAAACTTACACAAGTAAAATAAATAGATAAAAAAGAGTAAAAAATACATGCAACAATCGTAATAATAATTTGATTCTAATGATTCACATATGTGTTAAATTCCATGAGTGTACGATTCAAAATAAAATTCAAATAAATTATATAAATACTAGATCAACTCCTATACTCAAGTTAAATATTTTATAGATAAAGAAATATAAAAATAAAATTAGTGTTTAAGGTACTAGAATTAATCATGGTATTGTGTTAATATCATTGTTGTTTTTTATATCAATATCACTTAATCATTATAACAATTTTTGTTATCAACAGAAATAAATTTATAAAAATAATTCAAATTTATCAATAAAACGACAAATTTTATTATTAAAATCCATTTGTAACGTCTGTAATTTATTATTTGTATTACTAACAAATATATTTGTTTTGGTAGCTTGTTTAATAGTTAATTTCATCAACAAATTCAAACACTAAATTATAACTCGTATTAGCGATAAATTTCCTTCAAAATTTAATAAATTTAATGTGTATATATATATATATATATATATATATATATATATATATATATATATATATATGGGTTTGCTAATGCGCGTTGTTTTTCAGTTGGTACACTTTAACAATGTGTACCGGGTTTTAGTAGACAAAAATATCTTTATATGATTCTAAGTTTTAAGGTTAAGGGTATTTTAATAATTTTTATTCTCAAAACAAAAAAAAAACCCAAACCCTCTCTCACCTCTCTCTCACCTCTCTGATTCCTCTCAACCCTTTCTCTTTCATCTCTCTCACTCCAACATTTTCTCTCTAATCCCTACTGTAGCCCCAATTGAAAAAATCAGAAACACTTACAGTCAAACAATTTACCTTTGTAAAGAGTTGAGTCATTGACATATTTACCTTCAGACAAAGGTTCATTCAAGATCTCTTCAATTTCACCATCTTCACTAACCTCTTAATTTCATCATCTGCATATGTTGAATCATCATCTCTAAAAAAATCCTCCAGGCCAATTACCAATTCCTTTGGATGTCATTATGCTTGTGAAAATTAGATAAAATTATATACACCAAAAAATATAAAATGAAAACTCATTATAAAATCATTTTTTGTAAGAAATTGTTTAACAACGAGTGTTTCTGATTTTTTTCAGGCCAATTACCAATTCCTTTGATGTCATTATGCTTGTGAAAATTAGATAAAATTAGATAAGACAAAAATTATAAAATAAAAACTCACTATAAAATCATTTTTTGTAAGAAATTGTTTAACCGCGAGTATTTTTTTTATTTTTTCCAAGTACCAATCCCTTTATGCTTGTGAAAATTATATAAAATTAGATAAGACAAAAATTATAAAATGAAAACTCATTATAAAATCTTTTTGTGTAAGATTGTTTAACCTCTAGTGTTTCTGATTTTTTTTCAGTTAGGGCTACCATAGGATGACAGAGAAAATGTTGGAGTGAGACAAATGAAAGAGTAAGGGTTGAGAGGAATGAGGGAGATGAGCAAGGGTTTGGGGGTTTATTTTTTTTTTTAGTTTTGATAATGAAAATTATTAAAATACTCTTAACCTTAAAACTTAGAATTCATAATATATAAGGGTATTTTTGTCTACTAAAACCCGTTACACATTGCTAAAATGTACCAACTGAAAAACAAGCATACGCGCGTTAGCAACCCCCCCCCCCCCCCCCCCCCCCCCCGCCCACACACACACACATATATATTTTGAGGGAAGATGTATGAGAAGATACGATAAGTTAGAGTTGGTGGTGATAGTGGCGATGGTGACAATGGAAGCATGACGACACATGATGATACGATAGGCCAAACAACAATGATATTCAAAGTCGAAGGAGGAGAAAGAATAAGAAGAAGAGGAAAATGATAAAAAATAATAAGAAAAAGAGAAAGAGGAGGGAGAATAGGAAGAGGAAGAGAAAGATGAAGAGTTAGAGGTGACAACTGAAAGGACCCATAAAATAGAAGTAATGGAGTAAATAGATGTATTAAAATAATAGAACCGAGCTTTTAGTGGTAAAATACACCAACAGTATAAAATAGGAAATTTTAACAAACGGTTCATTATCTTAAAACTGTCTATCTCTCTAAAACCTTCATTTCTTACCTTTGCTCTCCCTTCTCTCTAGATTTCTTCAATCTTAGTTCATATTTTCCACAATTAGGTAGTGTATAAGCAATCTTGGCATCAAGAGCTTCCATTCCACCGATCAATTTTGTGTTTATAGCTGGTAAGTTTGTCTCTCTTTGATTCTCGAAATTTCTACAATTTCTGGTACATGCAAGCACTGTCCGATTTGCATGTGTTCTTCGGCTCTTCATCTGAGTCCTGATTCTGTTTCTGGTTCGGTGGTTGGTTTTCTTTCACCGATCCAAAGTCTGTAGGTTGTCCTAGAATCACTTGCGGGTTAACAAGACTGTGAAGAAGGTTAAATCTGTCAAGTAGTGCGGTTCAGTTAAGAGGTAAGGGAAGCTAGTTAATTTAATTGATTGGTTTTTGATGTATAGAAATGTTGTTTGATGATGTTGCATGTATGAAAAATTGAATGTTTGTGTGTTCGACAATGTTCGTGTAGGCTGTTGAATGCTATGGTCATGTTATTTTCTTTTGTGTAGAATTCTGGGTACTATGCCGAGAGAATTGTGAGGAAGTGAAATGGTAAAAATGGGGAATTTGTGTTCGATGTGGTTTTGGTCTATAGGGAGAATATGGGCAAGTGGTTTAGAATTGGTTAGAGCCTTTGAATTACTCAAAACTGTACCAAGAGTAGAAAATCAGATTTTTGGCCCTTGAGTTGATGATTTTGCAGAATTGACTCTCAAATTTGAGATGAAACTCTCTAAATAATGTGAGGAATGTTAGATGTTCTTAGAGAAGTGTATAGGTTTGTATAATATAAAGGGTTAAATATGTTTTTCGTCCCTTAAGTATCACACGTTTTTGGTTTTAGTCCCTATTCAAAACTTTGATGGTTTTTAGTCCTTATAGTTTTGAAACTCTGAGTTTTAGTCCTTCAAATTGAACGGTGTTAAGTTTTAGTAGAGGTGGCAAACGGCATTGCCACGTGAAATACCAGCTGCCCTCTTCTCTTTCTGACACGTTCTTGATTGAAGTCAAATTAACAATTAGGGTTCTTAATTGGGCAATTAGGGTTCTTAATTGGGGCAAAGTTAATTAGGGTTCTTAATTGGGCAAAGTAATTTTTTTCAATTGGAGAAAATTTCACGAGCACCGGAACGACCACTGCAAGGAAACCTCGTTTCATCAAACGCCACATTTGAGCTGGGCTTCTTTTCTCTTGGCGAAAAAAGTGGAGGGAAATATCTGGGGATTTGGTATCATGGCTTGAAACAACAAACAGTGGTGTGGGTTGCCAACAGAGAAGATCCTGTTGCCGATTCCAGTGGAGTTTTTCGAATTACGGAAGATGGAAATCTGGTGGTAGAAGATGCATTCAAAAGTCGCTGGTCTTCTGAACTTGGACCATCCACGTCCTCAAACAGAACACTATAGCTCCTAGATGACTCTGAAACGACATACCTGTGGCAAAGCTTTCAAAACCCAACGGACACTTTCTTCTCTTCTTCTAATTTCCTTTTCAACTTGTTGTTCTTCAGATGTTGGGTAAATGATATTGAAAAGAACACCAACTCCAACCTTCAGTGTACCCAAGTTCTTTGCCCCCAGCTGCAGCCACGAAGAAGAACCCAACTTCTTCAAATCTCATTTATAAAAGATGACGAAGTGCTCTTGACTTAATCTCAGTTCAACACTTAAACATCCAACGTGGCAGAGAGTGAACAGAGCAGATCAGTGATCACGTGGCATCGCCGTTTGCCACATCCACTAAAACTTAACACCGTCCAATTTTAAGGACTAATAGTCAGAGTTTCAAAACAATAAGGACTAAAAACCATCAAAGTTCTAAGTAGGGACTAAAAAAAAAATCGTCTGATACTTAAGGGATTAAAAACATATTTAACCCTAATATAAATTGGGGGGATTAGAAGTTGGGAAGAATGAAGGAAATAGGTAAAGATTGGTCTTGATCATAATTCTGCAGTCATTATGCAGAATTATGCAGTTTGCTGAAGGTACTTCGTTGACCGTTCGACCTACTTGTGTTCGGTCTTAATTGAGTTCTGATTCCGTGGAGCTTCAGTTAATGGCCGATTGGTCTCGTACTAGTATTCGGTTTAGCTATAGAGTTTGATCTTGTGCTGGTGTTGTCTTAACTATGTTCGGCTCGCTCGGTCATGCGCTGATTGACCGCTCGGCCAGGTTCAGGTACTCGGTCATTAACTGGGTTCGGTCTCTTTAGTCTTACCCGTTCATGACCGTTCGGTCTTAGGTGGGTAGTCGGTCTCTTAGTGTTCGATCTTGTACTATCACTCGGTCTTTGTAGTGCTCGATTTTGTATTGGTGTTCGGTCTTAACTACGTTCGGTCTCTCTTCCTTCAACATCATTGTTCAGCCCCCTTCCTTCCTACTACCGTTCGACATCTTCTATTTTATTCCTAACAAACTGTATTAGGCTTATGCTTGAGCCTTAAATGACCGTTCGGTCATGTCCGTGTGTTGTAAGTATTTTCCCGTTCGGTTTTGTTCATAGGTTATGTTGATCTTTTCCGCTAGGTCATATTCATGGGTGGTAGTCGTCATCGTTCGGTTCGATATTACTAATAAGTTTTCGGTCTGTAAAGGATTATGGTTATATTGTATTGTGAGTGTTTATTTCAGTGTTTAAATGTGTTATGCATGAGAAATAATGTTGATATTGTAATTGGGCATGAGATTTCTAAAGTTTGATATGAAAGAGAATTCCAAGGAGGAATGTCTCAGTGATTGGTTTTCAAGGTAATAGTATGGTATGAATATGGATAGTGGAATCCACGACGTTCATCCTGACATTCTAATGGTTACCAAATCTCAAGTAGAGATGAGTAATTAATGTCGTGAGAGTAGCAGGAGGTCCTAGTCTAAGGGAGAAGACCTTAGGTGAGGTATAATGGGCTAACCTCGTGTGGCAGCTGATGGGTTTCCAGTTACTACACCCACGAGTGCACGAACGGTCAAAGCTACATATTCATACCAGTCCGGACAGTCAAAGTAGAGTGGTCGGTCAATATGTGTGTATGTGTTTTATGCATATGTATGAGTGTTTTTATTTGTTTATTGAATTGTATGTTAACCTGATTGTTAAATTACATTAGCTTACCCTGCTTTTTCTGTTTTGCCATGTTTACCCGTTCGGTTTATCCTTTGCAATGATCATCCAGTGGATGTGAGCAGAAGAAGAAGAGGTCTCAGTGGAGTAAGCTCTGCAAGGAGAAAATCCACTAGTTTAGTACAGACTGTTCGGTCTTGTACATAGTTTTGTGTAGAATAGGTATCTGTTTCAAAGTTTTAATTTTATAGTTCTTTTGGGATAACTGTATTATTAACTCTTTATTACTAAGTGGATAACTGGTCTAACATATCAATTTATGTAAATATTCTACTATGTAGTTTATGCTATATTTTGGGATGTTACAACAACAAGGGTGGTACATATATAATGGAAAATAAGAAAAATAACAAAATGAAAGAAAAAAGTAAAAGCAAGTAGAAGAACACAATCACAACTTTTACTCTTTTACTAACAAACATAATCAATTGATAATTAACATATATAAATAAAATTGTGATCATCGATAATTAGTGATGAATTTATTGATGTATGAAAGAAAGTTGTAGATATTATTTTAATATTTTGAGTATTATGTTCCAAAATGTAATTCCAAAAAAAAACTACTCTTCACACAAATTGTCACATTAATAATTGCTAACAAATAAATAGAAAAATTGAAATATATATAGATTAAATATATTTTTAATTCTTTTCTAATTTTGAAAATTGAAATTCGTTTCTATATGAACTTTAATAAATTTGATCTCCAAATAAATGAATAGACATGTTGTTCTAACATAAAATCATCAACATTATTATTTTTTTCCTAACTACTCAATAATGTAATATGTTTCTAAATATATAACAATATTTATGATTTTATTTCTTTAAACATATATAACAAATATCTTTTTACCAAAATATACTTTTAGTTAATTAGATTTGATGATTTAGAAAATAATATAATAATATTTCATTCAAAAGTTATCATTTATTTGATATATTAAAATTTATAATTTAACTATTAAATATAAACTCTCTTTTTTTTCTAGCAAATAATATAACATTTGTTTTTGTTTAAGTTCATGTATTCAAAACTAAGTTAATATACACGCGCGCGCACGTACTCAAATTTCGAATATAATACGGATTGTCAAATTTACAACATATTTTGATTTAGTTAACATACTAAATTTTACAATTCATAACCTGTTTTCGAATTCACAATACTATCACATTGTATAATCCTTAATATCAAAGAAGGTGTTCCCTTCGAGCAATGGAGGTGCAAAATCTATATGGAAATAAGGTGATGAATTCTGTTAGGTGTTTTTAATATTAAGGTTTTTAATATTTTATTAAAATTAGGCTATGACGTGCTGGTAGAAAAAGAAAATATGGGGTGGAGGAAGAACTAGTCTTAGAAAAATAAGAGAGGCGTGAATGAGAAAGGAAAGAGAGTTGCTCTCTCCACCCCCCAATAGCTCCTGCACCTCTTCCAATTTTTTTTTTAATTACAAAACTATTCATTTTACTTTAATGTTTTACATTTTTACCTTTTTATCAAAATCCTAAATTTCAACTTCATTTTCACTCACAGTGCCGCAACTTCGTGTGTGCGTCTATTGTGCACATTTTTTCTTTGATCCACCAGAGAGGTTGGTCATGATAGATATTTGATTTTAATTTTAATGTATTGGAATATGTTGTGTGCTGGATGTTTGATTCTTATCTGTGCGTTTTCTATGTTTGGTAGCTCTGTGTTTGGCCTTGAACAGATGTTGATATCCGTTTAAGACTCCAGCGAATACCTACATCATTCTCCAGCGAATACTCACATCCATTACAGTGATAGGTTTATATATTCAAAAAATATGTGAAGAACGCGGACCACCTTCAACTACAAGAACCTTCTTGCATCTTTTTTTTCTTGCACCACTCCAAAGCTTTTTTGCTACTTCCTCTAATTACCGGAGAACCTTCTTGCACAATCAATGCTATCTCTAACCAAACACACCGCAATATCCCACGCTACACCATCACATTTTCAGCAACAAAAGTTAGAGGGAGAAAAAGATCAATGGTGTGGAGATGCATTGATACAGAGACATTAACGAAAGTGGATGGTTGTTAGGTAAAGAATTAAAAACATAAATTAAATATTACTGAGGACAAAAAGGGAATAGGAAGGTGGAGGGCAAAAAGGAAACGGGGAGGTGGAGGGGGAGTGATGCGTGGTGGTGAAGGGAGCAACTCCCAAAAGGAAAATGATTATATAAAGGGCCTTAAGGTTGTGTAGCCCAGCAATATACATTAAGTGTTAGTTTCTACTTACTGCACTCCCACAATTTCGTTGTGCACCAACGAAATATTTGAAAATGACCATTTTACTATACACCTTCGACTACATGTTTTGAAAATCTTTTGAACAAACTTTTCAAAATTTTCAAAACAAGATTTCTGAAACAATTTTCTAACTGCATGAAATACATACTGGAAAAGAAATTCTTAAATAGGATTTTTGGAACAAGTTTTCATTACGAAATACATTCCGAAAAAGAGTTTTCTGTAACGAACTTTCGTTTGCATTTTCTTTCTTCTTCCTGTACTACATTATTTCTTGGCATAAAAGGCGACAATGGAAACGATAATGGGGTGGTTGAAGCAACGGTGAAAGATAATTTGATCTTTTTCTATTAGTAATTGTGGGAGTGCATGAAGCAATAACCTAAGCTGTTTGTTTAGTTATTAAAACACAATTAAGTTTGCTTTATATGTTCATAAATCCTTTGTTCAAACCTAAACTAGACTTAATGACTATAAATTAATGATTAACCAAATTATTACATATTTGAGATGAATAACAATCAAGAAAAATTCTTTTCATATATAAATGTATATACATACTTGTATAACTTCTGAAGTTGAAATATACCATAAACATCTCTATCATTTATAGCAAATTATCCTATGGCTCATGAATCCCTTTTTCATCACGCCAAGAACAAGTTATATCTTAAAAGATGGAAATGATACTATATATATTACACAACCTTATTTACCTCATGAGATTTAACTTTGTTATCAGAATTAAGAAAATAGGAGACAAAAACAAACTCAGGATCACCATTTAAACTGTTTTTGTTACATGTCAATAATGAAGTTTCCAAAAGTTTCCAAAATTTATGAATGATATTATATCTAATATTCCAACCATCTTCTTTTAAGATATACACTTAAATAATGTCCAATTTTAATGATAAAAAATAATTAATTAGTAATTAATTGAAATACTAATTTATAAATTAAAATTTATTTATGATTAAAATAGTTTCTATTATGAATAAAAAATTATAATTGATTTGTGAATTAATTTTTAAATTATTAACAAATAGCAAAGTTTTGACTATCAAAGAATTTGTTTTTAAATTGGTCACTAAATTAATTATGTAGAGACCAATTTATAAATCTTTAGTAGCCATTGATAATTAATATTAATGACCAATTTAAAGACTCATTCATTAATCAATTATAAATTTTTATTTATAATAAAAATTATTTTAGTTCCTAATAATTTTTAATTTATAAATTAATATCTAAAATTGATCATTATAATAATTAATTACTTTTTTATCACTAAAATTAATAATTATTTAAATATTTTACAGTGAGAATCAACGTAGAAAAGATATAGATACACCTCAAGAACTCGCTATATATAGTTGGTTTTTCCAGAAAAATCACCCATGATAGGAACTTCATGATAATATTCTCTAATTGGTTTAATGAAGTTGTAATTAAGTATATTTAGAGAATCTGATAGCTGGCTCTTCTGTCACCATTTCTGAAAAAAGTCCTTCTCAAAGCAAAACTTACACTCATCGTTCATTCGACTTGGAGTAATATGAGTTAATTACTAGTGTGGTTGTCCAACTGTTTAAATACACAATTGGTTAATTAAAATGTTAGAACCCAGAAAATTCCAACCAATTATACGACCCAATTTTGGGCAATCTTAATTAAAATCTATATTTAGACACAAGGAAGCTTAACCTTTGGTTAAATAGTTTTATAATTTATAGGAAATTCAAATACACATTTAATTTCAAATATCAAATTTATTAAATTTTATAGTTTTTTTTTCATAAAGTATTTCAATTACCATCGACCGATAACAAAAATGACGAATACAAACTTCAACAAAGAAATTTTGATTAATATTCACCGAAAAACAATATCATTAACAACGATTAAGAAAACTCAAATAAACATCAATTAAAAAATAATGATGATGTCTTATCTAATGATATATCTATCAAGGCGTGATTAGAAATAAAGTTTAGAATTTTTATTGGATTTTTTTCGTTGTCTTTTACTGAATATTAAAAGTATACTATGTTAATATATTATAATTCTTTTAAATATATTTAAAACACCAAAATGAGTGTAAAGTCGGTATATTTTGAAAATAGTGAAAGTATAAAAAAATTTTAAAAAAATATAAGAAAAAAAAATATACAAATTTAAATGAAAAGAGAGACTCAAAGTTATTACTTTTGGAAAAAAATTTAAAAATGATCGAATTTAAATATTAAAATTAGACTATAAATTTATAGAGTTTCAATCTCTTAACATTCTTTATATGTATGTTTTCATGATAAAACATAAAGTTGTTTATAAAAAGAATTGCCCTAAAAACATTGTTGATTGAAATATAAGGTGAAAGTGAGATGACGATGTTATTAAGAGAAGATGATTGAGAGGATTATTAAGGGTGAAAATGAAAGCGAAGGAATGCAAGTTGCCACCTGGTCATAGGGTACCCCCACCTTTTTGAAAGAAACACACACACATATATATATATATATATATATATATATATATATATATATATATATATATATATATATATATATATATATATATATATATATATATATATATATTTGATGGAAGTGTTTGTCCCGAAATGAAAAAGAGAAACAAGTTATAAAAGAAAGGGTTAGAAGACATAGGTGAAGACAGAATATATGTTTAGTCTTCCATAACTAGTTATGATTGCTTTCCTGGTTTGTCCTCAACTTAGCTTTACAGTTTTGGACTATGCGTGTGTGGTGCATGTTATCCTTTTCCGATCATATATGGAACCTTTTGTTTCACCCATTTCACATCAAACCCTACCTACCCCACATCATTAACCATTCAAGAAAAGGTCAAGTACCTTACTGTGTGGACGAAACCAATGGAAAACAAGATAACCAGTTTCAGACTTCTTCTTTTTCTGGAGGACCACAATTCCTTTAATTCCAATTAACCCTATAGTACTACTGTATTCTCCCACTCACATTTATTATGTACTACTATCAAAATACGTATACTATACAGTATGTATATACTTCTGCAGCTACAAAGAAATTTTCATTTGGACTGGTGTTTGTGATGTTAAGTATAGAGTATAGAAATTGATAACGCCAATGCGCAGCATTTGGGTTGGACAACTCATGCAGCTCTGAACCACTGGATTCTTGCTCAGAAGGGAAAATGGCTAGGTTAAACCTGCAAATAAGTTGACACTTCTTGTCATTACACAGTTCACACGAGTTTCCCTTTTTTGTTTTTGGTGCACATTAAAGTTCAAATACAGAGGAAAATTGAGTTAGAACAGCTGCCTCAGTACTGTGCCTCAATGCATTGTTAAATGAACTGGCTAGGGTTTTCACATTTTCATTCACAGACTTAGGTAAAACCCAATAGAACATTTATAGTAAATAATGTATGATTCATGTAATAATGATAAGATAAAAAAAATAGAAAGATTTCACATCTAATTATAAATTAGAGATTTTATAAATTGATTTTGTAAGAATTAAACTTAGAATCTATTTTTTAAAATCATAGCTATCAGAAACTTATCCTATAATAAGATTTGTGTGGTTTATTAGGTCTATCATATTATCATTATGGGAGCATCTATTTATTTTATGTTTAAGATATATATATTTCTTTACATAAATAATTACGAATATCATTTTAAAAATAGGATTAATTAGACTTTTGTTACTATTTATAAGAGTAAAAATCACCAAAATGGTTACTGCATATTTTCTTATACTCACCACCTAAAATAATTCTCATGATGATAATGCTAAAAGGATATCCATCAATTCCTAGTTATGGATTTTGTTGGTATAGTTGGGAAGTAAAAGATGATGTATGATGTTCTCATAATCTAAGAATAAATTAAGGCTATGCTATTTCAGGAATGATGAGTGAATTAGAGTGCTAATACAATGAAAACTAAACTACTAATTGGTGAAAAAAGAAGGTAAAAATAGAAAATAATGATTAGCAACGAGGTTGAAGCATTAGGTAAGAATGCATAAATTCACAAAAGCTTGAGTTTAGACGCACTTTATGGAATAGAGAGCAGCGTCAAGTGTCACCATCGTGATTTATGAATGTGGACCAATGTTCAGTGATTGAAGTAAATGAAGGGAACATTATTCATGTGAACGTCGTTAACTTACAACTACCAAATTCAGATACTATACTGTACTGCTTTTAATGTCAAACTCAAAAACAACATACAAATGTGAATGAATTTCCACCTCACATGATTCTCTGTCGTTAACAGCAACAAGTAAATGAAAGTTACTACAGTTAAATTTGGTAGCATTTTTGTTTGAGGTAAAACTTATGTATGACTTTTGAATATCAAATCATGTCATTAATGGAAGACAAAGATATAATTAATGATTTGTGGCTTGTCCGACCCATCCACTTCTTCTCACATTGTAATCATGTGTAGAATTATGTCTCGGGAACCACGAATCTATATTGATGGACTCTGCATATGATCAACCACTCGTTATCCGTCGCAGCGAATCCATTAAAATCTGTAGAAAATGATAAGATGATGGAAACACATGTGGAAGATTAACAAACGGTGGTCAACCAGACATTTCAAAAGGCTCCACCTTTCCTTTTCTCCTTTAAATCATCAAACCAAAATTTTCCACTGCACTCTATTTTTTTATCTCTTCTTTCTCATCGTTTGGTACCATCCAAGTAAGTTTGGCAATGTTTCCAAAAAATTTACATCAACAAGAGTTCAGAATAATTAATGCGGATTTATTAGTATACTCTTTACTTAATATATATATACTTACTAATATTTAAAAAATAAATTTGGCATGAGTAAATTTATTTATGATAACTCTCTTTAGACATAAAGTCCAAAATTTAAGTCTGATACAAGGATATAAGTGATCAATTTAGATTATTTACAAAATCATCATGAGTTATTTTCTTATATTTGGTCTTTATGGATTAAAAGTAAATTTAGTGATGTGATAGGTGAATTATGTGTTAGTGATGATTACATATGATAAAGTTTAATTAAAAATATTTATCTTGATATGGATTTTTTCAAATAAAATATACTGACAGACTTTTAATTATTTTATCAGTTTATTGTTGTCGAGAGATTATACTTTTCAGCAATATACGATTTTTTGTACCGTGATACTTCTATCACTTAAAAATTGATTTGAATACTATGTATACATCATTCCATAACAAACTGAGTATGAAAAGGAATATTATTTTCCCAAAGAACATCTTTTGTTTGATTAGAGTTTCAAAAGCATATATACATGAATTCCTTCTGATCTACATCTTTTACTATTTTCCCAAAGAATTTTTTTGGGGTTTGATTTGAGTTTAGGGCACAAATTTTGCAGATGATGTGCAATGGTGTGCAGAAAACTGAGATTTGTTTATATAAGAACATGATAATGATATAATGGTTATGATGATTAAATAAAAACAAAGGAAAGCATATATATCACGTAATATAGATGGCCCCCACAATGCTAATTCAATATCTGAAAAGATGCCCCCATTGTGGTCCATTCCCTCTAGTTTCAGAAAACAATGATATCATACCCATCAAGCTTTTTAAGTTGAGGAATTCAAAGAACTATCCATTTATTTGATAGTTAAGGGTCTTGCTTGTAGAAAAAAACCACATTGCATCATGATCACTATGTTAGGTCCATGCATATACATGTTATTACCTTGTTTTTGTGAGTGATGGTGCTATCTATCTATAACTTTTATCCTTCAAGTCCACAAATGGTGGGTTCTCATGTTTTCTCTGCCACACGCATCACTTTTCTATCATCCACATTCTTCCATTCTGTTTTCTTCTACGATAAAATATCCAATAATCAGTTTTATTTTTATTTTTTTCTTAATTCCAAAAATTTTATTAGTAAAATAGATATATTAGATGGTTATGGAGTGCATATTATATTAGTTCTAGAGTACATATTAAATCAAGTTTCACAATCCATCTAATGTGTCAAAGTAATATGTCCAAGAGATATTAGATTTATTATCAAACACCTAATCTAATACCTTTAATTGCAAAAAAAATCAAAAGTGATTTATGCGTACTTACTACATCATTGGCAGATCTATTATAATGGTTTGCGGTGGCTGACGATAATGCTCGTGTCTGCTTTCATATAGGTTGACGATGGTATGATGCTAGTTTGTTGCTTCTGACTCCAGGTTTGTTGTTGGCTAGGTGACGTTCGAATGATGTTGTATCGGCTCATTGCACATCTGGTTCGTGAACTACATTTTTCGATGTTGGTGGTGATGTGTAGAGCTTTGGTGACGTTCGCGGTGATGAGACACTTTGACTGATAGGTAGCATTAGTATTGAGGACGAAGCTAGCGTTGTCGCGGTGGTGGAGATCTAACATACCAACATTGGTGACAAATGAGAACGAGCTACACTGAAAGAGAATATTACAAGAAAAACAGGTATTACCGATGACTAATATCCATCGAAAAGGTGAAAAATCTGTCGATAATGACTTTTTCTAACAAATTTATGACAAGTCAAAATCTGTCGATGATAGTGTTGTCGAAAAATTTATCAATAGAATTTTCTATCCGTCGATAATTATCGAAAGAAAAATTCATCGAAAATTACAGGAAAAATTCGGTAGCAATTATTGAATCAAAAATGCATCGTAAATTTCATTGGTAAATATTGCAATAGTAGTATTAGTTGAAACAGGAAAGCGAGGAAGATGGGGGCTGCCTCACAGGAAAGAAAAGAAGATAAAGACCTCACGAGAGAAAAATAGATTAGACTTAGTCTGACCAAGACTAAATCAAGTGAAGTCTAAGTCAAGCCGAGTTAGCTTTATTCCTAATCGAGTTGAGCCACAACAAGTCTAAATCGAGTCAAATTGGTCTGAACCTAAGTCAAATTGAGTCAACTCGAACCCTAATCAAGTCGAGTAAACATGGACTCAGATTAAATCAAGTCAATCAAAGTCAAACTAGTATTAATAAGTAGTTAAAACCTTTATAACTAATGTTGGATAGCAACTTAAATTCTAATGCACACTAATTATAATTTTTTATTAATAATATAAACTATTTAAGTTATAAAAAATTTTAATTTATAAAATAGAGTATAAGTCAATATAATATCTAATTACTTTTATTTTTAAATTAATTACTATTGAATAATTTTCTTATAATAGTGTAGCTTCCGTTACTATTTAGCTTGGCAAATTATTAAACCAATTAAAGTGATTATTCATGCCACCTTCAATACTTACATCTCTCCCTATATGTACACTTGTAAGAAAGTCAAACCATTTTCAATGCTTCTAATATTGAACACCAAATATAATTTGTGTAATGATACATGTTCCATGATCATTTAGCTAACAATGCCTTATTAAAATGGCTTACATCCTTCCAAACGGTCTCTTTTTTAAGACCACATAAATATCCTTTTTCCTTACCCATATTTATTTATGCCCTTTTACTTCTCATGAGAAACCAATCTATATGCTCTTAATCTTTCTCATCACTTCACTTGGAATTTTATAAAAAAGCAAAATAAGTAAAGAGAAAAGACATCGTAAAACGGAATTGTTTGTAATTCTTAAAGATTTTTTTTCCTTATAATTTCAAGACAATTGGGTTCCATGTTACCTTCTTTTCATAATTATTATTTCCAATAGGAATTCCCAATTTTTTGTTAAAGGTTAAAATATTATAATTTAATACAACTTTGGCACTTACACTAATTTTCTTTTTATCTTCACCACAATAGTATCACATCTTTCTTAGAAAAAAATTACTTTTGAGATCTACACTAGTGCAAAAACAGCATATAATGTTACGCGTTCAACGTCCAACTACTGAATAGTCAACGTTAAAAATGATCGGTGACATTTTTGTAAATAAATGCAATTATTAAACATCGTTTAGAATTGTAATTCGACGTAAAAGGATATAAAACGTCGAATGCCCCAGCGTTTGACGTTAAAAGGTTAGTGAATTCAATAAAAATTTGAGCATGGGATTGAAAATTCATTAACTTTATCTTAGCGCGCGAGATCCTCTTCTCTTCTCAAACTTTTCTCGAACGAAGTTTGACGACCATCACATGTAATCTTTCTTTCATTTGATACAAATGCATGTTAATTAACTACTTTATGTATGATTTTCGTTTTTTTTGACCGATTATTTTTGTGCTCTTGTCCTTCATAGATGGATTCTGTTTTCTCTCACTGGTGACAACACTTTTGTTAGAATAAACAATAAACATTTCAGTTTTCAGTTACATTCAGTTCATTTCATGTGTATAAAAGCTGTAAACACATATTGTTACTGCTAATGAAATTTTGAGAAGTTATTCAGTACCTTGAGTGTCTTCATTTGCTCTCTGTCTCATTCTCTGTGTGCTCCGGTGTGTGGTGGCTTTGGCCGTCGCTGGTGGAAGAGGGAAACCCTAGCAGAGCGTCTCACTCTACCCTCTTTCTCTCAAACTCTCGATTTACTTTCTCTCTCTTGTCACGTGGTTGCATTACTTTTATCATCAGAGATATCTGAGTTGGTGTTTTCTCGCTTTTGCCCCTAAGTCTAATATGGTATCAAAAGCATAGGCTGTATTTCCTGGTATGTGTGAAGTGGGTGTGATCTGTGACTATAATTGTGTGTATCCAGAAGAGGAGAAAGAAGGTTTCTTTGGGTGTGTGAAAATCAAAGAAACTACAAGAATATAGCAAGAAAGGATGGCGGGAATTGAAAGAATACAGGGACCATTACTAGTGTTTGATGGGAAGCAGTTTGATGACTAGCACATCAAGATGCAAGCCATCTTTGGCTTCCAGGATGTTTCAGAGTTGACAGAAGACGGACTGCCTGAGTTGAGTGACAGTGCTTCTGAAGAAGAGAAAAAGAATTACAAGATACAAGTGAAACTGGACAGCAAGGCAAGATTCTTATTGTACCAGTGTGTCAGCCCAAAGATCTTTAACAAGATCTCCAAGGCTGCTACTGCTAAGGAGGTATGGGGCATCCTAGTGAAGACCTATGGTGATGGAGACAAGAACAAGAAGGTGAAATTGCAGGCACTGAGAAGACGGTTTGAGATTCTAGTCATGGATGAGAGTGAAACCGTGGCAGAATACTTTGACAAGGTAAAAGAATTGGTGAATAAAATGAGGGCGTGTAAAGATGGGATATCTGATGAGTATATTGTTGACAAAATTCTGAGAACTCTAACATCCAGTTTTGACAATGTTGTGGTGGCTATTGAGGAGACTCGAAAAATGGAGATTGAGGAGTTGTTGCACTCATTAGAAGCTCATGAGTATCGCATCAATGAGCGCAAGCAGTGCCAAGAACAGGCCCAACAGGCCAGATCTTAGTTTAAAGGGAAAAAGGTGTTCAAGAAATGGAGTAAAGGTAGCAAGAAAGGTAAAGTTTCACAGGAACAACAAGGGGAAGATTCTAGTGAATCTGAGAAAGGAAAAAATCAAAAATCTGGAGGAGAATGGAAGTTTGACAAAAAGAAAGTCAAATGCTACAACTGCCAAAAATATGGCCACTATGCTAAGGAGTGCAAGAAGGGAGAGCGTGCAAAAAATAAACCCAAGGAGAGGGCTAATCTGGCCCAGGAGGAAGATTCAGACTTTGAAGTAGAGATCTTGATGGCCAATACTGATGAAAATTAACTAGAAAATACTGTGTGGTATTTAGACTCTGGATGTTCCACTCACATGACCGGGAGAAAGGATTGGTTTGTGAGAATGCATGGGATTGAACATGGTAAAATTAGATTTGCAGACAGCAGCAGCTTGGCTGTAGAGGGTTCTGGCAGGGTGGTCTTGACAGGTGAAGATGGAAGAGAGGTGATAATTGAAGAGGTACTGTATGTACCTGGCTTGAAGACCAATTTGTTAAGCTTGGGGCAACTTTTGCAGAAAGGTTACATGATAAAAATGGAGAACAATTGCCTTAGTGTTTTCAACCAGAATAGGAAGATTATTGTGCAGACGCAGTTGTCACAGAACAGAACATTTAAGGTAGTGATGGAGGCAGTAAATCATCAGTGTTTTACTGCAACAGAGGGTAAGGAAGAATGGCTGTGGCACCTCAGATTTGGACACCTAAACTTTAAAGATCTCTCCCAGTTAATCCAGAAAAATATGGTAATTGGCTTACCAAAGGTGAACATCCGAGAAACAGTGTGCAAGGAGTGTGTTCAATGCAAAACAGACCAGGGGTGTTTTTCAAAAATTTCTACCACAGAAATCTGCAGAGAAGGTTGGGGTGGTCTATTCAGATGTATGTGGCCCTATACAAGTAGAAACACCTGGGGGCAGCAGGTATTTCGTATTGTTCATTGATGATTTGACCAGAAAATGTTGGGTTTACTTGTTAAAAAGAAAGGGGGAGGTACTAAAGACGTTTCAGAAATTTAAAAATATGGTTGAAAGGCAAAGTGAGAAGAAGCTGAAAGTCTTGAGAACAGATGGGCAGGAGAGTATACATCCACTGATTTCAAAGACTACTGTGAAAGAGATCGAATAGTTCATGAGGTTACCCCTCCCTACACACCACAACACAATGGGGCAACAGAGAGAAAGAATAGAACCATATTGAATATGGTTAGGTGCATGCTGAAGAGTAAAGGGTTGCCTAGTTTCCTATGGGGTGAAACTGTACTGACAGCCACCCACATCCTGAATCTATCTCCAACAAAGAGATTGAATGATATAACACCAGAGGAGGCCTGGACAAGAGTGAAACCAGATGTCAAACATCTGAAAATTTTTGGTTCTCTATGCTACAGACACATACCTGATCAATTGAGGAAGAAACTAGAGGATAAAGGGGTTCCATTGATTCTAGTGGGTTATCATGCTACGGGGGGATATACGTTGTATGATCCTACAATAGGGGCAGCTTCTATCAGTAGAGATGTAGTAGTTGATGAAGCTGGAATGTGGCAGTGGGAATCAAATGAAAAAGAAGGACCAACCATTGTGTTGGAGGATCCAACAGTGGAGGCAGAGGTATGTAGGAGGGAGGAGAGAATTAGAAGATCATCTAGAATCACTCAGCTGCCAACACACCTGAGAGATTATGATCTAGCCTATGATGCAACCATTTCATGAGAAGGTAATTTTGTTCACTTTGCCTTAATAGCAGAAGCTGAACCAGTGGAGTTTGATCAAGCAGTAAGGGATGAAAGGTGGTACAAGGCTATGCAGGAAGAACTAGATTCAATAGTGAAGAATCAGACCTGGGAATTGACAGAGTTGCCTCCCAACAAGAAGCCAATAACACTAAAATGGATTTATAAGTCCAAAATAAATCCACAAAGTGTGGTGATTAGATACAAGGCCAGATTGGTGGCCAAAGGGTTCCTAGAGCAGGCTGGGATAGACTATGGAGAAGTGTTTGCACGTGTGGCCAGAATAGAGACAATTAGATTGGTGGTCTCCTTGGCAACACGGTTCAACTGGACTTTACATCAATTAGATGTAAAGTCTGCATTCTTGAATGGTAATCTTGAGGAGGAAGTTTATGTTGTTCAGCCTCAGGGATTTGAAGACAAGAGATATCCAGATAAGGTGTACAGATTGAAGAAAGCTCTATATGGGCTCAAGTAGGCTCCAAGGGCATGGAATCAGAGAATAGATGGGTTTATGAGCAGTATTGGGTTTGAGAAGTGTGTTTCTAAACATGGAGTGTATGTTCAGGGTTGTCAACATAATAAGAGAGAAGATAAGTTGATAATGTGTTTGTATGTGGATGATTTGCTAATCACAGGAAGTAGTGAGGAGAAAATCATTGATCTCAAAGTTCAAATGTTACAGGAATTTGAAATGAGTGATTTGGGGCGGTTAAGCTACTTCCTTGGGATTGAATTTACCAAAACTGGTGGTGGAATGTTGATGCATCAGTCCAGATATTCATTGGACATGTTAACTAAGTTTGACATGCTTCATTGCAACTCTGCAAACACTCTAGCAGAAGTGAATTTGAAGCTTGAAAAAGACCCCGAAGAAGAAGCTGTTGATCCTACTGAATACAAGAAGATGGTTGGAAGCCTAAGGTATCTATGTAATACTAGGCCAAGCATCAGCTACAGTGTAGGTTTGATTAGCAGGTTTATGCAGAATCCAGGAATTTCTCACTTGAATGCTGTTAAACGAATCCTAAGATACTTAAAAGGGACATACAATCTTGGAATATTGTTGCCGAGAGGGGAACCAGGAGGAGATGTATGAATTAATGCTTACTCAGACTTAGATTGGTGTGGAGATAAGGGTGATAGGAAGAGTACTGCTGGGTACGTGTTTTTTCTGGGTGGAGCACCAATTTCATGGAGCTCTACAAAAGAACTAGTAGTACCTTGAGTGCCTTCATTTGCTCTCTGTCTTATTCTCTGTGTGCTCCGGTGTGTGGTGGCTCTGGCCGTCGCTGGTGGAAGAGGGAAACCCTAGCAGAGCGTCTCACTCTACCCTCTCTCTCTCAAACTCTCGATTTACTTTCTCTCTCTTGTCACGTGGTTGCATTACTTTTATCATCAGAGATATCTGAGTTGATGTTTTCTCGCTTTTGCCCCTAAGTCTAATAAGTTTTCGTTTTCGTTTTGAAGAACTTATTTGTTGAACATGTTTGTTGTTTGTTGTTGATACTACATTACACGTTCATAGTTCATGCTTTATAAAATACCAAAAACTGAAATTTGTTATTTTTCTGCTTTTCAGATCTCGTAGAGTTGTAAAAAAGGATCAGAATTAATTAAAAAAAAACAAAAAAATTGATTAACGTCGTATATTGAAAAAATTCGACGTTAAATTAACGTCGTATATTGACAAAATTCGATGTTAAGTTAGTGTCAAATTTTTTAAATTCGACGTCAATTTAACGTCTCATAATATGACGTCGTTCGCGAATTCGCCGTTAAAAGCCCAAAATATTCAACGTTGTACGCGATTTTTGTACTAGTGCCGAGACTAATTTAAAGATTTTCATCAAACTTTTAATCACAATAACGTTATATGTAGACACATCTAGAAAAAAAAATGTATCATAATGAATTGAAATAGTCTATCTTATACAGGTAAAAATCCCTTTTTTAGCTTACTTCCTTTATCTAGCCAAAACTCTTGGTATGACTAAGGAGGATGGAGACATAGTGAAAAACAAAATTAGAATAAAAGTAAAAGTAATTGGGCTGCAATGAAAACAAGCATTCGTTCTACAACTACCTCTTTAATGTTGTTTTTCTTTTGGGATAAAAGTTCTGAATTCAAATTTAACCTCTATCACTTTCTTTAGGAGTTTTCTTCTTCTAAAGGTTTTAGCCTCTCATAGTTTACCTTCAGTGGTTGCCAGCAAATATTACTCTTAGAATGATGAATGTCATCTAAGAACAGAAAATTTGCTTTATTCAAGTAATGAGATTGGAACCACAATGCAGTTTTCTTCCCTGTAAGGAACTTCTATTTAGTATTTAACAAAAGTCCTAAAGATAACTTTTTCATAAATTAAAATTATTCATACGTAATTTTAAAATAAAATTAAGATATTAATAAGAAATTGTTTATAAATTGACATATATAATTTAATTTGAATTCATAATTTTTTTTTCTTTATCAGAAATATTCCTAGATAAGTTTTCCAAACACTGTAGAAAAAGGTTTTGACATCGATTATTTTACACATTGTGGTTTGGTTGTAGAACCGAAGCATATCAAAGCAAGATAAAATTGGTGACTTTTTGGCTTTGATTATAAACCAAAGCATAAAGGTCTCTATTATACTTTGACTTATTTATAATCAAAACATAAGACCATAAATAAATAATAGAAAATTAAAACAATGTGGATTTGGCTACGGTTCTCATAGTAACCTAACCCTAAACTCTTTTTGATAAAAAAAAAATAATTTTAAAGGTATCACTGACAACCGTGTGTAAACTTAGTTGAACCGACATATAATGGAGTCTCTACATAAGTAGACATCGCCGCATACACATACGCTTGGGAAAAGCTTTTGTGCCAACATAGCATATAATGTCCTCTAATTTGTCTTCTTCTAGTTGATCTTCCATGGTGAAATCAACAACATGTTCAATTCGGAAGACAATTGAGAAGTCTATTAATTCACTGTATCATGTCCATGTTGTATAACATCGAAGGAAACCATCATTGATAAGATGTTCCTTAATTTTGGTTGCATTCAACTTTCTTCCATTCAAACAATTGACACATGAACATATAAACTTCACTTCATCATCACTTATACCCTTATTAAGTTGCGCAAATTGTATAAATTATTCTACTCTTCCCTCATACTCAGCATCGATGCATGATGAATTAATATAATCTCGATCCATATGTATATACACTAAAATTGTATGAAAAATTTCAGTAATCTTTAAATAAATAATCACCTCAATTTTTGTATTCAATGTGTGACCCTATCCATTCAACAAAATTCACCTATTTTAGTTTATTGGAACATTTTGTGAGTATTTCACGTTAGTCTTCAAGTTACAAGAAATGAAAGTGTTTCAGTAGGAATTTGTGTAGGACCAAGAGACTAACCTTTATGACGTGGCTTTGCTGCTTTCCGATGCTTGAGTTGCGTGTGCTGCTCGGTTGGGCTCTGGATGTCGTTCGGTTGTACTCTTGATGGGGAAGGTACTTGCAAAAGGCACTCTAACGCTCAAGTTAGGAGCGATTTTATGAATTGTTTATCACAATTTAATATTTAAGTCCTGATTGGACGTAAGTAGAACGTAGTGGAGTCTCAGTTAAATGTCCTTGGCTTTTTGCCCTGCCATTGTATTTATAAGTGCTTCATAGACGAAATAATAACAAACTTACTTGAAGATTCGGTTAGTTATTCATCAACAGCTTTATCAATATCTCTAATCAGATATATTTGGTTATTTTAACCGTCTGCTGGCCCAATTATGACCCAACATCATTTAAGCTGGTTGAACTTAGTTGGTGTACGTAGCGTCTGGACCGAACAGTCCTGAATGGTAACTGTTCGGCCCATACTCTATACGGTACATAAAGTATTATCAACCATAATCAAATATGCATTCAAAGATCAATACAAGATACAGTTGAAAAATATTCATAAATTTTAAGACATGTATATTAAAAATATATATGCACTAATAAACTATGAAAAAATAATTAATCTTCTTAAGCGGTCCAACCAGACAATTCAAGATTCAATACATATAAATTATTAGCATTGTCTCCGTTTATATTAATTTTTTTAAAAAAACTTTTCAAAAAACTAGAAGTGTAACTCAATATGACAATAATCTTAAATAAAAAAAATAAATTAATATATTTAAACATATATTTAATCACACATTTAACATACAGCAAATAAACAACATACTTATTTTGTATTTTTTTGGTCTTTTGTAATTATTTTTACATAATCATATTATTCTTTTTAATATTAACCTTAATACTTATAGTATTAAGTGCAACTTTGATTTAAATCTTAAAATTATTAGAAAAACATTTTAATAAATACACATTCATCCTAGTAAAAGGAAAATAATTTTTGGGTTTAAATTTTGAATATAATAATATAGGAACTTGGAAGCGTGAACACGAGCAACAATTGAGAAGATGCAACACCACAATGCAATGTACCTACACATAAATGGTAGCAAAAAGGCAAATTTTTACCAACAATAAACTCGAGAAAGACAAGAGCATCACAAAAAACACAAAAATTAAGATGAATTCGAATAATATCTACGTAGGTTATTTTCATCCCAAACATGTCTCACATATTGTTCAAATTAATCTATCAATATTTGATCCGAAAATGCATAAACCTATTATTCAATTTTATCACAATGAGATTATAGTTGAAAGCTAGCTAAGTGAAAAAATATTATGTACCTTTATCAAAATAACAAGAGAAATAGATAAACCTTCGTCATCAATATACCCAGGTATTGGTGTTTGACAATACTTTATTGCAAAGGCAAAGTTTAGAAACAAATTTTGAGCACACACAAATATTATATACACACACAACTAAAATATATATTTTTAGCTCATACATATTTTGGACAGTTTTAATATCTCTAAGTGTTGAGCGTAAATAAATAAATAAATAAAGAGAGAAATTCTATTTATTCTTTACTAAATACTTGTTATACACGTTATCATAAAAATTAAATTTATGTTATCCACATCGTTACTTGAATTTTATATTTATTGATTGTAACATATTCTAAGTAATTCGTTTTCCATTCTCTTTTGAAAAAAAAATGTTATACACGTATTACATGTCTCAAACCTTTTGTGAGGTTCATTTTTAATATAGAGAGAAAGTGAGAGACTAAAAATGGACAAAATAAAAAAAAATCCAAAGGTAAGTATTAAATTATGTAGTTGATTTCAGGTTTATTAAGAAAAATCTCTTGAATATTTTTTGTTCTCTTCGTATCAGTATTGAAATGAGAGAGAAAGAGATAGAAAGATAACACAATGAAAGGTAAAACGAGAAGATTGGGAGGTTCGAAGTTGTAGTTATGGGAAAGCAATGTGACAGTGATGAGAAAAAGAGATAAGAAGGAACAAATAGACAGTGACCCTTATTGTTGTTTTTCCATTAAGCGTACACAGAAGAAGAAACAATTAACCTAAGTATGGATGCTAGCGAGAAAATAGAGAATTAAAGTATATATATATATATATATATATATATATATATATATATATATATATATATATATATATATATATATATATATATATATATATATATATATAATAAGCCAACGACGAAGAAAACACCAAAATTCTGATCCAACCCAGACCAACATGCTTATTCTTTGAAAGAGAACTATACTGACCTATACATTACAAGAATAATTGATATTACCGACGGTCCTAATTCATTGGTAATGTATTAAATTTGTCGGTAATTATCGTTTATCGACGAATTATCAACGGTCAAAATACCGTTGGTAAAAACGTTGTCGGTAACCTTTATCGACGGATATTTCAGCCGTCGGTAATTACCGAAGGCTTTTGACCTTCGGTAAAGTCGTCGGTAATTACCGAAGGCTTCTGGCCTTCGGTAAATCCGTCGGTAATTATCGCGATCTGGTTCATCTTCTTCTTCTTCTTCCTTCCTCCCTCTGTGTCATTTTTTTTTTCGTTTTCATGAACTCCGTCACTAAAAAAGCATCACGCCAGTAACAAACTAATTTCCAAAAAATCAAACAACCAATTTATTTTCAATAGTTAAAATCATAGGGAATCATGGAGAGTTTCTCTGCAATTCTCAGATTTGTAAGAGAAATGTTCCTAATCGCAAAAATCAACTTTGCAATGGATCGCCGGAAAAGTTGAGCTCGCCGGAAAAGTTGAGCTTGTCGGAAAGGCTGAAAAGTGGACAGTGGTGGATTGCAACAGAGCAGCGGTGGTGGAGAGCAACGATGGTGGAGAGCAGCGGTGGTGGAGAGCAACGATGGTGGAGAGCAGCGGTGGTGGAGAGCAGCGGTGGTGGAGAGCAGCGGTGGTGGAGAGCAGCGGTGGTGGACAGCAACGGTGGTGGAGAGCAGCGGCGGTGGAGAGGAGCGATAGAAAGAAGTATTACACTGAGATGGAGAGAAATGAGTGTTTGCCACATATATTGACACTGGATGCGAAACTAGGACCGAAAAATTTCCGTTTTTTTACCGACGGTCAGAAGCCTTCGGTAAATCTGTCGGTAATGTTGTAAAACGAAATAATGGACGGGAAAATTCTCGTTCTTTTTACCGACGATCTTACCAAAGAATTTTGATCGTCGGTAAAAAAGATAAAAGAATAGTCGATAATTCCGTCAGAAATTAAAATATATCGACGGATATTTATCCGTTGGTAAAAATCCGTCGGTGATGTCAATATTTTTTATAGTGATATATATATATATATAGGGTTTGGTTTATTTTTTGTTTTCTTCAATGTTTCTCTAATAATTATATAAAAATTATTCCATTTTCACCTTGCTTTTAATTTTTAAGATGTTGTTTATTTGTTAGTATAATATATAATATATACAATGTTTTCATTATTTTAAATGCTTGAATTATGTTTTTCTCGTAGTGTTAGTAAATGACAATTTTTGGAAGTGATTTTCTATTAAAATAATTACAAAAACAAAGATGATATCTCCACTGTGTGTTTAAATTGTGAACAGATTAATTTTATTATTGAAATAAAATTCTAAGCAAAGCTAATAGAGACTGTAACAAATGTATAACACTTTTGTTTGCGGTTATTGCCAAAAGTATAGACAAAATATATGCCAAAAGACCATGTTAGGTTTTTGATTTTGTTGTCGATTATTCTGTGTTCTGACTCTGACCCTTGTCTGGAGGGTACATTGTGTGGATGAGTGCCAAATTTGGACACATACATGGTCACAACTCACATGTCTTCGAGTAATTATTCCCAATAAGGACGTGGAGAATTTATGACATTTGGCTTTTAGGTTGTATTCATTGTAGACATCTTTAACTAGGATATTAGTTTAGTATTAGGCTTAAATATATATATTAGACTTTAAATAGATTCAAGAGAGTGACTTCTTTCAAGTGATGAAATTGTTTGATTTTATTGTTATATTTAAAGAGTGTGACTTTAATTAGATCCAAACCTACATTATTTTAAATTTAAAACTTTTTAAAGTGAATCAACTTACATGGTTAGCTCAAAACAAATTTAATTAAAAACAAGTAAGTTTTGTCTAATTTATTTTTAGACGAACTATTGTAACTTGATTCAATCCATTACAGGTTGTTGAATTAAGTGAATTGATTTATTTAAATATATTTAGGTCTTCCAATTTGTTTCATATATATGTTACAATTTAATAAAAAAGAATTGACTCAAATTATTTATTTATAACATTATCATGTAAGTATTCGTTTATTTCATTAAGTATTAACCACAACTAAGAAGTAATGTTATATAAATATAATAAATAAAAATCACAGTTGTTAACTTAAATAATTGGAAAAATAAATAGATTAGCATTCAAACCATTCAAATATTGTTAAACAATATTGGAGGTTTAAACATACAACTATAAGACTCAATCTCACTTTATCAATCATGTGGATTTATATCTTACTTTTAATGTTGGGATGAAAATATTTTATTAATTAAATTATAGATTTGTATAACAATACAAAATATTGTATAATAATAATTTTCTTAATTTAGTCCTAATTTGTATAAGTAAAAGGCTATAAGAATAGAGCATATGAATAAAAATATAAAAAGAATAATTCTATTTTTTAATTTGGTCCCAAAACTTTGTTTTTTTTTTCTTTATATGGTTCTTGGAGATCTTAGCTGGAGTTATGACATAAAAACTAATCTATTGATAGTTCAATTTGAATGTGTCCTTAACATCGACATCATTCTAAACGAATTCAATTCAATTATGTCACAGCTAATGAAAGTGCATTGTCTTACATGCATCCATGGAAGGTGAAACCTCTAATAGAAGAGAAAAAGGGATATGAAAAATGCTATGTTGAAAACCAAAGGTGGAAAGATGGTTGTTGATATTCATAAAACTAGAAATCATGAAAAGGCACTAGTGCAATATAGGGAAATGATACCGGTTATTTTTCTTATAAATATCGGTTTCGCAACCGAGGCATATACATGTGAGGTAAAAAGGGATAGGCTTTTTGGTTCGGTTCTGAACCGAGTCAAAAGGGTTCGGATTCTACCTCGGTTCACAGACAACCGAGGCAATAGAGTTTTTTAATTTTTTTAATCTCAATCGAGATCACTGGTTCCTCGTTCTGTTATGTTTTCTATGCTCTTTTGCTTTCTCTTTTCCTTCGCTTTTCCTTCTCTTTGTGCCTTAAACTTCTCTCTCTTTTTTAATCTCAAGCAGTGCAATTTTATTTCATCCATGTTTTTACACAAGTGAGGGCAAAATTACTTTTGACAAACTCAGATGATTTCTCCAATCTAAGAAGGGGGAAATAGAAGCAGAGAGAGAGCTCAGTTCCCTGACGAAGGTGCAATCAGAGCTCTCAAATAGGCTTCCAATATGGACGCTGGCTAAGACGCGAGCGGAGACGCAACTTGAGAGGGCGGTAGGGGAAGGAACGGAGATGATGAGGGAGAGGGCGGTATAGTCGCTTACTCAATGCCCTTGATATTTAATGTGTTATGTAAAAAACATTCTATGATGAAAGTGATGAGCTACGAATGCTTGTTTTGAATCAAAGAACATTCAATACAAAATAAAATAATAGAACCTTTACTGAATATTAGAGTTGGTTGAGAATATTTTAGGGAATTGGACCAATGTAAAAAAGTAGTCATGAAAAACCATGATGATGTGCAGTCATATAAGAAGTCAATAATCAATTGAAAAATTAAGGGTGCAATATTTATGATTGGATTGGATAATAGTTTTGTGTAAGTTTAAGGACAATTATTGAGAAAGGAAGTGATGCCCTGATATAGAAGAATGTTATGCTTTCATTAAGAGAGAAACCGTGTGACGAACGATTTTGAAAACAAAAGATATGATTTTTAATTCCATAAGTTTGAAAACAAAAGGATATGATTTATGATTCCAAAGCAATAAAAATATTTCAAAAATGGTACACTAGGGAACCAATGCTATGAAATCATAAGATACTCTAAGTCGTAGGATCGCAGTCTCCTAAGAATTCTAAAAGAAATTCAACTACTACAATAACTACCAACGAGAGAGGATGTCAAAGATATCATGTTTGTTACAACTGTAGGTAGTGGTGATTCTAATGGTAAGAGCTTAATAAGCATATCTAATAATGCATGGACAATTCATCTTGTGTGTTTTATTGTGACTTTGGATCCTAAACAAGTTGTTTTGCACAGTGGGATTGAGAATTATTCCTTCAGTTATATGATGTGCTTCTCTGCTCTATCTGAGGTTTTTTTGTTTCTTACTTCTTCAAAGTCTAAACTGAGCGGGTGAGTACCTGTCAAATGTACTCTGACGCTCAAGTTAGTTAATTATACTAATCGATTATAATAGGTAAGTCTTAAATGTTTAATAAATGCAATCACCTACATTTTTACCTTACCTCTGTATTTATAGGTTTTGGAATGAGCTTTTGGTTAGGATTGACCCGATTATGTGCTTTATTTTTTTAATCCTATTGAGCTTTTGTTGATGCTTCTAATTAGTTTGTGACCAAGTGATCATCTGCGAAAATGAGACCGATTGGTCGACGGTGCCTCTAAGGTCCTAAAAAACATTTTGGTGAAGATTGACCGACCGATCATGTGGTGGATGCATTGACCAAACGGTTTATATGGTCCACACAAGTAAAAAAACCTTAAACTTTCTTTAAAAAAGTATTTTAATTGTCAATGTATGGAAGTAAATTCACAATTATTGGAGAAGAAATTGTCTTTGTTTCAAACAATTTGACTATTGGTAATTGCCCTTGTTGTTTATTCTCTAAACCATAACTTATTGTCAATCTCTTAAACAAACAAATATCTCCTACATTTTATAACTTTTGGATTCGATTTTTATGTTTTTAAGGACATTCATAAAGATTATGTTTATCTTTCATGTGTGCATGCATGTGGTGTAGAAGATAAATTTACTTAAAAGTTGTTTGAAATTTTTTAAGAAATCTTCTCTAAAATATGTTTGTATGGTATATAATACCTACCGAACGGTTAGCATCCATGATCGTTCAGTCCATCCGCTACATCAACAATGTTGGGCCAGTGTTTAAGTTATTATTGGGCCAATAGTTCAACAGACGATAAAATAATCAAAGATATCTGATTAGAGATATTGATAATCCGTTTATGAGTAACTAACCGAATCTCAAGGTAAGTTTGTTTTTATTTGATCTATGAAACACTTATAAATATAATGACAGGGCCAAAAGTCAGGTACGTTCGACCATAACTCAAATACTCAATTGTGATAAACAATTCACTAAATCACTCCTAACTTGAGCATCGGAGTGTCTTTTGCAAATACATCCCCCCTTGGTCAAGAATACAAGCGAGCGGAGCAAGCGACTCAAGCATTGGAAAACAGGAAAGTCACGTCAGAAAGGTACGTCTTTCGGTCCTACATATTATATGCAGGAACAATGTTGATTCATAGATAACTTAGTTTTACTATCATCGGAAGATATATGATGTAAAACTCTTGTTATTGTACAAAGTTATATATAAATTTATATGTTGTCTTTGTTATATATTTTAAATAACTATAGACATGTAAAATGTTAAGATACACATATATGTCTAAGATTATGTTATGATTAAAAAAAATTTATAAGAAAATCTCCATGAATTCTTTTTCTCTAAATATCCTAAGTGCACTTTATGAATTTAAATTAACCAGTAAAGGAACATAGATTTACCATAAGAAAAGTAAATTTATTGACAACCAAGTCGATACATCAAAATTATTAATAACAACAATTTGTCGGTAAAATGATCAATGATAAATTTTATCAATAAAAAGGAAAATTTGTTGGTAAAACTCTATCTCAATGACTAAAATTCATCATTAATTATCTATAAAAAAAATTTGTTGGTAAAATCTTAAACTATCGTGATTTATTCTTTTTCCTCTTTCTCATTTTTTTTTCTAACTCCACCTTCTCATTTTCTTCTCCTTCTTTCCCCTCTTTCTCCATGTTATTGTATCACATTTGCCTCTACTGTCACTGCCTATTATTCGTCTTTCCTCCCTCTTCCCCCTTATTTTCCTTTTTCTTCTTCTCTCATTCTCATCAATCTCCATTTAATTTATAACAAATATTATGAAAAATTAACATCCATTTTATTGGTGAATTTATTGACAAAATATTAACAAATTTAAGAAAAAATATAATTATCAATAGATTTATCGATAGATTTAAAAAAAAGTTGAATTATTGATTAATTTATCAATAATTGTTAAAATAACAATTATTGATATTTTTTTAAAAGAAATCATTACTTATAAATTTATCGACATATATAAAAAAATGTTCATTGCTAATTTATTGGTGAAGTTTAAAAAGAATTTATTATCGACAAATTTTATTAGGACAAGATCAATATTCAAAATGAAAATTTCAGTATCTATTTTATCAATAAAATTTATAAATGGTCGATGTAAATATCCTTCGGCAATAAACCTTATAATTTATCAATGTATATTTTATCATATATTTTGATCAGTAACAAAAGTGTTAATTTAGTGAAAAAATTTACATACAAATCTATTACTTGACAAAAGTAAATGTTTGATAATTAAAATTCTATAATTTATCAATAAAATTTATTGATAAAATTGTTTTTAAAAAAATGGATAACTTAGTATTTTCTTATAGAAAGTAGTATTTGTGATATACGCAAATATATGTATTGTAACTATTTTTTCTTAAAATATATTGGAGAAAGTTGTCTATATAAAATATATACGTCACCATAAGATATATTACATCACTTTCGATTTAAGTCGAATGTATTTTTTCAGAATGATAAAATAAAACTTTGAACTTATACTTATTTATTTATAATAATAATAATAATAATAATAATAATAATAGTTGGGCAGAAAAAAAGTACACATGCGCTCTGCTACAGAAAAAGCCGGTAAGTTGATGTACAGTGGATCCAAGATGCAAAGCTCATGTTCTGCAATCAAATGTGCATGTGCATTTAACGATCCCTGTTGCTGCAAAGCTATTCTGTTTTCTTCGATGGAGCTCACCCACCCTTCTCACACACAAAGACAACCTCATGTGTAATCTCAACCTTAGCCTATGCCAAGATGGGTTTCTCAATTTTTTATTATTTTCATTTCTTTTAAAATCTAAATTCAACTAAAGAGTGGTACTACCCTCTGTGTGTCGTACAATAGGTAGGGTACTTTAGCATTGAATCCTGTGTTTTCGCATTGAATCGTGTGTTGAGAGGATCATCACCATTTCCAACATACCTTGCATTTAGGTTTTAGGTTTTGTGTAACGGTCGAGACATCCTGGTATCTCTTTGTCGATTAAAAAAAGTTAATTCTTTTTATATCTAATTAATTATGTTTTTATCGTGCCCAACACTGTGAGCTAAATTAGTTTTTAATTTTATTAAATAAAAACAATAGAAAAGGTGAAAAACTATACACCCATCCCATGATTGAATTTGAAGGGTGGACTTTTAGTTTACTAAGTTTAGGAATTCGGTTATTGCTAAAAAAAGTGATATTTTAAAATAATATGCAAATAATTGGATAAAGCCTCTTACTATTAAAGAGGTGTTTACGTAATAACTTAATTAAAAGAATGGTGAAGATATATATAAATATAAAAATAATTGAAGTAAAGTGGTGTCGTTTTCTAAGATTGATGAAACGTCGCTGATGATGTTGCCATGTGAAGAGGCAAAGCAAATAGGCAACTGGTGATCTGGTAATTTTCTACTTTATTAGGACATGAAAGTGGCGCAATTGCATTGAAACCCCATATGTTAAGAATGGTCCCCTCTCTCATGAATGTGACCTTATTGCCAAAGGCCTTTGCATCACTTCTTGTTCCTATTAAGGGAGGGGATGTCATGTGACCTTTCAATCCCTTCTTGCTAATGACTCCTCAAAACCTCCACTTTCAAAAATGTTTCTTCAAATAAAACAACACAATAACACCTTCTCTTGATTCATTATTCATTATATAAGTATATTTACAACCTTATAAACATCACATACCTAATATATATTACAAATCAAATTATAAAGTAAAATTTATGTTAGAATACAAACAAAGTCTCACATCAGGTAAAAACAAAAGATGGACAAATGTTTATATACACATAAGATATCTTCCTTGATAAGAGACCTTTTGGAGTGATACCAAAAGCAAATCAGTAACTTGACCTAGAGTGAATAATAGCTTACCAGTGTGAAAATTTATGTGTGTATATTGAACCTCTCTACAGTTAAGATTATATTTTCATGGACAGTCTGATAACAAGTTACACTATAAACTCAATAAACAACAAATTTCGCTAGAAAATATTTTTAAATAATTCTGATATCATCTTAAGAAAGTGTAAACCTAATATAACTCTATAAAATAAAGGTTTGCATTTATATATGTAGTATACATTTGTCATAGATGTCTAATGTCTAAAGAACAAATAAATAGTTTAGATATTGAAGAAATAAATAGTAAAATATTTAGAAACTCTAGACCTAAAAGAAAGTCGGTAGTTAGATTGATTGATTAGATCTTTAGTATGAGAAGTAGAACATCAAGTATATGCTAGAAAAAAGGGTTATGAGGGTGATGGATTGATGATGATAACAAAGAGAGGGAAGAGTAAGAGAGAAAATGAATATTTTGTAGAGAAAGAAAGTATGGATGGTGACATGTCTTGGATATGGGGAAGAAAGGGTTAGAATTATGCAAGAGTGAGAGAAAGTTGGGTTGGGGCAAATGTATATGGCAAAGCGAGTCAAACATTGATGAATAAAGACTGTTCTGTTTTATGCACAAAAGAAAGGAAAACAAAAAGTGAAGAAAAATATCATTAAATTACCATTTCAGATTAATTGTGTGAAAAAACTCACTGACAAATCAATGGATCCTCTCTCTCTCTCTCTTTTTCAATTAAGAGTGATTTTTAAGCAAACAAAAGATAAAAGTGGACATGGCCACTGCAGTTATTGAAAGAATTGAAAGAAAAACAGGTTGACATCTTTAACTCTTCTCTTTTTGTATATGGCACAGTATATATTTATGGGACAAATTCAAATACAGAAAAGTTGAATACGACTAATCGATCCACCCCTATAAATAAATAAATATATATATTTAAATGAGTGTACTTAAAATTAGCACTAGCCAACAAATATATATCTTCTGCATTGCAACCATATTTTTATGTCAAGTAAATAAAAAAAATTAAATATTTTTTATGTACTTTTTACATTTTACATAATTTAAAACTCATTTAAATTTCAAACATTTATACTTTGACCTTTCTCTTCTGATTTTCTCAGCTAAATATATATGCATGTCAATATTGTATAATTTTAAATATTTTTATGCCTACATTTTAAACTTCTGAACGAGTCAATTATCTTGGCCTCATCTGTAATTTTTTTTTTCACGATTCTCATAAAATGTTTTTATTTTATGGTTCTTTTAAAATTCAAATTTATATAATTAGTTCATGTACAATGTATAATAAGAATACTTGCTTATTTTTTGTGAGTAAAGTATTTTTTTAATCTATAATCCAATTACAAAATTTTCGAGTAAACATGAAGCACTGCCTAATTTGTTTTAAACCTTGTCGAATATCTAACTTTATTCAAATCTATAATATCATCAAAATTAAAAGAAAAACCTGCAGACCAAAACATAATTCAAATAAATCATACCGTAATAATTAAAAAGACAAAAATACTTGCACATATTTTATTCATATAAGTTTTATTAATTAATTAATTAATTATTTGATCTTAATTAGTACCCCTCTTAAATTCCCCCTCCCCCTAGATTTATTTGTTCTGATTACTATAATTTTTAATTGAAAATATATTTTCTCTTTTAACTTTTCCAGTTTGCGTGCTAAATTATCCCATAGTGTATTATTTTTTTTTTAATTTTCAATGCTTCTTCAATATAGAAGTTGAGATTTGGAAACTAAGACATGTCTTTTTGTACGTATATCAGAAACAATGATATAATCTTTTCAACTTTGAAAGTGCTCCTGTAAGAAAAAAAAAGCTTTGAAAGTACCAAATTGCTTCTCATTTCTGGCACCGTAGTGTTTCCTTTTTTTCGTCGAAATGAAAGAAAAATATCTATTTTGTTATTCAATATTATAAATATATATATGAAAACAATAATTAATCTAAAATCATAACTACCTTAGTTCTTAAACTTAAATCTAAAATTGAAATTTTTTTTCTAATATAAACTTTAATACTTTATCCTTAAACATAAACATACATCAAACTTTTTTTTACATGTTAAACATTATTATATTTAACATTTGAGTTAAAATATATTAAATAGTATAAACAAATGTTAATTTAAAACGTTTGATACATTAAATTTTTTTGACTATATTAAATTAAAATAATTATATTTATTAATTTTTTAAGTTTAAAGATGAAATTATATAAAAATTTAAAACATTAAAAATATATTTAATTAAATTTTATTTAGTGATTTAAGTGTGAGGAGGAAGATGATGATGATTTTTGATGGAGGACCACGTCTGGAAAAACCTGCAATAGATATAAAATGAGGGAAGAAAGAAATAAAGAAGGGACACCAACTAGTAGTACCATGCACACAAAACATGGTCCTAGAAAGAGAGAGCAACCTCATTTCTTAGTCATTCTAAACTTAGAATTCATTATCCAACTCAATCGCTGCTTTCTCATCAATACACGTACATATTATAACACTACCGATTGACGTGTGCAAACCAAAACCAAGTACTGCTAAATCTCTCTCTTACCATATACTTCTGCAGCAAACTCAGAAAGCTGGATCCAATCACCAACATCAATCTCTTTTTTTTTATACAATCATGTATCTTTTATCGTGTTAGTAAACTTTAAGTCTAACTTAACTTTACAAAATTAGTTAAATTATAATTTATATTCACTTATAAAATATGAATTAGTCTTATCTTTTGTCGATGTAAAATTTCTAACATTATAAAAGAATAAAACAATCACCGCACTTTTAAGTGTAAGATTGTTGTCGATAATAAGAGAGATTAAATGTTAGCTTCTTCCATATAGAGGGATATTTTAATATTAGGGTTCTTCACAATGCTTAGATTTCATACCCATTTTTCGTTATCACAAATAACAAATATTTTAATAGGTACAAAAAGAAAATTAAAAAGCTACAAAACATAACATTCACATACGACTAAACTTTACATTACAATTATTTTTAAATGAGTTTTGATGTTTTTTTTTCTTTTCAAATAAAAGAAGTTAGGAAGAGATTATTTATATCATTACAACAATCTAAAGTAATCAATAAGACAAATCTGATACTGCTAATAATTTTTTAAAAAAATATTTACTAGAAAGATTATATATGTGACTTTATTTCAATTCACATCAAGATTCACATTACTTTTAATCCAAAACTATAAAGTATTTGATTTATGATTTTTTTTTCTTTTATGGTATTTAATTTTGTGATTTCTACTCAACGTGAGATTTAAACTCATACTTCAATTATTGCTAATAAATCTCAATAACATATTCAAAAGTGGACCATACATATATATGTATTCGAATAGTTACAGGATTTAGAAGTCAAATTTCATTTTCATCTAGTGTGGAATTTATAACTTACCACTAGTAGGTTTCTCCAGGAGAGACACACGTGAAAAAAACAATAAAAAGTTAAGATATCTCTAACCCGAAATTTGAAAATAATAGATTTATGGATCTTTTTATTTATATATTGTTCATTTTACTTATTTTTTATCTAGGAAGATTTTCTGCTCACTTTGAATTTTAAATATTAAACTCTAGACAAATTTTCACAAACTTCACCAATCAAATTATCCTGATCAATTTTATACTATAAAATATTCAGTTTTGTATTCAATTATTTTTTTAAGAGTCTTGTATATTTCCCTTTAAATAAGAACTTTTTGGAGTGTGGAATATGAAAATAATATCTTTTATAATGTATTTGATGAATTTGAAATTATTTAGAGTAAAATAAGTTGTTTTCATTTGAAAATTAAAATTTAAAATTTAAAATTCCCAAAAAAAAATTGAAATTTTATAACTAATCACTCCTCATTATAAACAATAACACAATATACACATGTATATTGAAAATTTTAAATTGTTAAATATTGTTAAAGGAAACCTTAAGGTTGGATCACCAAAACATAATTGAGTCATAAGAAGGAAGAAGAAACCTCAAAGGTGAGTACCCAAGAGCTGATTATTAGTTTATTTTTTTAGAGAGACTATATTCATATTGTAAATACTATGTATAGATGTTGTTAAATTTGTATTGTAACATTCTATTCCATGAATAGTTGATTTCTGTGATGTGATATCATTGAAACAATAAATTTCTTATGTTTTCCTTTATACAATTATCTTTAGATGTTTATGCTTCCATTGTTTGGATTTATGCTTAATGTTTGAATCTAAATATATAACTTAATCTTTAGTCTCTACTTCACTCAACCTATACCATATATATTATTATCCATATTTTTCTATAAAAAAAAAACTAAAAATCAATTACCAATATCTTTGCTATTTTATGTGGATACCATAACTTCCGTTTGACTGTATTAAAACAAATTTTGTGCACTTGTTAATAGATCAGATAATTGAATGACTCTATTAAAACTTATTATCTCATGGACACAATCTTCCAACAAATTTTTGTCCCATGAATAAGCTAGTGAAACTCATTTAATGCATCCATCAGCACATTAAAAACATGCAAAATGGAGAAGAGAAAAAAACAAGAAGAGGAAAACAGAACACTCTTTTGCAAATCATAATTTGTATCTTTTTTTCAAGCACACAAGTTTTTCTCTTTTGTATAAATATCTCTTATATCATTTTAGTGCCTTGAGATAAGACTTGCGAATAAACCTTCATACTCTTCTACTAATCTGAGTAATACACTTATATCAAGAAATAGATAGCTGAATTAAAGTTCAAAGAAAAATGAGTTAAAGAACTGCTTTAAAATCGTAAGTATATGCAAATAGGATCCAAATGGAATAACCTACCTTCATGGACCATTTACGAGATAAAAATAAATACATATTCATGTCACTAACATATATGATCCCACTCAATTTATTCCTTTGAATCGTTTTTGGTTGTTACCCTCTTCCGCTTTAGCTCTGTATCTGAAAATTTGACCATCTTTCAAACTCTTTTTGTCTATTTGTTTTTCCTCTAAATATCGATCGATATGCTTACAACCTCTTTGGCATCCTTCAAATGATATCTGTTTCAACTTGTTTTATCGTATTTCATTCCTAAATGTCATAACAGTCTAGCAAAATCTAAAACTGCTTATGTAATGATGGCACTCATTCTCACATCTACAAAAAAGACAATAACACATGAATACTCCAAAACATCCCAAAAAAAAACCTTAAAACAAATATTGATGTTTCTTACTATTAAAACAACTTCCAATACCGTTTTGACATATTTATCACATTGGATGAAATTTAAGTAGATTTTTCCGTTAAAAATTTTGCATTTACTCTCCAATCAAACAAAAAAAGAAAAATAGGACTTTTCTTATCCCCGATTTCTTTTATTTTATATTTTATCTCTTCCTATACATAATGTGATGTCATTATATGGCAGAAGTATACGAATTATCATGATAGAAAAATATCAAATATTTTAAGAATAACTTAAAAGGACAAAAATTATGTTTTTTATTTACCAAATGAAAATAATTTTTTTAGGAAATAAATAAAAGATTATTACAAATTAAATGTAAAAATTTTAAATTTTCTAGAGATCCAAAACGTATATAAACCATATAAAAGTTATATTTTATGATGGTTTATCGTTGATACACAGAATAAAATGATTGTACTGATTAGAGATGACAACGGATCGGGTCGGGCACGGATAATGTCTACTCACAATCCGACCCGACAAAAAAAATTCACCCACTACTCGATCTGCTACTCACACAAATATCTGCAGGTAGTAAATATCAGAGGATACCAACTATCCGTCGCAGCTTTTATCTATCCCTAATCCTGATAATGCATGAAAATAAAAGTTTAATTTTTTATTTTTTATTTACTTTTTAGAATGTGAATAAAAAAGTGTATTATTATTCATCATATTTATATAAAATTAACCTTTTATATACCACCGCCTCTTTGAAAAATGACCTGTGCACAAACATCCAGTAGTATCAACATCTCTAGAGAGAGGACCAAATTGTTTAAACTCAAACATTCCTATTTCTTAACTTTTTTTCATATGGAGGGTGTCAAAATAAATAAATATTTCTTCTACAATAAACAAAAGAAGAAAATCTTAAAATTAATGTTGTATCATGCACAAAATATGTAAAGAAAATATATAAAAATATATATATTTTAATACACACAAAATTTTATATTTATTTTAATTTTTATATTTAAAAAAATAAATATTTTTTTACTTTTATATGTCAAATAAATATAAATGTGTTAGTTTATCATTGTTTAAAAATATAATAAAAAATTCAATATTATATATATATATATATATATATATATATATATATATATATATATATATATATATATATATATATATATATATATATTTGATTGTTATAGATATTTATGTATCAGAGGAAACTCTTGAAAAAAGAGAGAGTCTTAAAGAATAAGAAAAAAAAGAAATCAAGGACATAAGAATATAAGAATTTAATGTGATGATTGAGTATACAAATGTTTAGTTCACAATTACACTAATAAGAAATATATTTATATTTTTAGTATATTTCTGGAACTTTACGGAAGATCTTATATAGCTAAATAGATAAAATATCGCATAATAATAATAATAATAATGTAAGATTAAATTAAGGTGTACTATAGTAAAGTATATTATTTTTTTATAGTCTTAAAAAAAGAGAGAGTTTGGTGGTGTTGGTGATGGTATGGGAAAAAAAAGGTGGCTAAATGCATATAGATGTATATAGATAGATGGATGTGGATCCAAAATGAAGTGAAAGGGAGTGAAGGTGGTACTTTGAGAAGGCGAAGGCACTCTAGAGTTTGTGGCCTTGTCAGGCTTCACTCTGAGATGGATCAGACCCAATTGTCCTCAGATGAGTCCCCACTCTCCCTCTGTTTATAGGACCCACCACACCCCTTCTTCTCCTTCTACACACACTCTCACCACAACGCAACAACACCTTCACTCTCCTACTTTTCTCTTTCTCTGCCTCTCTACTCTTCTACTCTCTTCTCTCTCTCTTCTTATGGACAAGACAACATCAACAACAACAACCTCAGACAGAGAAGTCCACGACTTCATGAACGTGGACTCCTTCTCCCAACTACCTTTCATCCGTCCTGCTCCTCTCGCCAAGGAGAAGTCCGCCATTCGTCTCTTCGGCATAGAATTCGCCGGCGGAAACAACACTGCTGTTTCGCCGGAGGACTCTGACTCTGCAGAAACATTAACCAACACCAACAGTAACAGTAACAACCTTAACTCCTTCGAACTCGATGCTACCAAGGACGATACCACTACCACCACTGTCACCGTTACTGATAACAACGGCGAAACCAGTCGCAGGTTCGAGTGTCACTACTGCTGCCGGAACTTCCCCACCTCCCAAGCCCTCGGCGGTCACCAAAACGCGCACAAACGGGAACGCCAACACGCCAAACGCGCCCACCTTCAGTCAACGATGGTGCACGGAAGCACCTTCTCTGACGCTCACCATGTCTACAATCTCATGAACTACCGCTTTGGTTCCGCTCCGACACCGCCAATGCCGTATCCAACGTGGAACAACGCCACCGCGTCCACCGCCACCAACACGAGGTTCTACGGAACGACACCGTTTTCTCACAGCCACCACCAGCACCAGCAGCCTATTAACGGAAACCCTTTGGCTCTGTGGCGAATTCCGAGCAATAACCCTAGTTTCAGCCACGAACGGTCGTCGTTGCCGCCTTTGTTCGCGTCGCAGGAGATAACGAACGTGAGAGCCTCGCAGGTTGTGGGATCGTCGGGGTCGCAAAATCGCTACGTGTATGACTCCAAACGCGGAAGTGTGCACGACCATGTGAGTTTGGATCTTCATCTGTAGTAACATGTTTCCATAGTTTTCGTACATAGTATTATCGTGAGCCAGTAATAACCTATGGTGGCACTACGAGAATCGAGGGATTCGGCAGCGACTCTTTCTAGAGCGACTTTGGGGACAGAATCCATAAAATATGAGAAATTTCTACCCGTGAGGGAGGAATTGTTTCCATTTCTAATTCTTTCCTTCTTTCTTTTTTATTTCATTTCACATTAACAGTTGAATTTTAGATCATATATATGTGGTTTCATCATCACAAATCAAACCTTAATTTATGTTCAAATCATGATTATCTGATCTCGTCTTTCTACTGTTTTGCTTTTTGTTCTGTAACCGGAAAACAATCATTAGAGACCACAATTAACAAAACATTTGTTCTGTGATTATGACCACGGTGGTGCGTGTGTCTGTCATAGGTTCACTGAAAGAAACTGTATATATATATATATATGTGTGTGTGTGTGTGTGAAGTCACGTCGTCGTTTCATGGTGAGACCTGCGAGAACTATTTCACACGTGTGGGATTATAGAAAGGGTAAGAGACAGTGTGAGCGCATGAACAATTTGTGGAGACACACGTGTGCCGAAATCCATCATGTTGTCCAGGCAGGTGGGGTGATGAGAGAGGTGGGTTCTGATTCAATGTAATGTAATTGTGAGAAGGCAATGATGATAAGGTTTGATGGGTCTGATCAAGTTTTTGCAGAAAGAAAGTGATATTTCCATGCCATTAGCAGGCACCATTGCTCCCATATACAATTAATTAATTGCAAAATTACGTGTGTGGCGGATGCTTCTTCTTTTTTTTTTTCATTCACTTATTTAAACCAGTGCAAAGTATGCAGAGAGAGAATTAATGAGTGACAGGTATATGAACATGAAGAATTGAAGATTCACAGATATGTTTCTATACATGTGTGCCTGTATTGATTTGTGCACATATGGATCAGTTTAATAATGTTATCATGTGTGTCTAATATGTATATGCATGGGAACCTAGCCAGCTCCCACCTAGGGCTTAAGACACAAAGTGAGCAAAATCAAGGTAGCAAAAACATGGTATATTTTTGTGTTCTCTCAATAAATGGTGAAGGAATATATCTTGGTTGAGAGCATGTGTTGGTTCTTGAAGAACATGTTGGAGCTTTTTCTGTGTTGTGTGGCTAGCTAGGTTGACCCCAGATGACTGAACTGGGTATAGAGGTTGAAGAAAGTGGTCCTGGTGTTTGGAAAAATTGATAACGGTTTGGGAGGATGTAGAGAGTAGAATTAGAGTTGATGCATATATGTAATGAGTATTAATGATTCAAAAAAATTGAAGTGACAAAAGGGTGAATAATTTAGCAAGTTGATGAGTAGTGTTGACCCACAAGATGGGTTACTTCTTTTATGCCCTTGTTTCCAAAACACAGATCTGATGATTCAAAGGAAGTGGTACCAAAGGGTTTTTGATATATGGGTTTAAAATGGCAAAACCAACCCTCAGAAAAGGATGTGTCTTCCTTTTGGTCTCAGGACTTTATGGAACATATGAACATGGTAGTTACACTGCCATCTTTATTTTTCCATCTTCTGTACCCATTGCTTTTATGTCTGATATACATAGAAAGATAGAGAGAGAAAGAGATGTTAGGTGGGTTAGTTTTGGTGTTGTGAGTGGAAATATAGGACTTGGAGATTCCTTCTCTAGGGAAAGAGGGAGGAGGACATCTTCTCCTTAACAATAATAGACTGATAGTTAGTACTCATGCTTCTGTCTACTTTAATCATCTGTTATTTTGGCAGCACAAAGGGTCAGAGATTTATTTGCCACAATGCCCACTACCCAATCTATTACCATACCTATCAAATTCAGACACTCACACTCACACACACATGCCATTTTTACCACCATTTCAGATTTTCTTTTCTGCTGTGTCTTTTTGCTCATGTTGGTATATCAAAATCCTTAAGAAAACATCATGGTTCATAAATAATCCTTATTTTATGGTTAGTTTATAAACAGTGTAACCAGAGACAAAACCACTTTAATGTGACTGAAAACTTAAACCAGTTGTGAGGTGACTGGTAAACAATAAATGTGATTGCATTATCAATATATTGGTCTCCTGAATTAACTAGGTGAACATGTTTAATCAGTTCCCACACTAATGGTCAACACTTAATTAGGTAGGATATACGATCCTTTGTCTTGTCACATATTTCCTCCTTCTATAACCCTTAAAAAAAGTTAAAACAAAAAAAAAAACAGCAAACAGTGTTATAATGAGCAATAATGCTTAGTATTTGAAACATCGATCAGTTACAGAATGTTTGAAAGGTCGTCAGAGAGTATATACTATATAAGCCTTGTTTACAATGTAAATAACATAGTTATATGCTTGAAATTATATCTGACATACAAAAGTCACATTAATTATGAGAGGTGGAACAAAAAACATCATTAATCACATGCTAAACATTAACAATTGTTGTTCGAATTCAGATGAAACAAAAAAAAAGTTCATTCAACTCAGGATACTTAAAACTACTTGTTTGACTCAAGTACTTTTCCACCATTCCATTTCTTACAAGTATGGAGAACCTCTGCAATCTTCTAAGGGTGATGAATATTTAATTTGGCTACAGTTCGTGTTGGCCATTTCATCTGCTTCTCAAGGCAATTGTACAAGCAACTCTTCAATGCCGTGATCAATCAGATTTGAGGTACACATGCATACATCATATCCTGACAATAAGACTTCAGAAAAAATACATATCATAAGTAATTACTCATTAATTGCCTCAATGTGCTGCTGTATGATTCAGTTTTATGTGCTAGAAAATACAAATAATGCAAGTATGAAAGATATTTTAGTGACAGTCCATTCCCATGAAAAGTATTAAGCTGTATATTTTTTTTAATATTTAGATTAACTGTTTGCATTATATTCTAAATAACATATCACAAAAATTATTATAAACAATTAATATGTAAGAAAATCATTTAAGAAAAAATCAAAACAATCATTTTGTTTATGTTGTCTACATGTTAAACACAATCTTTTTTGTTATCGACAATAAAGAAATATATTAGTGAAACAATAAGATATTCTAGTTCAAAAGGGTTACATACAATAGCATAAAATACAAAAAATATAAACACAAACTTATTACATCTTAGTGGAATTAGTTGAACTTGAATTCTTAATATGATCATAATTTTTATATATACATATATTTGACCAATATATAATCATGCATATTCAATGCTCTCGTAAAAATATGCTTTTGGATTTTAAAAATAAATATTGAAAGATTAAAATCAAATTCGTATTTACAAAGATTAAAATAATGTCTAAGACTTTTTATGTTTATAAAGCTTATCTATGGATCAAATACTGTTTGGAATATTTATTCTAAAATAAATCAAATTACCTTTCTCCTTTGTTGTATATCTTAGTTTTGTTGTGGGAGAAAAATAACTTTTCATTTTCACTTAACAAAAGAAAATTCAGTGAGAAAGAGAATTTAGAGTAGACGGGTGCCCAATCCTTACAATAGCACAACCTTTACAGAATACTAACTATATATCTATGAATTCTCTAACCCAGTATGATTATTTGCTCTTAATGTTACATACGAGGTACATATTCACTATTCAAGAAAGCTAAATTACGTGTTAAAAATAATTTTAAGATTAATTCAATCTTACAAAATTAACTTATTAAAGTTAAATTAAATTTAAAATTTACTTTTTTATAATTATAAATTAGAATATATTCGTAGTGATATTTATTATATATTGGATCTATTATTTAATATGTTATCAAATTATTTATTAATATATAATTTTATAATTGAGATATAAATATTTTAATGTGAAAAAATATATTAAAAATCACACATCTAATAAAAATAAAATTAATTTACAAAAGTAAAAACTTCATCTTACAAATGTATAAGTTTTAATTATATAAATATTATTTTTCATTTTCAGATAACGAGTTTTTTAAATGAGGAGATGGACAACAAACATAATAATCGCTTAAATTCCATTAATTAGTTTGCATATACCATAAGTGAAGCCAATAATATTGCGTAAGAAGGCGTAAAATACCTGCATTAATAACAGAATGATCTACTGAACCTACAATTAGCTAGGTATATGCTTCAAAGAAAAGCATTAAGAAAGATATTGCACGTAGTTTTGCAAGAACAAAAAGATAATAAGATGAACGAATCATTGATGAAGACATTGTCGACAAACTTCAGTGGTGGTGGACTCATTTGTCTGTTGTTTTCCACCGAACAAGTACATATGAACAAATGACCTTAAACGTAAATAATGGCTCAACCAACCATGCATATGTACTTCTTCATAGGATTATATATGCACTCCTTAAAATTTCAAAATACGATTAATTTTAATTCATTAATTTACTAACATATTTAAGTACCCAAGTGTCTGCTAATTAAAGCCTACTTTTTTGTTTCATGGATCAAATGTCAGATGTATTTATTTTTTAATGTCTTAAAGTCACAGAAAGAGGAATTCATCAAACAGAAATAAAGCTTGCTTTCTATATTTAATTTAATTAATCACTGCTATCATAAAATGACAAAATAAGTTGCCTTTTTTTTCAAAATCATATATTCGTTTGCATATGTATAATCATATATATATATATATATATATATATATATATATATATATATATATATATATATATATATATATATATTAGTTTCCACAGATAAAATAACAGCAGACACAACAGTCATACACAGAATTTCATTGTGATGAGTTTATAATTTTGAAAAATACATGCAATAATAATGGAGAAAAGAAAATGATTAACATTGACATATATATATGAGAATTGATCACAGATGATGGTGAATAAAAATGACAAAATCTCCTGCAAAAAGTAAAAAAGGTGAAAAGTGAAGAATTTGAATACAATTATTTATATGTATATATATATATATATATATATATATATATATATATATATATATATATATATATGATGTAACCCTTTGAGATTATATTTTTACTAGAAGAAGGCATAAAAGTAAGAATACTATTTTTGTTATGATTAGAATTAGTAAACGAGGGGAAGCAGTGAGTGAGAAGTTGAGAAGGGTGTTGATGGGAATTAAAGGCAATGTATTATTAGATGCTGTCATGACCTATGTTAAGTACTATATGTGTGTCTTTCTGACTGTTACTATATTTCCTTTTACAAAATGAAAAGAGATCTTTCTTCCCTATAATTCTGCTCAGTTCTCTCAACAAACAGGTGAAATAAAAGGGATGTGCAGAACTCTTTTTTCTAGTACAAAACACTGCTCATCATGACTTTGTTGTGATATAATTAAGGACTCTTCTTTTCACCAGTTAGATTCTGCAATCTGCATGTATATTATATCTATACATGTGTTTAGGTCCTCACCTGACTTCATGTTTTGGAACCTATTATGCAGAGATCTTAAATGTTCATAAATTTCAATGCCTTTACCACAAAATGAATAAACAATTTGCTTCCATATCAACTTTGCTCGGTGTTTGTTCTTCGAGATCACAGAACTCAAGGTACATGACATAAAAACAAATTTCGCTTTTGAGGCAGATTTCACTCTCTTTTTCAAATTTTTGTATAGTCAAACACCAGTCACAGTTTGCCATTGAAAAACCAAGAATTTGAAATCCCACCACCGATTTCTATCTCCTAAACCGATCCAAATATGTTGATTCATCTTTCCATGAACACAGTTTAAGGTTCCATCGTACAACAAGACTTGGAAAAAACAATTGCACAGTAAAAAACAAACCAGCTTTTATATACTGTACATAAATAAACCTTAAAATATATTGTTTGTTTGATTGTATGGTCCATGTATATAGAGAGAGAGATGATTTAGGAAGTTGATATATAGAAGTGGTAGCTAGAAAGGTAGGTTGGTTTTGGTTTTGGTTTAGATTGAAAAGGAGAAATATAAAAGTGAGTTTGAAAAGGAGAAATATAAAGAAAGACAATCCCTGAATAGCGCCGTGGTGTTAACATCAGTCCAACTAGGGAAGACCCCACAAGTAAATGTAACATATAAAAGCGCATGTGAGGGAGCAAAGGTGATAAAGGCCACAATGAAGACACACACAGAGAGAAGAGTACACACATTATGACTCCTTAGGACCACTTCTTCTTATTTTCTTATTTTCTTATTTTCTTATTTTCTTATTTTCTTATTTTCTTATTTTCTTATTTTCTTATTTTCAGATGCAGAGAGGGAAACAACAGTCCAATTTAAGGAACATCGCCCCCACATCTCCATAAATTTCTTGTATCACTAAAATCAACATAGCCTTCCCTCTTTTCAAGTCTTTCATTCAACTCTTACACACAGTAATCATCACCACATGAGCTACTTCTCATGAAACTTTCTGACCATCACTCACTCACTCACACCATGCTTAACATTGTTTTTCATGACTTTTGTTTCCACATTTTCTCTCTTTTTCTTTCTCATGTTGGATCATTGTTGATGTTAGTCTCAATGAATTTCGAATGTAACTCGTATAATAATTATACCAACAAAGATAACATTTAGAGAATAATAATATCAATTGAATAAATTAAAGTTACTACAAGATTAAAACAACACTGATAGAATTATGTATTAAGAAGATTTTCCACATCACAAAAATTTTTGAATTCACAGATTGATCTTTAAATACATCTGTCTTGTATGACTGTGAAAGTTTATTTCTTTTTTTTATTTCTTTTTTGTCTATGAAAGTTTATATTAAACAAGCTATTAAAATTAGAATATGGTTATATAATACTTGTACAAGTAATAATACTAAGGGAGTTTATAAGTCATATTCTTATATTAAGAATGATATTTAAATAAGCAATCTTATATATAATGGCTAATGTGATAAATTCACTAAAATGAATTTTTCAATTGGAAACAAAAACTACTAAAACCTCTCAAACTACAAACATGATTAAACCGTTCTTTATCTTAGAATTAATTTGGAACCCCACAAAGAATGGATGCTAAGAGAAAGTATAATAGTTTTGAAGGTAAGGAATGATGGGAATGGTAGTCCCTAGCTAGGGTCACCCCTAGAAGCTACCATCTCTGGGTCTTAGGAGCTGCCAAGTTTTTTTATTCATTAATTGATCCAAATGTACAATGTAGGGTAGGCACACCCACACACAACCCTATCTCATGCCTTATTGGTTAAGTGAGTTTGATTCACAGCTACATGTGATACCCACCTAAACAAATCAATTTCATGTTCAGTTTCTGTGCACTTGTCATAACACAACTCCATTATGACATCTACTGAACAAACAAATTTACATAATTTTATTATTATTGTTGTTGTTTCTCTCATCCCATGTGTCCAATGTTAATTCTTCCTACTACCACTTCCTTCACATTATCACTACAAATCACCATTTTTTCATCTCACAAATATGCTTCTAATAATAACAATTTCTGTCTCACTCTTTCCATTTTCATCAATTTGATTCCTTTAATTATGGAAGTTTCCCTCTTCACACACAAATCAGAAATGGAATCTTCAATTGGCTTTACTTCAAAATCTGTTGCTGTGATTTTGTCCATTACATTAATTCTAGGTCTCAGAAACTCATGCTAATTTTGATCATGATGGTGATGGATTTAAATTTCAACTTAGAAATTAACCCTTTTGACTATTTCTATGTTGTGACAATTTACATTTTGAATGACTATTTTGTCAATTGTACCATTCTTGAACTATAAAATATTACTTCCTAAAAAAATATCTATGGTATGCATATAGGTATGACTAAAGGGGCTAAGATAATAGCACTATATGATTCCAATTATTTATTTTCTCTTTAGATAAACTTGAATTTTTTTTCACTGATTGGGAAAAAGATCTGACCCACTTGGTTCATTAGATTATCATAATGTTAAATAGGATCTTGGATTGGCCAATTGAACTTTTAGGAAGTCTTTCAGTGATTCCAATCAACTCTCAAAAATAGGAATTTTTAAAACTGTTGAAACTGTGTCAATCTTCTGATTAAGTTAACCTGTAATTTCTATTAAAAACTATTAACTTTTTTTACTGCTTTAATTATTTAAATTTTCGTCGAATTTGTAAATATGTGCTATATATAGATAATAAATTAAAGATTTTAATGATAATGAGTTTGACTTCAATCTAGAATAAGAATACTCTCCCATAAGAAGTTTTATTTTTTTAATGTTAATCCCTTATATTGGAATGAGTGGAAAAAGAAATAGAAGGATAAAAAGAGGGCAGAAATGAGATAATTTAAATGAAAGGAGAGAAATTGTATAGTTGAAGAAAATAAGTGAAAACTTTAAGAATGATTTAATTCATGTAATAAAATAAATTATAATAATTAATACATTTAGAAAATAATTAAAATAGTATTGTGTTAGAAATAAAATTAGATTGAATATTAAAAAATCTTTTAATATCTACTTTTGAAAGAGTAGCAAATTCGTCTTATTGTTGAAATGTATTGCTGATGCTTAGTCTACAAAATGAAAACAATAAAATGCATAGAATTAATATTGTGATAATTATTTACTAAAGTAGTATGGTCCCCTGTAGCATAATTTTAAAACTGAATTTAATGTGGTTCATATGTTTCACTTTAAGACCAAAATATACGATTTCATGGACAAATTGTGTTTCCTTAAAATATTGGTATAAAATTGATATGTTTTTTAACATATAAAAGATTTACAATGTCACAGCAAAACATGTTCCATATATATTGTGGTTCTTATTCTTCAATTCTTTTTTTCCTACATTATCTCTTCTATCTCATTTATGATCTGTTATATAAAGTTACTTTGATATAACTTTACCTTTAATGTTAATAATCATTTCTCGAATTTATTTTACATTAATTTTTTTAAATCATTATTACTCATAATAAATGTTTTTTAAAATAGTTTTAACAATATTTATTACTAATTTATATTTAAATATTTGTCTAAATCATTATAACTTTTAATATTAATAATTAATATTTTTTAAAGAGTATTAATTAATTAACGTTAAAATTATATATTAAATATTTAATTAATATATTCCTAAACTCTTTTAAATAAATGCTTTAATTAACAACATACGTTAAAATATTTATTATTTTTAAATCACAAACAGTATATGGAATTCTTATTTTTCAAGTAATTCGCTTAAAAAATTAATAAGTTGTTGAGGGATCTTTTAGTTTCTTTATAATTTTTATCTTTTAATTAAATATAAGAAATAATGATTCATGCAATATTAATTAATATTAAATATTAGTTATTGAAAATTAATATAAAATGTAAAAGAATTTGTTTAAATCATTTTTTAATAAAAATTCAGTTGTAATACAAATAGAATATATATATTAATTTGATAGAAAATGAGATTTTTATTTGTGAGATGCTTCTAGAATTCTAAATTATAAAAATCAATTTTGATCTTACTAGGTAAAATGTTACGATTATCCTCATCACTCGTTTTCTCATTTTTATTAAGTATAGCATCAATATGCTTCTTTAAACTGAATATCAAAACAATCCATACTGATTTCTCATCCGTTGGTATGAGAAGCTTAGGCTTTTAATGTGAGTTTTTTTTTCATAAATAATTTTAATTTTTATTTGTATTTTCAAATTTATTAGAGGTATTAGTACTAAAAGTGTCCTTCAACTTGATACATACCACAAGTTGTTTGACAAATTGTTTGTTGTTGAGTTTCTTTCACATATGGAGAGAAAATTGAAAGAAAATTTTGAGGAAAGAAAAGAAAGAGCATAACTATAGAAATTAAATGAAAATGTTTGATGAATATGGAAGAAGAAATACTCAAATTGTGATGAAAAAGGAAAAGATGAAAAAAAAAAGAAAAACATAAAAAATAAAATTAGTCAAGTGAAAGAAACTAAAGCAAAAGAGTTGAGAGAGAAAGAAATTAAAGAAAAAGAGTTGAGAAAGAAATTAAATCACAGATCAAAATAATCACATTTAATTTCTAAATATACTATTAATTTAATTTCTAAAATTTGATGTGTGATTTAATTTCTTTTTAAATCATTATTTTTAATTTAATTTCTAAATATGTTATTAACTTATTTTAATATATGATTAAAATTTCCACATATATTATGTTATATGTTATGTAAATAACTTAATAAGTTTTCTTTATTTTGATTAGTTAGTTTGATATTAATTTCTTTGTTTTGTTAATTAAATTATTTGATTCAAAATCTAATTTTATTTTCTTAAAGAGGAAGGGAAATTAGATTGTAATTTAGTAATATGGTTACCACATTTGTTTCAAGTGTTGATAACCAAAATAAGAACCAGAATTAAACTGTTGGAGAATCGAATATTTTAAGTACATAATAAATGTATTATGTTGATAAATAATAAAAGGCATAACGTGTTACTTGAGAATTGATGTAGGCCAATGGGTTAGTTAGGGGAAAAATTGATGTAGCTTGTTTGCTAACCAGGTAACTTCTTCAATCTTCTACAAAACAGGCCAAAATTATTCTACACCTGCTTTTTCAATCTTACAACAAAAATATTATCTTCATTCTTTCAATCTAGCTACTGCCCTATTTACAATAACTATATATTTCAGAATAGTTTTTTTTTTAAGACTAAGGTTTTGTTTGAAAAGAAAATACCCTTTTAAATTGATTAATCTATCAAATATTTTAGAAGATACCCTTTGAAAAATCCCTCTAAATTTAGGTGTGTTCTATTTACTATGTAACATTTTTGGTATAACCTTATCTCTGTTACATTGACAGCTTTAATCATGTTATCCGCTACACAATCCTCTTTTAAGTACTTTCTTTCTGTGAATGATTCTCAGCACATCCTACAACTACCAAATAATAATAATGAACATCCCAAAGTATATTTAAACATTCCTTTTAGGTTTTCTTTAGTCATATTCGTAATTTCTTCTCTCGTCCCATATTATAACAAAAATTACCATTATCATGTTATTTACTCTTTATAATTAATTTCAAACTATATTCTAAAGTAAGTAATCCAAAACCTTTAGATTATGCAATTCAAAACCATCTAAAATACATTTCTCTCAAATTATATAATGTAAACAGATTCAGATTTTGTGATATAAAGCTATATCTCGTACTACATAATTCAGAACTATACAATCGTATTGTAAATTATGCAAACCAAAATATAATATCAAATTACCTAATTCAAAACCACATTTCGGATTGTACAATCTCATTCTAAAATTATACAATCTAAAATATTCTTCCAAATTACACAATTTAAAATTCTAAATTATGTATAATATTAAATACGAACGCATTCACTTCCGTAACCTAAACAAATTAAATTACGAGAAAAGGCATGTCAATCATGTTTTATATTATGAGTAAGAATAAAGTACAGAGATAGAGAAACAATAACTAAATCATTTAGGAGAGTAGAACCACCAATATACCCTAGCAGAGCATGTGAGGCCCATTCAACTGCTGCAGACTAGAATTAGTTTTATGTAAATTAACCTTACAGATAAAATAACTATAAAAATAAGGTTGACTAGATTTTTTGTTAATTATTTTTCATAGTTGCTTGCCCTTGAAACACTACACACTACAGTTAAATAAATGGACTTCTTATTACCAAAGCTTAATAGTAAAATATAAACAAGGATTATTCACATATAAGCATTTCCGTAAGGAGAAACAAAAATGTTACTAGGGTTTAACAATCCTAACCATCCACAGGACGTTTATGCAGACAAAATTGCCAGGTAATGTATTTTCCTTGTAAGTACACCCGAAAGGAATATCATCAGAGCCTCTTGAGATGCTGAGTTTTTGAGCTGTAGTTCTCTTCAATATGTCGGGTAACAAGAGAGATTCCATAATGTGAGGCACTCGATGCAGCATAATAGGATGTTACGGTGAGTTGAGTGAACTTTGGAAGCACATATCCTAAAATTTCCACATGTATCCACATTACTAAAAGGTATTTAAAGCATATAGTATCATCGACACAATAAACTACAAGACTTAAAAGACCTCTAAGTGATTTTTCTTATGAAAGGTGTATGACATACCACATGGCAAGTAACATATTCTACTGTAAACATCAGTTCAATCTATAAGTAATATCGATAGTAGAGTCTGTATTTCATGCATCAATTACCAAATATTACATCTTAATGCTAAAGTAGTCAATTCAAGCAAATAAAAGCGCAATTGCAGCAAAGCTATGCCATTTAGGGACACCAACTACTGCAAAGCTCCACTAGATTCACCTATTTCGGTTGTCAAGTTTTTGCATGAATAGTCATATACCCTAAACACAGCACTACAACCACAATGCTTCCTCAAAATTGGAGTCTATTGTCTATTTCATTTCTTTTTAAACAAAAAACCCTTTTCTAATTTGCTCTTGGAGTCTATGAAGATGGCAAGACTTCTATTTTGCTCTTGCATATGCTAAAGGAAGTTTCTACTTTGTTCTCACTTAAACCTATTTTCCACCAACCCATTAATTTTTTTAATTTAAGGGGGTAACTCCTTTATACTCTTCAAACAGTCAGGTTCGCATGTATGGTCAATTGTTCATGACTGCAGGATGCAAGATGGTAAGGGCTGACTTGTAACGAACTAAATATACTGGACAGAAAAGCAAAATACTAGGGAAAACGCCAAGAACTGAAAGAAAAATCCCCAGTATTATAGTAAGCTTCAGTGAAATATACGTAAACCAGAACAAAAAAGAGAGGCTCGGACAGACCTTGGAGAAGAAGCTCTTTACACATCGCTACAGGAGTATTGTAAAATTCAAATCTCTCCCTCTCAAACCCACCTGACGCTACCCCTAATTTTGGCATAACAAAATGTTTAACCTCAGCCTAGCCATTTATTGAATCTCCGCTAGTAACCCCTTCTGCACTCCTCTGGTAAACCCTCCAAAATTCAGGCCTTATATCATTAACTCTCCTTCAGATTCATGGACCCTATCACTGCCCTCCTGTTGAAGAATTTCCTTGTCCTCAAGACAAAATGTGGGGAATTGACTAAGTGATCAACAGATTTCCCCTTCCATTTCACTAATCACTGGTGTACAGCCTCTCCATGCTTGAGGTTGTACATTCTCACTTTCGTCCCTAAAAGTTGTTACGATCACTAACTGTAGTCCCTAAGATTTATAAATTTAGAAATTAGTCCTTGAGATTCAAAACTGCAATATCTTTCATCCGACATCAGTTCACATCAGCATGAACGTGGAGCAATGCCTAACAAGTAAAATGCCCCATGTCCATGGTGAACCTTCAACCAATTTTTGTTTGTAATTTTCCAATGCTCATCAGGCTGCAGCCACTCCAACAAAAGTTTATATACTGCTATGGCAAGTGGAATGACGTGGATCAAAAGATATTAGCTTCAATGTTTTGATAAATTGTTCAATAGACCCCCTTTGCCTTAGGTTAAGAAACTCCTCAAAAGGATTTTCGAATTTCCTAATGTAACGAGCAATTAAAAGCTTTCTAGAATTTTCCCCATGTAACGATCTACTAAAAGCTCTCTTTTGAATCTTACTACAGGAAGACAATATCCTTGTTCCACACTCCAGCAGAGAAATACTACTCACTTTAATGGCCTCCGCTTTCCACATCTCTTCCCCATAAACCATCCAGTCCCTCACTTCTGACAACTTGAGCATCACTGACTAACTACCATCTCACTTACCTTTTTCTTTCTTCTAGAATATACCAGTGGATTGTTAACTCTTCCGTCTTTAGCTTGAGCAACTAATCCTGAATGTTCCCTCAGGTATTTTGGACTTCAAAATAAACTTCAACTCAGGCTATCCATCCAACACATCCAACAGGCTATGGGTTTCTAATGCATGTACAATACTCCTCCGTATGGTGTACATTGCATCCCAACTAAGAAGGAGCACAATCCTCCAAGTATTTAGAAGGATCCTGATGTTCTACTAAGAAACTATCAATAACGGTAACCTTAGCCTATACAACAGGGATAAAGAATTTCTCTTTGTTTGCCCAAGGCAATGCAGTCACCCATAATAGCAAATTTGCATGATCTGAATGAAAACTTTCCAGTATTTAGTTTTCAGTGGAATATACATACTTACCTAAACTTAATTCAACAAAAACAGTTTATAAGATGAAGATTTTACCCCACTTATATTATATATACTAAATTTTGGAATTATTTTAAGTTGATGTGAAACTTCGGTTTTTTTCCCAATCCAGATGATTATAGACGTAAAAGAAGATGTCTCTTTTGTTCTTTTGTTACTAAAACTAATGTCTTTGATATCATCAGTTACACCTTAAACTTGAACTGAGTCATTATCTTTTCATGCATTTTCAATAGTAGCTAGACGATATGTTATTTGTGACTCTTAAGGCTATTTTTTCCATTTCAGTCATCATAAATGCTTTTTATATTTGTTTGAATATTATTTCATACACTGGGAGTATATACTCCATGTTACTAGCACACATACCCAAGGCTGAGATTTACAAAACTGATTCAAGTAAACCAATTGGCAAAAGCAGAAACAAATGGGGGTATAACCTATCCGTTCATGTTTCCTTTTATGTTAAAGCCACTACCATCAAATAGTTGTCAAATATTTAGCTGTGACTCAGTAAGCCCTATTAAAAATATAAGTAACCAAATATAAGCCTAAGATGTAGGCATGTGCAGAAGTTACCTCCAAAAGCAGAACTTATGCCTGAGAATATCAACAATGGAGGAATCTGTGAACAAACCATAAAAGAAATAAGATAACTATAGTATAAAACAGAACTCTATGGTACATCAAAGCACCAAATATGCTCAGTATAAAAGGAAGGCGTTTGAAACCAACTTCTATGCTATGTTTATTCACGGCAGAAACAGAGCATAAAGCCAAGTAATTTCAATATGCAAAGCAAACTCAAAAGTCAATCAAGGCCTACATACCCCAACGACTAGTGGAAGCCACTTCGGTCCCTTCACAGCCTTTAGAAGATATGGCAAACCTACACCCAAAGATAATTAGCAATATCCTCAACAAGAAGGAAGATGAATTTTAATTTTAATCCATTAGCAGCACAAACGATTTAACATCATCTCTAAATATTATAATACAACAACAAAGCCTTATCCCCCAGCGTGAGGGCGGCTACATATGGATCCGACGACAGCATTTGGCTCCATCACAGACCAAAATTTCAAAGGTATTAAAATGTCCTACTATATTATAATTCTTAACTAAAAAACAAATACTTAAAACATTTTCTAAATTAAATGGCCTGAGATTAATACAGAAAAGAAATTACATATCAAATCTAATATAATCCCCAACGGTATACCACAAAGAAGAAAACAAATAAATAAGCTTACCTGTATTGAAACCATGAACTACACTAAGCATAGCACCAATCCCCAAGCCAGCCTATTTAACAGCAAGCACAAAGACAATAAGGAGCCAGAAAGAATACTAAAACAAAAGCACAGTCCGAACTCGAGCCCAAAATAAGTCAGTTCGAACTTTGAATCCTAAAAACAAAATTCGCAATGTTTCAACAACCTCGTCTGCATTACAGAATTAAAATCAATATATAATGATACGACAACCCCAAAGCGGATCCAATTGGGAAGGAAGGAACTTACGACAGCAGTGGCGTCGTGCAAGACGGGAGTGATGGTCCACTCGCCTCTTTCCTGATCGTAAAACAAAGACAGATTCGTAGAGTCAATTCATCGAACACCTTAAGCGCAGTTATAAACAAACACTTTGAGAAAAAGAAAGTGAGAAAAATACTAACGGAATTAGGGTTGAGAAGCGAGAGACAACGAGGGCATCGTGGGGAACCAAGGCCGGGGTTGAGAGTAGGATCGCGATCGAGATTTCCCCTCCTTAGTTTCTCTTCGTAGACCTCTCGAGTACCCATTCCTCTCTCTCTGCTGCTACGAAAGGGTTTAGAAAGATGAAGAAGAATATTGAATACTCTCGCAATTTACTTTATTTAAAATAAATTTGTGACATCTTTTTCATATCATTTTTGTTATGATTTGTTTATCTTCTACATAATTTCCTTTTTTATTCGTTTAGTGATAACGATTTATTTAAAGATCTCCAAATTCGAATATTTTTTTTCAGAACAAATTATATATTTTCTAAGTAGTGGTGATTTTTCGAAAATAGAAAATGGCGCGTTAGATATTGTAGAAGTAATTCCTTTAGGGAAAAAAAAGGATTTTTTTTCAAAATTAATACATTTTTTAAAATAAATTCTTCAATAAACCAACAACTACTTCCTGTTTAGATTTTCTGATTTTTTTTTTCTAAAGAAAACTTAAATTAAAATAACTATTTATAATAAAAATTATCTACAAAATAAATAAAAATTTATACAATAAAAATTAGAAGTTACTGTTAGACCAACCAACATACAAAATCTGGAACATATTATTACCTTATAATATTAAATTGTAAAAATAAATATTATTGTTACTTAGTTTGTACAAGATTATGGAACTATAGTAGAACTTGAATTTATAAAATAAAAAAATAAAAAAATATTCAGCGTAAATAATGAACTTTTAATTATTATTTTTTTTTTAATTTTGTCTGCGTAAAAGATATATATGAAACTTTATTAAAATACCTTATACTCAATAAAAATAATTAAAATTAAGTTCTTTAGTTTAATAAAAATATAAGGAAAATAAACGAGAAGTTTAATCATATGGATAGTCATATAGTGACTTTTCTTAAATAAATTTTTTATTTTTTCTTTATTTTAATTGAATTTCTATTTTTTTGAAAAATTAAAGTAATTAAATTATTACTAATAGTTTTATACTAAATCGTTAAGAAAAATATCAGTTGTCACTTGGTGGTTTTGTTGAATTTTTTTAAATATATTTTAATTATTTTTTTATTTATCTTTTAAATAAACAAAATACTATGTGTCAAACTAACATTATGTGTATAGTATGTATTATGTGTCATTTTCAAGCCACATGTTATTCTATTAGTCTTAGTTTGATATTTGTATTTTGATTTTGTCTTAATTTAATTTTTATATTTTTATTTTGTCCTTACTTTTAGGGGTTTGGTTTAAAGTAATCTTGCTTTTTAAAAAAGTTCAGTAGATCCCATATTTCGTTAAAAAATGTTCATTTCGGTCATTTTCGCTCACATCGTTAAAAACATAACGGTGCAAATGCCACGTCATCATCACCATCTCCACACAAACCCTAATTTCTCTCCAAGAAACCCTAGCCGCCGCACGATCCAGCATCGTCACCGCCATCCTCACCGGCAGTCGTCCTCTCCAACACATCACGCACTACCACCAAAGTGTTTTCTCCTTTCTATTGCACCTCCATCACTTTCACATCTCACCTTCGTTCTTGCACCACCACCCAACGCGATCTCTTGCTATGCCGCGACCACCAATCTTCACCATTTTCACTCTCGCACCAGCCAAATCGTCGTCGCGCTAGCAGCATTGCCATCCAATCTCCACCATAGAATTGTCCACCACTAACCACCAACCAAATCGACAGCTGCTGCAGATCGCGAATCACTACTCTTCTCCACCATTAATCGCGCCGCTGCTTGCCTCCACCTGCCACCACAATCAGACCTGCAAGCAAACCGTGGAGACTTAGGGTTTCTCGCGTTCTTGTCACATAGCTTTGGTGGTGGCGTGTGATGCGTTGGAGAGGACGACTGCTGGCGAGGATGACAGTAACGGTGCTGGATGGTGCGGCAGCTAGGGTTTATTGGAGAGAAATTAGGTTTTGTCTGGAGATGGTGATGATGATGTGGCAGGGATTTTTTTTTTTAAAATTAAAAAATCATTTAAGTCCACCTATTAACGTGTGCCACATGCTTATGAGATTATGAGATGCCACGGTGACATTTGCATAGTTATATTTTTAACAGCGTGAGCGAAAAGGACCAAATTGAACATTTTTTTTAACGAAATATGAGGTCTTACTGAACTTTTTTAAAAGGTAGGATTACTTTGAACCAAAACCCTAAAAGTAGGAACCAAATGATGTATTAAATCTTATTTTGTCTCAATTCAGTCCTAATATTTTTAAAAACTAAACAATTGTCCTTCCCCAAATTTAAACAAAATTTAATTATATTCTTTAAAAATACTTATAAGAATTAAAAAAAACAATGAACAAATTAATAACATGGAATTTCATTTTCTTAAAATAAAAAATTAAAGAAAATTTCGTGAAAAATTTAATTAATGTGGAAGATCAAGAAAGAATGAACTACCTTTAGTTATTGTTTCAATGAAAATTTTCTCTAAATTTGTATTTTAAAAAAGTTAAATTTCACATCAATGACATAAAAATTCATTTTCACATCAATAATTTATTCACTAAGTCACTCCACCCCAGCATATCATGTTAATGTTTTTTTCTAAACATAATTAACATTTATATAACTAACTAAATATAAATATAAATAAACTTAATCTTAATCTTGTTAAAAATATTTGCAAAGGTTTATATACAAATTAAATTTTGTTTGAATTTAGAGAGGAACAAAATTGTTTAATTTTTTAAAGAAAAAAATAGAACTAGATTAAAATAAAATAAAAATACACAGACCAAATTGAGACAAAATAGAAATACAAGGACCAAATTAACATTAATGCAATGACAAGGGGCATAACAATGGCATGTGGCATTGTCAGTGCTACGTCACACTGTCATTTCCATGTGGCACAATGTTGTGTGACAATTTTTTTAAATTTATAAAAAGTAAAAATAAAAATAATTTAAAAGATATTTAAAAAAAAAACTAACACATGACATTCTCTTTAACCTTGTTAGTACAAAACTAGAGGCAAGACCTTAATCACTTTAATTTTTCAAAAATTGAGACCCAATTGAGACAAAAAAAAAATAAGGGAGAAACCTATTTAAGAAAAACAACAAACAAATAAGATTATATGTATAATTAACCTAAATGAAATAATAGAGAAAAATAAAGAGCGGATTGTATAATATGAGAAAGTTAAAAGGCACCAACTATTTCAACATGATATTCTAAAAAAAATTATGTAACTAATTTAAACCATTCAATATTTAGTCATTAAACTCTTACATAAGTTAATCAATGTTCATTTGCTTGGAATTTAGGTATAGAAATGTGGTTTCTGAATTTGACTTTGCATCAAGTTTGTGAACATAACTAGTTGAATGATTTGTCCTTATGCGAGATTTTTTTTTAATAATTGTTTTCATTTTTGTATATAAAAATAATATATTAATAAAATTACTATGTAATGAGATATGATAAAACTCGTTTGGTCAAGTTTCTTCAATTGAGTTCTTTTAAATCAAGTTCTTTAGGTCAATTTTTTTCAGTCTAAACTTCCACAAGTTGACCTTTTTGAAGCCAACTTCAAATAAGTTGAGCTCTTCAAATCGACTTCCTCTAGGTGGAGCTCCTACAAACATACTTCCTTCAGGACGAAGTCTTTAGATTGAGCTTTTACGGGTTGAGCTCCTACAAGATGATTTATTAAATGGGTGAGTATTTATATTTTAAAAGAAGTGAACTGTCAAATCAGCACATATGCAAATGATCGAAAAATCCATGGTTTTGGACAAGTGTCAATCAATTACAATGGATATTTTAGAATAAGTTGATCTCTCCAAGATGACTCGTCGTCTAACAACTCAGTCTGACCCCAAGCGATCCAAGTGTCACTAAATTACAATGAGTATTTTGGAACAAGCTGATTTATCCAAGATGACTCATCCTCTAACAACTCGGCCTCACCTTCAGATGACCCATTCTCATCGTCTAACAACTCAGTTATACTCCCAAACGACCCATCGTCTAACAACTTAATTACATCCTTAAACAATTCATGTCTAACAATTCAGTTACACTCTCAAGCGACTCATCGTCTAACAACTCAATTACACCTAAGACGATCCATCCACACCTTTAAAAACTCAATTACACTACAAATGATCTATCATCTAACAACTTAGTTACACCCCTTGATACTCATTGTATAACAATTCAGTTACACCTCCGTATGATTCTGTTACTATGGGTTCATAGCCGACCGAACGGTAAAGGTGCAAAAGAGCCTCTAAGTTATTTTGGGCTCATGGTCGACCGATGATACCTCTCAGGCCCATAAACCGAGCGAATAAATAGTTAACTGATCGGTAAAAACAATCGTTAAGGTAATCAATAATAATAACTGCCCGTTGATGGGGAGTTAATGAAAATAATTGTCATTTATTGACAATTAATAGGAATAATGTCATTTATTGGTGATTAATGAGTCAGACCTAATGGTAAGCTCATCATAATTTATAATTTATAAATATTTGTCTGAGGGAAGAGGTAACTTTGAACTCTGATAACTAATCTTGATTACAAGATTATTACAGAAAGTCACTGACTGGAGCGTCGGAGTGTCTTTTACAGACACTCTCCCCCACAACTTGGAAAAGAAGAAGAGAGAAGACAGCGCAACTGAATAATGAAGCGAACAACTTTGAATGTTTTACATTAGAAATCTAAATCCTGCCGAAACAAATTCATTATCTAATTACTCAATTACACTCTAAACAACTTATCATTTAACAACTCAACTACATTCATGAACACCCATCATCTAACAACTCAATTATAACTTTGCGTCTATATCGAACTCTCTTACTCTTACTCTAACACAGAAGTGATGTGTTTGGATCAATAAAATGAATGCAATAATGAATGCAATGGACATAGTTACTGTCAAATCAATATTGATTAAAAGAGATTTATTTGGAATAGTTGTCAAGCATGTACAATTATTTTCATCAACGATTTGTTTTCTCATATTAATATATTGATGCAGCTAGTTGATTTGATATTTGGTAGTCTTTGACAACTTTTTTTTAATTTATTTTCAACAAATAAAAGAGTAACTAATATGGTCCCGCCACATTTGTCCTCTTCATATTTTAAAAGAATTATTTCCCTTAATTATATTTGAAAAGAGAGTGTTAAGAGAATAATTTATTTTATAAAAAATGTAAATATTTTACGATAAAATATATCATTTAAATAACGTTCTTAAACAAAATTAAAATGTTAAAATAGAAAAAATGTATTAAAATTAATAATTTAAAGTTGCTCATATTTTTAAATTTATGTTTTTATTCTTTTTCAATTCAAATTTAATGGAACATCATTTATATGATTAAGGTTGAAATATTTCTAACATAGTTTTGTTTATCAATTTTAACATTGTTTTTTTATGAAATATAGTCTAATTTTTTTAATCTCAAGGTTGATTATTTTTTGTCAACATTTAAACATTAATTACAATTATTATTATTTTTCAATGTCAATTAAGAAAATCATTGAATTGACATCAATTAAACGGTTTTTTATTAACAATAAAAACTATTTATATAAATATATATAAAGAGTATATTGTATTTATATATATATATATATATATATATATATATATATATATATATATATATAGATATATCGTAGAAAGGTTTTAAACAAAGATGATGATAAATATATGAAAAAGAACTTGGATCCACATATTTTTTTGGTAATACAAAACCCTTCAATAATGTAAAACATAAACGTCGTACTCCACAACAGCTTCCCACATGCTCATAGAATGCGTCTTGGCCTGCGCATACCCGCGGGCAAACCGGAACAGCCCGCTGCCGCCCACCACCGGCATCTCCCTCACGGCTGATTCCACCGTGTTCCGCCCCAAAACGGCCAGGCTGCTCCCGTTGTACTTCCCCTGCGTGAATGCGAAGTTCATGGCCATCAGAAACCCCAGTTCAGTTGTCGACGCCGACGCGTAGATCCCCTGCGCCCTCCCGACCACTGTGGAGTCAGCATCTGGGAGCTCCGTTAGCGGATCGTCCATCATCACCACCGCGCCGAACAACGTCGAGGACTTGTCTGTGGTGGGTGCCGCCGCGACCCGCACCGCGGTCTGGTTGCGGCCGCCGACAACGTCGTGGAAGAAGAAGTGGAGGTGGCTGAGCTTCTGCTGCTGGTGGAGGCCTAAGGAGGAAGGAGGAATGCTTTGCACGAAACGGTGCGTTTTAGCGACGGTGACGGACGAGAAAAAGAAGAAGAAGAAGAGGAGAGAAGTGGTAACCAATGGAATTATCACCATTGTTTTGTGAGAGTTGTTTGAAGAAGAAAACTCTAAAGTGAGGAATGATTAAGCACTTCTTATATATGCACATAATTATCATTTTTATAATAATAAATAATAAAATAAAGTCTCTTTGGAAAATATTATATAGTAAAGAATAAGCACTTCTCACACCATCACTCTTACAAAAACTTAAAAATAGTATACGATAATTATTCTCCATATTACAATTGTCATAACTAATATTTTCAGACACAGTAAAAATTTAGTTTGCTCATTTATTTTTCTAAAATTTAAAATCATCACTTTTTTATTATTAGTATCGTAAGATATTAACTAATTAGTTATGTGTTCAATAAATATTACTGCTTTAATATAATATCGATGTGCGTTAACTTAAAAAATCTTAAATTTTGTAAAAGAAAGGCTATTAATTCATCTCGAAGTAAATATTAAAATTAAAACAAATATTAAAACATTTGGAGGGAAAAAAAATCGAAATATAAACTTTTCTGAATTAAAACAAAAAGTCTATATATTTTGTAAGCACTGAAAAAGAGTTATTTTAAATTTTATAGGAATAAGAAAAAGGAAAAATTTTCTTTGATAGAAAACAAAAGCAAAGTCATTAACTTTACAAACTACAAACATGTTTAAGACAGTAAACTCAATATTAGCTTAATTTTTAAAAATAAAACTTGGTTTAAAATTAAATCGGATTCTTAAATATCATAACATGGTGACGAGATAATCAAACAAAAATATTACAGTAATTATGGCATTTCTTACACAATAAAGGACGAATCGGTATATATAAATATAAATATTATAGAATTAATCTTTAAAGTAAAGTTTTTTTTTTAAATGTATTTTCATTTTATAAGTATTTAATCAATAGATTGATTTGAAAATTTAGACACCTTTCATCATCTAGAACTAATGAATCTAGTTGAAATATTGAAATTATTGGTTCTTATTTCATACAAAACTATGTAACAATTAAATATCCAATATGTTCCTCTTTTTTTTCTTCCAAATAAATACCTTGATTTGGCTTAGGGTTAAGTAGATCAGACACCCTTGATTTTGAATTTATCTACTACAACTTTTTTTTTATTCTTAAAGTGTTAGTTTAAGAATATCTAGTAACTTCTATTAAGCAAGTTTAACTTTTTAATTATTAAATAATTTCTTTAATACTTCCTGTCGTGTACCACGTTTTATTATTATTATTATTTATTGAAAAGGTTACCACGCACTTCAAGGCATTAATTATAAAAACAAATACTAAATCTCTGTACCAAAAGATTAAAAACCACTAACTCTTATTTACAAATAGTGACCAGGAACAGTAGATATCAATAATAAGTAAACAACAAATAAAGTGTACAATATTTTATCAATTTTATCGATTAACTTGTGTTATAATGTACTCTCATATCAATTAAACAATTTAAATTTGTTCTTTTCTTCAACCCAAGTGCGTTTGTCTTCAATCAATCTATAAAATCACAAAAATTATAAATATATAAAAACTAAGAATCAATCAATAAAGTGAAACCAAACCACTATCATTGTTTAACAGAGCTATAATGGCACATATCACCATATTTTATATATATCAAAAGAGACTGCACTAACAAGGGTTTGCTTGAGATTATATTTACTTACTTTTGCAACTTTAATTCTTGTTTTATATTCATGAGAGTTTGTACACTCATTTTGTTTAAAACTAGAGGAACAATTTCAAATAGTCTTGATAACACCATATTAGCAACTTCCTAACTCATGCACATAATTTATTGTTGTTTTTTTTCTTTATAAAAGTGTGTATATTCCTTTTGTTTAAAATTGGAGGAACAATTTAAAAGTTGTTTGAAATCATCATATTAGTAACTTTCCTGTTAGACATAACAGAGTTATCTCTCATCTACACAAGTCACATTGCTCCTAGGTGATAATGAAATTCAGAGGTTGTTGTAATATATGAAAAAAGTTTTATCATGACACTTTAAAAAATGTTAAGGTATTTTTAGGACGAGATAAAAGTTTTTACTCGTAATTTTGTGTGTTGGTGATGAATAATTTTGTGAATGTCAAATAAGTTACTCAAATCATCTCAAAATTTGTGTACGGATATATTACTCAAGTCACATAGTAGATTTTACACAAATAGACAAAAGTTTAATTTTCAAAATTTTGTCAATTAATAAAACTATGTTTTTATTTGCCAATTAAGCTACCTAATGTGGATTAATAAATATAAGTCTATATGGCAAAATGAAAGAAGCTTAAAAGAAGTATCATTAAACTACTCCAATACTAAACACATATTTTAATAGGATTTTTTTTACCTTAATTATATTTGAAAAGAGAATGCGAAGAGAAAATTTTCTTTTATAAGAAAAATAAAATATTTTACGATAAAATATATCATTTAAATAATGTTCTTAAACAAAATTAAAATCTTAAAATTAAAAAAAATGTATTTAAAAATTAATAATTTAAAGTTTTTCATATTTTTAATTTTATGTTTTTATTCCTTTTTCAATTCAAAGTTAATGGAACGTTATTTATATGATTAAGATTGAAATATTTCTAAGTTAGTTTTGTTTATAAATTTTAACATTGTTTTATGTGAAATTTATGGGCGATATAGTATGTCTGCGCATATTATAACGTAACAGAAATTTACGTCACAATAGCTCGAAAGTTTCTGTAATCAATCATAATATGCACAGTTTATTATGACAAATTTTTATTTGTCCGTTATAATATGACAATGTATTATTATGACGTAGATATTTTTATCAGTCATTCACCTATCATAATAAATGGTTTTCAGGATCAAGGTATTATGACGTACATTGTTTAGTATTATTATGATGCGTAAACATTTAAATACAATTATTATTATTTTTCAATGTCAATTAAGAAATCTTCCAATTGACATTATTCAGAAAGTTAATAAAGAGACTACCCAAGGGATGCTTGAGATTATATTTTACTTATGTTTCCAATGTTGTTGTAACTTTAAATGTTGTCTTCATCTTTTTGAAAGTTTATACACTCCTTTTGTTTAAAACTGTAAGACCCATGAAAAATATTTACCTTAATAGTAACATTTTATTACTAGATTTCTTTGTGAATGGAAAATATAATAAGTTTATGTAAAAAATAAAATGTGTAAAGCTAAATAAGAAATTTTGGTAGCTTAATTGGTAGAAAATTGTGGTGATTTCAAGAACATGGCTTCAAACTCTCTTCTACCTTTTTCTAAAAAAAAAATTTAAAATATTGATAGTGGATAAAGCACTCAGATTTTAAGGCATTATTGGGGGAGCCAATATGTCAAGTGGTGATTAAAATATTAATATAATAAATAATATTAAAATAATAAAGAATATTAAAAAAATTGTTGAATAGTAAAATTTTTGAACTATAAATAGCCATGAGAGGAGAGGCTATTCTGCACAAAGAGAGGAAGAATCAAGTGAGAAATAGAGAAGAAAGAGTTAGGAAGAAATTTTTAGTTGCAAGAAGAGTAGAGGCTCTGGAGGGTTTTCGGAGAAACAAATTTTGAGCAAGAGATTGAGTCTGGAATAGAGGTAGGGGAGCTAACCTTTCTAAGCTTTTATATTATGATTTAGTATTGTTTTATTACTATTTATGTCTTGAAATTCTGTGTGAATACTGTTAATGAAAAACATATGTGCTTGTTATATATCTATCTATATTGAATTTCTGTGTTAATATTATATGTTGTTCTTTTGAATATGTAAATAAGAAATTTGTTAAAACTAGTTGATGAACACTTTGGCTAAGGAAAGACTTGGTATTTAAGTTGTCCATTGTGACGCACCTCTCTTTCCTGGAAGTCTACTCGACAAGTTCTTAACTTAAATCTTGTTGAACAGATTATGTACTGTTAAATTATTGTGCAATATATCTTGTTGGAATGAAAATTTCTGATGAATTTATGTTACTTTGGTAGATATGGAATTATGAATTATAATTGTGATGGTAGGATAGAGGAATCTTAAAAATCGGAGTTGGTACATCCCTGATCATAGAGCAGCCCTGGTCAAATCCAATAAGTTGTGACTAGTCATATGTACTGGCGTCTATGGTGAGTTTGATTCGTCAAACATTTGATTCTTCTCCGGTGACCATTTATGGTGATATTTTAGTATTGTTAATTTATTTTGTGATATATTCATTTTGTATGATTTCTGTGATGATTGTTTTTTATTATATTGGTTTTGAATTTATGCATCTGAACATGATATGAGTATTATGGGAAGATTTTTTAATGGTATAATATGAGTTGAGGAATATGAGCATGGTATGAGTCTCGTGGAGAGATTCTGTAATGATATGGTATTTGTGTATATGTTGATGTTGAGGGTCCTGTTGTTGGAGGTTATCCTGATACTCTAATAATCATCCAGTCTCAAGTAAAGAAGGATGAATTATGTGGTGAGAGGGGCAGGAGGTCCTGGTCTATGTGCCGGTTTTGGACATAGTGTTGAGGACTAACCTTGTGAATGGTATGGAGTATTTTGAAAGTGTATTTGTAAGAAGAAGTAGAAGTCATCACAAGTGCATAACCTCCCGTGACCGCTCATCAACGTATCATCCGAATGAGTGTTTATTGGGTATTGTAGTGTCTATTGGGTATTGTGGAACGAGTGTCTATTGAGTATTGTGGGATGAGTGTTTATTGGGTATTGTGGGATGAGTGTTTATTGGGTATTGTGGGATGAGTGTCTATTAGGAATTGTGGTATGATGGGATTAGTATCTATGGTGTGATTGTGGTATGATGGTATGAGGGTGTCTGACATAATTATTATATGATGTTTGTATCAAAGTAATTATGCATGTTTTATAAATGATTTGTTGCATGTTAGCTCACCCTAGTTGTTTGTGTTTGTGTATGTGCAATGATCGTATAATTCGTTATACGGGAGCAGATGAAGGAATGTCGTCTGATCCAGTGTCAATGAAGAAAGAGATAGAAGAATAAATTAGAAGAATTCGAGTTATATTTATGAGTTTGTAGTTGAAATCTTATATATATATATATATATCAACTATGAATTTTCAAGTGTGAGATTATGGGATGTTATAAAATATGAATACTTCAATGTTGCTTAGCAACTTCCAATGAGACATAATGAAGTTATCTCTTATGCATATAATTTACTATTGTCTTTTGTCTTCTGTCCAAAGTGTATATACTCTTTTTGTTTAAAATTGGAGGGACAATTTAAAAGTTGATTGATATAACCATATTAATAGTTTCCCAGTGAGACATGATGGAGTTATCTCTCATGTACACAAGTCACATTGCTCTTAGGTGGATAAAGAAATTTTGGAAATTATTATAAAATATGTAAGATTGTGACGAAAAGTTTTATCATGACACTTTAAAAAATATTAAGGTATGTTTCGGATGAGATAAAAGTTTTACTAACAATTTTGTGTGATGAATAATTGTGTAAATGTCAAGTAGGGTTACTCAAATTATCTCGATGTTTGTGTACGATATATTGAATTTTTGAAGTAGGAAAAGGAGACGATATTAAAACACATGAAATTTCACACAAATAGACAATAGTCTAATTTTAAAAACTTTATTGATATAAATAAAACTTTGTTGATAATAAATAAAGCTATGTTTTTATTTGCCTCTGGATCAATAAATATAAGTTTATATGAGAAAATGAAAAAAAGCTTAAAATAAATTTTATTAGACTACTTAAGTACTAAAACACAATACACTTTTATGAAGAGTAAATATTTTTAAAGCTTATACAAAGTTTACATGAAAAAAAAAATATAATAGACATTATTTAATAAATAGATGATAAAAATAACATGAAGATCATACGACAATAACAAATTGAGTATACACAATGATTAACAAATTACAATATTGTTTATTCTTTATGAAGGTTGACTCACGTAGTCCTAGGGGTGACAAAGTAGGTTATAATCCATGAATTTGCTTGGCAACCCACCAAAAATTGGCTAGTTGGTTGGAATTCTTAACTTACAAGTTTGGTTTGACTTGTTCGTCTAACTCGCTAAATTGATGGACCAAAGGCGAGTCAGGATGGGTTGACACGTTTTTTTAAATTAAAAATTAAAAGATTAAAATTGTCACATTATATTACTTAAAGATGCAAGCATGCAATAATATTGTAATTTAAGTTATTAACACTTACAAGTTAAATTTCAATAACTTATTATAATGAAGTAAATATACATATAAACAATTTCTTTAAACAAATAATGATAGGTTTGCCCACCCATTGGCAAGATAGGTCAAAATTTTCAACTCATTTTAGTATAGTGAACTAGCCAAGCTCGTCTCATTTTTTTGGGTGAGTGGCGGGATGGACCAAAACGAGGTTGACTAATCTGTTTTGCCATTTTTACACGTATGGAAGTTGATTATAACACTAGAAACCAAATTTTTGAGTTTGAATGCTTACTTCAACTTGTGGAGTTTTAAATATGTCCAATATTAACTATGTTGAGTTTTATATAATAAAGATATATAGCATATCCATGCTTAAAAATTATTTAATATAAGACCAATTAAGCAAACACACAACCTCCAAATGCTCCTTTGTAAGACACATATAAATATAAATATAAGTAATTCTATACATACATGAATAATGACTTACCTACAATTTTATGTGCATAACATGAAAAAGTTGAAAAACTTGTAAGTTCTAAAAGTAAGATTTTCTACTTCATGACTTAACAGCGTAAATGTCATTTTGTAAATCATAATCATTTATTATGTTAAATTAGAATACAATAAGGTTGAAAATTTTCAAAGAAAGTAAAGTTGTTATAGTCAACTTGTGAAAATAATGCGACAAGGTATTAAATATATTTAATGAATTTAGATAAACACACTAGAAATGAACATGCTATATTAGTGAAGTTTTAACAAAACTAAATAGGCAACTTTCCACTGATGAAATATTGATTAAAGGAATCAACTTTTTTTAAAAACAACTTTATCCTTTAACTTAATGTTTAATTGAATTATAATACAGTGTTGATCAGTGTTCAAAAAGAGGTCAATGATAAAAACATAATCCTATTTGATCTTTGTCAATATAGGACTCAAAGTCCATTACACAAAAACTAAAGAGTGTTCCTTCTAAATTGAAAAAAATTCTATATTTCAAATTTCTTATATTAATCTCAGTGTGTAAGACTTAACTTGAATTATATTATCTATACTGGGGAACCATAATGAAACCTACAAAGGCATAAGTTGAAAATCATTTTACCAAGTTTCACAACAATAACTTTATTTAATAGCTTGGTTTTTTTCTACTAGTGTGAGGTTGCTAGATGATTGCGATTGATAAGATAAAAAAAGGAGTAAGCCAAAAGAGAAAGAAAAAAAAAGTAATGAACACTAAGATATGAATAGCGATTTGATCTTTTGATCATCCATTTATGAATACCATATTGAAGTTTCAACCTTATTGGAATGTCTATTGTTAAATCAAGTGCTTACCACTAGGTCAAAAATTATAACTATTAGTCAGGGTGCAATTCTTTCTACTTAAGAGTGTACAACAAAAACATCATGATTCAACCCACTTGGCCTCGTCATAAGACAATTGATGCTATTTGCAATAATCTCTCTCTCAACCATTGTTCCACTAGGAATCTCACTATTTGATTATGAGTTCTAATACCAATGATTGGATCAAACATGTACCATTAAGCCAAAATTCTTATATATGAAATTATATTAACATCCGATAAAAAAGGTTAAATGAACAATTTAAGATAGAAGTAAAAAAAAACTTATGATGATAAAAGAAAATATAAATTGTCTGAAACATTTCTCTTGCATAAGTAATGTTAAACGATTTATATAATTTTTAAAATTTTATTCTCATATATTAAGTTTTTAATAAAGAATAACATAATATACTCATATATTACTAGACGAGATAAATGAATAAATAAAAATAATTTTATAAAGATAAATAAGTTAAAAATAGTCTTTAAAATTAGTAAAGAAAAATTAAACATAAATAAATTAAGATAAACTAATATCAAAGTAACAAAAAATATTACATTACTAATTAATTTCATATACCAGCCATCTAAGTGAAATAATCACCTTTCTTTAATACTATCTCCAAAAATGACATTCTCTATATATATTTGGTTTAAATGTTGAATTGAATTTTTAATGAGATTTATAATACTAATCTCAATCATATATATGATGAATATTATCTATCCACTCATTGTGTACAAATGGTTAAATGGTTGTGTAAGATATGAAATTTGAGCATAACAATTTTTAGTTGTAGTGTACATTGCACATAAAATAAGAATTTTATTTTATTATGTAATTAAATCAAACTAATTATTATAATATGACATATGTAATTATCAGGCTTACACAAAATTAAGAACATAAGTTATCTCCCTAAAAGATATATATTCCTTTCTCCTAGTAGACAACCCTGGAGTTATTTAAAACATTATCATCATTGAGCCATTTAAAAACATTATCATCATTGTTCAAAATATCTAAACACTATACATTTAATGATAAAAAACTTACCTAATTTTTTAAAAACCATTATTATAATCTTAATATAATTTTTTTTTCACTCACCTAACTTCATTTTAGCCCCCATACCATAAAAAACCTAATGATTTAATATGAACATTTATTAACTACTCAACCAAAAGTAGCTATGGATTATATTTCTCCAACCAGGAAGCACAAAAATTATATTGATCATATGAACCCTTATAACAAGCTCTGTTATATATTGATAGATATATGGTAAAAATAAATAAAAATAAATCAAATACATAAACTCATCACTTTTTTCCAATTAAGACCTAAATATGACTTATATAAAAATAAAAAATATTATCTATTTTCCAAATCTTAACAAGTCTAAGGATTAATAAAGATGTGTGAAAGTCCATAGTCCAATATCTCAATAATAAAAAAAACAGATATTTTACATAATAATTTTTATATAATTTTAAACTGCTTTTATAAATATCTTAAAATTTTATTTAATGTTATTTATTCATATTAAGGTGATATATATATATATATATATATATATATATATATATAAAGTTAGTTTATGAATGAAAAATAAAATAAATATGAGTCTTAATATAAATCGTATAATGATAAAACTAACATTTCTTTAAAGTAATAAATATACAAATTAAATTAAACACGTAGAATTAATATATTATAATATGTGACTAAATTATTTTTAAAAATGAGTTTTTTTTTGTTAGATGATCTAATTCCAATAAAACTCAATAGAAACTAATTTACATCATAAACTTATTTTTTATTTTTTGTTTCTTTCCTTTTATTGTTTTTTTTTCTGAACAAATTAAAATAAAAGAAGTTGACAGTGTCTTTCATTATTATTAAACATCAAACATATTGTCCATGTGTGTCTTCATAAATAATTGAATAATAGAGTCTGCCATAAAAATAATTGAATAACTTTTTTGATATTTATACTTTTAAATAATTAAATATATAGTAATTTTTGTCTGCTATGTTTTCTCATATAATAAGTGATAAATTATTCAATCACCACACCCACGTAACATGACACCTATGTTTCTTCGACTTACTTATAGCTGGTCGGATTATAAGACCTCCTTATTATTCCACCATTGTTTTCACTTATTTATTTATTTTTAAATACTTTTGTAGTTATTTTGTCTTCCTATTATTTAGTTTTTCTCATTCCATCATCTATTGGTTTTTTATATATGTTTTTTATTAGTGAAGTTTATTTGATCTTTTTATAGTGTTTCCGATTCGAGCTTATCTACTTTATATATACCTACTGAATTATCATAAATAAATGTTTAAAATAAAATAAAATTGGTTCAGTTTAAGGAATGAAGATTTAGTCTTAAATTCTGTGCAGTTGTGTGTGATTACATCACCAAATGTTATGTATTAATTAATTAAAACAATAATTTTATTTTAAAATAATTACATAATTATTTTTAAGTTAATAATTACATACTATTGGTGTTTTATTTTCTTTAATATTCTTAATACTATTTTTAAAATTTAAATAATTATTCATAATAAAAATTATTTTCAATTTCATCATTGTAGTAATTATTTTTTAAATTCAAATAATTAATTATAAAGTAATTACTTTCACTTTCATTATTTTAGTAATTGTTGTTTCAAATTTAAATAATCATTCATAATAAAAATCTATTTACATAATATTATTTGTAATATTTTTTTATTTCAATAATTAAAATTTATTTTATCTATAATAATATATATAACTTGATATATTTTTTGTTTTTTCAATTTTATTCTTTTAATAACTACTTTTAAAATTTAAATAATATTTATAATAATACATAAATTCTGGTAAATATATCTTAATAAATATATAAATTTATTTTATATATTAATTTAATAACATTATAATATTATTACCTACTAATATAATATTATAAATATTAAAAAATGTGTACATATATACACGATAACACATGTCTTTATGTTAATATACTATAAATTATATTGTTTTTTAATTAATTATTTATGAAAAGTAATAAAAATATAATTTTTAATGTAATAAAAATATCAATACAATTACACACAAACTTATTTATGTTTGTTAATAATTTGAATATTATTACAACATTTATTTATATTTGTTTATTATAAATTGTTACTATAATCACATGTAGACAAGAGGCTTCATGCAATTTCAGCCATTTTGGAATATTCCACAGTGCACCATACCACCAGAAAATCCAATCCAATAATTTGCCCTAAAAAATATCTTCCTAATCTAATCTTCCAAAACATCCTAAAACATCACAGCGTCGTCGTATCGTATGCCTTCTCCCTTAACAAAATCTCCCTAAGAAAATTTGGAGAAAAGGAAAAGAAAAAACAAACCCTGGAAGAGAAAACACAATTACTTGCACTCTCTCTTCTTCTTCTGCAGTAAAACCCTAGCAATCGATCTCACCGTTTCCTCTTCCTTTCTAGAACCTTCTATTCGAATCCTCAGATCCATTTGCAAGGCTGGCGGGTATTTGGGTCAAGTAATGGCGGATCCGCCAGGTATCCGCCGCGACTTTCGATTATCCATCATAGGGTTATCCCGTTTTCAAGATTGTTTTCGCTGTTGTCAAGAAGAAGAGAACGAAGAAGAAGAAAAGTAAAGCATGCTGAGCGTGGTGCGCGTGCACCTGCCCTCGGAAATTCCTATTGTAGGTTGCGAACTCACACCCTACGTCCTCCTTCGCCGTCCTGATAAGACCATCTCTACCGACGATGTTTCCGAAATCGCCCCTTTAGATGGTCATTTCCTTCGCTACAAATGGTCTGTTCCTTCCTCCGTGCACTCTTTTATTCCCTTTCTGTTTTCTTCCCTGTTTATGAAATAGTCGGGATTGACTTTCGGTCAAACAAAAGGGGATTATTAGGATTTGACAAAATTAACCTCTTAGTTTTTGGTTGACATGATTAGTTTGCCAGGGTGTTATAACAAAACCTGTTTTTCGGTTGTGTCCGAGTTGAAAAGAAGTGTGCTGAGTGGTTGTTTTACTTTTCTTATCCTTTGGATTTTGTAATATTATGAGTTAAAGTAAGAGTATGTGGTTTTACAAAGATTTTAAAAAGTGATAAATGTTGTGGTGGTTTTTAAATTGCACTTGGGAACTAGTTCGATTGTTTTGGCATTGTGGGAAACTGGGGATATGGTCAAGATTCCAAATTTTGTCATTGTGTACAATTATTGATAAAAGTTTAATATGGGCTGGGAGCTCAAAAACCTTGATACGTGATCACAACCAAAAACCTTGATGGCCCGGATGGTGGTATTGTTTTTGAAAGCTTGGGTGTTACTGCTATCTTCTTTTCTTTTTGTTATAATGATGGGAGTTCTGTAAGTAACTCTTAGGTTAAGAGCTTTTGAGGGTAGGATGGAAGATGCCACTTATAGATTGAATGATATAATAGGCACTAGGACTTTCCTGTGATGGGTCTATTTTCATGTGTTGTGTGTAATAGAATGTGTCATAAATTTGGGTTGTGTCCCAAAATCATGATGCCAAGAACAGCTGAAATCCTGATTGCAGCTGTTTTAAAAAGCTTTGGGTGTTATTAGAATTCTTTTAGTTTGTATTATGTAAGACTAAAAGATTTTGAGAATAGGATGAAAGCCTTGTGCTGCATTGATGCAAATTAGTTGAATGATATACTAGGCGCTATGATTGTTGGTTAATGCATTCTCAGGCATTGGGATGCAATTGTATGCGGAACTGCACCTGTGCACTTTCTCAGTTTCCATAGAAAATAAATAGCTTCTCTTGTAGACCTTTCCAGCACAAATCTAAGTTAATTCTTTGCAATTTCAGTCTCATCTCTTGATCTATGGACAGCCACTGTTACCATAAGTTCATAGCGTAGGTCATATGTTTAATCCCTATGTAATTTAACACAATTCTGAATGTTTCCCATTTTTCTTATATATTGGAGTCAAAGTTCTCATTCCCTATTCATCTATCATGTTTAAATCTTGAAATCTCATTAAATAACCATGATTGATCTGTGTTGTGGTTTTGACAAGTTTTATGCTTATTCCTGGGAGCCTAACACAATCCTCCTCCTCCCCAGCTTAGGACTGGCTATGAGATCATGGGTAGAGTTTTCTCTTTATTAAAATTAGCCTTCATAAAGTTATGTTTTGTTAACTATTCATCAAAATTTCTCTCTAAGCTTTGAATTTTGGGTTATGGGATAATTCATCCTCTTATAGTTTTTCCTAGACGTGGAATTGAGTTTAAATATAGTTAACAGTGAAAGATATCACACTAAAATATTTGTTGTTTCTATAGTTTTACTGAAATATGTTATTGTACTTCTATTTTTTGTTGTGAATGAGAAATTTGGTAGTTCATCAACCTCTTATAGGTATGTGAGATATTCTGCTATCCAATTTTATGTTAGGTGCAGCAACTCAAAGTAACTAAAAACTATTTGTTAAGTAAAAAAGGATGTGGAGACATCCTGGATTCCTATTTCCTTGGTCTCCAAAATGTCAATGAGTACTTGCAGCATCACAATAGGAATCCAAAATATTGGGGTTATCCTGTGTGCCTGTATATAGAGGCAGACACAGTGTCACACACCAACATCCTCCAAAGAAGCAAAGCTGGAAGCATTCTTGTGTCCAACTTGCATATGTAATACCCAGTCTTGTTACCATGAGCATGGAAAATTTTATAGGGAATATGCTTTGTATTTAATTAATGATTCTAGATATATTGTAGGGTAGTTTAACATATACATTGTATCTGCTCGTCTTTGTAAGTGATGTGTTCAATTATATATAAACTATGGTTAATGTCTATATTTGTTGAGGAAACTGTGTTACTGCCTATCTACATACATGACATACTTATAAAAAATGACACTGTTACTTGCTTAGTTTTTAAATGTTATGTAGATAGTTCTTGGGCTTTATAGGTTCGTAGTTAATTTGTCTGCATTCAAATGGTCAAGTGGAGAAAGATATAACTTCTGGTTTTTCTGTGCTGATGATCGTATTACTTGTAACTGTCTCATGCAGTCTGGGTTTTGCCTGTAAGTTTAATTTAAAAGTTGTTTGTGGGTGAAAGGTTGTACTTGTAGTAGTATGTGTATGTACTAAGGTTCAAATTCTTTATCTTGATACTCCCTCTTTTTTTTTTTCATATTTTGGTTTTGGGTTAATTGGTATGTCCTGGATTCTTAATTTATCACTCATGAATCATTCACATATTTGTTTGCTTATTCACTTTATTTAATATATATTTCATCCCAAGTATGTTACCTTTATACACTTTCTATTAGTCTGATTTTAACGTTTGATATTTTACATTGTCTGATTCTGTCCTTTGGCCCTTACATTTGGCAGGTATCGTGTACAGAGTGATAAAAAAGTTGCTGTCTGTAGCATACATCCATCAGAGCAAGCCACACTGCAATGCCTAGGTTGTGTTAAAGCCAAAATACCTCTTTCTAAGAGTTACCATTGCACCACAAAGTGTTTTTCAGATGCATGGCAGCATCATCGTGTCTTACATGATCGTGCTGCAAGTGCTCTTAATGAAAATGGAAATGAGGAGGAAGAGGTATTTGGGCGCTTTAATAGTACTGGGTCTGGGACAATCAATTCCAGCTTATCTGCTTCTGCTTCAAGTGCTAGCTTGACAAATGGGTCTGCAACAAATTTGTATCCAGCTGCTATTACACAAAGAAGTGGTGAAACTTGGTTTGAAGTTGGACGATCTAAGACTTATACCCCTACCGCTGATGATGTTGGTCATGTCCTTAAGTTTGAGTGTGTTGTAGTTGATGCCGAGACGAAACTGCCTTTGGGGCCTGTTAACACTATACTAACTTCACGTGTCATTCCTGCTCCTTCACCTATTCCACGCCGGCAGATACGTGTTGATGGAGTGGGGCATTTAGATGTTGATGCGAGAATGACAACTTCAGGAACTTTTACTGTTTTATCCTACAATATATTGTCTGAAGCATATGCCTCAAGTGACCTATACAATTACTGCCCTTCTTGGGCACTTTCTTGGCCATATCGCCGGCAAAATTTGTTACGAGAAATTGTTGGTTACCGTGCAGACATTATTTGTCTTCAGGAGGTACATGAGCATGTTCTTGCTTCTGATTTTGGTTGAATAAACTTGTTTTATTTACTTGGCACCTTAACTATTTATTTTGACGAGAATGGTGTTGAATTAACTGGCAGGGAAGTTAGAGTTGCAGTTACTACATACACACTTCTTGAAAAACTATGGAAGAAAATTATTAAAAAGGATTTAGGGGTCTGTTGTTTGTTGTCTATAACCATAGAACATTGTGACATCATGTAATCCATATTGATGACCTACTTAATGGGAAAAGGGTTGGTTATTTATTTGGTATTTAAATTAATTATTTCGCTTTGTTGGCATAATCTCTTTAGTTGATTCTTTTATTGTGAATTATTAAGTAACAGTAAACATTACCATAATTTCCATGCATGTGTATGTTTGCGGTTTTTCTCCTTATTTTTGGAGGGAGGGGTCTGTTATTCTGAAAATTTAAGTTCTAGTTCTTTATTCTCTTCTGATCTTAATATCCTCATAGCCAGCTTCGAAATTTTTGATTTCAATAGCTTCTGTATTAGCTAATGGACAACCTTTTTCCCCTCCAGGTTCAAAGCGATCATTATGATGAATTTTTTTCTCCTGAACTGGACAAACATGGCTATTATGGTCTTTACAAGAGAAAAACCAATGAGGTTGTTGCAATATTCTGGTCCTTGTGATCATAAACTTCAAAATATTTTATATGCTAAACACTTTCTGTGGGCTACAGGTGTACAGTAGCAACACAAATACAATTGATGGTTGTGCAACATTTTTCCGCAGAGACAGATTTTCACATGTGAAGAAATATGAGGTTGGACATTGATTTTGCACATGGCTGTTCAGTTATGTTTCTATACACATTAGAATGATGTGTGCTTGCCTGCAGGTTGAATTTAACAAGGCTGCACAGTCTTTGACAGAGGCTACAATTCCAACCACTCAGAAAAAAAGTGCCTTGAACAGACTGGTTAAGGTGGCTTATTTTGTGAAAGATTACATTTCACTTTTTATGTTCAGAAGGAAAAAAAATTATTGTCTCGTATAATTGTTACTTACCAAGTTTTTTTTGTATTAGGATAATGTTGCACTAATTGTTGTTCTAGAAGCAAAAGTTAACAATCAACCTTTTGATAATCCTGGGAAAAGGCAGCTTCTTTGTGTGGTAAGCTCTTTCGTGTACAATGATGTGTATTTTTTATTTGACATTTTCTTTCATTGCTTATTGCATTTGTTTATTGTTCCCCAGTTTCCTGGTTGTTACTGCATTCAGGAATTTTTCATCTGGTGACCATTTTGTATAGTACGGGTCCTGGAAGTTCCCTCATGCCCTTTTTCCATCATTACTATATAAATACTACCCAACTACCATTTTTTACGCATGTCATTTGGTGATGCATTGGGGGGACCCACTCTTTTACTTTCATCTCCTCTTCTGTTTTATTTTATTTTTTTTCCATTGAGCAAAAGAAAAATATCTTATTCTGGTAGTTATAAAAATAAAATAGATGAAGTTAATGGGTAATTTTCTTGAAACCATAATTTTGATCTTCCTCTATGATAGATATGCTATCTCTCCCATGTACCTACCCCCTTTTAGATCTATGTTGAACTACTTTTATAGGGATTCTACTTGTAACTCCTAATACATATTTCTTGTGAACTTTAGGCAAACACACATGTAAATGTCCCCCAAGATTTAAAGGATGTGAAAATCTGGCAGGTATAATTATTTTCTAGTCTGTTCTTATCAAGAAGATTGTTTTGGACATTACTCTATCTAATTGTTTTCTCTCCTATTTTAGGTTCACACTCTCTTAAAAGGGTTGGAAAAAATAGCTGCAAGCGCAGACATTCCAATGTTGGTTTGTGGAGATTTTAATTCAGTTCCGGGAAGGTTTGATGAATACTTTCCTTTATACTTTTTCTTTTGTTTTTTTATTTTGGAAGGATATTGTATTTATAATGGTTAATCTGAACTTTGTTGCAGTGCTCCTCATGCACTTCTTGCAATGGGGAAAGTAGACCCTTCACATCCCGATTTAGCAGTTGACCCACTTAACATTTTACGTCCTCACAGCAAGTTGGTTCATCAGTTACCACTGGTAATTTGTTGGACTGCATCCCATTATGGAATGGGATATTCAAAATTTGCTCGTTTACTTATTTTAGTTCTGTTTTTTGTATCATTTGTTCCATTGAATATGCTGTTCGTGTCATAAATTTAGGTCAGTGCATACTCATCTTTTGCGAGAACAGTTAGCCTTGGATATGATCAGCATAAAAGGAGACTGGACAGTGGAACAAATGAACCTTTATTCACAAATGTCACTAGAGATTTTATCGGCACTCTAGATTATATATTTTACACAGGTGGGCATGTTGTATATCATTTTGCTAAATTTAAAGTCTATATATTAGTCACCTTTTTATGAAGCGATATGACTTGTGGTTTCAGCGGATTCTTTAGTTGTGGAGTCATTATTGGAGTTACTGGACGAGGAGAGTTTGAGGAAGGACACTGCACTTCCTTCACCTGAATGGTCCTCAGATCACATAGCTCTCTTAGCTGAGTTCCGCTGCTGCAAGAATAAATCTAGGCGTTGACGTTTAAGGTAGTTGCCATCCTCTGCCTCCACCCCTTCCACAAGCATGTAGCATACTTGATTAGTTATTATTGAAGAAGATTAATGTCATGAACTTTCTTTGGGTGCTTGGTTCCTTTAAAGTGTAAAGGCTGTCAAGTCTCCTGTTTATTAGCAGAAAAAATGGTGATAGGGTTGTGTCATTTAGAGTGAGGGTTGGGAAGAAGGATGTAATGGATGAAAATAATGAGAGGTGGTGGAACTAGGTAGTAATTTACAATTTTGAATTATCAGAGAGAGGACATTTGCTGTCAGTGTCCTAAAATTGCAAACAAACCGTGTAGCACCCATGTAATGCCACCGTGTATCTGACTCCTTAGAATGCTGTTTTAACATTGACATTGAGGAATTTCTTGTATAGGCAGCCTTTGAATTTGTATGTTCCCTTGTCAACTTGTTAAAGATGCTCGCATGAGCAACATGCGTATTATTCTGCGGCAGCCCTGCAAAGAAATGTTAACTGTCATGAAGACAGACATTGTCATGATATTAGGAGCTACTCTGTGTTCTGAGATTATTCACACTAGTATGCTCGGGGGCATAAGATGGTTTTAAACATGGTTTAAGAGTAAAAGAATGTTAAGTACTGATTGAACAAATTTGTTGTCTTTTCCTGTCTATTTCACATCCTGCTCCAGTATGACATTGGTTAGAGTTTGGGTGTATTGTTTGCATGCTTTTCAAGGATTGTTTAATTTTTTTTTTTTGATGATCACTTCCATTCCTTGTAGGTCAGTTTCAGACATACATAAAGAAAAAGGCTCAAAGAAGCATTTGGTTGGTAAGTTTTTTGTAAAAATGGTAGATCATGCCTGTCTTTTTCAGGTATCTCCATGTGGGGATTATAGCAATGATCTGCTGTGTATCATCATGTCACCTTTATCTCATAGAAAAAATTATGATTTTCTGCCTTATTGACTTGTCTCTTTCTTGACGCCCTCTCCCCAAATCTCCTAGTTTTTCTTTTCCCTTTAAAAGGGAATTTTCTCATAGATGCCCATTGGGGCTCCATACTCCATACATCTTATTACTAGCAATAGTAAAGAACTAGTGACCCCTTCCAACCTAGTTACCGCCTCGGAGCCCTATGCCTGGAGCTCCAAATTCTCACGTATCTGTCCTGTTAATCTTCGAAACTTGATAATTGTTTTCGTTTAGCTCTGTCCATCAGAAACTTGACAAATTTGGTATGGCGTAATTGATAATGATGTAGAATAGAATTTAAAATGGGATGAGATCTGAACTGTTGCAATGATTATATATTGGCAAAATAGGAAGAGATGCTTACAACTAGTGATTGTAAGAAAGGGCTTGATCAGTATTCTTCTTGTGTTGCTTAAAAAAACATTAACATTCTATTTTTCATCACAGTACGACAAAATGAATGTTGTGTTTTTGCAGAATGTTTTGTTGGAGAATTATTTATTTTCATTACACCTTTTGACACCTTTGATCAATAAAGTTATTTCGAACAGATCTTTTTCAATTAAAGAAACAACAGAGTTGAGGTGTTCGCAAAATGCTTAATGAAAGATATATCTGTTTAAATAAGAAAAATAAGACTGTTCAGAATTTTTTTTTTAAGAGAAGAAAATAAAACTGTAAAATGATTGTAGTTTTTTTTAAGTATAATTATCCATCCTAACCACCTCATCATTCATGGAATTTTAATGGACCTAAATAATTATAAAAAAAAAATTAATACATCATACTAGCTTACTAGGTGGTATGGGTAATTGATTGTAAAATTAAACACAACATTGTTAAAAGCCTTTGTAATTATGGATGTTCATTACCATATAATTCCTACCATTGTATTGTAGTTTTATTTTATGTGCATGTTGAGTTATTATACTACCAAAAGGTCCAAATTTTCGCGTGAAAATATTAATCAAAAGCAATCAAATCATCAATTTTAGCGATCTTATCGATGGTCTCTCTACAATTTATCTAAACAAAATCACTAGCTCCACGCTTTACTTCATAATCAATTTTATATTTCAGATTATAGTGTAAAATGAGACTAAGATAACTTGCAACATGCGATGACTTATGTAATTGGTTGTTTCATCTTTGATCAACGATTTTCCAAAAAGAAGTGTTCATAAGAAAAATAAAAGTAATTAAACTAGAAAATCAAATAAGTGAAAAATAATTAGTTATCATTACACAATCTAAAGAAGGATTAGGAAGGACTCCATCATTCCACTATATTTTCACAATGTCAAAGATTTATCTTGATTTCATAATAAAAACTTATAAAATAAATAAATCAAACTTCTTTCATAAATTAACCTCAACTTTCACTTTTCAATTTTAGTAGAAGTTACATATAAGACTTATAAAAAACGGTTAACACTCGTAGGTTGATTTATAAATAGGAAAACACTTTCCACTTAAGCTTGTCATTTTCTTATCGAGAACTCAGTTTTGTTGTTCGCTTATACTCGGGCTTCTTGTGTCGAAATTGTAGTTGTAGAATAAGGCATAATCATTCAAATTAACAAAAATTACTTGCACACGGTTTTTTAACACCCCAAAATACACATTTACTACCGTAAATTGATAACCTAAAAAAGGCACCACATGAAGAAAGAAATAGCAAAAAATTTGTGTTTAAATTTGCAAATTTCAAGGTTAATATGTCCTAATTGTCAAAAGGACTGTTTTTAGTACCAAATTTCTTCTTTTCTCTACCACCTCATTAGCTATGCACTTTAAAGCATTTCAAATAGGGAAACAATTGTAGCAAGTATTCACGGCTTCGGTTCTGCAAGGGAATAAAGGAACTGTTAGAAAAACCAGTCCAGCAAATAATTGGAATTTTTCACTAGAGGAATGCTACCAATATACTCTTTTGAACAAGCTATCATTGGTTAAAATTTATTGAAAATCGCAATTTTTTATAAGTCTGACTCTTCATTTCTTCAAGAATTATAACCAATCAGAAATAGTGTGTTAAAGAGTATGTTGCTAGCATTCCTTTTATACAGAAATAGTGCTATGTTCAGGTAGGAATTTGCCTTGATGCCAATACATCCATACACGTCAAGGGTCGTAATTTTGTTGGAACAGGACTTTGAGAGTTCCTCCAGACTTTTGTCAGTCACACCAACTATTCCAAACAAGCTACATATGCCTTTCAACAAATCAGTAAGAGAAATGATTTTTGGATAACACAAAGCATAGTATGAAAGAAGTAAATATGCACTATATAATAGAAATTTTAGTTAAGATTAATTAAAAAAATGTCATGTACAAGTGTTGCAAAAGTGAATGTCATAGTCCTCACTGGAACAAAAAAATGAACATTCAAACCCCTTATCCAACCATATATCATGAGAAGAATTTAGGTTCATAGTATGACAAGAACAAAAAAATTTCAGAAGTCAAGACTGCACCTCCCAGTACTGTAAATTCAAGTGCTACAAATTTCTCAAATTAATATACCTTAGAAACTGAAGATAGGTGCAACCCTTTGCAATGGATATGACCCCTTCATCAGTCACACGTGTGCACCTATCATGCAAAATTATGAATACAAGCACTTTACTTTAATATGACAGATAGATGTTTAGATTGAAGATTCATTTACCATGTCAGATTGAGGGATTCAAGGTTCTTGCACTTAGAAATACAGGAGAGTCCTTCATCTGAAAGATTCTGCAAGCAAAATTGTATCCATTAGTTGTCTGCATTAGATAGGGTTGCCCAGAGATAATAGCAGAAACCCAATACTTTTTACCTGGGCACCACAGAGATCCAAAAACTTCAGACGTGATAGAAGACCTAAGTTCCTGTAAGCTGCATCTGTGAAACTGAATAATAGTAATGATATGAATTAATGAAATTCCAGGGCAGTACAACTTGAATTTAGCGTCAAGTTTCAAGGCCAACCTTGACAGTGCATAGAGATTCAAACGCTGAAGAGAAAGACATTTTGGCAACAAACTCATCAAACTTTCATCTGTTAATTTGACGCACCTAAATATCAAATTATGAGACAAGCATCAGAAGATAGGTATAATTGACCCCAGTGTTCATCATAATCCTCCCACCCCAAACCATCACTTTACTGATCCATGATCTGGGAAATAATATTTACAATCTCATAGCATGCAAGATGTTACAAAATCTGTTATAATTTACTGGCGATACCTTGTCAAATTTAGTGACTCTAGTTCTGGATAATTGTCAGCAATAAGTTGTACACCTTGGTCTGAAATATTCTGCAATTATCATAAAAGTACTTTGTTCAGACATCAGAGGATACAAGTGCCAACTCTCAATAGATAATTTTCAATTTATCATAAACTATAAATATGAAGTTGCATTAAGGCACAAAATACCATTTCTTATCGAGATAAAGCTAAGAGAACAAGGATTTGTTGTGTTAGAATAATTACATTTATGTATTATCATTAAGTCTAGGTATAGTACTTTGTTCAGACATCAGAGGATATAAGTGCCAATTCTCAATAGATAATTTTCAATTTATCATAAACTATAAATATGAAGTTGCATTAAGGCACAAAATACCATTTCTTATCGAGATAAAGCAAAGAGAACAAGGATTTGTTGTGTTAGAATAATTACATCTATGTATTATCATTAAGTCTAGGTATAGGGGTTAGAATGTTGGGAACTTCTATCAGTTGTACCTATAGTTCTACACCTAGGTGTCTAGGGCAGGAGAGGCCCTTACTCTTCCATGGATTCTTGTATATGTTTTTCATTATAAATAGAAGATTGAGAGACGGGTCTTTTAAAAATCCCTCTAAACATATATCTTCTCTTTGTTTGAATCTCAAGTTGGTATTAAAGTGGGTCGATCATGCTCTAGTTTTTGTCTCGTCTAGTTCGTCGACACTAGTTTGCGCTGTCTGCGGCTATCCAACTCCATTGTTGTTCACCACTGTCTGCAATTGTCCTGTACTGCTTGACATTGTCCAACGTTGTCAACCACTATTCACTGTCCATTCATCCCCATCTACCATCGGCAACCACCAGATTTGGATTGCCACTCCGAGAGACGACCAACACCACCAGCCCGGAAGCCTACATTAGTCCCATATGCCACACGCACCATGTCTATCCTCATTGACACTCTACGTGTGAAGCTCACGCACCACCTTCCTCTCACCCGAGCAACAATGTTGCTTTGGTTGTGTTTGTCGGCCCTTCCTCTATTGTTTTTGTCCTTGGTTGCCTTTTACAAGCAAGGTTTAACGGGCTATCTAGGGTTTCCTAGTTAAAACCTTGTTTTGTTCCTGAGTGGCTGTTTTGCTACTGTTGTCTCATTCCCTGGAAGTCCTTCCATTTCCTCTGAAAAATTAAATGCAAAAATACCTCTCTTGGTCTGCAACTGTTGAAATGTGGTTTCTTGGCCAATGTCATCATGACCACCTTGAGCAAGATGGAAGCCATGTGCCTCCCGGAAAAGCTGAACCGTGGAAACAAGTTGATTTCCAACTTTGTGCTCTATTGTGGCAGTATGTAGAACCAAGACTTCTAATGTCCCTTAGAGCTTTCACAACATGCCACTCCTTTTGGAAGAAAGCTTAAAACATTTATATCAATGATATCCAATGCCTCTATATTATGCAAGCAAGCTTGCATCTCTCAAAATGACTGACCGTGATATGGTCTCTTTCATGACTAATGCCCTATCTGCAATAGAAGAACTAAAAATGTTCTTGGAAGTCGAATTTTTTGGAGGAAATCAAGAAGAAAGTTGACAAATATTATATTGAGGTAGTTCAATCAAAAGAGGTACACTATTGACATACTACAAGAGACAAGTATGCTTGATTGTAATCTAGTAGATAGTCCTATGGACCAAAATCATAAACTAATAATGGAAGAAGGTGAACATTTCCTAATCCAGGAAGATATAGGCAGCTGGTTGGAAAGCTAATTTATCTTACTATTAAGAGGCATGATCTATCTTTTGCAGGTGGAGTAATTAGTCAGCTTATGCAGGCACCATGTATTGATCATTGGAATACCATCATTAGTATTTTAAGGTACCTCATAAAGGCTCCAGGACAAGGTTTGCTATACGAAGATAAAGAAAATATTCAGGGTACTATTATGCTAATTGGGCAAGCTCCTCCAGTGACAAATGCTCTACTATAAGATATTGTGTCTTCCTCGGAGGAAATATTATCTCATAGAAAAGTAAAAAGCAAAATGCAGTGGCCCGATGTTGAAGCTAAAGATCGAGCAATGGTGTCTCTTACTTGTAAACTTATATGGTAGAAATTTGTCAGCCCAACCCAGCTTACTTTTTGATGAGTCAGAAATTTTGTAATCAGCTTGACCCACCACAAGTTCGTGGATTAGTGAGTTGTCTCACTTAAGAATATTTTGTTCTTTCAATTTATTTTATATATTTAGTGCAATACAATCAAGGCGGATTGACCCAACTCATTTCTTTATAGCAATACAATCAAAGTGTTCACCTATTTCACCAAACTTATTATAAAAATAGTGGGTGGAAATTAAAGTGTCAACCTGCATAACTTGGCAAACAAATAAATTAAACATCCAAACTATTCAAAAATTATTGGATAATATTGTAGTATTTAAAAAAATCAAATTGTTAACTTACACGATTAGAAGTAACAAATAATTATAATAAAAAACTTATGAAAAAATGGTATAAAAACTAATAAAGGGTTTTTATTAGTGGGTTATGCGTCAACCCACCTTCAACTCAGCTCGAATACATTTAACACGGTTAAGTGAGTTGGATTAAGTTTAATCCTCGTTTAAAAAACTAACTTTTTTCCAGCCGTGGTGAGCTAAGTTAGCTCACGGCTCGGAACATATTTTGACATCTCTACATTTCATCCCTTACCGAGAATAGATAAACCCATACCTAGCCCTTTAATGTTTCAAATATTAATTAAATAATTACTTTACAAAAAATAAAAATCATAGTAAATAAAACGTGATATTATCAAGTATTCAATATCAAAAGAAAATACATTTTCTTTTCTCCAATATTAAATATCAAGAAAGACATTATAACTATATAAATATCTAATAAGTGTATCAAATAACAATTGGATAAACTTCAACTAATTATATAAATGAGTAAAAATGATAAAATTTCTGCCTTAGAAATACGTTACACAACTAAAGACCAAAGAAAATTTAATATAAACTAGCAACAAGAATATAAAATGAAGGAATGCATAGTAAATGTACATACATGCAATACTAAATCAATAACACTGAATAAATTAATTACAAAACCGAGGCATACCTTACATCCACTTATGTTCAAGTCAACTATATGTTTGCAGTTCTTCACTATATATTGTAGTCCTAGGTCTGATACCCTGCAATTCGTATTTCAGTACTAATGATAAGGATTGACTTTTGAATGCAAATAAAGATTACCAGCTGCAAACATAAACATCAAACATTAAGAAAAGTTTAAAGCACCTGATATTCCAGTAGATCGAAAAGCTTTTGAGCTGGGGGCAACAACTGGTTATTGCTTCAATTCCTGTATCTGATATTTTTTGGCAGGCATTCAAATTTAAAGACTCCAAGCTTTGAAGAGAACTAAAACACTAGAAATGCTTCAAAATATTTGGTTAGAAACGCAGACAACATATATTCCATAACATAAAGTAGATGTTATTATGAGAGGATAATCAGATAAGACTTTTACATTTTAACTGCAACCAGGTAGATTTAGCCCATCAATATGCAATCAGTTATTGGTAGCCAATTCACAATCCAGGACAGTGGTTTCAGTTCGATGGTACCCATATCTTAATGTTTTTTTTTTCTCTTAGATACAATAAATTCTTATTTCTTCAATCCATGATCTGCATTCCCATGACCAGAATATAGCTGTAAATTTATGCTATCGTCTTTCTATTTATTATCCAATAAATTCACAATGACACAAGTTATATTTGGGACATGTGATATATCAACATGATATAATAACCAAAATTTTAAAAAGAGAAAGAAATACTAAAACTGGACTATACCATGTTAGTTTCATCTTTCATGCTCTCTAATTTTACCAAGCTCGATGAGGTTAGAAAAATTTTCCACTTTCAAATATATTAGCAACTGTTTGAAGCAAAATTCAGTATAGTGAAGTTAGAAAATATAAGAATACAAGATTTTGCAAATTGATTGGTGGACACTTCGCACTGTAGACACTTTTCGATCTCTATCATATCAAATCACCAAACATTCCCACACTTTTCTCTCTTTCTCTCTTAGTTGAGGCATCACACTAATCAATCTTGCTGTACACAACAGAGTAACAAATTTCTATGACGATATTTCGGTTAAACCAGCAGGCTACTTCCATCCTTAACATTCAAAGATAAATATACAAAAAAGTATAAAATAGTAAAAAATAAATACACGTGTTACCTTATCCTTAATAAGAATGAGATGCGTGTCTTCAACATCTCTCGCAAACTCAAGGTTAATCTGCTTCACATGGCTGTATCTAGGCTACAAGAATGCATCAAATTACACCCCCAAATAACCGCAAAATGTTAAACAAAAAGCCATAAAATAACAAATTTTAAAAACAAGGAAGCCATTATTTTTAAAATTCATCACCTAACATACGTTTTTTCATACATATGGATCAAGGATCAACAAGTTCAATAGAAAATGTTTATTATTGACTCTCACAATCAAGACACACTATACATAATGGTAATAAAGCCTTGTATTATTGATCTTGACACCTTAACAAACTCTTGCACTCACTTGACATCCATTATTTCGGCCTTCCTCCTCTCTATTACTTTACAATTACAAAAGTTTAATTTTTTTGATGACCAGATTACCCTTAAAACAAGTTATGAAGTAGGTATTTCGGAGTCAAAAAAGATCATTTTTTTATTATTACATAGTTAACATACTTCACCATATTCTTCAACCAAAACCAAACACAAGTTAAATAAATCAAAAAAGAAAAGAAAAAATACTGACCAAAGAAAGAGCAGCTATAAGGCGATTCCCCGCATTCTTTAACTCGCGCAAATTGAGAAACTAATTACAACAGAAAATAAAAAAAAGATTGATACCAAGAAATGAAAATGTAATTTAGTAAAAAACAAAAGACAATTGCTTAGAAGTAGATACCTCCCAAAGGGGTTGGCAAGAGAGAAGGGTTCGATGAACCGAAGGCGATACAAGAAGGAGCAAAACGAGGTCTGTGTTAGAAAGAGGTAATGTGCAGCAGACAATTTTGAAAACCTTTGGCACTGTTTCTCTGCACCAAATATTCTCCTTCGATTCTGCCTCTGCTGCGCCGTATTCCTCCATTCGCGTAAACTCAAGTTCCTGCTTCTGGTTTTTCAAATTCGAAACGTTTCGTTCCTAATGCACAAGTAAACTATGTTTTCTGATAAATGCAGAAACTGTGATAGAACTTAAAGCGTTTACTTTAATCCTTCATAACTATACATACCACAAATAAAATTTTAAATTTAATTTTTATAATTTTATACCTCTCTTAAGTAAATTCGAGCCATGTCCAATAAATTTTTTTCTATTAAAATGAGTTAAATTTTAATTTTGTTGTTGAATCATTAAGATTATTATAAATGGAAGAGAGAAACTGAAACTAAAACCTAACAAATGAATTAATTTTGACGGACATTTTTTTATTACAAAACATCTAATCAAATGAATGTTTGAGTTTGTATGTTTTGATCGAGCTTCTACCCACTTTACTATTTAAAAATACATATTCTATCATAGGTTTTATGAATTTTGTAGGAAATTCAAAATTCATTCCAAAATCTTTATATAATTTCTTTCTTAAACCTTAAATATTTATATTTATCATCTTTATCCATTAATTCTTTACCATACAATTTTTCATTCACATAACCATTATGGTAAAATTTTCATAATCAATTTCGATAACTACATTTTTTTTTCTTCTTTTTTTTCTCTATCCAACGTTAATAAACTCATGATCTTTTTCATCCATCTTTTTTTTACCTCCTCATTATTCACAATAAACACTTTTACTTCATGGGTACGATTTTTAGCAAAACTAACAAAGTCACTATATTATATTTTTATATTTTTGTGTAACATCTCAAATATCGTAGTTTTCAACTAGGGTAGAATATATCATATTTTTCTTTTCATAAAATAAAAAATCTCACGAATAATATATAAATTGTTATTACAATTAAAAAAAATGAAGTAATAATAAATATATATATTGTTCTACACTACAAAGAGATATACTACACTAAACCAGAAGCATAATATATACTTTACAAAACAAATAGGAAATGACAAAACCTCCTACTTTAAACTTCAGCTCCGTCACCAGCTAGTTCCTGGTCACTAGAGACAGTCCATAAACTCATACCATTAAAGGTGAACTTTGAAATAGAGAAAACAAACACACACACACGACTAGACAAAGATAGAAGAGTAAGTTAAAGTATAAAAAGTACATTCATACGTTTTAAAATAATAATATGACCTTAATAATATAAATCAAGCAATACATAAATAATTATGTCATTTCTAGACTCGACCATCCAAATACATGTATTGATATCGAACTATGTGGTGCAACAATAAATCATCCCTAACAATTGTTACACTCTGAGGTTAATAGACTAAAGACCTTCTGCTACTCTCTACGACATAACTATCCTTCTCTTCTTGAGATTGAAAGTTATTGAGAGCATCAGAATTCGGGACATCCAACACACCCCCCTCACGCCGAGGTATATACATCTCGCACGTGAGACTATACACTAATGGCTGGTCCGATAGCGGCTCGATAGCGGGTGTAACAATATGCCCAACAAACAACAAATATCGTTAGGATAAGCTCCAACCATGGCTCTGATACCATGTTAAGAAGTGGACTTTAAGCCTAACTCAACCCCACAAAACTGACTTGTAAGGTGAGGTTTGCACTCAATTATATATATTACAAATTGACCTTATCTCTAGTCGATGTGGGACTACCAACAAGAATAACCCCTAATTACTAGCATCCCTATACCAATACATACATTATACACAACCATATTAAGGATTTCTCCTCGAAATTCTTATAGTATCATATACAATTTCATACTCATAAACCATTCATATCAACTTTAAATCAAACTCGTATATATAGCATTCATCATCATATGTCATGAACATATTTATAAACATCAACAAATATACATCATATTAGAATAATCGATCCACTAAAACAATGCAATTATACCATTACCATTCACATGTCATTCATAATTTATCGCAAACTATACATAACATCTTAAACAAACATACATTAACAAGTGTAGAAACATCTTAAGTTGTATTGATTCAATTCTCATCACTAATCCCCACTTTTTGTTGTATCTAGATCATTTAGTATAAACTTATGTGCCAAAACAAATATTGCAAGATCATAGAAGCAAAAGAATTCCAAAACAAGAAGCTTGGCAAAGACTCCTAGGAGCAGCACATCCTTGCCGCTGAGTGTCATTCTTCTCGTAAAGCTAGTACTTAAGCACCACTTTTGTGCCGCTGAGCGCAAACCTCTCGCAAGACAGACGCTTGAGCGCTGCTGGACTATCGTTGAGCATCATATAAGAAGAGTAAAGACCTCTAAACTAACCTTGGTTGACCGCATATAGTAATTGAGCAATGATCAAAATGGCATCCTAGACATTGGGAATGATTTAAAAATAAGTTCATAACTTAAATTAGATATCAATTTGATGATTTGGTTAGGAATCAAGGTTCAACCAATCAACCTACAACTAAAACTCATGTATTTTATTTCTTTTTCTTTAAACTATGTTCTTAAGACTCTAAGTAGCCATCTAAATTTTAAATGACCTCCTAATAACCACCAAACATCATATTTGTTCATTAAACCAGAAACTAGGTGCATTAAACCAATTTAACTACTCACAAGGGTCTAAACTCAATTCCTCCTTTTGCAACACATAACTTGGCAACTTGGGGTCTAACAAGTTGGAAATGACCCAACAACAAACCCCAAACCCTACACTTTAGCACAAACCTTATACTTTAAAATCTCACTAGTAAAAGCTCCTAAAAAATGAACCAAAAACAACTTAAACTCAACCTATTAACAAATTACCAACTCAACATCAATTATGATTAATTAAAATCCTAGATAAGTTTAAAATGATCTAAAAACATACCTCAAACATTAATTATCTCTCCAAAGCCCTTCTTCTCAAAATTCACCTACCAAAACCTCTATTTTGACTAAATAAAAATCAGTTCAATAACACTCTCCATTTCCTACTTTTGACTCTACATAAGATTTGCAAATATGAAACTTCAAAACAATAACATCAAAATTTCACACCATTATCAAATCACAAGCATACACTGAAATATTCATAAATAGGCAATAATGCACTCATCAATATACAATATCACACAACAAAACATTTCAATTAATATCATATTCAACCTAACATAAATTTCACTACCTATCAAACACAAATTTTCATACTTTTCGTACAAAAACATTACAACAAATATTAATTTCCCTTACCTTTTTAGAAGACCAAACCACTCTAAAGAGTCTTATACCGCTCTCACAACTCAAAAAGCTCTATCTGAACCTACAGGCAACGAAAAGACGATCATGATACACGGTTAGGACGACTGATCAACAAAGACTCAAACTGAAAACTAAAAAGACGCATGCAAATTGAGTCTGACCTACATGCAACAGATAAAAAAAGAAGCAGAGAAAAGGGATCGAAACTTAACTTACTTAAACGAAGAGACTGATCCTTCTTAATTGAAGAACTTGTCATCAAGATCACTTTTACGGTTTTCGTTCTTCAATCATATAAATAGAGAAAAAGAACTTTTAGAAAGAAATAATGTTCTAAATTTAGTAAATAAAAAAATATATCATGTCTTTTAGATACAATTTTATTTGCATTATTGTAATTATTTACTTATGTAAAATGCGTGTTAAACGAGGAAAATTAGAAAATGTAAAAAGTTCCATTATAATTGCATAAAGTTTATTAAAGCGTTTATAATAGGCTAAATTATTTCATACTAAATGGTGAAAAAATTATTTTATGAAAGTATTAGGAAAACACCGTAAATTTAAAAAATAAATTATAATACTGTAAATTCGTCTAGTTTTAGAGCTCTTCAAAATCGGTCTTTGTAATTTACATGTATAGTGATGCTTGTGTCTTTATTTTCGCTGTTTGTGACCCGAGGTAAATATGTTATTATTTCAAGGTAAATACTATTCCTGTTTGTATCTTAATATACTTGATTAATTATATTTTTATATGCTTTATGAGATATAAAATGGAGTACTTATAAAAAAAAGAAAAAATAAGTTTAAGAAAATAGAAAAAAAAATTAACGTCATATTTTAACTGTTAGTCTACCTTAAATTTCTTGATAGAATTCATATGGCATGTTCTAAATAAGTAATTATATCACAAAGTAATATAAATGTTTTTACACATTTTATATTATTTTTTACATAAAAAAGGATTATTGAGATTAGACAACAATCACAATACAGTTATTTAAATATTTTAGAATTAATGAGATAAAAAAATATCTCATAAGGGTTCAATTAATTAAATATTGGACTGACTGCTCAAACTAAAACCATACGAATTTATCTCGACTAATTAGTAATCTAAAATGGACTGAAATAGTTAATAGAGTAGCTACCTAAACTATATAAGGTCATAAAACATACAATAAATAAAAGGAGAGTAACAAGAAAATATCGTGTTCTATTTTTGATTGATGTAAAAAAAAGTCGCTATTTCTAATTATGTATACAAATGAGTAAATAGATGACAGATATAAAAGGCGATACAAAGCATGATGACGATTTTCCTTTCTCACCTTCGATCTCGAAAAGTTGGGTTAGTTATTTCATATAAAGGAAAAAATATATAATTTTAACGAGCTTACAAAATCAGCATACACTAATATCATAAGATGTAGTATACAACCATTAAACTAACCACAACTTAAGGGTAACTTAGTTTTAAGGAAGAATTGTTAGTGAGTGTGTACTACTTACTAACTGATAGGGTAGAAGGGTACAGTGAGTAGCAGGAAAATAATTGAATGGACCCTTCTAGTAAGGGAAGACAAAATTAGGTAATTAAAGGCATAGAATAATGAAATCAACAATATGTGCATGCTAATTAAGGATAACTCCTGACTTAAGTGTCAAAGGCTAAGGACCTAACAAAAAAATACATAACACAGCATTACCCACCATTTAAACTCTCAGTAATATCAGTCCTTTCGTCCCCATCCAATCTGTTTACACCCTCTCCCTCTTCTTCTACAATACAGACTCAAACAAGTCATCCAGTCAGAAATTTTTGGGTTGCTTACAGATTTTGTCTTCTCCATATGCAGCATTTCCCCCACCTCATTTGCCTAACCAGCAAAACCAAGCCTATGATAAAAGATTCATCCAGTAAGGAATGCATGGGTGCAGGCAAACCATGGTTGAGAAGATACAGCTTTTCACCATTAAAGTCTGAAATTTATATACAATCAACGTGAGAATGAATTAGTGATGTGACACTAATCTAATCCCAAGCACTTGTCACACCTTGACCGTACCCTCCTCCTCCACCGTAATTGCCATATCCCCCAGCAGCTCCACCACCGTTTCCACCGCCATAGTACTCTGTTGATTTATTAAATGAGCCCTCCCTCCTAAAATCACGACCACCAAAACGGGATCCCCCTGACCTCCTGTTTCTGTTGCCACCACTGTAGGCAGCCCTTGCCGCATAACGGGTGAGCCAGGCAGGAACTTCTTGATTAGCCTCTTGCATCAGATCAGCCAATGGTTTGGCCAAGGATACATTACTTTCATTGAAAAAGGCCGTTGCTAGTCCCATTTTACCAGCTCGCCCCGTTCTTCCTATTCGGTGCACGTAATCATCAATGTCATTCGGAAGATCAAAATTTACCACATGTGCCACCCGAGGGATGTCCAGACCACGTGCTGCAACATCCGTTGCCACTAGAATTGGTGTGTTTCCAGTCTTGAACGATCTCAATGCTAGTTCTCTTTCCTGCATACAGAACCATTAGTACACGTTTATTTTCAGGAGTACACAACGAAAGAAATATATACAAGGACAACTACTAATTCAGAAGTTCTCTGGGAAAGCACTTTCTAAGCTGTAAATTGATAGTAAATAGAATCGTTGGCAAGCCTTTGTGGAAAGAGTTAAAATTACTACGACATTACAATAGATTTTAAGCGATTCAACTAGAAGTTCCCACAATTCAATCTTAACAGAAAAAGTGAGCACAACAACATCATGATTGCAAACAATTTGTAACTTCAAAAGCATAAATTCTATTGGATCTTCTGGAAAGAGGACATTATAAGTACTAAAAAAGTCGCCTGAGAGCCTAAGTGTCATTCAGTATTATTGAATGAAATGATAACAGGTGATTTTCTCCCCTTTTAAATTTAAATTTGAACGAAGACTTACTTGCAACTGCAATATAAAAAATATAAATTAAAGATGTTTCTTCAATGTAGTAAGTGGGTAAAAGATAAGCTTTCGTGGTTAATTTGAAACCCTCCTTTCAATTAAAGTAAAAATAAAATAGTAGATTTTTGTTCAAAGAAAAAATTAGCAAAGGCACGGAGAGAAATCATCATTTGTGCTTTTGCACCACTAAATTGGAGGCACTTGCGTAAGAAAAGTAGTAGGAAGATTTCGAGGGGTTAGTACAATGTACAAGGCATTCCATGAGAGGAAAAGATTTTCTTAGGCGAGGCTATAAATAGATACGTTGGTAGTGATGTAAGGCAACTTTTAGGAGCTTATAGTGATTTTGGTTTTAAAGAACTAAACTAGGAAGGAAAAACTATTCATAATTTCTATGACTCGTGATTTTGGGATTATGAACACTAGTTTCAAAAAGTGAGGATCGTCTAATCACTTACAACAGTGGAGGTTTAGGGTCACAAATTGATTTCCTTTAAGCAAAAAACATTAAAATGATTTGTAAAGATTGTAGGGTCATTTTGGGAGAGAATCTTACACAGCATAAGGTTATGATTCTTGATATTCATTTGCATAAACAAAAATACTAAAAAGTTTCAGATAAAAAAAATCAAGTGATGGAGAGTAAGGGAGATAAACAATTGAATTTTAAGAAGAAATTATTGGAGAAAAGCAATTGGAAATTGCATGTTAATGTTTCTGAGATAATATGTCTAAAAGCAGTCTTAGGAGAACCAAAAATGTTTCAGACCAACAGATAAGGAATCATAAAGGTGGAATGAAAGTGTCCAACAATAGAGGGTACATTAAATCAATATATGAGTGCAATAATGCCAAGAATTGGGTAAAGCATCATAATGTCAGAAATGGGATAAAAAATTGAGAATGTATATGTAAGCTTGAAGTGTTCTAAAAAGATTTTGGGATGAAAAGGGAGAATGTATATCCAAGCTTGCCAAAAACAGAGAAAGGAAAACGATAGTTTTGGATCAGGCAAGATGTATTAAGGATAATAATGGGAAGTTATGATAACAGATCAATATATCATAGAGAGACGAGAAATACGTTTGTAAATTTTTCATTGATGGACAAGAATCGGCATTTAATATGGAAAAACTCGAAATCAAAGATGAGAAAATAATTGGCTTCCTACCAGAAAATTCAGACTGGAGTGGGAAAATAAACCCTTAGAAGATGTATAGTGTTAAAGTAATTGGCCTAAACGGTATTCCCCTATTGAGGTTTGGAAGTGAGTAAGAGAACAAGGTATCCATTTGGCTTACCACAGTGCTATTTAATGAGATTTGAGATTATAGAAAATGTTACATGGAGGAAGGGAACTTTGGTCCGTCTAAGAGAAAAAAAAAGATGATCAAAAGTATATTAGCTACAGAAGTATACAACTTACGAGTCACACTATGCAATTATGGGAAAAAGTGATTGAGCATAGATCAAGGGGGTAATCGAGGTCAAGAATTGTTTAGATTTTATGCCAGGAAGGCTTACAACAAAAGTCATTTCTCTTTTACAGGGATTGGTAGAAAGATACTGAAGCAAAGCAAGGTTCCATACGCTTTTTATTTATTGACCTGGAAAATAAGTATGATTGAGTGCCATGAGAAGTATTGTGGAAGACTTCGAAAAACAAAGGTGTTTGCATGGCTTACATCCACCCTATATAAGACATGTACGGGGCTAACTGCTAGTGTGAGAACACCAATAGGCAAAAATAAGGACTTTCTATGAAGATTAGATTACATCAAGGCTTAGCATTAGTCCTTAATTGTTTAGTCTATTCTTAGACGTGCTTACTACGGATATCCAAAACATTGTCCCTAATTTCACATTTTTTGCAAATGATATATCTGTGATTGAAGAATCAAGGGAAACAATAAACTTCAAACATGAGCTTTGGAGAGAGAAAAAAAGGGTTTTCACTTCGGTACAAGTACCACTATATGCATTGCAATTTTAGTAAGCAGTAAATATGAAAGAAAATTTCATACCAAAATTTGTATGCTTAAATAAATATATTGAACCAATAACACAAAATGATGAGAAAATTAATGAGAATATCACCACAAGAATACAAGGATGGTTAAAATGGATCTTGTTGTTGTGTTTGTAGAAAAATTAGATACATCATGTTAATCCTTTTTCTATGGTGATGGGGATTAAATTCGAGTCTTGGACAGGAAGTCTTAAATTTGATCCTTTATTTTTCTCTTTTATAAAAGTTGAGTTGCTCATATTTTTTAGCACCTTTAGTCGCATCAGGAGATGCAGAACTTCATAACACAAGTTAAACTCTCGTTACTACATCTATTTGGACTAAACCAATTCAATCCCCTAGTTACTACACTAAAGAAAAAGAGTAACATAAAATAAACAGAGAAAAAAAAATACAATTTCAACGTAATAAAAATGTTGGCATGCTTTTCACTTTATACATAAACTGGACTAGGAAAACACTCACTTGTTGTGTTCTGTCACCATGAATGCTAGCTGCAGGAAATCCATTAACACACAAGCAGTGTTCCAAAGCATCAGCTCCTTTCTTGGTTTCCACAAAAACTAATGTCAGACCTTGCTGCAAAAAACAACCCAAAAATCCTTTATGAATATGATAATTAGCAACTCAGATTTACATACTCTTATGGAAACAGTTGTTTCAGTGCAGCACAAATGTATAAAAATAGTGAATTTCACTAGCAAAAAAATAACTAATCATGTCATACACAAATACAAGGCTGAAGATCAGCAATATGTACTGGTGACAACAAATTTACCTTGCCGTAAATTCCATTTTCCCTCTGAGCGTGAAGAAGATCCATGAGATGGCTTCTCTTGTCTGACTCAAGAACATATTCTACTCTTTGAGCAATTAGATCAGTACTTGAACCGACCCTTCCAACAGCCAGAAACACATAATTTGAAAGAAAATCTGATGCAAGTCTCTGCATTCAAATGAAAATTACAAAAGTTGTTATCTCAAACCCAGATTTTCAGAAGTCTTACAAACATTGTTCTATCGTGTAGCTAAGAGAAAATTACATCTAGCTGATTGCTACATGGTTGTCAACAACTCAAGCTTTATAGATTTTTTTATCGCACATACAAGGCATCAGCCTCATCACATATTATTAGTAAGCAAAACTTAAGAATCTTAGTGACAATTAACAACTAGAAAACATCACCCTCAACAACTCCCAAAAGCTATACCACCATCAATTGTTCAAATAAACTACTGATGCAACCACCGTACTACCTCTACAATTAATATTTTATGTCGCCCAGTAACAAACCAGTTTCACTGTTTGGATGAAGTTTGGTTATAGGCATCAGCACTTCCACCTTACCAAATCTAGTTCCACTTACAATGATATAAATTTTAAAACTGAATGGTTATAGAAACATAGGGGTCTACATAACAGACAGTTGCTTAAACACTTACTTTTCTCATTTAAAATTATATATACCCCAACAGTAAAAAACAAAAAGAAATACTAAAAAAATGTTACATTTGAAGTAAATGGTTTTGTTATCTTCATTAAACCTTCGAAGAGGGGAAAGAAATAGTGAGTGCAAGAGAAAAGAAAAGAGAAATACGTGAGAACCTTTATTTTTTAGCTCACTTCATAATCAATTACGTTACGTGCCAATAACGTGGGACCCACCTTTATTCACAATTTCCCATCATTTCCTTCCTCCCCCGCCCACTTTCAGAAGTAACAAACAAAATAAAAGGTGTTTCCAGCTTCAAGAAAAGGATGAGAAATTCAACTTCCCCAATTTATTTTCATTTCACAAAGGCTCGGCACAAGAGAAATTTTTTTGAGGGAAGGAGGACGGAGTTCTTAATGCAAAAACATAATTAAGTTATAGATATGAATGCGAGTCACAAGATACCTGTATCTCTTTTGGAAATGTGGCACTAAACAACAGTGTCTGTCTCATGCCCGGAGGAGGCATGTCCATTTGTTCAACTATCTTTCTTATTTGAGGCTCAAAACCCATGTCCAGCATCCGATCTGCCTCATCAAGTGCCAAATACCTTATCATCTGTAGTGACACCCGAGCCCTCTCGAGCAAATCCACCAATCTTCCTGGAGTAGCCACCAGAATATCAACTCCTCTCTCAAGCTCCCGTAACTGAACCATACAACACAATATTAATGGTGGATTTTTCTTGTCAAAGGCTAGTAATACTTATAGATTTAGAGGAACCAAGCCCAATTATTTAAACACATCTTTGTCCTTGCTAGAAATTTAAAAAAAAAAACAAAAAACATGTTCTTCATTGAACAAGAAAAAAGCTATGTTGTTTTTTTCTTTAACAAGTTATATTCTTCACTAAAAAAGAAAAATCAACACATAATTATCGAATGCATCAGCCTAAACCCCAATGTTAAGCAAGTGATGATAAATAAAAACAATCAAAACAAAGTATATAGCAGCAGGGCATCATAAGACTAAAATAAGTCAGAGTGATTTGAACAACATCAATGGGTGAAAACAACCTGTTGTGTGATTGGAGCTCCTCCATAAGCAACCACCACTTTCACACCTGTTTGGTAAGAAAACTTTTTGGCCTCATCGTGTATCTGCAAGATAAGGAAATTTTCGATTTTGAGGATATAGATACACCGGTATACATATAAAGCAGTATAAACCAGAATCTAAAATCAGAATAGCACCTGACATGAAAGTTCCCGTGTGGGGGAGAGGATAAGTGCCATCGGAAAAGCAGTTCTAGCCACACGTGGCCTTTGAACATATTGCTCCCTCATTATTCCACTTATAATAGGGAAGCAAAAGGCAGCTGTCTTTCCTGACCCGGTCTGAGCACAGGCCATCAAGTCTCGCCCAGAAAGGGAAATTGGAATGGCATACCTCTGAACCGGGGTTGGTTTCACATACTTGCATCTCTGTATATTATGATTCAATGCCTCGCCCAAATCTATTTCAGCAAATGTATTCACAGGCGGGGGCACATTGTCCCCACTAGTCTCCACAGGGATATCATCATAAGCCTCAAAGTTAATCCCACTGTTCTCTTGCTCCAGAGATTTATCATCAGCTTCATCATTCTCAAAAGGGTTCACCTCTCGCCTCCCACGGTCCCTCCCCGCCCCTCTACCATTCCAGCCACCACCAGTCTGATAACCAGAACCATATCCTTGTTGCCGCCCTTGATCAGCTTTAAAGTAACCACCTCCCTGATGAGGAGCTGCACCACCAGGATTCCCTCTGTCATTCGCCGGTAAAGGAGCCGGCGAGTGTGACACTGCAGGAACCTCCGACGACAATGACCTGTTGCGAAGATGCGGAGGCACATATGCACCTCGGGGAGGGTGAGCCGAGAAATTGCCATTGCCAGAACCAATGGCTGAGTTGTCAGCAGAATCTGCCCACGAAGTTCTCATAGTTGCACAAATCGCGACTTTGCTCTTGCAACAAGCAAATGCTGAACAGAACAAAACCAAAAAAAAAAATAACAAAACACAAAACTACGCTTCCCAATCCACGATCCTCTTATGCACGCTCTGTCACACAACCACGATCAACTACACAGAAAACGAAAAAAAAATTATCAAATCACACAATCAACAAAAAAAAAGGAGATCGCAGCAAGAAAAACTCAAACTAAAAACTCAATATCAACAAAATCAAAGAACATCAAATCACGAACACGAAATCCAGCAAAGTAAACCAACAAATCCTCAAATAATTATCCAAAAACCGAACAGTTTCAAATCGATAAACGCTCCTAAAATTTTAAAAAAAATTACCAATCCGCAAGCAAACAGATCGAGAAGAAAAACGATAGCACACGATTTCTGAAAACAATGAGCAAATCGATATCAAATGAGAGAAGAAGAAGAAGAAGAGAACCTGAACGAATGAGGGAAGAAAAAAAGTTGGATTGAGATTTTGTGTTTCGAATAACACCTTGGCGAGGATATCGGTGAAAGAAAAGGAGATTTTTCTCGGTGTTTTCCGAGTTGAATCAAAAAAAATTCCTAATTTTCTCTTCACGTTTTCTACGCTGCCTGCCAAACACAAAAGTTTTGTGCGCTGAAAATGAGACGAAGGTAAAAATATCTAACTGAAAGAAAGAAAGAAATCCACCGGCGGAAATAAGCCTTTGCGTGTGAATATTCTATTCTATTATAATTGTGACTCTATGCGTTTACATCTCTAACCAAAATAGCATTTTCTTTTTTTCTTTTCTCTTACTTTCGTATCCGTTGATATCTTCATGACTTATTTTTACTTCTTTTCTTTTTAGAATATCACTAAACATATAATAATAGATCATTTTTCTTATAAAGAATATAACCAAAATTAGTTTCTTTTTAAATATAAATGTTATTAGATTTTATTATATATTTTAAGTTTCCATTTTTTTTAAATATTTAAGGGTAGAAAATTTTATGAACATGTTTAAAAGATAAAATAGAATTAAAACAACTCCGTCCAATTAAAATCTTATATATTAAAATTAAATCGTTGCCAATTACCATCTAGAAAGTAGTCAATACGGGTTGACATATTTTAGGATTTATTGAATTGAGATTTTAAACAAAGAATAATGAGACTTTTAAATATATTTATGATATTCAATCAATAGTATAAAACCTGTTTTTAAACGATAATGTAATATTCAATTAAATCATAAATCTTTAACTATCTCTAATATTATCATCTAATGGTTAGGATTTATAGTTATCAATTAATTAAAAACATAATTTTGAATATATTGTTCACATCTAAAAAAACGAAAAAATAAACAATATTATAGTTGGGAAGACTTGCATTAACTTTAGATATGTTAAAATTATGTTACTTATAACGTTAAGCTATAATTGTATTTTATTTTTTTCAAATCTTCATATTCTTTTACCTTTAACGACTATAATTTTGAAAAACTTAAAAATATCATAAAGTTAGTTCAAATAATTAAAATTTTCGTTAAATAAACTTATTATAGACTATACAACTTTAACTTAAAAAAAAAGACAAAATATATTATTTTATTTCTCAACTCTTAATATATTTATTAGGGTTAAATATGTTTTTAGTCCCTAAACTATTGACCGTTTTTTGTTTTCGTCCCTCTTTCAAAGTAAGGTACAATTTGGTCCTTATTCTTTTCGAAACGTTCGTTTTAGTCATTGAAAACTAAACATTGTTTAAAAATTTGGTCCTCATTTAGCAACAAATGAGGACTAAAACCAAAATTCTGAGGACTAAAACGAACGTTTCGAAAAGAATGAGGACCAAATTGTACCTTACTTTGAAAGAGGGACGAAAACCAGAAACGGCAAATAGTTTAGGGACTAAAAATATATTTAACCCTATTTATTATCAAGATAACTATAAAATTGACTTAAAAGTTTTTTTAAGTATGTTTTCACAAAAATTGTTTTGAGTTTATGAATAAAAGAATTAAAGTTGTTTTTTTTTTCAACAAATTATTGTTGATTTGCAGTGTGAAATAAAAAATTGGATTCTTTAAAAAGTAAATTACTTGTGTAAAGGGATAAATATTCAAAGCACGTGTTTATTCACATCACATATATCCAAATTACACTTATTTAAAATTGACCAAAACTTGACTCGTGCAATTCATGGGTTTATTGAAATAAATTTTTATTAAATACTTATAATAAAAAATCATAAAATTTATATATTTTTTGTCTCTTAGCAATGTGTGTTTGAATTTGTAATTTTTCTATGTAATTCAAAATAATATTTTTTTTCTGTAATATGTAATTCGAGTTTGAAAACTTTGCAACTTTTCTAAGCAATTTACAATGCTTGAAAGCTTTAAATTTGAGTTATAACGCGTTTATAATCATGGTAAATATATGCTTATTTACGCGTATAATGCAAGTAAAATTAAGAATATATCAATTCCTATATTAAATGAAAATCCGTGTTTTATTTTATTTTTTAATAAAAAATGTCTATGTTTTATTTCATATTAAACAATTCAATACTTATACTAACCAAACCATGAATTAACAACTCATACAATTCAACCATACAATTTAATATAATCATAAGCTAAATTATTCAATCGTAGTAGATATTCAAACACATGTAATTCAAATACCAACTCCAACACTTACAATTCAACTCAACAAACCAAAATTCACCGGACAATCAAATTACTCAAGTTAACTATTATACAGTCATACAAACATGAATTGAAATTTGTCTATGACTTAAAGTCAAAGTAACTAACTCTCCTTGCCTCAAGAAGAACATCTATCTACTCGTACAAACAACAAAAGCACGATCAAAATACAACGTTAGAACCACTAATCAACAAAAACTCAAACTGAAGACTCAAAAGACACATGCAAGCTAAGCAGAGTCTACATGCAACAAATATAATAAAAAGACTAGAGAAAAGGATTGAAAACTCAACTTACTCAAACTAAAAACTTGTTCGATCTAGATTAAAAAATTCGCCGTAAAGATCAATCCTACCGTTCCATTTCTTCAATCCGAACAGGGAAGAAAAACCCTAAAAGAGAAATCTAAGAACTATAAAATTTTAAAATAATAAAACTCGTTTGTAACAAAAATATTTATATTAATATAATTTAATATTAAAATAATTGAATCTCAATATTTTTAAATTACCTCACTTTTAAAATGTCATTTTCTAAGTCTTTATATATAATATTTAAAGTAAATATTTTTTTATGTGTAATATTACATTATTATTTTCATTGAACAAAGTCTCTATAATTTTAAAAAAATACTTATAAATCAAATTGCAAATTAGAAAGCAGAAGTTGTTCGATAAACATATAAATCACGAAAATCATAATCCAACATTAACAACAATATTGTTATTTTTTAACTGAATTATTCTCTTAAAAATTGTTAAGTGTAATTATAACTTAATTAAGCATTAAAGCGAGGGAATAAAGAAGATTATAAAGTTTTTGGATTAGATTGATTAATCATTCAGTGCCCATCTTTGTCAAAAGTTTTAACAATTAAAACATAATAATTTTATATGATATCATATTCATAAATTTACATTAGTGTACCATGTGATGTTGCATTCTATAGGTGGTGAAGAACGTCAACAAAATCCATGTGTCATTTTCATTAAACATACGTATAATATATGTATATATATATATATATATATATATATATATATATATATATATATATATATATGAAAACATGTACCAAACTTGTTTCTTTTTGTTAGGAGAAAAAATATGTTGAGTGACATGAATGAATGTGATTAAATGGTTGGTGTCATTTTCTTCAATGACACGTGGTCTCCAAAAGAGGATAAAAGATGGTTGCTTCTTCGTTAAGTAACTCTTTATGGGTTTTTTTTTTATGTGAAAGATATGTAAGTATAGGATTAAGGTTTGGTATATTTCTCCTTTTCTTTGTAATAAAAAAGTTATAGTTAGTCATGTCTTTAACATTTAATAACCATACAATTTTTCGTATACATATTTTATCAAACAATTTTATTTTTAAAATCAACCATAATGTAATAAAAATATAATGCATAAAGCTCATACTTTTAAAATTAGTATTAAATGAACAAAAGATTGTAACAAATATAAAATTTAAAATAAAATAAACAAATTAAATATCATAATAATTTTAAATGGAAATAAATATGACAATAGAACTAACTACGTATTATTTATAATTATTTGAATATTTAAATATTATTTATACACAACCTAGCTCTAAATTTGTCTCCAAAGTCCAATTTGTGTTATTCTTTACTCTCCTTAGTCCTTATCCAAGTCGTGAGGTGGGTATTTGCACTAGTGGAAAAACAACGTATACGTCACGCGTTCAACTTCCAATCACTCAATAGTCAACGTTAAAAATGATTAGTGGTATTGTTGTAAATAAATACAATTATTAAATGTCGTTTACAATTGTAATTCGACGTAAAATGATATAAAACGTCGAATGCCTCAGCGTTAGACGTTAAAAGGTTAGTGAACTCAATAAAAAATTGAGTGGGAGATTGAAAATTCATTCACTTTATCTTAGCGCGAGACTCTCTTCTCTGCTCAAACTTTTCTCGAACGAAGTTTGACGATCATCACATGTAATCTTTCTTTCATTTGATACAAATGCATGTTAATTAACTACTTTAGGTATGATTTTCGTTTGTTTTGACCGATTATTTTCGTGTTCTTGTCCTTTATAGGCACATTCTGCTTTCTCTCTCACTTGTGGCAACCCTTTATTCCGAACCAATGTTAGTTTTCGTTTTCGTTTTGGAGAACTTATTTGTTGTTTCTTTTGTTGAACATGTTTGTTGTTGTTTGGTTGAACTTGTTTGTTGTTGTTTGATTGAACTTGTTTGTTGTTTGTTATTGTTGTTTGTTATTGTTGTTTGTTGTTGATATTATATTACACGTTCATAGTTCATGCTTTACAAAATACCAAAAACTGAAATTTGTTTTTCTGCGTTTCAGGTCTTATAGAGTTGTAAAAAATGATCACAATTAATTAAATTTTTTTTATTAACGTCGTATATTGATAAAATTCGACGACGTCGTATATTGATAAAATTCGACGACGTCGAATTTTTTAAATTCGACGTCCATTTAACGTCTCTCGATATGTTGTCGCTCTCGAATTCGACGTGAAAGGTTCAAAATATTCGACATTGTACGCTGTTTTTGTACTAGTGTTGTCAAAGGTACTATGATGCAAATCGTTCTGTTAACACAGTAAAGTCTTAAATTTGCAATAAATGCAATCATTGACCTCGTTATCTCAAACTTGTGTTTATTATTTTCGGGGTAGGCTTACCATTAACATAAGCCTAATTATGACTCGATAATCAATAAACATACTATTACTCATAAACTCAATTGTTAGTAAAGTTTAAGGATTTGGATGGTCGGTCGACTATACTCTTGACCGACCAGTTGTAAGAGTAGCAGACCTAAGGATTGTTTTGACATTAACCAATTGTAACACACCATATGACTGTCTAGATAAACGCGGTTTATACGGTGTGTGTGTGTGTGTATTTAGGATAATGATATATTGATACACTTTTTTGACAACTTTTTTACACTGTCACGTGTCAAAAGGTCATTGGTTCAGTTGGTAAGATTTCTTAAATGAAAAAAGTGACGTGGAAAGCTCATTTTTGGGGATTTGGTTTCACAAGTTTGTGTTAAGAGTTTAAACTACATCTTCATTCTCAAACCTCGTTAACCGAGGAGCATTGTTCATCGAACCACCATTCCACCCCTATTCGTGTCAAAGTTTCATCGTTCCTTGGTCGTGGGTTTTCGTCTTTGTCTTCTGCTTTAATCCCTTTTTGGAAACGTCAACAATTTTGTGTTGCTTTGTTTTGTTTAACATTTTTCAAATCCTTTTTTTTCCTGCAAGATTAGGTTTTTCTTCTTTCTTAGTTTTGGATTTTTGTGTGAGTTTGTTTTGTTCTTTCATAGTTGTGCATTTTGGGGTTTCTTTTTTGGTGCTTTCTTTTGTTGGTTTGACTATGTTTCCTCTTTGTGTGTTGGGGCATTATGGTTTTCTATTTTTACAGTAATGGAGTCCATTCCAGAAAAAGCTGAAAGCATGGTAAGTAACTATGTATAAGTGGAATTGTTTTTTTTATGTTGAATCTTGTTTTCTAATGGTTGATAGTTTTGTCTTTTCGACAGGAAGGTCCACACAATTTGTCACAAATTTTTAATACAAATAAATATCAATTCTCATGTTAATGCACCCCTAAGGTCATGAATGGTGACAATTATGTCCGCATAATAAACCAAATTTGTCAATAAAACATCCAAAATGAATAAAAAAACACTGTAGAATTGGTTGGGGAACACAATTCAAATAAGTGGGTACCTACGTGTAAAACTTTGGATAAGAAGGTCCACCATATTTTTCACAAATGTTTGATAGAAAAAAAAATCATTCTCATGTTAGTGCACCCCTAAGGTCATCAATTGTGGGAATTATAAACACATAATAAACAAAATTTGTTAATAGAAAATCCAAAATGAAGAAAAAAGAATTGTGCTCCTCAACCAATTCTATAGGTTTTTTTCTTCATATTGGATTTTATGCTAAGATATTTGGTTTATTACGTGGTTATAATTCCCACCATTGATGACCTTAGTGGTGCATTAACATGAGAGTGAAAATTTTTTCTATTAAACATTTGTAAAGAAGAGGGTGAACCTTGCTATCCAAAATTTTAGACGTAGGTCCCCACTTATTTGAACTACACTCCCCATGAAAAACAAGCAGAGTTTTTTTTTTCTCATTTTGGATTCTTTTGTTGATAAATTTGGTTTGTTATGTGGTTATAATTCCCACTATTGATGACCTTAGGTGTGCATAATGAGAATGAATATTTTTTCTATTAAACATTTATGAAGAAGAGGGTGGACCATCCTATCCAAAATTTTAGACACAGGTCCCTAGTTATTTAAACCATGCTCCTCACTCAATTTAGCAGGTTTTTTTACTCATTTAAAATGTTTTGTTGACATATTTCATTTGTTATGTAGTTTTAAATCCCATCATTGATGACCTTAGGGTTGCATTAACATGTAAATCCCATCATTGAATGAATATTTTTACTATTAAACATTTATGAAAAGGAAGATGGACCTTCCTGTCCAAAATTTTAGATGTAGGTCCCTACTTATTTGAATTGTTCTCTCCAACTAATTCTACAGTGTTTTTTTATATTCATTTTGGATGTTTTGTTAACATATTTGGTTTATTATCTGACCACAATTGCCACCATTCATGACTTTAGGGGTGCATTAACATGAGAATGAATATTTTTTGTATTAAAAATTTGTGAACAATTGTGTGAACCTTTCTGTCCAAAAGACAAAACAATCAACCATTAGAAAACAAGATTCAACTTGAAAAAACCAATTCCACTTATACACAGTTACTTACCTTGCTTTCAACTTTTTTTGGAATGCACTTCATTGCTATAAAAACAGAAAACCATAATGCCCAAACACACGAAAACGAAACATAGTCAAACCAATGAAAGAGGGCCCCGAACAAGAAACCCTACAATACATAACTACGAAAGAACAAAACAAACCCATAAAAGAATTCAAAACCAAGAAAGAAGAAAAACCTAATCTTGATGAAAAAAAGGATTCAAAAAATGCACAACAAAGCAAAAAAACACAAAATTATCGACGTTTCTAAAAAGGGATTGAAAACCTAAAGTAGAAGACAAAAACAAAAACCCACGACCAAGGAATGATGGAACTTCAACACAAATAGGGGTGGAATGGTGGTTCGATGAACAATGCTCCTCAGTTAACAAGGTTTGAGAATGAAGATGTAGTTTAAACTCTTAACACAAACTCGCGAAACCAAATCCCCAAAAATGAGCTTTCCACGTCACTTTTTTCGTTTAAAAATCTTGCCAATTGGATCAATGACCTTTTGACATGTGACAGTGTATAAAAGTTGTTGAAAAAGGGTGTCAATATGTCATTACCCCTATAGTTATGACTTGTTTACTTTAAGATTTTTACAAAATATCGACAATGTTGCTATATGAAATTCCATATATGAATAATGATCAATTATTTTGAGGACTCTCTCTTTGTATGATTTATGATTTAATTGTTGAAAAAAAATTAAATTATTTTGAGGACTCTCTCTATATATAAATATCATTAGTCATACATGTAGGTTATGATATAATCCATTAGATATAAATTTATACTTTCCTTTGCAACCAATTTAACCAAAGTTCGAAACATGGTTGCATCTAGATGAATATGTTTATTTTAAAATCAATGTAAAGTCCTTATGCAGTGCTTTAAGTGACTAATATTAATTTATAAATTGTATTTCCAAAAGTCTTTCACTTATTAAGTGATTCTAATTTTTCTTTAATTGCATCTTTTTATTTTTACTAATTATTTATTTTCAAACAATTTCCATTGAATAATGTCATTTATACTAATCTAACGAAAATGACTTAATTGAACTGTTTTAACAAAAAATGAGATTTAATTAAAAAAAATATAAATGGACTCAATTAAATAATTAAAAAAATTGAGAATAGAAAAATAATTTAGTTAGGAATTTAAATTCCATATCATGCCTAACGATCACTACGTGATGCTTAATCCTAACAAGTTAGTGAGTTCACTCTTTCTTTTGCATCCAACGATTTCAAAGTTTCGTCTAACACAATTGAGACAACGAGGCACTATCTCGTTAGTGTCCAACAACATTACAAGAACACCTAACGTTGCACAAGAAATGATGAGTTTCTTTATGATATTTGATTGATAATGTGATTACTTTTGAGTTATTAACCTCTTAATATGTTTCATCTGAATGCATTATAACATTATTTTAGCTCAAAAAACACCACTTTTATCCATTTGATATCTGATAATGACATATTTTACCATGAATTCAGTAATGAATTAAGAGAAAATGTCATTCATTCCTTAACTTTTTGTCTTGTAAATCCTAGTTTTCTTTTAGTTTGTTAAGTGGTTGCACCTTAAGCTTTAATGAAATATTCTTATCACTAATCCCTGCTTTCATGTGCTTAAAGTAGTTGGAAGAAGTCTATGCATCAAATGAAGACACTGGAAAGCAAGAAAAACAACACAAATGAAGAACCAGAATTCTGCTGAAGCTAGCTCGGGCACCCCTGGCTTATGGGGGCTTGAGCGCTAGTGCATCATGATTGTCGTGCGCTTGAGCCTCCTTCTTCTGGGGGCTGGAGCATCAACTTTGCTGACATGACAGATTTGTCTTATTTAACTCAGAGGCACAAAGAACTTGACATTTTTTGACACCCAGACGCGTTTTCTCTCATTTGGAGCTCTTGGAGGCGAGCTAGGAGTTGTGGGAACAGTCTATCTTCTTCCTTGGGTCTTCTTCCTTCTTCCATTTCCACCATTGTTGTAAGCTCAAGCTCTCCATTCATGGAGAGCTAGTTTCATTGTTGTTGGGGGATGAATGTAGCCACTAAACTCTTATGTAAACTACTGTGTTTTGAATGAATATATGCCTCTTTCATTGATTGTTAGTGTTTAATTCCTTTTCTTAATGCTTGTTGTGAAGTTGGTACCCATTACATGATTTTAGGGTTTGCTTGATATTGGGAAATGTTGGGTAAATCTGGACTTGGATTAAACACCTAAAGGAAATAATATCTAGGGATAGAACTAGGACCTTTGGTTGTCTTAAAGCTCAATTCTTAATGCGGAAATAATTGTTAGGTCTTCCAAGGGATTGGAGCCTAATAAAGAAGTCTAGGCTCTCTCTACCAAGGGATTGGGTTTGAGTAATTTAGTAGATTGACATTGGCATATTAATGAAGAGGAAGTGATTTTCTATACATAAGAGTGAAGTAGGTGAAATCATACCCCAACAATACCATTCCATATCATTTCAAATCTTCCCATTTCCAAGTGTTTTAGTATCAAAGATCACTTTTATCATTTATGTTGCATGTTTACTTTAATTGTACTAAAACCCAAATTATGAAGCATTCCTTAGTCTAAGTTAGTTGGAAATTATACGATTGTGTGGTGACACGAGTATCTTGGGAAACGATATTCGGTCTTACCGATTTTATTACTTGAAACGATTTGATATACTTGCCAAAGTCTCAACAATATCTCATAAAATTTCCATAAGCAATCAACCAATACAACATAAACAAATTAATTACATATTTTTAACTTCTAACACAATATACCAAAATTGTCTATCCAATATAGTTAAGTGAGACCAATATCTAGTCATTTATAACTCATACTACAGCATACCACTTAAAATAAGCAAATACCTAATTATATATATTAGATTAACACACACATACAACCATAAAATCAAATATTAAATTTCACGACACCAATCTCAATTTCACAATTAATTTATCGTATCAAACTATCATTTAGTAGTATTATTTAATCTTTAATTTAGCTTCCTTTAAGTAGATAGATGTTCTTAACTCCAAAAGATGTTATTCAAATGTTCAACTCTCACAAACTTCATATACTCCACCTCACACATATTTCTCTACTTGGACATATAAAACTTTGATAAACAATTATAACACACTCTAACAATTATAACTTGAAACAATCTTAAACCTTTAACTTCACATACAGACATTTTACCATCTCTATTGAAACAAATCTTTTAAAAGATCGAAAAGAACAAAATATGAACTTACTTTATTTAAAAAATTAATAATATAAGATTATAGATCTCGATTCCAAAAGTACTTTAATTTTTAAACAACTAAATAAATTAGTGAGAATATTAGATAAAAGTTTAGGAATATTTTGTTTTAAAGAGAAAGTAATCTTTTAAAAATGAAATTAGATTAACTCATAATTTTATTTATAAGCTCAATTTTTATTAATAAAATAATCAAATTCATTAAATATCCTCACAATTATAATTAATTTTTTTAAATATCTACCATATATAAAACAATCAAATAACTTATTTTATTAAATAACAAATAATTTTTTTATTTAGCTATACTTGTACTTATATAAAAAAGGATTCATTTATATAAATTGGATTATTTTTTGTGTCCACATTTTTTTAATTTACTTTCTAAATAAAAGTTTTTTTAAATTAAAATAATATTTTTTTAATTATATCCTTTAAGTAATATTTTTTTAATTTAACCATTTCTGTTCGATTTGAATAATTTTTTAAACATATATATTTTTAATTAAAAAAATATCTACAAATAAATAAAATAATTAATAATAAAATTGTAAATTTATTTATATTTAATTTTATAATTACAATAATGATAATAATTTATTATTTTGTATTAGTTAGAACATAAAATTGTTCAATTAAAGAAATGAAGTTATTAATTATCTCTGATATTTTTAAAAATAAATGAAAAACTAAAGTCTTGAAGTTAATGGTCTTAAATTTTTAATTAATGATTAAACTCTTGAAATTAATTGTTTCTATTTCTGTTAAAAGAAATTAATGATTAAACATAAACTCTTTAATCTCTCTATTTTAAAAAACAATTAATGTCACCTTGTTCGAAGAGCATGCAATGATGATAAACTGCGAATTGAAGAACGCCAGAGAAGGGAAGAAAAAACCAAAATAAGAAAGAAACAAACAAAAAGAGCGTTTTACTGAGAGCACATAGTTTATGCAAATCAACCGCCATTACGTAACACTCCATTATTTTCACTCACTCCTCACTCTGCTCTCTCCCCACACCGGAGAAAACCAAATCGCTTTCTCCGTTAGGGTTAGGGTTTCCATTTTCCCCTAATCCAATCCAGCAGCGACATGGGCGCCAATTCGTTGCCATCGGCGGAATCAAACTTCGATCTCGATGAGCAGATCTCGCAGCTCATGCAATGCAAGCCGCTATCCGAGCACCAGGTTTGTTTTCTCCTCGTCGGACACGATCCGTTTCGTGTCGATGCGGAATTCACTGTTTTGGCAAGATTTGAAAATTTTCGGTGGTTATTTTTTCGTTTTGCCTTTGTTTCGCTCTCTTTTCGGCTTTGGAATCTCCGAGAATGAGAGAACCGGTAGGATCGAGATGAAAGTCGCTTTTACAAGGTGTGCGGATATGAACTTTCTTTTTTATAGAAATGGAAATTGTTCGGAAAATGAACAAAAAAACGATTTCCCTTTTCGGCAATTTTGAGTGTAGTTCCTGTAGTCCTGATTGGATTTGGATGTAGTCGGACAGTTGGATAGGGAAATTAAGTGATTAATTTCGTGGGTTTTGAAGGAAATTTAATTATGGTTGTTTGGTTATGGTATGTGGATGTTACGAATTGCTTCCATAAGTTAGGATTTAGGAATATGTTGTTATGAGACGTTTCCGGTTTGGCATGTATGATATTTGGAAAATCTAGTTTAGGATTTTGTGATTTTGAAACTATGGCAAGTGAGGTGCAGAAAACAGTGAAAATCAGAAGCTATATGGAATAGCTTATACTTTGGATGTGGGAATTTGACGAGAGTATTGTTTAAACCGGTGCGAACCAAACAGCCTGTTTTAGGCATGTCCCTTGTGATGGTGTAATAGGGTGGTTGTAATGCACAGGCTCTTCACTTTGTAAGGGTGATGTTGCTTTAGTCTGACCCTTGTCCCAAATTTTCGGGATTGTTGTGCCTTGTCTGTTTGTCTTTTGAAGGGTATTTGATTCTGGGTTCAGAATTCTCACGGAGCGTTGCTCGTTCTGTAATGTACTTGGTGAGATGAAGTGATTTTGTTTCTTGTCATAACTTAGTAAGAGTTATGTGCGTAAGGTTGTAACAGCTTTGTTGGCATCATGGCTGACAGTACTTATGGACATTTGTGGGTTTTCTCACTAAACTTGTACATTGAAGCGCAAGACTGCTACATCTGTGATCTCGTCTACTTTTTATAATAATTTCGTGCTTTACTACTCTTTTTGGATGAGGCAGTATTGCTTTTTGTTTCGCCCTGCAAAAGAGATCTTGTCTATCAAAGTTTGTATCTTGAAAAATGAAAATTGACTTAAATGGGAAAATGAATAGCTTCCATTGCTTCTTTTGTGGCCTATTTGCTCCTTGACACTTGTTTTGCTATAGGCTAATGTTGGTTTTTGTTTCTTTCTTTTTGTGGATTGTTTTAACGACACAATCATGTCTCTTATTTTGGATTTTGTCTCCAAAATCTTTTGCTCCTCCAACTAATGTTATCTTTGTATAAATAAACATAAAAATAAATAGCTGCTCTTGTTTCTGCTGTAGGTAAGAGTTTTATGTGAGAAGGCTAAGGAAATTTTGATGGATGAAAGTAATGTCCAGGTGCAACCCTTTCTTCCTTTTATTATCTGTCAATATTTCTCTAGATATTGTTCTTACTTTTCAACGCTTTGTCATCTGTTCCATGCTCTGTATGAAAAGTAATCATTTGTAGCAGAAATGAGTTGTTGCCTGTTGGACATCAGCCTTATCTGGCATCATTTGTCTGATATTATTTCTTTTATTGTCTCTTACTTTTATCTGGGTTCATTCTCAAGTTTTATGACTTGTTTTGGTGCCCATACATCTCACTATTTCTGTGGAACTTCTAATTGAATGTTATTTTCTTCTCTTGAAGAAAGAAAGCATTAATTTCTCTCTCTCTTGTATCACAGCCTGTGAAAAGCCCCGTGACAATTTGTGGTGATATTCACGGGCAGTTTCATGATCTTGCAGAACTATTTCGAATTGGAGGGAAGGTATCAGTTCTGACTATCACTTTCCTTTTGTATTCAACTCTCTGTTTCAGCTGGGGAATGTCTTAACTAACTAATTGAGACCTGCCAAAGAAAAGGCTTTTGAAGATTGAAGTGCTTCAGAGGTATTGCGGAGTAGATTGTATAACCAGGAAACTACTCCTTGAATTCACTTCAACCCTAATATTACCACGTTAAAGTTTACTAACATGTGTCACTGGTGCAAAATGAACCTTTTTGATATAAGGTTTCTGTTTTTGTTTTTTATATTATACTTTGCTGATTTTTTAGATATGGAATCTAAGAATTTTTGTTCTTTTTACAGTGTCCAGATACTAATTACTTGTTTATGGGTGATTATGTGGACCGGGGTTATTATTCAGTCGAAACTGTAACAGTAAGTGCATTGAAGATAAACTTCTTGAGTATTCTGCACCTATTAATAGTTGTTGCTTTGTGATTTAGCTGTTCGTCCCCACTCCTTTTCACCTCAAAAGGAAAAAAGGGATAAAAAACCTCTCTGGGAGTTTGCATGTTATGTTTTTCACATTTTTTGGCTTATGAGATCTATATGAAAGTATGGGTATGCATTGAAGTTGCTTCTTGCTATTAGCGTGAAATAGAATATTGGATCATCCCCAAATGGCAAGTAGCTCCTTTCAAGTTTACTTATTACATAATAACAAGGCAATATAATTAGAATTTGCACCATGCAGCATTATTGATGCCTTTTCAACAAAGTTAGATTTAGAAAGGCTTGCAGTTGATAATAAATGTTATAAATAAGTATGCACTATATTAGGTGGAGGTGTTACTGAGAGTTTTAGGTATTTTGGGGGTTAAAGAAATTAATATTCTGATGAAACCTCAAATCTGAAATTAATATATTTCAAGCTATGGTTGTATATTTGATTTCTGTTTTGAAATTGACATTTTTTATTTGAGATCATTGAAGGTTCTATCTAATTGTACTGGATTTTAATCATCAGTTGAAGTTATTTCCTTTCCTTTAATGTCAGCATGTTTATGTACATGACTACATCCAAAAGATTGCAAATATTTTTTCTGGATATTATTTATGCTGCAATTGTCCCTTGGATAACTTAATAATGGTGAAGTTGCTGCATGTTTATTTATTTTAACGTATCTTGGTATCTTTGCTTCTTATTGTTGTATTGTGTGATGGAGGTACTGATTAATTATTCTCTCCAGCTTCTTGTGTCACTGAAAGTGCGATATCCTCAGCGAATTACTATTCTTAGAGGAAATCATGAAAGTCGTCAGGTATGCATTCATAATCTTCCATTCAAAGTTATATATTATATTTTCTGAGGTAATTTTTCTGACTTTTTTATGGAGTTACTGTGTAGCTTGTATTCTTTAACGCTTCAAAAATTAACTTGTCTTGGAGGGTTTTTTAGTTGCATAATGTGTTGTTGTTGGCTTTGATTTTAAGACAAGTATTAGTTGTTGAGCTAATTCTTCCTTTCTTAATCTTTTTTAAAATTTGTTTTTTTTGCACAGATCACTCAAGTATATGGTTTTTACGACGAGTGCCTCAGAAAGTGAGTTTCAACACCTTCATTTAGAGTTCAATTTGGTGGGAAGGGAATAATTCTTTTTAAAGGGCAATGTATATATTTATAATTTGCAGACTATGTTGTTTTCATGAACTTATGTTAAAAACTTAAGGCATGTACTGTATAGGCTGTTTGGGAAATCCTTTGTATTTGTCTCCTGCAATTTTCATTTGTGTACTCTTAGAATTAGATTTCATTTGCAAGTATCTTTACACACACAGAACTGGAGTGATCGTCTGAGCTGTTCCAGAGATTTAACACTGTATACAACCATTTCATTCCCGATCCTCCATTTGGAGATGTTCAGTTTTTTATTTTGATTGATATATGGCAACATCTGACCAGGGTTGTGGAAGTTGTGTGGTACACACTCTTGCTGGTGTACAATCTCTTGTTCTTGTTAACACGGGTAAAGAATATATATAGACTATAGTTCTACTGCATTTGTCTAAATTGGAAGTAGGACAAAGATATAATAAGCTATTAGAATAATTTGTGGGATCCAATTTTTGCAGACTAGTTGACCTAGACAAAGTGATAACATCAGTGTGTCTGTCCACTTGCATTTGGTAAAAACAAATTTAAACGAGTTATCCTTCAGAAAGGAATGCTGAATGCTTCTTTTTGAGGGAGGATTGAGGCTGCATAAGATGTTATCTCTGCAAATCTTTCTTTAACGACTCTTGCTCTCATTTTGTGTTTCTATTATTAGTATTATTAAATATATAAATGGCAACAACTATTAGGAATATTTTGGTTTTGAATATATCCTTTGTCAAGTTACTTCCTTTTGTAAAGTACTTTTTTTTTTATGCTGGTTCTGGTACACCTGATGATGTATTTTGTTTAAAAAAGGAAGTAAAGTATATGTACAATGAAGGCTTTAATACTTAAGAGATTTGGGATTGGATTTTCGTTTGGATGGGAGAAAAGAAAATTTTGAATTGAATTGGATAGAAAATTTGACATTTTTGTTTTGTTGAACTCAGTTTTCTCTTTATCTTCTCTTCCAACCAAACGAGAAATCAAATTTTTAAAATTTTCTTCCCTATTCTTTTTTCCTATCCGAACATAGGGTAAAGGTAACCCATGCATTCATGAGTGTGAACTGTAAGAGGTAATAAATATGGTTTGATAAAAAATTGTAGAAATATCTTAGGATTATTAGTCTTAATGTCAATAGGTTTGAGCTCATCATGATTAATACCCCTAATAAATTTGAAGTATTATATGTTTATTGGATTCAGTGTTGTGAATGGAGGAAGGCCTAAATTATTCCTTATAAACACATCATTGCACCCTATGATGCTGCCATAGTGAGCCACCCTTCACTGTTGTCTGTGGCAGTTGACAAAAAATCTGCCAAGCCATTTAACTACATTGACTGGATTTAAGATCGACATTCAACTTGAGTTGATCTGGATTTAATTCTATTTTGTGTTCATTTCTATGAGACTATGAATTGATAATAAAATGTTATCTTATAGATTTATCTAATTCCATATTTCCTTTAATGCACAATAATAATTCATATGATTTTTATTTGCAGGTATGGTAATGCTAATGTTTGGAAGACCTTTACAGACCTTTTTGATTTCTTTCCGTTGACTGCATTGGTTAGTTTATTTTTTTTCCTCGGTTGTGATTTTAACTTGCGGGAAGAACAATAAATTGAGTATAAACTTCATATCAGTTATTATGTAAATTTAAGATATATTCTTTGTCCTATACTAATCAAAATTATCAACATTCCCCTTTTTTAAGTCAATTGAGAGTTGAAGGAACCCTTTTTTCTCGAGCAGTACCCATTTATTCAAATTTTAATCTAAAAATTTACATGTTTGAGAAAGTAAAATGTTGGAGGGATGAGTGTGATACTGGATTAAGTCATGATATCGGCAATTTTAACAAATTCACAAAGTTGTGCAAAGCATAGAGAGGGTTTGTACTTGATTATTTTCCAAATTAGTTAGTTTTTTGAAATTTCTGCCTTTTAAAGGTGATCTATGTGGTCTTTTAAGCAAAAGACGATGAACATGAAACTACACTGGATTTCTGTGTTAGTGAATTTAAATGCTCAAGTTTGTTCTGTTAGTTTGTAATGGGAAACTATTTCAATTGCCATTCATTTTCATTATAATGATTGTTTCTTGCCATAATGGTAGAAAATTGGTGGTTGAAGGTCACAGTTATGGGTTTTGATCATTCAGCTTCTAATTTAATATGGCCCTTCCAGGTTGAGTCCGAAATATTCTGTTTGCATGGTGGGCTTTCACCTTCAATTGAGACTCTTGATAACATAAGGAACTTTGATCGTGTTCAAGAAGTTCCTCATGAAGGGCCGATGTGTGATCTGTTATGGTCTGACCCTGATGATAGGTGTGGCTGGGGAATTTCTCCTCGTGGTGCAGGATATACTTTTGGTCAGGTAGCTAAAGATATAATTTCTCGATTCTATACCTTGTTAGATGTTAGTTTTAAAACATTGAGGGAGTGCTACTGTATTTTACTTTCTAATTCAAATTCACACTCTTTCAGGATATATCCGAACAATTTAATCACTCAAACAAGCTTAAGTTAATCGCTAGAGCTCATCAGCTGGTCATGGATGGATTTAACTGGGCTCATGTAATTGACCTTCTCACGGAATAATCTTTTTTGTCTGTTACCTTTTGGAATTAAAGGAGTGAAGTTTAGACGTCCATTGTTTTGTTGAAAACAGGAACAGAAGGTGGTTACCATTTTTAGTGCACCTAACTACTGTTACCGATGTGGGAACATGGCTTCAATTTTGGAGGTTGACGATTCCAAGGGCCACACATTTATCCAGGTTTCCCTTCCTTTCTTGTTTTAACATAAATTTTCTTCAACACTGCAGGGTAAATATTTTCATGTGCCTGAATCGCTGGGCCTAAATTTGAAATGTTCTTGCAGTTTGACCCTGCTCCCAGAAGAGGAGAACCTGATGTTACCCGTAGAACGCCTGATTACTTCCTATGATGTTACTGCGGCATATCGTACCGGTGTCATAGTTACAACTCATTCTGCACAAATTGCGTGTAGTTTGTTCATCCTCATCCTCATTGATGAGATTGCTGTAAGCACTTAATCTATGGGTACGCACTCCAAACATTTCCGGTGACTGCCCAATACTGCTGTGATGTAAAATAGGCAGGTAAAATTCCAGTTTTTTTTGTGACGCACAAGAACTTGTTGGACATCCTATTGGAGAAATCTCCTAGATGATGGCAGTGTCAGAATGTATTATTCCGGCGAAATGTGGATATTTTTTTGTTTGTGTTTCCCTGTCTTTAGTAGCAGTGGATTTTATATCTGTTGATGATTTGCATTGCTCTGTGCCATCGATTTTCAGTTAAAGCTGCATGATGATAGTGATTCAGTTCTGTTCATACTAATTACGTTAAATTTCATTACATTATCGGTGTTTATGATTTGGTCTGAGATAAGATAGGCAGTACAAAAAATACACACACTCGTCAAACATGTCCCCTCTCCTCACCATGTTGGTTAGTCAATAACCGAGTAAAGCCAAACACAACAGAAATTTCAAGACAATGGGCATATAAATGTTTTTCCTTATTTGAAAATGAAAGTTGAATGATTATTTTCTACAAAAAAAAGTAATAGATATTAATTTCCTCGTCGATGTGTTGGATTTCTGGGTAGAGTGGTGGCCAATACAAACTAGGGAAAAGAAAAGAAAACGCCCTTTGTTGTGTTATATATATTGCGGAATACACAGCTTTAAGTAAGAATACTTTTTTTTTTTGTGAGTACAAATACTTGTTGGCTTGTAGCATTTTTTAATATAAATGTGTATAATACTATTATACACAATTGAAATTTTGTGTAAACTATAACATCTATTATTTTGTAAATATTTATTATTTTTGTAAATATTAAAAGAAAAAATATTTCGGAGATTTGAGTGATATTGAATGAATTGAACGGTTGAAAGAAATTGTATAATAAAAGAAATGTTTTCAAATGAAGTGAAATCATTATTTTTTAAAATTACGAAATAAGCCAAGAGTGTGTGGTTGAAAATTCTCAATATTGATAATCATACATTCTTATGTAAAAAAATCAACAAAAATAAATATTTAAAAAGAATTAAAATGATTTATTTTGATGAAGTTCAGAAATGTGTTTTTTAGAATCCCTAGAATGAAGTGATGGCTATTTTTTATTTATAAAAACTGTATCTTAATAAGATAGTTAAATATGGAAGATTTTGAAAATAAAGATTAGAATGTTAAAAATGGTAGACATTGAAGATTGATGTTAAAAATTAATGGTTGTAACTAGTTCTATCAAATTATATAATTTGGTCTTAGTTGACCTGAGTTGGAGTAAAAAAAGTTAACAATATCAATAAAATCTTTTATTAAAAAAGCTTATAGACAAAATCTCATGAGTCAAGATTAATCTATAAATATTTTTTTATAAGAAAAATATAATACTAAACCAACCATAAATATGAAAATAATTAAATATAAGTATAGAGTACGATAAAACTCTAATTGATAATCACATAATTAATTTGAAACTTATCTAAATCACATATTTGCAATGTAGTGTTACACTATTTGAAGACTTTTTTTTAATAAGAGAATCTTGAGTTAAGTAAGTCATGCCAAAACAGTCATATGTGGTCATCATCATAGGCCCCTCCATAAATAAGAAAAGGAAACAGAAGAATGTGGTTAGATCCAACAAATGAAGAGAATTTAGTAGGAAAACAAAGATCCATTATATTTGCTTGTAATGTTTGGAAAAATTATTCGAATATTAATAAAAATGAACCAAAACCCTTAACAACCAGCATTGATGAATTTTAAAAGGAAACTTCAAAAACGTTAATTTAATTAGCAGTGGTGTGTCACATCCAAAAAATATAGTTTTAAACTATACTTAGAAGTCCTTACATTCATAACAAAATAAAACAGTTTATAAGAAGAATAAAGTTAATTTACAGTTATCCTAATATAACCATAAATTTATAACTTTATAGAAACCTATACTAACACAACTTGCATACCGATCGATAAACAAGCAATGTATTAAACCGAACGGTCCTATACTAATACAAAACCAGCACCAGACCGAACGGTCTTACCCTAACAAGAACCATCTCCTCCTGCCATCGCCTGCTCCAGAGAAACTTCTGCTCACACCCACAGGGTGATAATTGCAAGGAAAAGGACGACCGAAAGGACAACCAGACAAGACAGGAAACTAAAGGGTAAGCTAGTGTAATTTACTTAACTATGTAAACAGGTAACTCACATAAATCTGATATAAATCAATCAGTCCATCATGCAACAAACAATCATACATTTCCAACCATAATCATATAACAATGCATGCATTGACTGTTCACTTTACTCTGACTGTTCGGACTGTATGAATTTTGTAACTACGACGTTCTTGCACTCTTGGAAAGGTAATCCGGAAAATCATCAGAATTACCATAGCTGGAAACCCAAGCCACCACACGAGGTTAACCCTTCATCCCTCACTGTAGCTGGAAACCCAAGTCTACACATGAGTTTAGTCTGATAGTTGGAACCCCAAGCTATACGCAACCATGCCTCCTGCTATTATCACCACATGCGCCACCATTCTCTACTTGAGACTCGGTGACCATTAGAATGTCAGGATGAATGACAACTTAGTCTGACCTTAGTCTGACCATATTCATACTTTACAATTCCATAACAAATCTAGAAATATTCCTCCCTGGAATACTCGTTCATATCCATACTATTTCATTTATATCACATTTCAGATATCATCATACTTCATCATCAATACATTAGAATTATGATCATTCCTTGTTCTTCACATCTTTTAATAAATATCACATGTCTCAGTAAAACAATACCCCACCTTTGATTAAGACCGAACATGAAGGATCAATCCTAACCTGTGAACAATACCGAGTGGGAGAGTACTCCTAATATGAGAACATGACCGAACAATCATGTAGACAATAAGACTCAAGCAGGAGTCTAATACTCGTACTGATATGAATCAATAATGATTCAGAACGAAAAATATTGGCTTAGACCGAACACTATTAACTTAGTACAAATATGATATTGAGCACAAGTATAAGAACAAGCGCTCATAAAAGACCATACAACTCAATAATACTGATCGCTAACACCAACATAAATATTAGTACAAAATCGAGCACTATATTGAACGAGCGCTAGTCCAAGACCAATCACTTACCAAGAACGAGCACTAGTACAAGACTTAACACTACCAAGACAGTACATAACCGAGCGTTATCACTAACATAATGGCAAGTACAAGACCGAGCGCTATCATTAGCCTAATGGCTAGTACAAGACCGAGCGCTTAGTGCATCACCGAGCACTACTAAGACCAAGTGTTGGCATATGACCGAGTACTACCGAGACCGAGCGGTAGTACAGAGCAAGCACTATCGAGACCGAGCGCTACTAAGACCGAACGGTCATGAACTGGGAGGACTTCAAAGACACCAAACCCAATTAATAACCGAACACAAAAGAAGGCCGAACGGCCAAATCAGAGCATGGCCGAGCGGTCAACCACGAACCCTCAGTTTTCTCCATAATTATGTAGAAACTTCTGCAAAATTATGAGCACATCAAATTTTACCAAAACTAAACATTTTTACAAACTCCTAATCCTCCAAACATGAATCATACACATTTCTAAACTAAACTAAGAATACCTAAACCTTTCTAACATCATTTAGAGAGTTTCATCTCAGATTTGAGAGTAAATTCTGCTGAATCATCAACTCAAGGACCAAAAATCATATTTCCTAACTTTATTACAGTTTTAAGTAACTCAAGGGTTCTAACAAGTCTTATACCACTTACTCAGATTCTCTATACCGACCACATTCACAACGAACATCATTTTCTCAAATTTTACTATATCACTTCTTCATAATGCACTCGACAATGAACCAGAAACTCAACATAAATACAATCATCATGAACATCTTCATTTAACAGTCCACACCAATTCAACCGAACACAAATCATTCAATTTTACATTCATAGAGAATCCTCCAAATCAATTTCATACACATGCATAATCATCAAAAAATATATTCATACATCAAACCAATTAATTAAATTAGCTAGCTTCCCTTACCTCGAATCCAAGAGACCACTTTTATACACTTCAATCCAAGAACTTTTTACAATCAACCACAATTTTTGGTTGGTACAACGAAACCAACCGAAGAAACCAAAAGAGAAAAGACTCAGGAACAATGCAAGAACACATGCAAGCCGATAAATGCTCGCATGTACAGAAAACACAAAGAATTCACAAGAAGAAGGTTCAGACCTTACCAGCTTCAAGAGAGGATTTTGATCGGTGAAAAATGAAGTATACCAGAAGTGCTCAAGCACCACCGGATTGCTGATCGAAAGAAGAAAGAAGCATAAAATTTAGAGAGAAGATGGAGAAATATAAGAAAGAAAGTAGAGAGAAGGAGGAGAAAAGAAAATACTTTAGTTTTTAGAGAGATACAGATTATAAGAAAATGGGATGAGTTGTGCTTTGGAAAAATCCTATAAAATGCTCAAACTCTTTTAATTGAGACATTTGTCCCTCTCTTCTAGATGTCATTTTCAAGGTTTTACATGATGCACATCAGTTACATAATTCGTTGTTCATTTCTATATTTGCTTAAACATTCATACCTCTTATTTTTCATAGCCAAGGCTCTTGATACTGAAAATGGAGCAAGATAGCTGAAAAAATTTCAAAATAGTTGAGGTACTCTTCTTCAACAATGATAAACATAACGATTGCTTGATGGCACTAAAAAAAATACAATCATCAGTAGTGTTTTTTATCATTCCATAAGAATACATTATAAAACTGAAGGAAAAAGTGTCCATTTGTACTTAAAAGACAAAATAATTTCACATTTCACTAACAAGAGCTTAAAATATGTTCAAATCGAAAAAAGTGTAAAAACAAAATTCAAAAGACAATATGGTAATTAAAAATAGCAATACAGTAATAGTCCATCTTATAAAAAAATATATTATTAAACAACATTAATCTCATTGAATTAATTAATGGACAAATTTTTTGTGTAATTTGATCAGTTACTCTAATTCTTTATGAATTAAATATTATAAGGACAGAAGAGAAATTGTTAGTATATATCACATCTAAAAATAATTCATGCAGAGAGTGCAACAGTCTTCTATTTTTGCATGGAGGAAAAAAAAAACTCAAATATCCATGTCATTTAAAAATTAATATAAAATTGTATAAATTATATATCAGGAAGAAGTACCACTGTTGGCTTTTTCAACATCTTTAAAAGGTTTAGACTCATTAATGATTTTATCATGATAAAAAATATCTTCAACAACTTCATTTATTACAACCAATCCAAATACAATCAAACAACTAGTATAGAGTTAATAATTTAATGTAAAGTAATTTTAAAAAAGTTTAATACATTATTTGGTCTTTAGTTTTGGGTTTTTTGTTCAAAGTTGTCCTACCTTTTAAAAAGGTTCAGTAAGGCCTCATATTTCATTAAAAACGGTTCAAAATGGTCTTTTTGGCTTACGGTGTTAAAAACATAATTGTGCAATTGCCTCCGTGGCGAAAAATGAATGATGTGTACAGTTTTTGATTGTGTGGCAAGGTGAGGTGAATTGAGTTGGCAAGGTAGGTGGAAATGTTAAAAAGTTGAAGTTATTAGGTCAAACAAAAGGGTTAGGGTTTGTGCAAAATCATGTGTAAAATCAGAAACCCCAATTGCAATTTTTAAAATCAGAATATCAATCCACAATTCACAAAATCATGTGCAAAATCATAACCCTAATTGCCAATTTGCAATTCACAAAAAATCAGAAACCCCGTCTCTCTCCCAACATTTCGGCAACCATCACCCCATCATTATCTTCTTCTTCACCTCAAATACTCACAACCAGAAAAAACTCATTCAAAGAGGAGGAAAAACGTTGAACAATAATTGAGAAAAAGGGTTGGTGGTAACGTTGGTGGAGTTCTTGGCCAACGGCACGCCTTGGAAAAGATGCAACAACGACGATGATCACGTTCGACTCCAACACTAATGGCGCACGTCTGGTTTACCCTTCTCACTTAATTTGGAATTTATTTGTTCATAGATTGTTGAGTTAAAATCAATTTTGGTGGCTTATTTGGTGAATAATAGGGTGAATCTTCAAGAGGGATGTACAGTAACTTTTTAAAGTGGTGTAATGAAGAAAAGATTGACGAAAGAGATGGTGAAATTGTCAGAGAAAGGATAAAATTGTTAGTTGGAGCTGTGTGTGTTGTTATTATGGTGAACATTGTGACAATGTGAGCATGTTTAAGTTGATGTTCGTAGGTGGGTCAAGGTTTACATTAAGGTCTAGGTCAATGTTTATGTTCATGTACTCTGAAGGTGAAACTCAATGTTTACGTTCAGGTGTTTATATGTAATGTTAAATTTAGTTTCCCCTTTGGTAAAAAACTGTGCAATGTGGTCCCCTTTTCAATTTAAAACTATGTACTTTGGTCCCAAATGGATATCAACGAAAAACACATGAGTGATATCTAACTTAGTTTCCTCCTTCACTCCACCATCTCTGTCCACCTCCACTTCACCATCCACCTCCTCTCCACCATTAGTTTCCACCTCCAGTCCATCATCTCTGTCCACCTCCACTCCACCATCCACTTCCTCCCCACCATCCACTTCCTCTCCACCAATACTTTCAACCTCCACTCCACCCTTTATTTCCACCTCAAACCCTAACCCCCAAATCCAACAAGAACATCAAGTAAGTAGGCTAGGGTTAGCAACACTTACCTCACGTACGTACGCTCTTCAAATTTCACCTTTAAGGAATCACCACGCCATAGTGATTACAAGACCAATTTCACCAGATTGTTAAACCCAGAAATAACGATAGGATTTTTAGATAAGGGTAATTTGATTTAACTCATTTTGTGACGTTATTATTTTATTTTTTTTTAAATTTACACATTCAAATATATAATATGTGCCATGTATTGCAAAAGTTTTACACGTCATTTAGTTTTGGTCACGCAGGCAACTACACCGTTATGTTTTTAACGTCGTAAGCCAAACAGACCATTTTGAACATTTTTTAACGAAATATGGAACCTAATTGAACTTTTTTAAAACGTAGGACGACTTTGAACAAAAATCCCAAAACTAGGGACCAAATGATGTATTAAACCTTTTAAAAATAATAACATATAAACTTATCATTAGGATTTTCAGAAAATTCATATAGCTAATTTTGAGCACAAATCAACATTTGCACAAGTTCGAGAATAATGGAACTTCTATATTTTAAAAGTATAGGTTGACTTTTGTTGAAAGTTGACTATGATGTCTCTATAGTAATGAGAATACTAAACACATCTCGAGCAATTATAGATAATATAACAAATTTTTTTTCATTAGTCTTTCAATATTTGAGCACAACAAAATCTTCATTGTCTTCATCAACATCTATTGTTGATTCATCTAAATAAGCATCTATCTCGTTCTTGCCAATGATACATTTTCATTTTGATACATTTTAAAATCCTATAATGCATTACATATTAATTATCAAAATGAAACTAGAAAAAATGAAAACAATGAACATTAGGTATAAAATGACACCTAAATAAGCATCAAATGCGCATCAAAATCTTCATTGTTTTGATCATCCTGTATTGATGGTTCATCTAAATAAGCATCTATCTCATTCTTGCCACGATAGATTTTGATTCATTCTAGTATGTTTTAAAATCCTAGCATTACATATTAATTATCAAAGCCAAACTAGAAAAAAATGAAAACAATGAACGTTAGGTATAAAATGATACCTAAATAAGCACCAAATGCACATCAAAATAGATTCAATAGTTGATTAGGAAAAAGAAACACTAGAGATAGACAAGTTCTTTACATATTCTTTAAACAACCTCTTGAACTTCTTTAACACTTTCTATGTTTTCTCTACATAGGTATGATGATCCAATTTTTATAACAATACGTCATAAAACCAACCTTTAGTCGTGGGCCAATAATAGTTTCAAAAGTTAACCCAATACTATACTTCTTCCAATACTTTTGAAACTTCTCTTTCATATTCTAAGCCATATCCTTTAAGGTGACATCTTCCTTCAACAAATTCTCTTCAATGATAAGTTGAATTTTTCAAATTTGTATAAAATACAAGTTTGAAGTGAGATAAGATGAACTAGAGATCATGTTTGTAATATCATAAAATGGTTATAAGAATTGACATATTTTCTCTCTCCTATCCCATCCCTCAAGAAGATGGACAATTTTTATAATTTCTATCAACCACTTTGAGAATTTAAAAAGTTTGTATATGATTGCACATTCAAGCATTAAATAGGTCGAATTCTATCTTGTAATCACATCTAATCTCAAACAATGCTCATATTTATACCATCACTAACACAATATTTGGATTTGAGAGTTCTTCATCCTATGATTAACATATTTAATATTCTCTCTAATACTATGAAGGGCTTTATCAATCACCTTTATATCATCTTGAACTATTAAATTGTATGAGCATAACATCCTACGTGGAAAAACTCACCATTACATAATAAATTTCTATGAACATAAAAGTTAAGAATCTTACTTGTCAATTTCCAATTTTTTTCAACAAAGTGTGCACTTGAACAAATATATCTTGTAAAAGTAATTATAGTTTAAATATCACATGTTAAACAAATTCTATTAGGAATCTTAGACATAATTTGCTTAACTTTATCTATTTGTTCAATATATTCCTTCTTTTAACTTTATCTATTTGTTCAATATATTCCTTCTTTTACATCTGAAATAGTAGTGTTTTTATATTTCATGTCAACATTAGGATTATTGTATTTTATCCACTCTCTAATTCCTTCATATTCAACCAGCAAAACTGTGTTTAATTACGGCTATTTTTTATTTATAAAACAGTATCTTAATAAGATACTTAGATATTGAATATTTTGAAAATAAAGATTAGAATGCCATCAACCGTAAACATTGAAGATCAAGGCTCTGTGATAGTTAAAAATTAATGATTGTAATGGGTAGTTAGAATTTATGCTTTATAAATATTAGACTTGTATTTTGTATTAAGGATTGAAACTTGAAAAACTTCTACAGAGATTCGATTATTCTTACTATTAAATTACAGTATAAATAATGAAGCATGTCCTTGTTGTAGTTTTTGCCACACCCTAATGGATTCAATGAAAGAAGGAAATGCACATATTAGTACAGTTTGTTCCAGCATAAATAAAAGGATTGATTTCATTGCAGAACTTGTAAGTTACTGGTTGTTACTCATTCCTCTTCCCTTCATCACATGTCTCCTTAGTCCTGGTATATGAACATTGGTGATATACTCTTTCCAATCAATGCTCTTTACATCAAACCCAAATTCCTTCTTTTCTTCTTCAGACATACTTTCCATCAATCTTTGTATGTTACTGTTATCAAACCTGCATCACAGTTCTTGGTTTAAAATCAGTAAACTATTTTACACTGTTATGTATTGTAACATTTTTTGCAGTATCATGTAATCATAAACTGTTATGTATTGTAAGATTCTTTACTTAAGTTATAGACTTTAGTTTCTAATATGTGCAAAAAGTTTACATGAAAATTAATGTTTTTCTTTCTTTCTGCATATCTGAGTACTAGTGCTGCTACCAGTTGAAGAGTGGGAAATGAAATGAGTATATCTAACCTTCCACCATAAAATGTGTATGGTTCATAAATGTTGGCCAAGTACTTGGCTTGCTCCACTGATTTTCTGCACATGTTTTCAAGTTTTTGAGACATTTTCTTCCCCTTTGAGGGTGTGAGACCTCTTTTCTGAATTGCATCTCTCCACAGGTGACCAGAGAATTCTTCTGTAGAACTAAACAACTTCATCAATGGAACTTGAATTGGCCTACCCTTTGAGTCAATGCATGGTGAGGAACTGTAATGTTCATACAGAAGCTTTGCCAGGTCTTGGAAGACTAGGGGGTTCACCACTGATGAAGCAATTTGGTACACATTGATATCTGCCTTCTGGGTCACTCCATGCCTTGCCATTGCTGCTAAGGTTGCATTCACAACCATGTCAGCTGGAACCTATGATGAGAGCAAATGAAGCACTGTTTATTTAGTCTGAGAATTGTGTATTATCTATCAATCTATGGAGTTTAAGAATTGTTTAAATAATCTAATTCTTTAATGTCCCTTACTACATCCAGCACTCCATTTGGATCCACCAAGAAACCTGTTAGCTGACCCTTCCCATAGCATAGAACTATTGGATCCATCATCCTGGTGGATTGAAAGAAACACATTTTAGTTATATCAGACAATTTTAGAGTACATTTTGTTCAGATTCTTCTTCTCAGAAGTCTCACTTTTGAAACATGTTGAAAGGATTTGTCAAGCATTTAAAAGAATTAGAATTTGAAGAAGGAAATCAGATTTTAGATTCTTTTGAGAAGTTATGAAACAGTAACTTCTGAAAAGTTGTTCTCTAAACGAAAATTACTTTCTGCTATCTTAAAATCACTTTTTTTAAGCTTATACAAATGTTCTCAAGTTCTTTCACTTTTCTTTAATGCAAGAGGCAATAACTCACCTATTTCCTTCCATCCACCCAGGAAATGGTTCACTGAAAGTGCTCTCAATGACACTTGGTCTCATTACAACAACTGGAATATCCCCTCTCAATTTGTCAATCATCATTTCTCCCATAGCCTTTGTGAACACATAAGTATCCTGCCACCCATATCTTCTGGCCCTGTGTTGGAAATAACTCAACAATCAAACCAGATTCTGAATTTTAAGATCAAAATCTAAATAGGAGAGTGAACCCTTCTGTTTCTTTCTACTGTTTTTCTTGATCTTATCACAAAATGATAAAAATTGCAAAGGTAAGACAAAAGTTGTTAATAAACTGTCTGCGACCATAGTTGTGCTGTAATTTTAAGGTTTTTGGAATATCCACAACAGTAATAGTAGTTGCATCAGTTTCATTTATCTGTAACTTTTTGTAGCATATGTGATTGCAATGAAACCACAACAACAGTTTAAAAGCTTCATAAGGACACTGAATACCTCTCTAGACCAATCTCCTTCATCTTCTGAGCTAGTAAGTTGTCTTCAACATCCCCTTTGTAATTTGAAACCAGATTTATTTCTCCTTCAACGTCCAGTGTGGGAATGTATTTTGGTGAAACTTCAGATATGAATTTTTCTTTTGCTATGCACTGTCCAATGCTAAATGGTCTTTCCATGATCCTACCTTGCCTTTGTCCATTGACATATGCTGTAAGATTACAAGAAAGATTTTTTCATTTTGGTATATACATGTAAATCATACACAGCACATGCATTTGATTTTTAAGCTCTTTGTTGTATTTTTACCTGTCGAAACATGGAGAAAGAGCTTAAGCTTCTTGCACTTTTTGGCAATGTTCATAAGACGGCATGGTCCTATGGTGTTTATGTTGATAGCAGTGTCATATCTGATCACATCAGTCAATGATTAGACAAAGAACTTATCATTGGTGGGGAAGCTTATGGAGAGTATTAGAGGGTAACCTTTCATCAAATGTTGTATTAGCTGCAGAATTTACAATGACATCTACCTCCTCTTCAATAACGTTGGATATATCTTCATCTAGTCCAAGATTATGCTCACAAATATTGCCTACAACAGGAACTAGCTTGCTCAACATAAAGGCTTGGTACGATTTTCCATGGACTTGTTGAAGGCATCTGAAAAGGTCTGTATTTATGATCTAAACCACACGAACAAAATATCAATGAGATCATGAAATGAAGCCATGTACTTTGACAGATGAAAGCTGAAGAAACAAGAGCTTGTTGGCATGACAACATTTTCTACTCATTCCTATATTCAAAACTACAAAAAACATCATCTTATTTTCTGGTTGTTCTGTATTTCCAAAGAATCATATAGAAACAGCAAAAACATGACTATTTCATGTACAAATCTTGAAACAAAGCGAAATTAAAATACCCTTTTTGTAACTATGTGTGAAAATAGTTTTTTCTTTTTTCTCTGAATTTCTAAAAAAACCTTACTTCATTTTGCAATCTATCCATAGCAGCTTGCTTATTCTTCGCCTTGATCAGAAGGTACATTTTTCCCACGTCTGGTTCTGTCCTTAGAATCTTCTCAATAAAAACTGAATCAAAGCACACAAAATGTCACTATATATCATAGTCAAAGCAATTAAACCACTGAAGACTCTAAAGATCCTTAGCATATTATCTCCACAAATGATTATATTTAACATACGTACCTTTGGCTAGAAAACCAGTTGCCCCAGTAATGAAAAACTTCTTCCCTCTGAGAAATTTGACAATGCCTATTCCATCTTCCAACCCTATCAATGTTGTTGGTGCACCATAAGGCATCAAATCCTTCACAACAATCTCTGCCTGATTTTTCCCATTTTGTGACAAGACCAAGCTCCCTGCCTCCATCAGAGTTGCAGCAGTGTTATTATCTGTGCCAACCAATGATGATCTTTCTGTCAACACAGAAGAAAAGCCAGAGGACTTGATCACATTCCCTTCCCCCTGGCAGTACACAACACTTGTTTTCCTCCTTGAAGAGTACCACACACTGTTTTGTGGCACTTCAATGAGTTTACTGAGCAAACTTGATGAATAAGAATAACCTATGGACAAGACCCCCATGACTAGCAGGGAAAACAAGAATCAGAGTCCAGAGCAAAAAAGGAAGTGATTTCTAGATGTTGTGCAGTTAAAAGTGGTTGACTTGAACTGAACCAAAAAGAAAAGCTAGTAAACAAACTGAAGTGTATAAGATAACAGAAGGGTTTGGTTGGTTTGGTGCACAAAAAGAATGAATGCAGGGAAAAGAAAGGTAGGGTGGATTTAAGGATGAATAAGATGAGAGTTAGGTGCTTATATAATATTGTTTTTGTGAAATGAAAGAGATGAAAAAACTCTCTTTTTGCCTCATTGTTACACCTCACATCACATGCAGGCACCTAAAGCTTAGAAGAAGGAAACACTCTTTGTTTCACATGTTTGATTTTTTCTCTTCTTGGTAAGTGGTGGTTTTCTGTGATCTATGCTTTGGTAGAAAATGTAGCAGAAGAAAGGGTGTGACAGTGTGTGAGACACTCGTTTTGGTTTTGTTTCCTCTTTAGACTTAACTATATTTTTGTCTTTTTGCTTCTTCTGTTTTTTCACATATGTAATCTTTTAGAGATAATCATCATGTTGGATCATACACTAAATATTAAACCTTTTTTGCATTATTTGTTACTTTAGATTTTTACTTTTTTCAAATTTGATCTTTTTCAAATTTGATCTTTTTCAACTTAAATATTGATTATTAATGGATGATATAATACATAAAAAAACAAATTGAAGCTTTAAAATGGGTAAGATTTGACATGCCATCTTGAAAAAATGCTTTTGATGAGAACTAAGATGTACCATTTTTGTAATATGTTTTATAATCACCAAATTTGTAATATTTCAACCTTTTATACAATATTTTGCCAAATTCTACCTTAGCATCATTATATTTTCAAAATTACATATAAATGCAAGAACTGCATGTTTATACTTTATTACTAAACCAAAGTTTAATACTGTAATATAAATAAAATATGACTAAAATCAAAAGCGCGTTTGTAGTCCAACGGTTAGGATAATTGCCTTCCAAGCAATAGACCCGGGTTCGACTCCCGGCAAACGCAATTTTTCAAAACACATTTTAAAGTGGTTTAATTAATGTATTTTTAATTTAATTTTTTATCTAATTTTTTTCTTTCTAAATTGTTTGATTCAGTACAATTAAGAAAACTATAAAACCATGAAATCTATTTGATATTTAATGGATTATAATGAATTTTATGTTTATTTATCTTGAATTATAATTTCTATAACAGAAATTTGCTTTTACGTGAGTTTTACAATTTTAAACAAAAAAAGTAAATAACACATTAAATTACATATCTACTCTAAAACATTAATAAAGTTTTATCTAGTATACGACTCTATTCAATGTTTGATAGGCTGAATTAATCAATTATATAAATTGGATTATACGAGTTAATGGTTAAAATATGTTTTAGTTCGTTAATTTTTTTTTAATTCCTCAAATTGGAAATTAATTTTTTAATTTCAAAAAATATTGTTTTAATAATCAAGAACTAATGAGTATGACTAACGGACGTGTACTTCACAAATTATGTGACGAAAATAAGATGAGAACTTTTGTTTTTTTAATTTTTTTTTGTCTAAAATACTTTTTAATCCTTCAAATTTTGGTTAAATTTTGTTTTAATCTTCTAAATTTAAAAATTGTATTTTTAGTTCCGTAGATTTAAAATTTACTTCATCAGTTTCTCAATTTGAAAAAGTACATTAACATGCTTAACTTAAGATTTAATTAAAAATTTTCATCTTAAGTATAAAATAAATTTATTATATTTCCTTCCATTTTTTCCTTTAACATACTTTTGATAGAATAATTACTACTGTAAAATTAAAATAAAGAATGATACAAAATATTTTTGTAAGTGATTTACTTAGTCTCATAATAATATTGATGATATTATATTTTAGGAGAAGGACATTAAAAAAGATATTTATTGTATAATAAAATTAAAAAGTGATTTCTTTTCGAAATAATTTGATCTTACTGCACTGTATTCTAAATGGGAAAAACAATCCTTGTAAATTTAAATATCTACTTATGTGATCTATAAACTTATCTCTAAACATATATTCTAATGTTCTTAGAATGAAAATCAACCTATATAACTAAATATTAAAAAAATTATGCCTAATTTTCACTATTTAAGAATTGATATGATTTATTTTTACAGAAATAATTAATATGATTGACGTTTTGATAAGACTTCTCACTAAAAGCAATAAGGTGAGTTTGGAATGTGGATATTTTTTCACTCATCTTTACTGAATATCCACCCATAAAATAAATAAAGTTAATGGTACCATTTTCTTTCATGTGTGTCTATCTATCTAAATATATATATATATATATATATATATATATATATATATATATATATATATATATATATATATATATAATATAATATAAAAAGTATATATAATATTAAATTATACGGTTACATAATTTTAAATTATATGTAAAACGATGCTTAAATTCTATAGAATCACAATAGTGTTATATAATTCAATGGTTATTGATAAAAAAAAAATCAATAATTGAAAATTGGATTGATTTATTGATTAAGCATTATACAATCGTTATTATAGATGGCATATGAGTTTTATTCCTATAACAAAAACGCCATACCCAATTTAACCTAGTTTTTTTAAGTTAAAATAATAATCAATAAAAAATGACCTAAGTAATTAACTTTCCCAAGAGATATGTGGTGTGGTTTGTGTTACTTTTGCAATTGTTTAATCACTCTTTGACTAACCAATGAGGTTTTTCTTTGTAATTAATGATGTGTCAAAGTCATTGCAGAGAGCAGATGAGATTTTGCAATCTCATAATGGTCAATGGGTGTTGGCCATAGATTGAGGAAAAGGACTGCGATTTAAAATGAACCTAAAAAGGAGACTTATGACTTTAAACTTTGGGAGTTGCTCCCTCCACCACCACCAACAGCTCCCTGTACCTCCCCATATTTTATTTGCCCTTTTATAAAATGGATGTCAACATCCGTTTTACCTTCAGCGGATGTTGACATCTGTAATATCCATTTACATATTTTATATTTTAGTTTATTATTTTTATTTTAAAAAAAAAACTTCAACGGATGTGGTCACATCCGTCCGTTTAATAGATTTTTAAAAAGTTTTTTATTTATTATTTAAATAATAATATATAAATTAAAATAATAATAATTATTTTATTAAATAAAATAAAATTAATTTATAAATAATTAAATAATAATTTTTAAAAAATCAAATAATATTTATATATTAATTTAAAATATAAAAAATTAAAAAACTAAAAACTAAAACCTAAAAAACAAAAAAAGGCAAACGGATGTCGCCACATCCGTTAACGGATGTGGCACATCCATTTTCATATATTTATAAAAAAAAATTAATTATTATTTAAATAATAATACATAAATTAAAATTAATAATAATTATTTTATTAAATAAAATAAAATTAATTTATAAATAATTAAGTAATAATTTTAAAATAATTAAATTATATTTATATATTAATTTAAAACAAAAAAGATAAAAAAGCTAAATAAAAAACAAAAAAAGCAACGGATGTGGCACATCCGTTTTAATATATTTATAATAAATTTTTTAATTATTATTAAAATAATAATACATAAATTAAAATTAATAATAATTATTTTATTAAATAAAATAAAATTAATTTATAAATAATTAAGTAATAATTTTAAAATAATTAAATAATATTTATATATTAATTTAAAACAAAAAAAAATAAAAAAACTAAAAACTAAAAAACAAAAAAAGGCAACGGATGTCGCCACTTCCGTTAACGGATGTGGCACGTCCGTGGAAGAATTTTTTCTTCAACGGATGTTGACATCCGTTGAAGAAAAAAGGTGGGGTGTAGGATATTTTAAAATATAAAGGATAGTTTTGGAATTTTAAAAAAATGTGGTGGTGCAGGGAGCAAAGTGGGGTGGTGTAGGGAGTAACCCTCTTAAACTTTAGTTAACAAGCTTGTAACTTTGGTGAAAAATGTTCATATTTGTTATTTTTTTATAAGAGATAATTAGTTTTAAATTTGTGTCTAGAATTGATGTTTTGTATGTATTTTTTATGTTAATAAATATATATTATATTAAAATATATTTAAAGATATATTATATTAAAAGATATTTACAAGTTGAGAAAGAAATGATAATATTTTTAAGTTAATATATATATATATATAAAGAGTAAATTTTGTAAAAATACAAAAGATATAACATGTGAAAAAATATGGAATAAACTTCCTAAAAATACAAAGAATAAATTATACAAAAATACGTTGAGTATATTTATTATAAATACAAATTAAGGTATAAATATATTGGTTTAATGTGTATTGCTAGATTCGTATGATCAATATATCGAAAAGTTCATCTAATATTTAATGTTAGATTCGTCTAATTAATATATGAACACATGTAAAACCCGAGAAAATGTAGAGCTGGTAAATAAGACTTGTGTATGTTTTATTAGAATTTGCATGAGTTCACAAGATATGGTGTAGCTTAGTTGGTGAAAGCTCTTTGATGGACTACGTGGTCACTTGTGCAAGTCTTGAGTAGAACATAAAGTTTTATGTTATTTATTTATTTTGTTGATAGAAGTGCAACACATCTTAAGAAGAATGTGAATTCAAATCTTAGGGAGAAAGGTTTATGGAAAACCTTTGCTTTTATTTAGAAAATAGAACATAGCAAACCAATTGAGATATTATAGGAAGCATTGAGTAAGTGGTTTATTTTAGTTATAAGAGAATTTATTTTAAGAAAAAAAAAGTTTTATTGAATTAGAAAAAAAAAAAGAGAGCATAAAAAGAGAGACACGTAAAAATTGAGAGAAAGAGAAATAGAGCATTGTAGAGGGATGGAAGATGAGAAAGGAATTTTTAGATAAGATAGCATAAGTGTGAGAGTTTATGGTTGATTAATTTGATATTGTTAAAGTCCTAGAATTGACCAATGAGAAGTTGACCTTAATTAGTGTATTTATAGTTTCATCTTATGTGTATTGTTAGACTCGTATAATATTTTTTGCAATACTCGTCTATTAAATGTATGAAAAATCTTTTTTGATGTGTATTCTTAAACTCGTCTAATTAATGCATTTACAAATTCTTCTAATATGTATTGCTAGACTTGTCTCATAAGTATATGACACACTCGTATACTACTAGATTTGTCTAATCAATGTTCAAACTCGTCTAATGTGTATTGCAAGACTCATCTAATCAGTGAGTGAACAGACTCGTCTAATGTGTATTAATAGACTTATATAATCTATGTAAGAAAGAACTTGCTTTTTTAAACTCGTCTAATATATTTAATAGACTTTTCTAATCAATATATGAAATGTCTCGTTTAATGGTTTTTGCTATACTTGTCTACTAATTGTATGGATAAACTCGTTTAATGTGTATTGTTATATTTGTTTAATAAGTACATCGATAGACCTACTTGATGTTTTTTTGTTATATTTGTTTAATCAATGAATGAAATTACTCGTCTAATTTGTTTGTTATACTCATCTAATTAGTATATAAACGACTCGTCTAATGTATATTGTTAAATTTGTCTAATGTTTTTTGTTATACTAATCTAATCAATATATAAATAGATTGGTATAATGTGTATTGCAAGACCCGTTTAATAATTTTTGTTCTATTCGTTTAATTAATGAATAAAATGACTCATTTAATGTTTCTTGTTATACTTGTCTAATTAATGTATAGATAGATTAGTGGACTTGTCTAATTGTTTTTCCTATACTTATCTAATTAGTGTATGGACAACATTGTCCAATGTGTATTGTTAACCTCATTATAAATTTTTTTTATAATCATCTAATGTGTGTTTATAAACTCATCTAATCAATATAGGTTTAATGTATGCTTTTATATTTATTTAATGACAATATAAATACATAAGTGATATATTTTAAAACAAGAAGTTTGTTAGCTTTTACCTTTTTGTTTTGGTCTTACTAAGATTATTACATTTTGAAATTAAAAATAATAAAAAATAAATTAAAAAAATTTAAAACCAAAATTATAATATTAAGATCTATGATTTTTTATTACAAATATATTTTTTAAACATTTGAAATAAAGTATTAAGTAAATTACAAATGATAATATTAAGTAATGTAACTTTTTTATTACAAATATATATTTTAAACCTTAAAATAAATTATTAAATACAATATTTTAATTTATTCTATTTTAAATATAATTATTTAAAATCTTATATGGAGTTTTATATACATATATCATTAATGCTCATCTTTATTAGATAAAATTAATTTAATTTTTACATACTAAAAAGAAAAATAATATTTATATTATTGTTCAATATAAAATATAAATATATTTTTTTATTGGTAAATTTTTTATGATAAAATTATTTTATGAGTTTATTTTATATTTTATTATCAATAAACATATATTATTTTTTAAATAAATATTATTTTAAGAAATAAAAATAAAATATATTTTTTATAAATTTAATTTTATTAAATGATTAAGTAATTATAAATCATAAAGTAATATTTTAAATATAAATTATTCTTTAACGTAATAAATATATTGAAAATATATAAGAAATTTTTTTTAGTAATAGTTAAAATGTGTGTAAGCATTTATATGTTTATTTTAAAAAAGTTATTTATATGTTTATTTTAAAAAAATTATTTATATGTTTATTTTAAAAATCAATTTACTTTAAAAGTAATTTTTAAGAATACAATAGGGATTAAAGTGTATATTTTCAATTTATTATTTGAAAGAAATTGACGTAAGAAATTCTATTTGTTTTATAAGGATAAAAAAAATTGATTGACAAAATAATTTTACCTTTAGATAACAGTAAGTTTGTAGAAGATTAGACTGTCAAATAAAAAAAATATCAAATAAAGCAAACAATTAAATAGTGTTAGTTATTATTGGAAGTCTCCCATTAAAGATAAAACCAATTTATAATATATGAATCATCTTATAAATGGATTGGATTGAGTTAGGTTTAAAGTTCACTTATTAATAATTATATGAGTAAGTTACTATTTTTGTATTAAAAATTTGTAATATTAAAAATAGTTCTGTGATTTAGTATATTAATTTAAGTGATAAATTTTAATTGTTGATCTTGACATATATTTTTAAACATATTTATCATCATCATTATTATTAAAATTAAACTATTAGATATAATTGACGTTGTAGATATTGATTTAAAGATTTTAAATTTCATAAAATAATCACATTTGTGCTTTTTTATACTACAAATATAATATATATATATATATATATATATATATATATATATATATATATATATATATATATATATATATATATATATATATATATACTTTAACTCTTTGAAATGAATTATTAAATACAGCCTTTATACATAATTTTATTTAGACATTATTAGTGTAATTATTTATTAGGTAATATCAATTTAAATTTTACATACTAAAATAAAGAGAATATTCAATAATACAAATATATATATTATAATTTAATATAAATATTTTTTATTATTGATAGTTTTTAAAACATTAAATTATTTTTTTAAATGATTATATTTTACAAAATAAAATTAAAATAAATTTTTGAAATTTAATTTTATTAAGTGACTAAGTAATGAAATATCATAAAAGAAAAGAAAATAGTGTAGAAAAAATAATTAATATGACAAAATATTAAATGACAAAAAAATTCGCAATGAAGATTCTTATCAACAGAATAAACATAAATAAGAAGGTAATTTTTCTAATATCATCTTTTATTATATTATAATAGATAATAAATATTAGTTTAATTTTTACATAATAAATAATGAATAATTGATTAACAAAAATTGTTTTCTCTTTAAATAATTAATTAAGTACAAACATGTGATTCCAATTCATTACTTGATATGTTGAATCAGTGAGTTATCTAAAATAGACAATGAGTTAAAATAAATAAATTTATTTTCTTCTTTTTAAGATATAAATGCATGATTATGAATATATAAAATATTAGTATTTCTTCTACAATTTTATATATATAACTATTTTATAATAATATAAGACAGATTTATATTATCAAGTAGCGTTTGTAGTCCAACGGTTAGGATAATTGCCTTCCAAGCAATAGACCCGGGTTCGACTCCCGGCAAACGCATTTTAATTATTGTTATGTTTTTTTTATTTATCTAATTGCAAAATTATTTCCTTTACTATATATTAATTATTATTGAATTTCTTTCACTTGCTTTATACGTGTCTCATACCCCTTTGTCCTTCAATTCTTCTATTTCAAATATTTCACTCCTTTTATTTTTTTTTTATGTTGGTGATAAGTGACTCCTAAAACATTCTTATGTAAGTATTAATTAATATATCTCAAACTAATAATAACCATCTTTTAATAAATTTATTATATCTCAAAATCAATCTTCTTACTTTTGTTTAAATTTAAATATTTTTATCTAATTGGAAAAAATTCCCTTTACTATATATTTATTATTATTTAATTTCTTTCACTTTTATACTATCTTTCATACCCCTTTGTCCTCCCATCTCTTCTATTTCAGATATTTCTCTCCTTTCATTTAGGTTGGTATATGTCTCCTTCACAATGTTTTTTCATTTTTTTATATTCGTGATGAGTGTGTCCTAAAACACTTTTATTTAAGTACTAATTAATATATCTCAAACTAATAATAACCATCATTTAATAAATTTATTATATTATAGGTTAGTGTTACTCCAAACACCAACATATATTTATACAAAAAAAATTCATTGAACGAAAGATATTTGAATACTAAAACTTATTTTAGTTCATTTTAAAATATAAAAAGAAATATGATTCATTTAATCGTATTACCACTAAGCAAACATTTTTTTTAACGTTTATATATGCTCTAGCTAAGATATAATATTTAAGTTTAGTATTAGTTTAATTGGAATCTTTGTTAATATTTTTTAGAAAAGTGACAGGATCCAACTTGAATAATTTTTAAATGACAGTTTTTCCTTCACCTTCATAACTTTCTTCCTACATTCCATAATTTTTTTTCGATTTTACATTTTTTTAGATTGTATAATTTAAAAGTTATTTTTACATAATTCAAAAAATAACTTTCAAATTGGGTAATCCAAAAATTAAAAAGAAAAGATTATATAATCTAAAAAAACTTTTCATTTGACAAGATTAGTGTACAAGGTTTCTGCAGCAGTTTATGGAACACTCCACTAAATAAAACATGTCGTAAAATGAGAATGCGATTTCTAGAAAATGTTTCAGACTTCACTGATGCAGGAAGCATAATGGAATATGCCTAACTCAAATCCGTAAATCGAAAATGAAATCCTTAGAACTTTTTCTAACCCATCCTTCTCCCCCAAAAATTGCACCTCATATAACTTGGGGAATTTTTCACTGTCAGAACACAACCACTACAATTGCAGAGTCCAGGAGAAACCTTAAGAGAAGAATGATTAATCGCCATGTAAGCACCTACTACAATTGCATTGAAAACCAAAACCTTGAAACAGAAGCTCTCTTCTGGCATCGCGTTCCAGGCTGGCATCAATATAGCAGATTCTGAGTTCTTCACCTGCAGTTTACCAAAAGAGAATTGTAGTGCATCAATGCAAATTCAGCAAAAGTATTTCAGATAAGTGGGGAGTAATAAGTTGCTATTTGCCAAGAAGACTAATATTTTTTATTCTAATAATAATATAAATTCTTAACACTTGCTTTGACCTAATTAAATCCCATATTTTATTTACTTATGGTATGGGAAAATGATTATGAATGATACATACATTTCGATGGACCACCAAGAATGACAAAAGTGGAAGTACAACAATGGAACTAATTTTTCTAAGAATGGATCAGTCAATACCGTGTGTCCACTAACCAAAAACCTTATACAACCATTCATAGCAGAGTCTTTATTTGATGATTTCGCCTAAAGTTTTCTATTAAAAGAAATGATTTCACAATGGATTGTGTTGATTGGAGATTGCCAACTACTGTCAGAAAAAGCCCATGAGCATATTTTTTTCCAAGATCACCAAACAGACTAGTTGCAACCTATAGAATTACAAGAGAAAAGACATTCAGTTAAATAAAGTACACATCCTAGAACAAACCTTCATCAATGTCACGGAGTGCCTTCAATTTTGCATGAGCGTTATCTATCCATATGATGTGTGCATTAGGATCTGTAAACAAATTGACTTAGATTGCCCCTTTCTCAAGGTGGAAAACAAGATTTATGGTCTAGGAGGTCAACACTGTGTGTGCACGTATGTGTGTCACGTTTTAGTAACAACTTCTCCTAAACATGGAATGGAAATCTTGAGAAAGTAATCAAAGATAGGAAAAGAGAAAAGTCATAGATGAATGAATACAAGAAATTGAGGGAAAAATAAAACTGTACTCACCACAATCATGATTGTAGAAGGACGGAAGTATATAGACAGCATTTCCAACAGCAGCCTCAGCTTCGACAGATGCAACAGCTAATGAAAGAAGATCTTCATACAGTCCTCCGACCAACTCAATGCGAAATGCATTGATTCGAATTCGAGCCAAAACATTAATGTACCATTGCTTGGTTAAAACTTTTTAAATGTTAAGAAAAATAGTCTCTCAACTTACATCTTTTGTGTTTGTGCAGTACTTCGTACAAAATGTTCTTGACAAAAGAAGGATACAGGCAATATGATCATCTCCAATAAGTGCCTCCGCAAAGGCATTCCTTAGCAAGACAAACTCTTCTTCCATCTGAAAAATGACGCTATGCATAAACAGATCACAGGAGCAAAAAACTGAAGCCAAATTAGATTCCAATTTAAACAGCAATAATTCTATCCTCATGCTGTAGTGAATAATTTATATAAAAGGTGACCACTTATAGCAGAAAGCTGTGCTAGGAACAAGTGAAAAAGAGAACAATTATGAAAAGCTGTGTTGTGCATCTATCATTCAGATGTCCACAAGAAAATTAATTGACTTTCAGAATCAGGTTATCATTGTTTTTAGAAGAAACCAGCTATCTAAGATAACCAGCATTTGAATTTTGTAGTCATTATCCTAAACTTCTAATTGTCTCACCTTTGATACCATCTCAGGAGTAAAATTGGCAGGCTGGAGTATGTCAAGAGTGTCACTTCTGGCATCTCCTGCTATGACCATGCAAGCCAATCGCTTTACCAGAAAGGGATACTTCAAACCACGAGACCTTTGTGAGAAGATTAGGAAATTGTCACTTATATATTTTAGATACAGTAAAATACTAAATGATAAGCTAAGATGTTAAGTTTTAACAAACACCAAAACTGTTTCAAAAATTTTATCAACAGCTGAAAAAAGCATTTGTTGAAAGGATTGGTGACAAAACAAGTCACGCAGGATGGTACGCATTTGGAACCATTGTGAGAAGATAGAAGTCGAGAAAGAATATAATGAATAGAATGTGTCACGTACATGCATGATTATTTATATTTAGTATAAATTGGTAAGATATTTCCGCCATCATGTCTCCCTATTGACTGCAATTAAATCATATCTCTAACCACATTCAATAAGGTTAAGAAAGGATGAATATATACAACTTTTTTTTGCGAGGGTTCAAGAATTGTAGTGCATAAAACCTAATAGGATTACTAAGGAAATCAAAGAGAAAAATTAATTCCAAAAAGAATGAATACAAAATTATGTTATAAATCTGTCCAAAATATTGTTGAAACTCGTCTCAATTGAAGATGCCAAAAATCTGATGCTAGAGAAGGAAATCTCATACCCACAATAGTCATCAAAAGCCACCCAATTTGCTTTCATCTCAACATCGTAATATCCCTAAGTAACATAACAAATCTAAAAATAAGTACACATCTACAGACAAGCAAAAACTTAAATATGTTCACTGCAAAACTACTTCATTGCATTTTAAAATTCGGGTTAATTGTGAAGCTGATCATGCAACACATGAGACCTTACAAATTACTTATGGCATATAAGCACAAAGTCAGATACTAATTGTCACTATACAAGACCTAACAAGTAGTTAGCCCTTTTACAAGTATTAAAAGTTAAATTTGGTACATGCAGCTAACTAAAGAACATTTTTTGGCAATGTAGATATTAAGTTAAAAGATGTTTTATATGTCTCACAACTAACCAATAGTCTACAGACCCTAAACGATGTTTAGGCCTGGTGATGTTTAGACCAGTAGAACAACCTAAGTAAACAGACCCTATCCACAAGACCTCCAGTTATTCAGGGCCTTCAGATTTTGGAGAAAGTACAATATACAAGACCTCCAAATTATTCAGGGTCTTCAGATTTTGGAGAAGGTACAATATACAAGACCTCCAATCATTAAGATTTGGTGGATAAATTTACTTCAAAAAGAGCTAGAAGGATAACCTTTTTTTTTATGTAGCAGGTTGTGTTAGTTTGATACTCTGTTTGGATATTATTATCAACATAAATAAAGAAGTCAAAATTTTTTATGCTTTATTAAGTAAAAATATAATCATATTACAACATTTTGAAATATTAAAATTGTGCTATTATTTTTAAATATCAGGGGATCCAATTTTCATGGTGGTTAGAACAAGATCATCAAAAAGTTTAAGATGATCACGATGATGCTCTCTGATCAGAATTGGAGCTTCTCCTTTGTAATCAATCCAATAAACAACATTAATGATGTATTTGGTTTTGAGTAAAGAAATAGAGAGAATCGAAATATAAAAGAAATAAGTTGAGAGAAAAAAAAACTGGATATTTAATTATTGGGTAAAGTAGAAATATGAGAAACAGAACAGAAGCATTTGAAAGTAGTATAACTTAATTAATTTAATACAAAATATAAAATTATACAAAAATAGTTAAGAAATAGTAGAATGACTCCCAACATATTTATAAAATAAATGCTCGTTCTCTTCTCCAACCAAACTAACCAAATTATTTCACTTATTGGCGCTCTCTCTCTCTCTCTCTCTCAATGTTCTATACCAAAGAAATCTGAAGTGTTATCCTATAAAATGAGATGAAACTCATGATGAGGGAAGATGGAAATGCGAAAAGTTACCTTTTAATTCACTTCTAACTTTAATTTCAACTCATTGTTTACTCAATTACTTTAAATTTTAAAAATACCTTAAAAATGTTCAATTCTTAACTGAACACATTTTTAAATAATCAAATATCAATTGGTAAAAAATATTCACCAAAATTGTTTATGATAGTATAAGGGAATAACACGTTTATAATCCACGAAATAAAATTCTGCATAATAAGTTCTTTGCTAATTGTTATTGCGAAACAAAACTCCTCTGAATAAGAATGTTACTGATAATGCCTCTAACACAGTATCCAAATATTCACTACTTTGAAGGAGATTTTGCGCATAATGCGTGAGCATAAAATGTGAAAAGACGAGAGATAAAGAACCTTGGATCGTTGGTGACAGTGTTGGCTGCAAAAAGGCGCGCGGAGTGGTTGGGAGTTGGAGAGCGCGGCGAGACAGGAGTAGCAGGAGGCGCGGCCGGAGTAGGGATGGCAAACGGCGGGGCTGGCGGTGTGGATGAGGTCGGCGGCCGCGATGGGGCGCGTGGCGAAGACGGCGCGGCCGACGGACTCGGTGAGCGCGACTCGGATCGGAGGCGGAGATGGCGAAACTGTGGAGAATGAGAAATAGAAGGAGAAGAGGGGAAACTGTTTTCTGAATAAGCGGCGTGAGAATGAAGAGAACACTGCCATTTCTTATTCTCCGACCACGGACACTCTTCTAAACTAACTAGTTCCCTCTGATTTAATAACATCAACGGCATATTTTAATAACTTTTTTTAATAATTTTTTTTTATAATAGATTTAAATTCTTTAGTTATCTTTATTTAGCGTGGGTTTTCCATTTATATCTTTGTTTTATAAGTTTTACCAATTTAATGCTTTATATTAAAAAATTAACTCAATCGGATCCCTACTGTTAAATTGACTTAATGGTGTTAAGTTAAGTTTTTTATGACATATCATATTGACGTGCACAATTTTTTAAACATAGCATAGAGAGACCATTTTATGTGACATTTGATAAAAGAAACATTTTAGAAATTGGATTTGGAAAACTCCACCTCTGCTGCGCACCTCGAACACCTCCATTGTCATCCCCAACTTCTCCTTCCTTCGCTCCCTACATCTTTCACCGTCTCTCTGACTTTGATGCATGAAGATGGAGGTGGAAGAAGATTGTGAAAATTTGAAAAAAAAAATTATGGCTTAATACCCTATTTTGTCCCCAGTTTCGCTCGAAAATGTCAAATTAGTTCACCCTTTAAAAAATGCGTCAATTATGTTCTCACTTAATAAAATTTGCATCAACTAAATCATTTCCGTTAAATCCGTACAAACGGCGTTAATTATCTTGATGCAAAATAATTAACGCCGTTTGTACGGATTTAACGGAAGGGATTTCATTGATGCAAATTTTATTAAGTGAGGACGTAATTGACGCATTTTTTAAAGAATGGACTAATTTGACATTTGTGAGCGAAACTGGGGACAAAATAGGGTATTAAGCCAAAAATTATCAAGTGTAAAGAGAAGAATGCGAAGAGGGTTATGTAAGTCTAAATAAAAGGTTTGGTCTTTGCAAGTTTCAGCATTGGGGTTTCCCTCAGATTAAATAAAAGTAGGTTTTTTTACAGTAAATTTCTCTGCTTTCATTTCTCACCAATCGATGCACTCTGAGATTTTCTTCTTTTTGTTTCTAAAATGCATAATGGTTTCGGAGTTCATTCTAAACAATGTTTAGAGGTTCTTATAAAAGATTATATATATATATATATATATATATATATATATATAATAATTAGATACTCTTTTTGTGCTTTTGCGGATTGCTCGATTTGATTTTGCCGTGGGAGATAATCAGATTCTGCATAAACTTATTAACTGTTGATTTTTGAGCGTTTGATGAACTCCTTTTTTTCCTTTTAAAAAAGTTCCAAAGATTACACCAGCATCAAGTCCAAAACCCGAATCCCCCAAAATCCCTCCACCAAAACCACCCAAAAAAGCCCCTATTTCGCCATCACTACTGCCATTATTGTCTACCCTAACGTTGTCGAGAATGATCACCTAGTCATCCGAGGGGACGACGCACATGGAGATTCAGACGATCTTGTAATCGTCAATGAGGGGGCTGAACCCGAATTCAATGTAGTTGAGGGCCAAAATGTTTGTGGGTGGGAACCTATCTGATTTGACGAGTGGCTGGGTTGAGGATGGATAGGGCGGTGTTGTGGCGGAGGTTAAAGGAGGCTGTTGCAGGAGGTGAGGATCTTAGCAGTGGGGAAAAGATGTGGGAGAGATGGGTTTCGTGGATGAGGTCGTGGTGGGGTCCGATGATGCAGGTGGAGAATGTTTAAAATGTTTCTTTTATAAAATGCCATGTAAAAGGGTTATTTAATAAAAAGCCACATATAAGGTATGTGTAAGCTACGTCTCAAAAAAAAAAATTGTCCACGTCAATCTAATAGTCATAAAAACCGTTAAGAGTCAAATTTTCAATATAAAGAACTAAGAGATTATGAGGATCATAAATAGAGACAACTAAAGGGTTTAAACCATATAACATGACCATCATATTTTAACAATTTTTTTGATAATAGACTATGTATAATTATTTTATTGTTTTGTATATCTAAAATGGATCAATTATATGCTAACATATAAGTTATTGTAAAAAAGTAGTAAAAAAGATTGTTAAAATGACATTTTTCTTAATAATAATATTGAATCAAATACTTTTATATTTATTTGACATATATTTAAATATAATATAAGGAAAAAAAATTCCAAAATAATAAATTTTTGTATTTTTACTAAAAAAAAGTAAAAGATAAAAAGAATAGTAACAAATGTAAAAATTGTAGGTATTTCAGAAATGAATATCATTTCATTTCTGTCAATTGTTCATAATGTTTTAAACAGCTTTTACTATAGTAAGTAGGCTTATTTATGCCTATCATCTTTAATGGTATAAAAGTTTTTGTTTTAATATAATTTTTTTACACTATCAATCATAATTACTGTAACTTTCAAATCAACTACTTTAAAAGTTAATATTATATAACAATTTAAAAAAAAATATTTTTTCTTTTGGTTTTTTTAATTTTAAGATTAGTACAGTAACCACTCTACATTACATAAAAAAAAGGAACAAATTTGACTTCTTACAAAAGACAACCTCATATCTTATCAATACAACACTCAAAACAAACAAAAAAAACTCCATATGAACAATCAATAGCTAGGATCTAAAACCCCAGAATGTGTGATACAATTACAGAACATTATTATACATGTTAAGTGACAATTAGCATCATCATGAAGCATTAGTTGCTGAAAATAAAAGGAGTAAAGAGTTACAAGTTTGCATAGAAAACATCATCATCTGAACTAGAATCTGTGTGCAGTTCCTGAGGTGGTATGAAACAGTCCAAGGACAAGCCTGGAACATTGAATGCAACATCATCAATGATCCATGACTCCTCCAACCTTGTGATGGCTGGTCCAGTCTTGAGGTTGTCACCAAACCTGGTGATAAGTGCAGTTGATGAGCCAGCATGTGCAATCATCACACCATCCACAACTCTGTAGTCTTCAATTTTCGTTGACATTGTGGTTTCCCAGTATGTGGGATGAGAGCCTGGTGCTTGAATCCTGGTCAGATAAGAGTCCTCCAGAAACACCAAAAGTCCACTTCTTTGGCTGAAGTAACCAAATATGGCATGCTTTATCATCTCAGCTGTGTTGTCACTGCGTTCAACAAGGTCCTTTTGATCAGCTGAGAGTTTTAGCACAAAACAGTCCATGCCTGAGATTTGTTTCTCCCCCATGTATTGTGCTGCACAGAACACACCTGACACTGCCAAAGGGTCTAGTCCCTTAAGAACACAACCACTCAAATCAGTACCAAATAGCACAGATACCAAGAGACAGTTATTCATGATGATGAACTCAGAAATTTAGATTTTTTGATGAATTTTTCTGTGTTGTTCTTATGAAGTGTTTTAAAATACATCCATATGGATACTGATTTTGATGTAGACTATGAATTCAGTCTCAATGCAGAGTGGACCCAGAAGCTAGAAAATCACATTACATTCAACTCTTATTTAAGGACTCTTAATTGAAAAGTTAAGTCAAAATAATCACATGTCATGGTTAGATGGAATAAATTAATGAAATAATGAAAAGGAAACACAGGAATTTGGTTAGATGGAATAAATGAATGAAATTTAGTAGGTAATCAAAGATTCATTAAATTGGCCGGTGACATATGTTGAAAGCTCTGCATTAATTAAAATGAACTATAGTGTTAATTGGCATTTATGGCTATTTAAACAAATCAAAAGTATTTGATTTGATTAGATTACAGTACACTTGTATTATATGTGTCAAAAAACAGATATGTTTATATGTTACAAATCAACAATCATTTTTCTATGATTTTTTTTTCTCAAAATAAGTTCCAAACACCATGTTAAAACAAAAGGGGTTCTTCCCTTATCCTTTATGCTATTCTATAACACTGTACCCCACCAATTCAAAGGAACCAAGGATTAGGTCATAAGTCATACCAGTAATTTTTTACAATGAGAAAACTGACATAATATTTTCAAATTATCATCATTATGTCCTTAAATTAACAGTTACCTATGCATAACATTATACCAACCAACATAACAAGACCAGTAACAAACACAACACCAAATCTGTTGGAAAATTTAAAACAAGACACAGTGACTTCGTGATGATGATGAAGGTGAAGAAGAACTTGCCTGAAGTGCACGGCGGAGTGGCCGGACGCCGCCTTTGGCGGCGTGCACGCCAAGCCAAGGGGTGTGGCGCCAAGCAATGGCACCGTTGCTACCAGCCAGAACCTTTTGACCACCCAAAACCAGCTCTATCTGCCACTTATCTGGAACCATCTGCCACATTACAAAACACCCTTTCTCCAAATTATTACCACCATTGGTGGATCCAAGATCATCCACCACATCCATCGTCACTTTCCCCGTTGTGAACACATTTTTCACTGTCCCCTCCAGCTTCTTACACCCTGTTGCAGCCCTGAAGTGTTGTATAATGTACTGTGCCGAAGATGACACCTATTATTACAGGACAAAACAAGAAAAATATTTATTGTAATGCCTCTTTCTTTCTCCTTTAGACAATACATCAACCTTGCATATTTAACCACACCCTTTACAGCAATCACATGGTAACATGATGAAATCGCTGGCATACACACAAAGATTAAAGATGCTCCTTCCAGGTCAGAAAGTAACCCTTTCAGCTAACTTTCTAATCTTGATCAACAAAGCAAATTACCGTGCTTTTTTAAAACACCTACCAAAAAACCCTTCACTTTTCATTGACAAACAAAACCCATCAAGAGAAGAAGAACACATGGTGTATTTTTTTCTAGTAATCATCTGTGTTCATAAAAAGTTTTCTTTTTTCTTGGTTTCAACAAGGCATTCTTCTTGGAGAAAATAATCTTGTTTTAGATATACCAAAAAGTGAACACTTGTTTCAAAAAAAGATTGATGCTGGTGAGATATATATAGCTTATAACAGAAGTTCTGGAATGACAGCAATACCAGCAGCTTCTCTTGCATGGTGCATTAGAATTCAGAACAAAAGAGAGTGAGAAAAAAAAGAGAGAAAGAAGAACAGGCCTTGCCTCATTGAGAGGTGATAAGGGGTGGACAGGAAGAGGAAAAAGAGGACAACCCAAGACACTGAGAAGGATCTTGAGATTAGACTTCTTGTTGAAGACAAGGGAAAAGTGAGTCTTGATCCAGTTCCAGTTTCTCCATGATTGAAGACACTTCTTTGAGTTGTTGTTTGCTTCATTTTCTTCATTGATGGGTTCTTCAGATAATGGTGCAAGTCTACCCATGAGAGCTTCTTCTGGTTGTTGAAACGTGAGACACACAACACAGAAAGAGGAAAATGCGTGGGAAGACTTAATACAATGCTTCAAAGGAACAACACACTGTTAGCAGTTGTTGTTGTTGTGTTGTGTAAGGGGTTGATGACGCGCAGGATGAGAAGGTGCGGTGCACGTGGAGAAAAAGAAAGGGAGAAAAAAAAGTGAAAAGGTTTCACCATAGTTAAGTGGGAGATTGAATGTTATGATGTGACAGAAAGGATGAAGTTATAAAGAGAGTGAAAAGAAAGAAGTGAGAAAGATGAGATAAAATAGAAGTTTGATTGAGCTTTTGGTCTGCATTATTATATGGTTAGTGATCTGATGCAGTAATAGCATAATCTGTTTATGAATGGTTAGAGGAAATTTATCATACATGGAATAATCAATGGTTCAATCATAAAATTGAAATAAAAATACATTTAAGTTGTGTTTGGATTAATGTTTTATTTGAATTGGAGTAAAGTGTTAATAAAAAGAACATGATGAGAATGGAGTATAAAGTGAAATTTATTAAATTAAGAAAAAGTGTTAAGGCTTGATTATGTATAATATTATGGTTTAGTTTAAAAGTAGATATAAATTAAAATTAAGAGATGGTTAATTATATATTGATCATTAATAAAAATATACTTTTTTGTTAATAATATTTTATGAAGTTATATTTAGTTCAGGAATACTTAAATATTTTTAATATAGTTTTATGTTGAAAGATAACCTTAATTTATGTTTTAATATTTATCCTATACGAAACAAAAGTTAAAAACATTAATATCAAATTAATATTCATAAATTTTGTGAGTATTTGTTAAGAATATTTTGTCAATTCAAAATTTTTTAAATATTTCTTTTTATTTTTATCTAATTATTATTTTTATATAATATTTAATTTTTTTATTTTTACCTGATATAAAATTTAGACTTACATTTTATTATATCATAATGTACTAACACAGTCAATTATATAAGAGATTAATATTAATTTTATGATTTTTTTTATATAGTATTTAATGTTGTTATTTGTACTCAATAGAACTTAGATAAAATGAAAGATATTTTAAGTATTCAATTAATATTAGTGTAATTCTAAAATATAAAACTAAAACTTATTTTTTAATGTAATGGATGAAAAAAAGTACATTTAATCCATTTTAAACATTATACATCACATACTTTATAATCATGAGTGAATTATGGATTTAAACTAAATGCATATGAAAGCTTTAATTAGTATTGAAACAGATACTCAAAAAGTGATAGAGAAGATGACTCCATATGTGGACAACTCTAAAGGAACTGAAAAATATAAAACTATGTTAATTTCAAATTTGAGAATTCACATCAAACTTTGTTTTCCAAAAAGCTTCACTAAGGGTGACACTTTAGCTAATAACTTTACCAGTTGTTCATGCTTTCTTCATCTTTTTAGATTATAAATAAAAAATAATTGTCAAGAGCATAGTTCTTCTCTTATTTTCCATCATTATTTCTCAGATTGTTATCGTTTTCAACTAAATTGACAAAAAAAAAACTGAAATAAAATTAATAAATTATACCACAAGAATTTCTCCTATTTTGCGATTTTTGTTAAATCTTTTACAGAATTTCGTAAAAAGTAAATTTTGTAATTAAATATTTACATAAAAATCTCACAGAATTTAAAAATTCTAAAAGTTATTATAAATAAAATATAAAAAATTTACCTGCAAATTAAAATAATAGTATTTTACATAACATGCATCATAAACCCTAATATCATTGAATCAAGCCTACTGGAACAACTTTGCATGTCACGTGCTGTGCGTATTTTCTAAAAGAAAGTCCCAAAGCATGAAAAGTTGAGCATGACGTAATACATATAAATGCAATAATTTTAAAAAAATTATGTTTAACACTTTTTATATTAACAAAAATACTAAAAAAAAAGTGTATTAACTAAGGTCAAAATTCCTTGGAAACAATTATAAATCGTCGATAATGAATGGATATCGTCGATCAAAATATCGTCGATAAATATTTACTTGCTAACTTTTAGAGAAAATCCGATGTTAAAAGATTCTGGAAGAATTAATACTCCAATTCACATATATAAAACTCAATGAAAAAGAAATTATATTTAGATTGGATATGAATGGATATCATACATTTATATATATATATATATATATATATATATATATATATATATATATATATATATATATATATATATATATATATATATATATGATATAATTTTGGTTTAGATTTTACTATTGAAATTTTCTTTTCAATTGAATTTTTGTGTTTGTATTTTTTTTAATTAGTTATTCATTGATAACTCTGTTAAGAAACGGACAAAGAAAAATGTGATAATAATGAAAAGTTTAGAGATTTAACTAAAAAATATTGAAATATATGTCGGAAATATGTGACTCATAAATTAATTGTTATGAAATTTTAGATTAAAGATAATGTTTTTTTTTAGAATTGAATATATACATTATTAATATTGTATATCAGTAGTTTATATGGAAGTTCAGACAAGTGTGTTCTGATTTATCTTGTTGAATTAATATTTTCATTAGTATTATTCGTTTTTCTAAAAATTAAATTAATTTTTTAAATAGTTGTAAATTACTATTTAGAAGTAAATTAAGAATGAAAGAAATTATTGGATTCAAAAGCAGTATCTAGAGATTAAAGAAAAAATATTTTGTGAAAGATAAAGAGGAATTTGAGAATTACTTAATTAGTATAGTTAATAAATCACATATTGAAAAGTATATTAGTATATCTCTATTTTATCTACATAATTTAATACTTGAAATTTCATAATATCTTCTTAATGAAGAATATCCTGAAAAAAAAACATTAATTAGAATATGAGTATATAAAGCATTTCCATTAAAGTAAAAAGTTAAAAAAAAAAATTAAAAGTGGCATAGAGTAATAGAACTCGCCAAAATAAATTAAAATTTCATATAACAACCCTTCTAATCAATGGATATTACTTTAGAACAATTTTTATTTGAGTCATTTAAATTTAAAAATATTGTTTTATTCCTCTAAATTAAGAAAAAGAAATATATTTAAAGTTAAAAAATATGTTAGAAAACAGTAATATTGGAATGTCTACTTACCGATGGCTTAGCGACGACCTTGATATTGTCGGTAAATTTCTTCACTGACCACCACACCTTTATTGTCACGTCAATTAAAAGTAGTCAGAGAATGTAACATCATACGTGACTCACTGTTTGTCACCTCACAGAAAACTTAATGATATTGATTTTTAAGGACTAAAAATACGAGTTTTCAAACTAAGAGGATGAAAATGAACAAACCTTTCAAAGAGAGACGAAACCTAAAATCGCTTGATAGTTTATGGACGATATTGGTTTTTAAGGACTAAAAATACGAGTTTTCAAACTAAGAGGATGAAAATGAACAAACCTTTCAAAGAGAGACGAAACCTAAAATCGCTTGATAGTTTAGGGACTAAAAACATATTTAATTCATTTATTTTATTTTTAATTGATTTGAGATTTGTAATATATATATATATATATATATATATATATATATAATATGAAATTAGATAAACAAAAATAAATCTTATTAGTCTGGAAAAAAAAAGGTGGATCAATTTGTGTATTATTTATGTGAATGTGTATTGTTGGTGAAAAAAAGTGTAGTTTCACCAACTAGTTGGAACGGAAAGAGATATGGAGTGGTTAGTACATGAAAACTGAGTTTTTATGATCTGAGGGCCATCACATATCTAACTTTGTCTTTTCTTCAACTTCAATTCCTTGTAGAAAAATTCTCTTAAGAGAAATCTTTAAGAAAAATAGTGTGATGATATGTCTATAAAGTAAGTTATTACATGGAGTATAAACCAAAGTTATTTAATAAAATACAAGTTCATAGGTAAACTATTCCATAAAAAAAAAACGCAACTCGTGTAGTTGGTAAAATATTTAACATTATTTCAAATTTTAACATTTGTTTTGGATGCAAAGTTTCCGATCATAATAAAAAACACTCATTTATACTTTTTTTCCAAACTTTTTATTCTTTTTTAAATTGTGTGGAGATGTACCTATTAAATGTTTAATACTACAGTTCAATTAGTCTAATAAAAATTTTAATTTGTAATAAATATAATTACCTATTTCTTTACCTTATACTTTAAGTTTTGAAATGATCTTATAATTTATATAAACTTAATCATGGTTCACTACCTGATAAGCAAATATTTAATACTACAGTTCAATTAATCTGATAAAATTTTGAATTTGTAATAAATATAATTACTTATTCTTTACCTCATACTTTAAATTTCGAGATGATCTCATAATTTATATTGATCCATACCTGATAAACACTGTGATTCAATACCCGATTACCTATAAACTAAATTAAAATAAATTTCACCGGGAAGTATGGTCTAAGGTCAGCTTTTTTATGGTATTTTTTTTCTTTACTTTCATGTCTCTCTTCCTTTTTTTTCTCGTATTTTATAAGGAACGTTTTTATAAGTTAAAATATAATAAAATATACAGCAACTTCATCATCAATTTATTTTATCATCCAGAAACAAATGGGTAATTAGAGAGGATGATTCAATGCTTAAAAGATAAGTTGGAGATCATTGGAACAATACCTTGTGAACATAATTTGTTCAATGGTTAAGAATATCAAATTAAAATAGAAGACTAAAGACTTCTTTGAATAGATAACAATCTTAAATATCAACGGAATACGCTCTTTACTAGCATCAAGTCATCATTCCCAAATTTCAAAGACAATTTCTTTAATAATGTGAGACTATGGTCCACCCTTTTACCTCTTTCTTATTTTTCTTCCTTCATCTTCATTTTTTTCATGTATCTCCCATTCTAATATCTCATCCAGAAACTTCTTCATTTATAAGTTCGATTATCATCTCTTTCAAAAAAATCATAGCCCAGTGAAAAAGAATATATGTGACAGATCAAAACTTAATTTAACCACCGGTTCAATAGAACTATTATAATGGCGTAGGAATGTCGTAATTCACTACAGATTCTTTCTACCAAATTAACAAAATACTCACTCTGAATCTAAAGTACATCATCGGCACACAAGATGAAAAAAAACATCAAAGTAGCATTTTCCACCGCACTATTCACCTAGAGTAGCCAGGACTTGCGCTCAAGCTCCTGCTGTAACTTCTGCTTCTGCTGCGGATTCTTGATCCATAAGGTGACCTAGAGTATGATCGATCGCTATATTTTCTGACCCTTGGTGAGATTGACCTGAATTACAATAAAGGTGGTGAGTACAAACACTGAGCATCATTTACATAAGAAATTATTTAAATTTATTACAAACAAAGCTAATGTAATATCAAAAAACAAAAACCTGTAATGTCGTCTTCGTCTTGGAGAAGACGAATAGTCCGGACTAGGAGAATAGGTTCGAGGCGATCTCCTGTAATCATATGATCGATCCCTAGAGATTGATCAAATTAAAGAATAAAGAAATCAAACATGGAGTAACAATAAAGAAAAGCTTTCATATTGATGTCATCATGTGACTCCACTAATCTATATATCAGCCTTACAACCAAGTGTCTATTTCCTTACCTCCTCCGTTCCCTTGCTCGCATTTCAGAAGGTTTCTTCCTGTTTTCTCCAGCAAACACTACAGTTAACTCGCGACCAAGAAGAATTTGACCGTCCATGTGATGTTTTGCATCCGCAGCATCAGCTGGGTCCACGTACTGGACAAACCCGAAACCTCTTGGATCCCTGTACCATAACATTCAAGATCATCAAATACATTATAGGCATGGTTTAAAAACTAAACACACCAGCATCAGGAGGAAGGTGGGTTTATTGCAGATATCCACAAATATGAACCTGACTCCAAATTATCACAAGTCACTCTCAACACTCCATAGAAATCAATAATAAACACCGCATGGATGCTAACCTTGTAGAAGCCAAAGAATTAATCGAGATTGAACTCTCTTCAAGACTTGAACTTCTTCACAATGAATTCAAACTCAACCTTCCAAACCTTCAAGGATTACTTACATACCCTTGAATAGAACTCTTATTACTTCTTTCTTCTCTTCAACACAGTACTCTTATTACTTCATTTGTGTCTTCAACTCTTTCAATAAAACAACCAAATTCCCATAAAATAATTGGAGTATTAATTATTACTGAGAAAGAAGTGGCAAAACTAAATACTTATGTAAAAGCCACCACAAATTTCTGAAATCCCAAGGCATAGCTCAACATTGAAAGTTTCATAGTAGTTTAATATCACAAGCAATTTATCAAAGTGGCCGCTGAGAAATCTTTCAATACACAAGGAGCCATGTTTTAGTCAATGAAAAACCACATACCCTGTATAATAATCTCGAGGCAGGTAAACGTCCTTAACAGGACCAAATTGGCCAAATGGACCATGCAGATCTTCCGCCCTTCAAAATGAATAGAAAAGTTTAGCATTACAAACATAGTCGCTCAAAATACGGATAAAATAAGTAACCATTATTTCTTCAGAAATAAAATAATCCAAGCATGTTCAATTCAGCTCCACCACAAAAAGAAGCTCGTTTTTTGCAAAGCTTCTTCATCAGGAAGCTGAGAGGAAAAATGTTCAAATTATATATAGATGTAGTACAAGATGAGAAAAACGTTTCCTTCTCTAAAATACCAATTTTAGGACCAATGATTACTCCATCAAGTACAAAAGATAAGCCAAAGTAACATTCAAGTAACAAAGAAAAAAGCTCAACCATCCTGATCCACATTACACACAATAACAACACTGCAAAAAACCACGGAAAATATAAAAACTTACTGGAAATGCAAAAATCCTTGACAAACATACCTGCAATCTCTGTGAAGGTTTCGAACCAAAAGACTAGTTGGCAAATCTCTATCATGTCCTCTGTATCTGCCCCTAGGGCTGGGACTGCGCTTTCTTCGGCTGTAATGCCTTGGAGGTGACGGACTATAACTGTAGCTTCTTCCCCTCATATTTGATGTTATTTCGCCTACACAGACGAAAATACAATGAAAACACACCACAACTCTGGTGAAACAAAAGGCAAAAATTCTAACCAATGCAAAAAAAAAGGAAAACAGGTTTAGAAAATCAACTGATTTAAAAATCATAAAACTATTCACGATAAACTTTATCCAGATGGAAATTACTCACGACCAAAATTTCCAAAGAAAACTAAAAGGCAGAAGATTCCACGACCAAGAGAACACCAATTTCGTAAAAACAAATCCGACGATCAACATATCCACCACCAAGAAAGAAAAAAATATAACTAACTTTATCGAGACGGATATCACTTCTAACCCAAATTTAAAAAGGGAAGATTCCATCGCCTTGAGAACAGCAATTTCCAAAACAGTTTTGGAGGATGAAAGTTCAAAACATATAAACCTAATAATTATTAATATGATCCACAACCGAAATTACCTTTCAAGAAGATTAGAAAAAAACAGATCCACTACATAGAGAAGCGCAATTTCCAAACAATTCCGATTGTCAATAAGTCAGCCAAAAAATAGTAATTATCGATTTTATCCAAATGAAAATCCCTTGTCACTAAAAAAACAATCCAAAGAAATTATAAAAAGGAAGAGGAAGTCATGCCTAGAGAACCATAATTTCCAAAACAACACTGGAGAATCAACAGGTTCAAAACAGAGAAAACCTAATCATGTCCGATTCAATTCAGAATAAAATAAAAAATAAAAAATAAAACAGAGATTCCATCACCTAAAGATGATAATTATCGTAATTTAATACGAATTAGCAATTTCGTCACAAGCAAATCAAGAAACAAGGATGAGAAAGATGTAAAAATGGAATGAAAAGAATATCAAAGATTTTAACATTACCTTATTGACAATTAGCAAATCACAATCTCTGTTGCAGAGAGATGAGGAGAGAGTTTGATTCCGGGCCCTAAATTCCTTGGCAGTATTTGTAACCTGGCTCTTCTATATTCGCGAAACTTCTCACAGGAAGGTCTGATCCAGTACATGCAATTGCACGGGTTACCGTGAGGTTATTGTAATAGGCCTGACAACCTTGAGCCTCTTGTGCCTGTTCTTTGTCTCATTCCCTTTTTTAGCACTTTTTTTTATATATCGAAAGTGTATTTGCTTTTAGAATTGGTCCTTGTATACACGGGTTTTTTCAGTTTAGTATTCGCTTTTAAAAATGTTTCTGTTTTATTTTAAAGTAGTATAAATTGTATCCTTTCGGTTTAATTAACGGAGTTAAATTCTAATGATTTAGACATGAAATCTGATTTCTTTTTCCTCTCTGCTATTCCCTGCAACGTGCAGCTTTTTCTTTCATCTGCAATGTCCAGCTTTTTCTTTCATTTAGTATAATAATTGCAGGATTTTTATTCTTCTTTGCATATTTTTTTCCATTAAATTGGCATAATTCTTCTTTCATTATTTTATTTTATTTTATTTTCTAATGGAAGATTATGGCTCCTCTTTAATCTCGCGTCACAGATTTTCATTTTTCCTATCTCATAAATTTTTGATATCATTTCTTCATCCTCTACCAAGAGTATCTCATAAATTTTTGATATCATTTCTTCATCCTCCACCAAGAGCAACAACATCGTTTCTTCTTTGATCTTCTTTCTTCTTCCCCTTTCCATTTCTCAGTTTTTTTTTCACCTCTGAGAAAGAATAAACAAATCCAATAAAAAAACATCCACAACAAAACATGGGGTGGGGTGCTTTCTTTACTTATTCTCTCAATTAGTCATCCTATGATTTTTCTCCCTTGGATCAGCGTTGTTTCATTTTCTTCTGTAAGTTTCCTTCACCCTTTTCTTCAATCTCCTTTGGTCTCATCATTATGTAGTTTTCTGTAATTCAAAACCTATCAAGTTTGAATTGTTTTGGGTTTTTTAAAATGTTTTTGGGCTGGGTAAATGGTCACCTAACCTTTCACTGCTTTTCCTCCCCTCTAACAAGTTGTATTGGTTTTTGTTGGGTATTGAAATGTTTAATCCAACCCTGTTTTGAAAAGTTGAAAAAGGAGAAAGAATCAGCACTACACAAACACACACATTCTCCTTCACTATAAGATAAAAACCATAGTGAGCAAAAAAAAAAAATTGGTTCACAGTAACAATGTTCTCTCACCAAAGAGTTCGCATTCTAGAGTCGTCAATCTTCAACTCCCACCACGTCGTTTACTGGAAGAAGAATCGCGTGCGTCCCTCGAATCTCCTAAATCGTTGCGGATCTCCAATCACCAAAACGAGGCGGCTCCATCATCGTCGAGACCGGCTTCCCCACCTCCCTCTTCGGCCAACTCTTCACCGTTGTCGCCGTCGCAACCTGATCCTCGTCTCCCAAACCCTCAGACTGAACATAATGTCGTCGCTTCGGTTTCGGATCAGGTCGCGGAGTGCTCCTTGAACGTTATTTTAGTGCTGAAGATTCTGATGGTGCTGGTACGTTATTTTAGTGCTGAAGATTCTGATGGTGCTGATTGTGGTCACGAGCGTGAAGAGGCTCACCGTTGGAATCACCGCGGTTCTGCTTCTAGAATACGTGGGGCGGCGTGTGGTTTCGGTTCCGTGGTGGAATCGTGGTTCCAGAAGGTTTGGGTCGAGGATGGTAAAGAAGCTCTTGCTTAAGAAGTTTCATGCACCCAGGAAAAAAAAAGATAATGGGAATAAGGAAATATTGGTTAATGAAGTTTCAAGTTTTTTTTGAATATGATAAGTTACCTGTTTTAGAAATAGAAGAGAGAGAAAAAGCTACACGTTGCAGGGAACAGCAGGAGAGAGGAAAAAAAATCAGATTTCATGACTAACTCAGTACGGTTTAACTTTGTTTACGGTAATTTAAGAGAAGGGACGGGATTGATACAATTTATATTGAGATAAAACAGATGTATTTTTAAAAGTGGAGTACTAAACTGAAAAAACCCGCTATATGTAGGGATCAATTAAGCAATTAAGTCTTGTTTTGACTACATTGTCTCGTAATTTGTTATATTTATTTTTTATTTTTATTAGAGAAAATAATTTATATTTTCTTTTTTATCATTATAATATAAAATAAAATTAACTTTTTTTAAAATTATTAAAATAAAAAAGTATTGTTAAAATATATTACAAATAAGTAATTTTATTATAAATTTATATCATTAATAAATAGGATTAATTTTTTACATAATTTTATTTTAATTTTTAGTATTATGTGAAATTAAAATAAAATTATAATTTATATAATTTTTTAAATTACGTAACATCATAATATTTAAATTATATTATTTAACATTTTTTAAATTTCTTTCTGCATATAACATAAGATTTAAGGAAATGTTTTAGTCTTGATTTTGTCAATATTTTTTGTTAAGTTTTTTTCATATATGTTTTAACATACGCTTCTAAATTCATACAAATTCAAAACACATCAAATTTGTGATAAACAAATCAATTCATGCAAAATCATCACACATCAAATTTGTGATAAACAAATCAATCTAGGCGAAATCATCACATTTACTGCACATATCAATGAAAAGTCCAAATTTTAGAACACACAAAAATCCTAAAACATATTAATTTTATAAAATTAAAGATTTTATATCCCCAATCAATCATAAAAGTAAAGAATTAGCTTCCTCACCTTAGTTGAAGTTCTTAAAGCCCACTGACAGGGTTCCACAACTTCAACCCACGGAACCACTAAAGACACATGCATAGAATATCAAAACATGATCTAAGTACGGACATAAATGTGCATGGAGTCCGTTATAACATGTTAATGAAAACTATGTATATGATTAATTTTTTTTGTGTTGAATATACACATAGGGTCATTTATTTATATAATAAAAAAAAATATGAATTAAACCCAAAATACAAATAAGAAATAATAACAAAGTAACTAAAGATAAAAGATAAAGAAAAAATAAAGATAATATATCTAAGACTCTTCTCAAGTTAAGGCATACAAATCATATGTATTACAATCCATAAAGACTTAGTAAACTGCACTCGAGTAACACCAAATTGTTAATGATTTATGAAGATGACATGAAAAACAAAATATCAACCTGAAAGACTCTCTTGAGCAATAAATCTAGAAGATTGCTCCATGTAAATCTTTCAATGCAAATCACCATTAAGGAATGCATTATTGACCTCTAATGGATAAAGAGGTTATTGTTGAAGAGCCAGTTATAAATAAACTAACAAAAGTCATATTTGTCACGAGAAAAAAAAACATAAATGGACGAGTCAAACGCAATGGTGACAAAATGGAGGTATGAAGAAACAACACCGGAAGAAGTCATGGATGAACAGAAGAGAAAAACCTTAAAAATCCAATATTCTATAGGCACTTGAAAAAGGAAAAAAAGCAACTTCGATGCTTTGAATATTTGCCTAAGAGGAGACAAGATGTATGACAATGCACAACAAACTTAAAAGAGGAAAAAGAGCGACATCGACGCTCTGAATCAATTCCTATGAGGAGATGAGACGTGCCACCACGCAGGACAAAAAATATAGCAGATCCACAACTTTAAAAGGCATTGAGAGTGCGTAGGAGCTTTGATGAAGGCGTTGTTGACGGCACGATGGTAACCTGACCGAGATGATCAGAACAGTGTGATCGTTGGTCGAAACTTGAACTCTGGTAGTAGCAGCAATAGATGAAGACGGTAGACGATGTCGTCGCCGATACTGGTAGATAGTGTCGCCGCCGGCAGCGGCAGTGTAGTGGTAGAAGCAATAGAAATTTTTTCCTTTAAAGAACCTTAGGCTCTAGATATCATGTTAAACATAGTGAAAATTGTGTATGTGATTAATTTCCCTTGTATTGAATATACATATAGAATCATTTGTTTATAATAAAAGAAATATGAACTAAGCCCAAAATACAAATAAGAAATAATAACAAACTAACTAAGATAAAAACATAAAGAAAATATAAAGATAATATATCTAATACAAGGAAAATGAAACACATACAACATAATAAAAAGTAAGAAACCAAAAATGTATATTGGACTTCTAGAAAATAAGGAGAAGAAAGAAGATTTCAAAGGGTGACTCTTATAGAGGAGAGTTGCTCCCTCCACCACCCCAAGTGCTCCCTACACCTCTCCACTATTTTTTTTAATCCAAAACTATCCTACATTAATTTAACTTTTACTTTCTACTTTATTTACCTTTTTTAAAACTCTAAATCTCCCTGCACCCCTACACCTCCACGCTCCTACACCTGCACATACCGTAAAAGGGAGTTCTACTCTACCCAAGCTCTTGATAGCCACATGAACGTCCACTGCTGCAACCGTGCACGCCTCAACCAACCCCCTCCTTCCTCCATCGCCACCTCTTCTCTTCCCATTTCTTCACCCTACATCAACATCCCTCCTCAAGACCTTGTTGCAAATGTTAGGTTATGTCTCCTCTACCACTTGCCATCAAACCCTAGTGCACCACTCTTCTCTAATTCCCCTTCTACTAATATCCTTTTTTCTTCTCACTCTCCCTCCACTCTTCTCTCTATCTCTTCATATCCCTAAAAAACTTTCTGATGCAAACTTCCTTTAATTTTCTCGATGCATCCTGGATTCTTAAGCGGATGTTAACCTCCGCAGACGGATATCGACACCCGTTTTATATGTCTCTGTGTTGTTTGTTATACTATATTCCAAGCTTTCTACTCAAGGTGAGATTGGTAAACATGATTTTTCTTATATGTGTTTGTTACATAAAAAACACGTTATTTTAGAAACGCAGATAGATAAGTAGACACTTCAGATATCAGTGATCTGGCATTGTTATGGTCATGGTGCCAGTGCATTTTTCCTGCAATTGAATGCACCTGATCATGAAGAGAATGAACCATAAACCAGATAAAGCTATATGCACAACCATTCATATACCCTTTCTAATATTTTGCATCATCTTTTAAATAATCGAAGTACATTATTATCACTTTCCTCCACATACGAAGTAAAATTTATTCTTGAAACCATAAGACTGAAAAACCTTGTATTAGAGATTGACAAATTTTTTTTGTTGATTATGAATATAGTTCTTGCAAGAGTCGGAAGTTGTAAGCCAAATTGTACCTTTAAGTTCTCGCCTTTGTGAAAAGATTGAAAATGAACCAAATAAATCATATAGTCGTTCCAAAGTAGATTCTGGAGTGGATCTTTTGAAAGACTACAATCGGAAATAAAGGAAAAGAAGATAAGCAAACAAACTTTAGGTTAAGAAAAGAAAACATGTTTATCCATGATGGTTAATTAATAGCAGTATTTTGTACAGGAATAAAAAAAACAGGAATTGCTTATAGATTCTTTGTTGGAAGAACCACATTTACTATGAATCTGCTCAAACAGCAAGTCAGCCATTATTTAGATGATTAACCGAAGAATGTAGAAACAAATTATATGGATCAAAACTTCTCACACACATACCTTCAATGAAAAGTCGGTTAAATCTAACAGCAGTAACTTGGCCTTAAAATAATAAGCTAAAGCCTTGGCAAGCATATGTTGGTAAAGCTCTTTAAGACATGAAAAAAGAGAGAAGTAGGAAATACAGTTAGCTCGACAGTACCAATAAGAATCCAACACATATTCACATCTATTTAAATATTACTTAAAGATAAAAGACGAACGAAGAAATGCACGAAGCAGTGTGTGGTGGTGAAGGAAGTAACTCTCTTTATAGAGTTCTCTAAGGTAACTCCAATAAAACTTGATTTGAGTACTCTTTGAAGAGGTTGTAAATTATTTATTTATTTAGTTTGTAGGTTTGGTTTTCAACAACAATGACGAAGAGTTTTACATTCACTTCTGTACCATGGGATACCTGAGTTCACCAACACCCGACTTGACTTGTAGCATTACTAAACATCTGAACTGATGTCGACCACTAATGATCGACCGTTTACGATTCGTTTGATGTCGACCACTAATGATCGACCGTTTACGATTCGTTTGATGTCGACCACTGATGATAGACCGTTTACGATTCGACGACGATCATTTGGCGATCGACCGTTTGCGATCAACCATTTACGATTCATATGTCGATCACTTGGCGACCGATCGTTTATGATTGGAAGTCGAGCACTTGGCAACAACCGACTCCCACTGACATTCGCATGTTTACGTCGATCACCTGATGATCGACAAATCATGGCGATCGACCGCTTACGGTTTAATGTCAATCACTTGGCGATCGACCGTTTATGGTTTGATGTCTGATGTCGCGACACAAAGCGCTCTCACGGTAGTCAAGCGGTTTAGCAGATACAAACAAACATACACTGTCTTAATCAAAGACCACGAATCAGGGAAATAATTGATCCGATATCAGACAAGGTAATGATAAAATTCCTAATAATGGCTGGAGCACTAGAGGTGGAGGGACCCACCACTCATATTTGCTGCCCACTTCCAATAGATCCAGGTAATCAGTCACGGCAACTGACCGGACATTCAGGTAATGCGCTTTTAGTTATTTTAAATACAAAAGGTACAAAGAAAAGAAGGGTTTTTTTGGCCCGGAGAGAAAAAAGAAAATTATTCTGATCAAGATTCAGAGGATCCCTAGTCTAACTTGAACGTCGGAGTGTCTTTTTCAGGTGCCCAGCCCATTTTTCCCGGAGAGTCCACAACGTCAAAGGCAAGATAGCATGGAGACAGCCTCATCAGAAGAAATAATCCAGAATTGTTAGGTCCAGCCCCATTACACTGATACCGGCAGCAGGAGGAGGCGAGGGAAGGAGCACAGAGGCGAGGGAAGGGGCACAGAACGCAGGAGAAGGAGTGTTTCAGGACGAAGGCGGCTGGAATCTTCCCCGGTCCGATTCCGCAGAAACAACTTCCATATTTTTTTTTCTATCATTTCAAATTCATTTATTGAATTGTAAATTTATCAGTTTTAGTATTTTGTGCACATTTTTTACTTTTGATAACTGTTTTTTTATATATATTTTAAACCAAAATAATATCTTACCAATTTTACATTTTAATTATCCATCTCTTTTTAATTTAACCATTTTTATTTGATAATTTTTTAACTTATTATATTTTAAATTAAAATAATTATTTATAAAAACAAATTACCTACAAACAAATAAAATCCATTTTATATAATATATGTGTTTGTACTAGTATCATATAAAGGAGATTTATATTTTTTGTTTACATTCTTTTCTTCTAAATTTATCTTTTAATAAGTAGTTTTTTTGAATTAAAATAATTATTTTACTAATTATGTTATTTAAATATTTATTTTTAAAATCTAACTAATTTTTTAAAATTAATAATTTTGAAAATAAAATAATTATTTACCATAAAAATTTAACTAAAATATAAATAAAAACTAATAATATGTTTATTTTTATAATTATAATTTGATTATCTTTTGATAATAACATATACATCTATAACAGACATGTTTTCTTGCAGTGTAAGTAGTAAATAAGAAGTCCTGGTCTTCGTTTTCAATTTCTCAGTTTATTCCTTAGATCTCATCTGACACTCACCCGACCACTCTTACTCGCGCCACCCTCCACGGCAGCTCCGGCAACCACCTTTGGCTCCCTCGCTTTCTCTCTCTTTTTATCAGGTCCCTTCTCTTTCCACTCTCTTTCTCTCTTGATCTATTTAAATCTAAACTTAGATCTTCTGATTCCGTACCCATTTTGCAATTCTTCCTATTCATTAGATACATCTCTATTCTTTTGGAACAATTTCCTCACCTCACCTCCATTACTTGATTTTCCCCCATTTGTTTCGCTAGTTGCAGTTTATTTTTAGGGTTGAACCATTTGCCCCCAACTGTCCTTTGTTTTTTTACAGGGTTTGATGTTATTAGTTTTGCGAATTGCTTGCAATTTTATGACTTTATAGATCATAATTTGCGCGGAATTGTTTTTTTCTTTCTTCAGTGTCAAATCCGATGAATATTTGTGTAAAATTTGAAACCTTTGGCTGGGTTTTAATTTTTCATCAGCTTGGGAATAGGGTTTTGCTTGAATATTATGTTTTCGTTGATGGATTTATTATTTGGTCTAGTGAATTGTTTTTTGAAATTTGATTACTTGCTTGCTTGGAAATGTTATATATTTGTGTTTATGTTATTCAAACTTATGCTTATGTTTTTGTTTTTCATTCATTGTATTTAATTTGAAGTTTTATTTACCTTTTCTGCATTGGAAGTGACTAGTTAAGAGAGGGTTTAGTTTAGTTTAGCTATTAGTTTCACTTGCAAATTGTTGTTTGAAACTAACTGATTGTATTGTGTCTGTGTGCGTGATGATAGCAGAAATATGCCTTCTCAGAAGGTTGAAACGGGTCACCAAGACACGGTCCATGATGTTGCGATGGATTACTATGGTAAGAGGCTAGCAACAGCTTCATCAGATCACACAATTAAGATAATTGGAGTGAGCAACACGGCCTCTCAGCATCTAGCAACATTGACTGGTCACCAAGGACCTGTTTGGCAAGTAGTGTGGGCTCACCCTAAGTTTGGTTCTCTACTTGCATCGTGTTCCTATGATGGCCGTGTCATTCTATGGAAGGAGGGTAACCAAAATGAATGGACTCAAGCTCATGTGTTTGATGAGCACAAATCATCTGTGAATTCTATTGCATGGGCACCCCACGAGTTGGGTCTCTGCTTGGCTTGTGGCTCATCAGATGGAAATATATCTGTTTTCACTGCAAGAGCAGACGGTGGCTGGGACACTGCTGTGATTGATCAGGCTCACCCAGTTGGTGTCACTTCTGTGTCATGGGCACCATCAACGGCTCCTGGTGCCCTTGTTGGTGCAGGGTTACTTGATCCTGTGCAAAAGCTGTGCTCTGGTGGCTGTGATAATACTGTGAAGGTATGGAAGCTCAACAATGGACTGTGGAAGATGGACTGCTTCCCTGCTCTTCATATGCACACAGATTGGGTTCGAGATGTTGCTTGGGCACCCAATTTAGGGCTACCTAAATCTACTATTGCTAGTGCATCGCAGGATGGTAAAGTGGTTATATGGACCGTGGCAAAAGAGGGTGATCAGTGGGAAGGCAAGGTTTTGAATGATTTCAAGACACCTGTTTGGAGGGTCTCATGGTCACTGACAGGAAACATACTGGCTGTGGCTGATGGGAACAACAATGTGACATTGTGGAAGGAAGCAGTAGACGGGGAATGGCAACAGGTGACAACAGTGGAGCCTTAGAATGTGATTTGCAGGACTTGTTTATTACTTTGAAAATGGTTAGAATTTTGTTTTGAAATATAGTTGACATCTTTGTTTCCCTGCATATTATACAGTTGATTAATTGAGCTTCATAATCCGCTAGTTCATTGATGTTTGTGATTCATTGCATATTCTGTGATCGGAAGAATTAAGTTCATTAGTTGGAGTTATTTTGATTTGAGTTTAGAAGAATGTTTTTGAAGTATATATTGTGACAATAGGTTCTGTTCTGGAAGTTGCATAAACTGTTGCATTTAATTTTGGCTGCTCATGATTAATCCATCACCATTTGTGCTTAATATCCTTGAGAATTTGGTTTTTAACCAAGCCTGTGATAGAGAACATCACATGATAACATCGTGTGATCTATGTAATTGACCTTACTTGCTGGGATAAAACTATTTTAATTTTTGTAGTGCATATCAACGTAGCTAGGGGAAAGTGGTTAATAACTGTGAACGCATTATGATCTTTCCAACTGTCTTGTGCTTCCATAGAACTGAGACTGTCCTATGGTATAAGAATGATTTAATTTTAGTAACAGAGATAATCAGCAGTGATATCACTAGCAATAAAATTCATATATGTTACTTCCCTTTTCCTGTTTTGTTTATTTAGATGGTGCAGCATTCACATCATCCACTCTCTTATAGCCCGGGCATATCCTTCAAATTTGATATGAAAATTTAAGAGATGAGCTTTCAAAGCAAATTTCCATTTAGATTTTGTCCTTATAATTTTAGGGAAATACTTTCTCCTACACATGTTGCAGTTTCATAGAAGAGTTAGTGTTATGCATTTTTTACAGCATGTATTGTACAGTAAGAATATATGCTGGCAATTACAAATTCGTGTATGTTTTTACCGAATTTTTAGTGCTAATAGACAATTATGGTTTACATGCATACGAGCAAAAGAAAAACCAAAACAAGAAGCGGCAGATAGAGGACTCAGAAAAACACGAGAAATATATAAATATAAAGCTCTTGAAAAATATTCAGACAAATTTTTAACAAAAAATTAAGATGGATTTCATTTGTTTCTTATTTTAATTGATACATCATTTGCTCATAGTCACATAAATTATGGTTTTAAATTTTTTTATTTTTGAAAATTGAAAATAAAATTGATATTATTACAAAATAGTTAATTAAAACTACCAATAAATAAAACCCAAATTATTTATAGAATGTAACTTTTCGTAATGTGGTTGTTGAATTATAATTAAATATTATTTTGATTGTCACAGACTAAACAACAAAAAATGGTAATCAAATTAATCTAGTTTTTATACAATATAGTTATTATATATTACGTGAATTTTGATAATGTAGATAAAGTATAAATAATTTAGATGGATATAGTTTTTTGCGATGCTTAAGTGATATTAAACTTTCATATTCTAAAGAAAACACATTTTAAAGAATGTAATTAAAGATATTATCGGTGTGACTTAATTGTTTGATTTTCTTACTAATAAATAATATTTTAAAATTTTAGAAATTAAATTAGTGACAATGAATATTGAATAAAAGATTATAGAGAAAATTCTAGTTAATATTTCGAATTTCACTTTTAGTTTCTTTAAAATAAATCGTATCTCTATTTTTAAAACACACTAAGTATTCTTTAATAGCATTTTAAAAGTGTTATTTAAACTACTTTGACAATTAAAAGTAGTGTTTGTTTTTAAAAGAACGAAAAATGAAAAATATAATTTATTGTATAATATAGTCAGATAGCATATTTTAATTACTTTAGCGGACATGAATGCAAATAAAAGCTCGTATGACACATTGGATAATTGAGAATTAACTTTTGAATTTTTAAAATAAAACAAAATATATCAGATATTTGTGCTTATAATATATTAATTTTTGCTTCAAATATGTACTAGATTTTTACCACATATAAGATATTTATGCTTTAAATATCATATTTATGTTTATAATATATTAAATTCCTGTTATTTTTTGTTTTAATTTGTTATTTTTTAAATCTCAAAATGTATAAACTTTTTATTTTCTATTAAAAGTTATTTTTTTTAATAAACATAGCTTCTAACGTTTTATATTTATTTCAATTTTATCTTTAAAATCTTTATTAAATTTCCTTTTTACTTGTTTTTATTAGACATGATATATCATTTCTTCCATATCAGATAAGCAATAATTTAAAATTTCACTAGATAAAGATATTGACTACAGTAGAAAATAAATATATTAGTATTACTACATAGATACTTTAAATTATATTATTTATAATAGTTATTTTACTATTTCACATCATAATTCAATGCTAAAGTCAAGTCAAATTAAACACCTAAAAATCAATTTCTATTGCAATACCTAAACAACATAATGTGTCAAAATTATCTTTTTCCTTTATTTTTATATTTATTATCCATAAAAAAATCACATTCAGTTAAAATCGATTCTATAAAATCACACTCATTCAAAATTAATTTTACAAATGCAAAATCAAGAATCACAAAAATAATCCACATAATGGTATGAAAAAATAACACGAGAAATGAGACTGAACCAGAAGTAATATTAATGAATCGCATCCTAAAAGTGATATTAAGGAATCATGCTAAAACTCAAACAAAACTAGAAAAATTAATAAAATGCTATACAGTAACAACATGCTCTTGTTATTGAGAATTAGGATATTGTAAGATTATGTTATGCATTATACTTGTTTTCCATTTTCCGTGTGTTCACTATCCTCTTTATTGACACCCTTTGCTTAGCCAGTTCTATTGTCTTCACTGTCTTCATTTTTGGAAACTTCTGCACAAGTTTTCTCCTTGGCATTCACTTGCAGAGACCCTAGCTTAACTTCAAGGTCCTTGACAATACTTTTAAAAGATCTCACATCCTTAGCCTCTGCTAATTTGCTTTTCGATGAGGTCTACAATGTGAAAACTAAAAGTCTGAATATTGATAATACTGAGAAAATTTTATTTACCTCTTCCCAAATAGTATGGGAAGATAAATGGAACCTACTGACAAAGTTTACAATTTCTTAATACAACAAGGAATGGTCTAAGGCCACAAAAATGGATATTAATTTTAGGTTAAAAACCAAATTCATTCCCTCAAAACACTTTTTAATGGCACTTCTCTACTTAAGAAATATTTTCAGACCATAAACCAAAATATAGAAAGGAAATGCAACAGAAATAGGGAACATGAGTTAGGTGTCTAACAAGAATGTTCATAGACAACTAAAACTTAATATAATACTCATAATAAAGCATATAGCCACAACCAAAATAAGAGTTACCCTCGTGTTTCAAAACTAATGTTGACAAAATTATCAAATGATTGTCATAACTATATACCTTCTATCCTCTTTTTAGATATCCAATTTATATACTTCAGAACACATACCATGTCAACCAATCAACAGATTGTGGTGCATTATTGCTCATGAGTATCTTTAGAAACGAAGTAGGTCTAAATTCCAATTATGCCGTTGAGATTATATGTTGGGGGAGCAAAGCACTATAGGGAATTTAAATTAACAGCCATATTTCCACAAACTCAAGAGCTACTTGCATAACTTTAACCTACTCTCTGCCTCCTCACATTAGGCTAGACCTCTTTGGAACTGAAAATAAATAATACCATATTTGGAAACACATTTAGAAGTATAAAATGAAAAGCAAGCCTTGAAAACTATTTAATGATGTCTGTGACTAACTAAACAAGAAGGAAGACAAGAGGAAAAAGGATTGGTAGCCATACCTCAGAAAACAACTGACCCATTCACTTATAAATGAATAAATTTTGCTCCAGTGTTCCCCCAGTAGTTAAATTGAAACCATTTCAAGTGTTCATAATGTTTTCAAGCACAAAATTTATTACTTGGAAAATTTTTTAATAAGAAAAATATCAGTATTAGATTTCAGTCCCATAATTCGTTTGTTAAACCAAAAGCAACTCTGGCATTTATGTTGACTAACCTGTACAATTTGCTCCACACGTCTTTGAAGATCTTTGTCTGATGCTTGTTGATGGATGCCTTTAAGTATTAGTAGTAAGTGAGACTCAACATCATCCGAACAATGTTTTCTAATCATACTTTGCCCAATTGTAGATCTACAACCTATGGCAGAGAAAGGGCAATCCACAAGCTTCAATGGACAAACAGTTATGCAGTGCCTATCCATGTCTCGTCGCAAGATGTTAGCTGTGCACTTTTGTTCACATGGAACTATCTTGAAATCACATGTCGAATCATGCTCTTTCAATTGACCAGCACTGAATCTATCATTGCACCCGTCATTTTGGCATACCACAGACCTGAAGTTGCAAGCATCAACATGGTTGGCAAGATCTTCTGCAGATTTAAAACTCATACCACAATGAAATGAGCTTTTGAAGTCAACGTTCTTGAGCAAATCTTTGGCAAGTGTTTCTCTTCTATCCAGTGGCCAAAAACCATTTTTTTCCATCTCCTGAACAAAATCATCTATTTTGTCCTCTCTCTTATCACTTAGCAACCACCCTGAAAACTGGCTCAACAAATTTCTCTTTGAATTAACAAATTCGTCAACAAAAAAACAAATGATATCAAAAGGGTGTTCCAAAGCTTCACCGTCAGGAACCTCCTCAGAGATAATAGACTCAGCAACAAATAATTCACTCTTTTGGGTGACAAATTCTATCATCTCCTTTCTCAAATCAACAGCCACAAAACCAGGGGTATTGAAGGGATCTCCTGTTGTGTTATCAACGCAGGCACAGCCTAGTGCTGGCATGAACATTTGAGCCAGCTTGTGAACTACTTCAATGTCACAAAAATCACAATGCAACAAGGGACCTTCGTCTTTCTCTTGTTCAATCTGCCTAGGCCCAAGATCCAAGTTATTTGAAGGCAACTCCATTCTTGATAAAACCTAAAAGTAAGTTTCAAAAGCAAAAACATCATCATACACTCTTTCATCTCAATCTTGTAAAACCAAAACCGCAAGCAAAAAAAACTCTTCCAATTTATAAAATTCTATTTTACTTATACCCTCATAACTTAGTAAGTTCTAGATCTCCTGTAAGAAAAGAAAATTTTCATCATCTACTTCACATCATTGACTAGCTCTCCCATGATCGCAGTTCATTATTCCATACAATATCATCAACATCATTTACTGATAACACAGCAGAGAGAGAGAACGCATCATATTGCACCTAAAACCATTGACAGTAAATATAAATAAATCAAAATTTGAAAATCTGCCTTTTCAACCTCTTCTGATCAATTTTCAAGAAACCCAACACCAAAATTCCAGTGGAACTCCGTCCTATTAAGCCATTCGACCAGAAAAACATAGAATGCTCAAGATTTTAAACCTTGTTTTGGAGTATGACAAAGATTCAAAGAAAAAGTGGAAAAACAATAACATACCAATATATGTTTTGCTTATGAGATCTAAAAGACCATAGATTCCAACAATATCAGAGTGTAATGGAAGAGCGTATTGATTGATTGAGGTTAATGGCACAGCTAATTTTAGGAGACGAATAGAAAAAGTGAATTTTCCTATTCTGATCTGTTTTATACCTAAACTGCTCTAGTTTTTCTTTAGTAAATGCTCTCATAGATTTACCAAAGAAGTATGTCAATTTTTTTTTTCAAAACTAATTTAAATTTAAAAATTAAAATATGTTTAGAAGCAAAGTAGAAGCTTTTTTTAGCAATTTTCATTTCCTTCAATAGGGATCCAAGAGAGAAGAGAAACAAACTTTTAAAGAAAAAACATTATCTTTCACTTAAACTTTTTTAGAGCTATTTTTTTTCCTTTTCTTTTATAAAAATACTAAGGTGTTTCATCTTTTAAACAAATGAATAAAGCTAGATTAAATACTACACGACATTTATTTTAATTGTTTGAAATATCATAAACATCACATGTGGTCGTCCTAAAAATTGAGTTATTTTAATGAGCATGTCTGCTATCAACACACACATTGATCATGTCTTGGTGACCTATTTCCAGCTTTTGAGAAGGCATACTTCTGCTATCAACACACAATGCCAATAGTTAGTTTCAAACAACAATTTGCAAGTGAAAAATATTCTGAACTAATTAAAGCCTCTGTTAACCAGTAACTTCCAGTGTAGAAAAGGCAAAACAAATCTTAAATAAAAGACCATGAAGGAATAACAAAAGCATAAGTACAAGATTTAATACAAAATACACAAAAATATAACATTTTCCAAGCAAGCAATTCCTCAAACTTAAAACAACAATTCGCTATACATAGTAATGAATCCATCTACAAAACATAATGCCTTAAAGCAAAACTAGTCTTCATAAGCTGATGAAAACTGAAAGCCCAGCCAAAGGTTTCTAACTTTACACAAATATTCATCGAATTTAGCACTAAAGAAAGCCAAATGTAATTATGTGAAAATCATTATCTATAAATGATCATATAATCCCAAGCAACTCGCAAAATTAAAAACATCAAACCCTGTAAAAAAATATGAAAATTGGACGAAATGGTTTATCTTTGAAAACAAACCACTCGAAGCAAAACAAATGGGGGAAATCCCTTAAAGGAGATGAAGTGAGAAAACTGTCCCAAACGAAAGCGAGGGTTTTTAACGCGTAGGAAGAATCGTAACATGGGTACGGAATCAGAAGATCAAAGTTTGAAATTTGAATAGATCAAGAGAGAAAGAAAGAAAATAGAGAAAGGACCTGAGACAAAGAAAGACAAAAAGTTAGGGAACAAAACGTGGTTGCCGGAGCTGCCGTGGACGGTGGCCCGAGAAAGGTGGTCTGATCAGTCTAAAATGAGATCTAAGGAAGAAGCTGATGAACTGATACTGGAGAACACGATTTCTTAGCTCCAATGCAAAAATATTATTATTTACCATCCCCATTTTTTTTTCTCCTAATTATGATAAAAAGATTAAAAAAATTAATATTTACATAATTACCTCTATTATTATATAAAAAAATTCTTTTTTTTTATATAATTTTGTCCCAATTTTACTTTTTAAATAATTTTTACTGTTTATTAAATTTAACTTAGTGTATGTATTTCTATTAGTTAAAATAAAAATATTATTAAATTAAATAAAAAACTCATAGAAAATAGCTATCAAACAAATATATATATTTTTAATTTTATTACAAGAAATTCCTACTATAGATATTAACTGAGTTTAAAAAAACAATTATCAAACCTAATTAAAGTAAAATATAAAATTAAATATACGAATATAAATAAAGTTAATAATAAATTGTATATATTACAATAACAGCTGCAACGTGATTATATCAAAGTGAATGCATAACTTCTTTGATATCATCTTTTATCTCGTAATAGGCAATTCTACTTATTTATGTAAAAGAATGAAAAATCAGTTTTTCTCTTATATAATAATAAGAATATATTTATAAATTATAATTCAAATGCTATTCTATAAATTATTTCATTTTAAGGTCCAGTACACTTATGTTAATTTATAGTTTTCAATTCGGTTCCTCTATAGTTTGAATGTTCATTGTTTTTTAAATTGAATCAATATATCATTCTGTCAAAATTTATGATAATAACAGACCATATGAAACCATAGTAAAGAGTCATAATATCCAACAGTTTTCCAAATCTATATGAAACAATATATATATATATATATATATATATATATATATATATATATATATATATATATATATATATATATATATATATATATATATATATATATATATATATATATATATATATTCATAAACAACTCTTTTGTTATAATTAGAGACCACACTTAAAAAATATTGAGGAAAGTAATAATTGATTTTGTGAAAAAAATATTTCTATTTTTTTTATCTATGAGGAAATAAAGGGATCATCCTGAATAACTTTATATATAATTGTAAGTGAAAAAATGATAATACAAATATAATTATTCATTTTATTAGTTAAACTCTATAATTTGTAAAACAAAATTGGTAGATTTATTCTATCTTTATTATTTTTAATATTATGTTATTCCTTTTAATTTATTTTAAAATTGAATAAAATATTGTAAGATATAATACAAGACTAATAATATATACATAATATAAAAGTTAAAATAATATAAAATAAATTAAATCATTTATTCATAAATGTAAAATTAAAAAAGCTTAAAACTAGTTAAAAATTAAAAAAAAAAATGCTTTAGAAATACAAAAAAATAAAATTCATAAAATAGTACACAAAAAGCTGTCTAGTTTTATTATTTACATTTATTAGTAAAAAAATATTTGTACTCTTTTTTATACCTCACAAGGAAATGAAGGATGAATAACTTTATATATCATTTAAATAAAGAATATAATACAAATGTATATAAACAAAAATAGTAAATACATACAAAGAATTGATAGCATTAAAAGTATTTTAATATTAAAGTATTTTAATATAAATAAAATGTTTTATAAACTAGTTTTATTATTTTAAAATATATAATCTATTTAGAAATATTTTTTGTTTTAATTTTCTACCTTTTCTTTTCGCATTTTTATTCTTTGTTTATCTATTTAAAGATTCTAGGTTGTAGAATTGATCTACTTAACAAGCTCTTCAAATTCAACTGATCAATTTCTCTATTATAAATTGATTTTTTGTTTTTTTTAGTTGAAGCTGTTTATTTCTTGCATGTAGGCTTTCTTTACTTGCACGTGTTTTTTGAGTCTTTTATGAGTCTCTACTGATTAGTAATTATAGTGGTGTGACCTGATCATGTTTATGATGTTTCTATGTGAAAATATAACATCGTATGAGGTTGGAGGTATTTTGACATTTAGAGCAGTTAGAGTTGTTTTATAAGGTGAGGAAAACTAAATTGTAATTATTCTTGAATTAGTCTTTGATGACTGATTTTGACAATAAAATTGTAATTGCATGATCAAATTGGTTGATTGGATTGTCTTGTGACTGTGAATTTGTGATTGTTTGATTAGTTGTCATTTTCTATAGTTATGAGTAGTTGAAATTTGATTGTAAATTTGTCTTGATGTGCCTAAACTCATATTAGAATTGGTATTAGAGCTAAATTTGGTGATTTGGATCATATATGGGTTGAGGTAAATGGTTCATCATGTTTTAGTTCAAATTTTATCTGTGAGGAGCATAAAAATCTTGGTTTGGTTGTGGTTAGAAATAATGTCTCCATAAGCTCTTTTGAATTCAACTTACTTGACACTCGATGAAATAAGAACTCAAATTTTAAAAGTATTATGAGATTTGTTAAGTAGGGGATACCTCAAGAAGTGCTAAAATTACTCAATCAATTCTTAAAGAGAGAGTTTAGGAATTTGATACATTGTCAGACACCATTGTTGTGTGGCTGAGCACCACTTAGACAATGCCATTGACTTGGGGGCGTTGGACACCACTTTTGACCGTCATGCGCAATCAAATAAGTGAGTTTTAGGGAGTTGTGATCATTTGTGTTGTGTTTTTTTTGTAATGTATTGGAAGTTCCACATCGACTATATCTCGACGTGAATGGATGTGTTGGAAGTCCTACATCGACTAGAGATAAGATCAATTTATAATATATATAAGTGGGGTGCAAACCTCACCTTACAAGCTGGTTTTGTGGGGTTGAGTTAGGTTTAAAGCCCACTTCATAATATGATATCATAGTCATAGTTGAAACTCATCCTAGCAAGATCTATGTGAGCATATTCGGACCACCCATTAATATGTTCGAGATGTGTGGAAATTTGAAGTAAAAAAATTCCTTCCGCTCATTAAAATCATCGTGTCGGTACATCTTTTACAAACTTGCATCTATGCGTGTGTTGGTGAAGCCATTGTATAATATTTTTTTCTCAAAAATTGTAAAGCATATTAATATTAATATGCATGATACATATATAAAAATTGGCCTGCACATTTTCTCTTAAATTATTTTCTCCCCTCATAAATTGTTGAGAAACTTAACCATAGGGATTTCTGAATGTCTTCAAGAGATTAGGAATATCATACGCAAGCATATCTTCCACTGTTTGAATCATTTTTCTATTCAATTTCTCAAACTTGTCAATGTTGTAACCATTCAAAGTCTCTCTAAATTGTTCAACATTTGGAAAGTCACCAGCTGGTAGATGAAACTCCCTTTGTACCTGATTACAACATTAGCATTTCAATTTTCAATAATTATTATAACTAAACATGCATGTGAGTTTAATTATATATAAAGCAAAATTCATACCTTTACAAATTCATCTCCCAAATTATCAATGAGCTTTTGTTGAGCTTTAGCTTTTCCTATCATTGTAGGCATTTGCTTCTTTAGATGGCTAACAATGTAAGCATGTATCACAGCAGATCTAGCTCGTTTTACAAATTCATTGATCTGCAATATAAAAAATAATTAACATTTTATCTTATAAAACTTTTGTATCCATAAAATAGTACTGAAAGTACTAGTAAGAATCTTGGTTTTGTTCTACAATAGGTTTGCTTACCAAATGTTTCATGAGAAAAGTTATATAAACAAGTATTTCAAATTCACAATTTTGTATTTGTAAATTTTTTTCATCAAAATAGCTTTTAACAAACATGAATACATATGAATAATCCTAAAGTGGTAGATAAATTATAATGAAAATTATAAATAAAACTCACTTTACGATCACAAGCTTTCTTTGGTATATCTTTTAGATCTGATAGAAGATCATCTTGTTCTTTTTGAAATATTTCATTTTCAAGTGGACAGATGGAATCCTGTATAGACCTATCGTTGAAAGAACTGCAGAAAAAAAAAGGTTTGATCATAAAATGGATAAGACAATTTTATATGATAATGAATAAACACAAGTATAACCAAATCTAAATTATACACGAATGTAAATAACAATGGGTAAGTTTATGACATTTTTAAGGTTTAGAATTGAACACATACAAATTATAAAGTGACTTACCCAATATATACACGCATGACTTCAGGAACATTTAATGCTTTTCCAAGTGACCACATCAATGCACCGTATATTCTCATTAGCTACAACGTTGGATCAAACAAAAATATAAGCCAAATTTTGATCTTAAGTAAAAGCACATTAGATTAAGTTAAATCAAAATATTAATGATGTATGTTTTTACTTGTTGAGGATCAACTTGGTCTGCCTTGTTTAAGACCACTCGAATTTTGTCATCATTTCCTTTTAGGGATGATATCACACGTTTGAACTCATCGCTAATATCAAGTTTGTGAGGATCAAACAAAAGGAGTATTAAATCACATTTAGCAGCAAACCACGATGTTACACCAGTAAAATCATATTGTCTTTGTGTCCTTTGTTTTTCTCCCGACAAAACTCCAGGGCTATCGACAAATGTAATGTAGTCCAATAACTTTGAACAAATGATACAAAATGAGAGAGTTAAGTTTCAAATGCTACAAAATAATTCTCTTAGATTTTGTTTTAAATAGGTATAAAAGAGACTTACAGGATGAGGCATTTGAGAACACTCAAATTTGGACAAAAATGATGTGCCAAATGTAGTAAGACCACTAAATGGCATGTCTGCTTGGACAGCAACAGTGTTCCCAGGAATGCTTCTTTCATCAGGTCCAGACTATGCCAAAAACAACTACAATTAACTCTTCAAAACTAAAGTAAAAATTGTTTTTCTTTTTCAAGATAATAATAATAATAATATATATGAAACACTTAAGCAGAATTCAAGATTCAAGATTCAGAGTGTACTATTCAGAATTCAGAGTTTAGAATTCAGAGTTTAGACGTACCATAACAACAACAAATCTATCCGTTGTTGGTTCTGGTCCAATATGAGCTCCTAATAACATTGGTCATACAAATTGTATAACTTGTGTGTGGAATTTGAAATGTATAATATAGATATAAAATTAGAAGTTGAAGAATCACTTGCCTGGATAAGTAGTTCTAAGCATATGTTTAATGAATGTTGTTTTTCCAGTAGAATATTGACCCAAAAGTAGAATCATAGGTTTGGCATCAAAGTCACTATTTGTCTGTAATGCATAAAGAAAAATAATCACATCCTTCTTCATATGTATAACTGTGGGTATACATGGAGAAAACAAATTAAATTAAATATAAAACATATATTTGTATTTCTTAATGAAACAAAGGAAAATAGAATAAACTACTAACCAATAAAGGAGATACAAAATCATTATAACGATAAGTAACTTCTAAAGGCTTCAACTTTTGAAGGTAAAGTCTCTTCAAACCATCTATGACTGATGTAACCGAAGAAGCAGGCACCTTCGTATACCCAAAATTATAAATATATATTAGAAGAAATTAAAAAGTGAAAATACAAATAAGTCAACCCAACATAATAATATGAAAAAATTCTAATACAAAATTCATTCAAAGATAAATATATTCACTTAATTATTTATCTAGTCATGGAGGAGTATGACTTGTTGGACTAAGAATATATATATATATATATATATATATATATATATATATATATATATATATATATATATATTTGCTACGATACAAACTTTTAGCATTTCATAAAAAAAATTAGTCAAAACCATCCAATTATTACTTACAATAACTATCAAAAAGTGAAAAAATGTTTTCAAATCATACTACTTATAAATAATGAAGTAATTATTCAAGTAACAAAATTCTTACCTTTTTTACTGACTTTGAAGAAAACCAATAACTTGCAGGTGATGGTTGAGGACTAACTGCATGATTTCCCATGAATGAAATTGATTAAAAAAAATGTAGAAAGAAAAAGGATAAAAGTAATGTGAATAAATGCCTTTAATAATTGAATTATTATGCGTTACCACTCAAATCTTTATCTTTATTTTTTCGCCTTTTCTTCTGCACAAACAAATCCATGTAATAATATGTTATTTCCCTAAATGAATATAAAATTTCAACGTAAAGAAAAAAAAAAACTTACTGCAACTAATGCATCCAAACCCTCCATTGTGGGTGGTTTTACATATCTCATAGCTGAAATAAAAGTCAATCATATGTTAGTAGCTTCTATGATATAAATATAATAAGTGACAAATATGAAAATGCAAATATTTTATTGATATATATATATATATATATATATATATATATATATATATATATATATATATATATATATATATATATATATATATATATATATATATATATATATATATATATATATATATATATAGCCATTAAACCAAAGAAAGAAAAAACAAAGAAAACTTACCATCACTATTTACTACATCTTGTGTTATTGGGTATCCACTTTGTGCTAAAGAGACAAGCTATAGTTGAAATGGATTAGATAGGTTTTGAAAATTGCAAAACATTAAGTTCCAAAATCATATTGAAGAATTAATTTTGTACCTGCATAGCAGTCACAAATTCTCTGAAACCTAAATATCCTTCTCGTTTTGAATCTGCAATGGCCCATACCTTGTTTTCATAAGAGGGAACAACAAAGAAACAACTTAGTTACAAGGAAGAAAGAAATATATCAAAAGAGAGTTAATTATTTTTACAATAATAAAAATTATAATTATAAAAATAAGTATAAATAATTTTTATAATTTATTGTAGATAGGGTTTATTTATGTTTTGGACAATTTTTATTTATTTAATATAGAAAATGTTGAAGTTTAAAAAATTAGAGTTATCAACACGGATCATCTGGCTTGACTCGGTTTGATCCATTATGAGTTGGTCACTCAATGAATAAACTCAACTCGACTAATTTATTAGTAACTTCAAAAAATTCAAATTTTGTCCAGCTCACTACAAGTTAATAAGTTAAATGAGTTGACTTAATTATATTTTTTTTAATTCTAAAAAAAATTATAATTTTTTTCTAATTAAAATATAAATAAAGTTCAATCCAAATACAATCTAAAATGATATTAAACTTTAAATACAATTCAAAATCACAAAAATACACCATCCAAATACATTTAAAGATAAGGGAATATTTAGGATTTTCGTTTTTTAATATAATTTAATATTTAAAATTTATGGGTGAGTTAATAATCCAATCTGGCTCACCACAAGTTCAACCTGAGTGAGTTAGATTCTTAGTGAGCCGAATTTATTTTTGGTCTGTGTTGAAATTTGTAATTTTTTTAAACTGATTTGACTCGAACAAATAGTGGACTAAATTGACTTACGAGTTTTAATCTATATACCATTTAGAAAAAAAAGATATTTTGAAGGATTGAAAAAACATGTATAAAAAAATATTTATATAATTATATAGATGATTTAAGAAAAACACTTAGATATTATAAATAAGTTTCCTCTTTTTCAACATTGATATTCATTATTAATGTTAGGTGTCATTCTTTAAAAACAAACTCTAAACATTTAATTTATTCAATATAATATCATGGTGTGATTAAATTCTGTAAAATCAATTTATAATCTATAGTTGATGGGATCTCCAAAACAATTTTTTTAAAAATGTTGTTCCTTAATCTTAATCCACAAATACATTGTCCTTATCAATGTCTCCTCCTGTTCCTGTGCATAGAACAAATTTATAAAGTACAAAACCTGTTTCAAATCTTGTCGTGATAAGTTTGACATAGCAAAAAATTTGATCGCTTCAGCGCCTGTGAAACGACCATCCCCATCTGAATACATAAAAATTTCATTATTAGCAGAAGAACAATTTTATTTTTCCATAAAACAATCAAACAAATGACAAAAATAGGAAGGTTAATAGAAACAGTTTTTAAACTAATTCAAAATTTAATTATTTTGCAAATTTATATTAATCCCTAAAGAACGAAACAAAGATAAAAAAGTTGTTCAAACGAACCTGCATCTGCGTAATTGAACCACTCTTCATATAGGGTTTGATTATCTTTTAAACTTGAATCAACTGGAACTATGGCAAGTTCCATTGTAAGAACAATTTAGAAAATTGATTCTTTATTATAATTTTTGTATATGAGATATGAAGAGGGTCTCAGATGCTTGGAGAGGAATGGTTATCCCATTGACGTTGTTGCAAACCATGTATAACACAAATTTCGTGCTTTTTATATTGTAATGTTTATGTTAAGTGTTGAGAAATCTGGAATTGGAATTTCCATTAATAACTACATATTATCACGTTAAAAGAGGAAACCATGTTGAAAGTTTTCTTAAAATTAGTATAAGAATGGGTTGACAAAATTATTACACGACTCATCATTTAATATGAATTCATTTAATTTGGAATAAATTCAAGCACCTCAAAATAGTTGGTTATAGCTAAAAGGGATACTAAAATTATAGTTTACTTTATTATTCTTGGGTTAAACATATTTTAGTAAAGACACAAAATTAAAATTCGTCTATATTTTAAATTTTTGATATAATTTTGTTTATAATTTAAAAATAATAAATATAATCTCTCTAACTATATGAATTGTTTTTACATATGAGGTGTTTTATGTTGTACACATCATAAAGACTGTAATATTCTTTTCTATGTTTTAAATTTAAAGATTAAAATATATTAAAAGTTAAGACCAACAAATTTTAATTTTACATATAATTTTAGAAACTAAAAACATATTTAAATAATTATTTTTTAATATTCATTCTTTAAATTATGTTATTTCAGGATCGAATGTTAAGGTTACATACCTTGTTTGAAAGGGCCAGTAGGCCTTAAACCATACAGTTCAATATAAAATTTCTAAGATTTTATCGTATCGAAGGTTTTCGCTCAATTTTCTTTTTCATGTAATTATTAACAGTGTTGCTGTAACTTGTTTTTTTAGGCGCTGTTGAGGTTTCTAATTTCAAAGAAAGGATATATACAGTTTAAATAGAAGTTCGAGGTGAAAATATATGTAAAACTTTAAATTTAATTATATGGTCTCTTTTTATTTTTTTAATTAGTTTTATTTTTTGGCATTTTCTTAGCAATTGAATTTTATTCCTAGATAAATTTGTAATATAATTTTAATATTTATTGTTGCGATACTATCTTTTTAACATTTACTATTAGGTGGGTAAAACACACATGAAATTTCATCTCAATAGTAAAGAATATTGAAAATAAAATTATGAGAAAAACATGTTAATATGCTTTTAAAATTAAAAAAGAATTTTAAGAAGTTATTTGTATGAAATACTTAATGATGTAATTTTTTAGAAGATTTTGTAAAAAGATTGAAATGCTTGATGTAAAAACCTAAAAAATAAATGATTAGAGCGATATGTGTTTTAAAATAATGAGACCGAATATTTTAATGTTAAAATAATTCAATAATATGAATAAAATTTCATAAACACGTCTTATTATTTAAAACATTCGCTATCTTACTAAAACTCATTCTCTAAGTTCTCTCTCCCTTTTTTCTAAGATTTATGGTTTATTTGACGATCAGGAGATATCTAAGATATCACAACAATGAGTCCTCCATTATCTGTCGATCGGTTCTTTTTATAGAATAAGTAAGTTTCTGCTAATTTTTCTTTAATTCTTAGTTTAATACATATATATATATATATATATATATATATATATATATATATATATATATATATATATATATATAATTCTTTGCATGCATATAGAATTCTTTGCATATGTTACCTTATCTCTTTTCTAGCTTCTTGTTGATTAGTGGTCCTAAAAATTTATTTTGATCACGATTTTGTGGTTTGTAGACGTTTTTCGAATTTCTTGAGCTGAGGCGGGGTAATACGCTGTATAGAACCGTGGTAGTTTTTCCAAGGGAAACTAGTGATTGTCTTTTGGGTTTCTTCTATTCTTAGATTTCTTCTCTATCCCCTCTCTCTACCTGTTAAAATTTTATCTTAGATATATACGTTTCAAATCCTTGTTCATTAAACTTATTTCACTTATGGGATCATTTCCTAAGTTAAACTGTTACATGACTCTAGAAATACTTCAATTATAAAGATAATCATCAGCAAAAATGCACCCCAATCTGTTGCTAGGTTGACTGATATGGTATGCACTGCAACAATAAAAATATATTTATCCCAGCAAGGTCATTATAAAGATCGCATGATGCTATCACAGGCTTGGTTAAAAACAAAATTCTCAAGGGGGATGGATTAATCACGCGCAGTCAAAATTAAATGCAACAATTTATGAAATTTCGAGAACAGAAGCTATTGTCAGATTATTTACTACAAAAACATTCTTCTAATCTGAAAATACCTCGGACTAATGAACTTCATTCTTCAAATCACAGAATATGTAATGGATCACAAACATCAAGGAACTAGTGCTTTATGAAGCAAAATTAATCAACTGTATAATATGCAGGGTAACAAGATGTCAACTATAGTTAAAAAAAAAAATTCTAACCATTTTCAAATTAATAAACAAGGCCTGCAAATCACATTCTAAGGCTCCACAGTTGACACCTGTTGCCATTCCCCGTCTACTGCTTCCTTCCACAATGTCACATTGTTGTTCCCATCAGCCACAGCCAGTATGTTTCCTGTCAGTGACCATGAAACCCTCCAAACAGGTGTCTTGAAATCATTCAAAACCTTGCCTTCCCACCGATCACCCTCTTTTGCCACGGTCCATATAACCACTTTACCATCCTGCGATGCACTAGCAATAGTAGATTTAGGTAGCCCTAGATTGGGTGCCCAAGCAACATCTCGAACCCAATCTGTGTGCATATGAAGAGCAGGGAAGCAGTCCATCTTCCACAGTCCATTGCTGAGCTTCCATACCTTCACGGTATTATCACATCCACCAGAGCACAGCTTTTGCACAGGATCAAGCAACCCTGCGCCAACCAGGGCACCTGGTGCCATTGATGGTGCCCATGACACAGAAGTGACACCGACTGGGTGAGCCTGATCAATCCCTGCAGTGTCCCAGCCACCATCTGCTCTTGCAGTGAAAATAGATATATTCCCATTTGATGAGCCACAAGCCAAGCAGAGACCCAACTCGTGGGGCGCCCAAGCAATAGAATTCACAGATGATTTGTGCTCATCAAACACATGAGCTTGAATCCATTCATTTTGGTTACCCTCCTTCCATAGAATGACACGGCCATCATAGGAACACGATGCAAGTAGAGAACCAAACTTAGGGTGAGCCCACACTACTTGCCAAACAGGTCCTTGGTGACCAGTCAATGTTGCTAGATGCTGAGAGGCCGTGTTGCTCACTCCAATTATCTTAATTGTGTGATCTGATGAAGCTGTTGCCAGCCTCTTACCATAGTAATCCATTGCAACATCATGGACCGTGTCTTGGTGACCCGTTTCAACCTTCTGAGAAGGCATATTTCTGCTATCAACACACACAAAATGCAAACAGTTAGTTTCAAACAACAATTTGTAAGTGAAACTAATAGTCTAAAAGAAACCCTCTCTCAACTAGTCACTTCCAATGTAGAAATAAAACAAATATCAAATAAAAGGCAATGAAGGAGTAACAAAAGCATAAGCATAAGATTCAATACCAAATACACAAATATATAACATTTTCCAAGCAAGCAACTCATCGAACTTCAGAAAACAATTCACACTATACATAATAATAAATCCATCAACAAAAACATAATACTCAAGCAAAACCCTATTCCCAAGGTGATGAAAAGTGAAAACCCAGCCAAAGGTTTTTAATTTTAAATAAATATTCATCGAATTTAGCACTGAAGAAAGAGAAACACAATTCCGTGCAAATCAAGATCTATAAATGATCATAGAATCGCAAGCAATTCAAAAAATTCGAAACATCAAACCCTGTAAAGAAAAAGGAAAATTGGGGGGAAATGGTTAACCTTTGAAAACAAACCGCATCTGGCGAAAAAAAAATTGGATGAAGTGAGGAAATTGTCCCAAAAGAAAGAGAAATGTATCAAATAAATAAGAAGGATCGCAAAATGGGTACGGAAACAGAAGATCTAAGTTGAAATTTGAATAGATCGAGATAGAATAGAGAAAGGACCTGAGAAAGACAGAGAGAAAGTTAAGGAACCAAGGGTGGCTGCCGGAGTTGCCCTGTACGGTGGCGCGAGTAAGGGTGGCCGGTGAGTGTAAGACGAGATATAACGAAAAAACTGAAACTGAAGAAAATGATTTCTTATAACCAATGTTTTAAATATAAATTTTCTTTTTCATTTTACCCTTTAAATAATTATCTTTTAAAACTAAAATAACTCTCTTACCAATTTTATTTTTTATGAGATATTTTTAAAATTTATTTATACTTTTATTTAATATTTTTAAGTTTAATTATTCTTAAACTAAAATAACTATTTATTATAAAAGAATTACTTACAAAATAAATAAAAAAATATCTACAATAAAATTATAAAAATTATTTATATTTATTTATAATTATAATTATTATAATAATAATTTAATATTTTATTATAAAAAATAAACACATGTAACCTAATCAAAGTATTAATATAATTGTTTTTATAGGACTTAAAAGACACTATAAATACAAACTCTTTTCATTTGTCAGCTTTTAAGATAAAATGTTTGCAAGTCTAAGTATAGTTCAAAATTCAGAAAGTTATCCCTTAAAAAGATATTCCACACTGAAGCCACACGTTATAATAAATGTTGTAATAAATAAAAATGTAACTAGTTTTCTCGTAATGAAAAAAAAGTTTGTACAACAATATCTTTTCTTTGTCTCATTCATGTTGGCAAAAAGGTTGATAGCTTCCGAAGAGTTTTTTATTCAAAACATCTCTAGGACAACATCGTTATAACTAGAGTTAGTTTTTTCGGTATATTATTTGTTTTTACATCAAATAAGTATGTATACAAGTGCTCTGATATTATATTTATATTTTTTTTACTGATAAAAAAATTACATAAGCAATGCTATTTATATTAGGTTTATGAACTTAAGCCTAAATTACGTGATTAATTTGTTTAATGATTTATTAATACATTTTAACTTTTAAGCTTTAATAATCATAATTAATCATTACTATTACAATGTAATTAAACTATATGATCTCAATCATTACAAAAAGAGATGTTATAAAGCAGGTGTTCATAGTTATTTGAAGTGATATGAGATAAATGAGTTGGGATCATCTTAGTTATTACGAACCAATATGATGTCAGGTACGTGTTCATGTTCACTTGAGATAACCTCATGTATATAAGTCGATATGGTCTCGGGTACATATAATATAATAGTTTGGAAAATATCCGCGGGTATTTTAAAACCCACGGATACCCGCAAAAAAATATATTTTATACATTTTAAAATAAAATTTAAATAAAATTTCAAAAAATATATATATAAATTAAATTAAATATAAATTAAAATATAATTAAATTTAATCTATAATAAAATATAATTTTATTTTATTTTTAATTAAATTTAATTAAAAATATATATAAATTAAATTTTTTATTATTTTTTGCGAGTAACGGGTACCCGCGGGTCAGGTAGTATACTGCCCGTACCCGCGGGTCGGGTGGTATACTACTCGTACCCGACCCGTTTAGAAGCGAGTATTAAAATACTCGTTACCCGTTATCCGTGGATAGTAAATATTCGCGGATAGTAACTATCCACCACGGATTTTACCCGAGGATACCGTGACTACAAATTTTTTTGTTATCCCTAATGATAACACAATGTACAATGTTCAATGTGATAGTGTCCATATATGCAAAGGAATGTAAAGAAAATTTCTATATAATAATTTTTGTTTATAAATAAATGGATATCATTAACTTTTATGCAATACAATTATAATTTTTTTTATCTTCTTTAGTTATTTAATCTTATTTTTTTATGACATATTATTGTTCATCAAATTTTCACATTAAATAATATGAAAAAGAAAATACTAAAAAACTATTATAAAAAAATGGAAAATTGTTTAGAGAATCATCACTACAATATATGAGTGTATGATGTGCGTCATTGAAGAATATGTCCTTTTGTTCAGAAAATTTGAATTGAAAGATTTGCAATTTTCATAAAAAATTGTAAATATGGTTTGTAGTTTTTGTTAGAAAAATTAATATTAAGTTAAATTTTTTGTGTATTTTTATTTAGATTTAGATTTTCACTTATTTGTAAGTATATTTTTGTTTGAAGAGCTTTTTTTATTGCTTAATTTGCAACACATATTTACTTAATTTTTGGACGATCATTGATGCTTAAGAATGTAAATTGATTGATAAAAAATGAATTATTGCAGTTTCATTGAGAGGTGGAAGAAAATAATAATCATGCGGGATTTTATACAATTTTTAGTGATATCATAAATTGATAAATGTTGATAAAACACTATTATAGTTGTCATGCATTAAAGTAAAGGAAAACAAATGCAATAACACACACGTATATATATATATATATATATATATATATATATATATATATATATATATATATATATATATATATATATATATATATATATATATATATAATAAAGGTAAAGTTCTAACAAAAAATTAAGATGGCTTTCATTTATTTGTTATTGTACAAAATCATTCTCTGAACATAATCACATTTAGGAAGGTATTTTTTACTAAGTGTTAATTAACAATTTAGTAACAAGTATTTCATTACATTAAATTTAACAACACAATCAAAGGAATATATATATATATATATATATATATATATATATATATATATATATATATATATATATATTACATGTCTTACATAGTTTCATTTAAACAAGTGTTGATGAAACCATTGCATAACTTTACAAAAATGTTGAAGCATATTAACATTAATATGCATCAGTTATACATAAAGATTTACTTTGGCAAGTTTGAAGTATTTATTTTTTTGTCATAAATATGAGCCAACAACTTAACCATATGGATTTCTGAATGTACTCAAGAGTTTTGGAACATCATAGGCAAGCATATCTTCCACTGTCTGTATCATCTTTTTATTCAATTTTTCAAATTTGTCAATGTTATAACAGTTCAAGGTCTCTTTGAATTGCTCAACATCTGGAAAATCACCAGCTGGTAGATGAAACTCCCTTTGTATCTGATTACAATTTGTGTTACACATTAGCATTTCAATTTTCAATAATTATTATGACTAAACATGCATGTGAGTTTAATTTATTTAAAGCAAAATTCATACCTTTAAAAATTCATCTTCCAAATTATCAATGAGTTTTTGTTGAGCTTTAGCTTTTCCTATCATAGAAGGCATTTGCTTCTTAAGATGACCCATAATGTAAGCATGTATCACAGCAGATCTAGCTCGTTTTACAAATTCATTGATCTGCAATGTAAAAGTAATTAACATTTTATCAAGATAAAAAATAGTATTGAATGTTATAATTTACATTCATCATATTGTTTAAATAATAATAATAGTAATGTACAATAAAAATGTTATAATTATGGTAATACAGACAAATATTTTTCTAAATAAAACGTTGATGAATAATTACAATAATAACTATAATATTATACCATAAAAAAATTAATATTTTGAATCATTAAAATTAAGAGTAATAAATGATAAAATATTTGACAGAATATTTAATTTTCGGTAAGTTATCTTATGAAACTTTTGTATCCACAAGATAATACTAGTCATAATCTTTGGTTTTGTTTGTCTTCCCAAATGTTTCATGAGAAAAGTTATATATAAACAAGTATTTCAAATTTACAAACTTGTATTTGTAAATATTTTTTCATCAAATAGCTTTTAACAAAAAGAAATACATATGAATAATCCTAAATTTATACATAGATTATAATAAAAATTATAAATAAAACTCACTTTACGATCACAAGCTTTCTTTGGTATATCTTTTAGATCTGATAGAAGATCATCTTGTTCTTTTTGAAATATTTCATCTTCAAGTGGACAGATGGAATCTTGTATAGACCTCTCGTTGAAAGAACTGAAGACAAAAAAAGGTTTGATCATAAAATGGACAAGACAATTTTATATGATAATGAATGAAACAAAAGTATAACCAAATCTAAATTATACAATAATGTAAATAAGAAATGTATAAGTTCATGACATTTTTAACACATACAAATTATAAAGTGACTTACCCAATATATACACGCATGACTTCGGGAACATTTAATGCTTTTCCAAGTGACCACATCAATGCACCGTATATTCTCATTAACTGCAACGTTGGATCAAACAAAAATATAAGCCAAATTTTGACCTTAAAGTAAAACCACATTAGATTAAGTTAAATCAAAATATTAATTATATATGCTTTTACTTGTTGAGGATCAACTTGGTCTGCCTTGTTTAAGACCACTCGAATTTTGTCATCATTTCCTTTTAGGGATGATATCACACGTTTGAACTCATCGCTAATATCAAGTTTGTGAGGATCAAACAAAAGGAGTATTAAATCACATTTAGCAGCAAACCACGATGTTACACCAGTAAAATCATATTGTCTTTGTGTCTTTTGTTTTTCTCCCGACAAAACTCCAGGGCTATCGACAAATGTAATGTAGTCCAATAACTTTGAACAAATGATACAAAATGAGAGAGTTAAGTTTCAATAGTATAGAACAAATCTCTTAGATTTTGTTTTAAATAGGTATAAAAGAGACTTACAGGATGAGGCATTTGAGAACACTCAAATTTGGACAAAAATGATGTGCCAAATGTAGTAAGACCACTAAATGGCATGTCTGCTTGGACAGCAACAGTGTTCCCAGGAATGCTTCTTTCATCAGGTCCAGACTATGCAAAAGAAAACTACAATTAACTCATCAAAGCTAAAGTAACCATAATTTTAAGGTTTAGAATTTAATGTTTACACATACCATGACAACAACAAACCTATCTGTTGTTGGCTCTGGTCCAATATGAGCTCCTGATAATATTGACAAGGAAAACAAATCACTAATGCAAATTGTATAACTTGTGTGTGGAATTTGAAATGTATATTATAGATATAGAATTTGAGGTTGAAGAATGAGTTGCCTGGATAAGTAGTTCTAAGCATATGTTTAATGAATGTTGTTTTTCCAGTAGAATATTGACCCAAAAGTAGAATCATAGGTTTGGCATCAAAGTCGCTATTTGCCTGTAATGCATAAAAATAATGATCGATAAAAAAAATATTAATTGCATACCTTTCTCATATATAAATGGTGTTACATGATTAAGTAAACAATGATATTGAGTCTAAACTAATTAGTTATATTTCTTATTAAATAAAAGAAATAACACACTAACCAAAAAAGGAGAGACAAAATCGTTGTATTGGTATGCAACTTCTAAAGGCTTCAACTTTTGAAGATAAAGTTTCTTCAAACCATCTATAACTGATGTCACTGAAGCCACAGATACCTAAGAACATATGCTCAAAATTAAAAATACTAAAAGAAAATTAAAAGTTTAAAGAACAAGTAATTCTCACTTAATATCTCTTTTTACACACACTTATAAAAATATTTGAAATTTTAGAAGATACATTAAAAGAATATAGAAACAGAATCATTATTAACTAATATTTCACATGTAGAGCCATTAAATAATTAACTAACATTTCTAATAATCGTCTTAAATTCTTAGATAAATAAAATCACTTGATTTTTTTCTAGTCAAACATATCTAAACAAATATTATAGAGTTAAGCCAGTAAAAGATGAACAATATTAAGCAATTAAAGTAACAAATTCTTACCTCTTTTTTCGACTTTCCAGAAAACCAACTACTTGCAGGTGATGGTTGAGGACTAACTGCATGACTATAAGTGAGTGAAATCGATAAAAATAAATAAATAAATAAAGAAAAAAGAAAAAAAAAAGTAATATTAATTAATGCACTTGTTAATTAAACTACTATACATTACCACTTAATTCTTTATCTTTATGTTTGCGTTTTTTCTTCTGCATAAAATAAAAAACATTTAATGATAAGTCATCTCACTAAATGATCAATGTATACAATCAATACAAAAAAAATAAAAAATACTCACTGCAATTAATGCATCTAAACCTTCCATTGTGGGTGGTTTTACATATTTCATAGCTGAAATAAAAGTCAACCATATGTTATATACTAACTTCTATAATATAAATTTAATGAGTGATATAAAAATAAATTACAAAATTTTAATTAATGCAGACAACAAAACTAAATAAACCAAACAACATAAAAGCAAACAGAAATTACCATCACTAGTTAATAGATCATGTGTTATTGAGTATCCACATTGTCCTAAAGAAACAAGCTGCAATCCAAATGGGTTAGGTTTTAAAAATTGGTAAGAAATTAAACTTAAAAAAAAAAAAAAACTTTCTCAAGAAAAGAATTATTTTTCTACCTGCATAGCAGTGACAAACTCTTTGAAACCTAGATATCCTTCTCGTCTTGAATCTGCAATGGCCCATACCTTATTTTAGTAAGAGAAAAAAGAAAAATAATTAGTTATAAGGAAGAAAAAAATATTAAAAGAATGATGTAAAAAATATCAAATAACGTAACTTAAATAAATAACTCATATTTGATTTTTAACAATATGGGAAAAATGGGTATGTTAAGTAAACTTTTACCTAGATAAATTTGAAATTTTTCAAAAGAATAAAACTTGCATATATTTCCTACAGTACTTTATGGGATATTCTTGCATATAACTTAGGGTTAGAACATCCAAGTGCTCTAATATTAATATATATTTTTGTTGATAAAAAAATAGATATTTTTTGATCGTACATTGGTAATAAATACTATACATTACTAAAGTAAAATTTTAAATATGATTATAAAATATTAAAGAATTTAGAAATATAACAAATTCAAAATTAATACAATCATCATTCATCATTTTAAAAATGTTAATGTCTCAACTTCAATCGAAAAACACATTATCCTTGTTATATATACTTCTTATTATTCCAATGCATAAAATAAATGTATAAAATAGAAAACCTGTTTTAATTCTTGTCGTGACAAGTTTGACATGGCCAAAAACTTGATGGCTTCTTTTCCTGTAAAGCGACCATCTCCATCTGAAGACACCAAAATGCAGAATAATAATCTCATTATTTACGATAAATAAATAGAAATAGATTTATTTATTTTGCATAAGACATAGAAATTATGATAAAAGATAATGAAGATTGAAAATAAAAACCTGCATCTACATAATTGAACCACTCTTCATATAGGGTTTGATAGTCTTCAAAAGTTGAATTGATTGGCACTATCTCAAGTCCCATGATAACAATAATACAAAAATATTATTACTTTGTTTTTTCTTTTATGATTTTGGGTAAGATGTGAAGAGGGGTTGCAGATGCATGGAAAGGGTTACATGAGAAGTTGCAAAGAATGTATGATACAAATTTAGGGTTTTTATATTCAGAATGTTGATGTTCAATGCTAGGGGATGTGCTCATAACCTAAAATTGAAATTTCCATGAATAACTCTGCATACGTTAAATGAGGAAACTGTCTTCATTTTTTTTTCAATGCTGTGAAGGGGTTTGACAAAATTATACCCAACTTAAAAGTGAATTTATTTAATTTAGAATCAATTCGACCATCTAAAAATAGTTGTATGATTTTATTTTCGTTGGTTGTATTTGGTAGAACAAAATGAGTAATAAAAAAAAACAGTAAAAGAGTACTCAATACTATATTATTCTTTAAACTTTAAAATAATAAGTTTATATACTATTTAATTTTTTTATATTTAGTCAATAAAAAACTTACACTCACATTTGGTTTCTAACATTCTCTCTTAGGTATACGTTTTTTGTTCTTTATCATAACGTGACATATTTGGTTGAATATGATATCACAAATTAATGAATCTTTGAGAAAATATTTATTAGAAAGACACGAGAACAATGAGAAATGAATTGAAAAGAATTAACATTATCTTCAACCTAAAATCTTAAAACCATGAATTTATAATTTTATAATCTCAAAGTCTTATATTCTCATAATTTTATAATTTTTATAATAATATAATCTTGTAATCTTAGATTTTATTTAAAAAATAGTTTTATTTTTTCCTTTTGAACTTAATTTTAATTTTATTTTATTTTGAATTTTTAAACGAAAAATTACTTTTGTTAAAAATATGTTAAAAATGAAATTCAACACTAATATACTTTGACATAAAACTCATTAATGTCTTGAACTCACATTTAGCATGAAATGTTGTTGAAAGTTAAAAATAAACACATGGGTTTAACTTTTGTAAACTCAATAAAATTTGAAAAATATATCGAACAAAGTAATGGTTTATTATGACTATTCTTTCGTCTTATTTGTTAAGAACCTAATAAAAAACTATACAATAACTCAATTCAACTTCACGAATATAATGAGATTTTGCACTTTATGGATATAATATAATTTAACTTTATTTTTAGACAATATAAAATCTTCAATAAAAATATTTTAGTTTAACACACTTCTTTACTAAAATATATAAAAAATCTAGAACATTAAAAGACACAACCACCTTTCTTTCAAAAAAAATATGAACATGCATTTAGAATTTATGGAAACAAAAACTTATTAAGAAAAATATAAATTCAACAATAATAAAACATAAATTTAATTTACATATGAAATTGATGTTATCTCAAACAATAAAATAATAAGTATTCTTTTTATATTTTGTTGAACTTTCTCATATTTACTAAATGTAAGACTTACACTTAAATTCTCTACATTACTATATCTGCTCAAGTTAATGCAGAAACCATATTATATTTATTCAATACAAGATAACTTCTAATACCACTTATAGATGTTCAAAACATATTAACCGAAAAAACACAACAATAATAAAATATAAATTTAACTCACAAATAATAACTTTAAAAGTCATTCTTCTTTATATTGTTTAACCTTTTTTTATTTCCTTAATATAAAATTTAGATCACACTTAAGTTTCCGACAATTAAACATATATTATTATGCATTTACCACATTATTGAGTGTAGGAGATTTCTTGCATATATCCTCTATCTAAGAGGCCGATCTCGTATTAAGAGGGTATAGACATATATGCCAACTCAAAAGTTGTAAAGGATGAGGACTATTGCTTTAAGTTCCGCCAATTACCGAGTCAATTCGGATAATATGAACAATTAATTTTTACGTATTATCATATTAAAATATAGAAAAAAAAAACATATAAACTTTAATTTCATTTGAGTTCCAAAACATAAAGATGAACACTAAAATCAGAGTGTGTGGCTGTGACGAGCATTAATAAGTAAACACAATGAAATGAGCTTGATACAGACAAATAGAAGAGAATGGCCTTGATGGGCTACCATTAATAAGTGCCTTCTTAAGTTCTCGTAAAAGAAAGTGCCTTCATAGCCAAACAAGAAACACAAACGATTTTGATAAATTGAAAAGAGTTGTGATAGGTAAATAATAAAAAAAATCTTCATAAGCCAAGAAGAACCTTGAAATTATAAGATTCTTGATGAGAACACAAATGAAATAACTTTTATAAGCCAATAGGAACCATGACACAAAAGCATAAACAAAGGAATAAGAGTGTCTCCAAAGCCGGAACTCAAAAACACCAAGGACAAAATAATGGTATTTGTGACAGCATCGCCGATACAAAAATCCTATAAAACATTAACATGAAATATTATTTTACTTTCAAGTCTCTCATAATGTTACACTACTTTTAAAACATTTTTAAAGTCTAATAAGAATCATATTTTTTTTTAATTTTTAAAATCTAAAGTCTTATACAAGTAGCAAGTCTTAATTTTAAAACTCTCGTCAACATGAACCAATACAATTTGTTATAACACCTAAATAGTAAATTTGAGACTCATAGTAGAGATGCTCGTTTCTTTTTAAGTTGGAAGTAGCTGCTGTGCTTTTGCCACAACAAGGATTCACATCCTCCATTCTTTTAAATACAATTTTCAGACTTTCCTTATAAGAAGATACAACCTCTGATCAAGCTCAAATTTGTTGCAATGAGAGGTATCTCCCTTCAGCAGCATCAGAAGCCCACCAAATGAAATATTTAGCTCCCTGCAATTCAAAACCCGTAAAAAACATTATTACTCAAAAGAATGACAAGAGTAACATTCACTACAACATTAAAGTATTAATGAAATGATCGCATTCATCTCTGACGAGGGGAGCTGCTACTACGAATAAAACCTGCTACAAATCTCGTAACTTCAGATAACTTATTATCTCACAATCAAAAGATAATTCATAACCAATTGGCACAACAGAACTATACAATGCAAAGATAATTTACAAACAAAATGAATCAACCGGCACTATATGAACTACAAATATGCTATTCACTTATTCATTTCATGCTCACAATCAATTAAAAACAATTTAAATCCAAATGACGAACACATTGTTCCTAAAATGAATTTAGTTATTTAGTAAATTTTTAAGTATGATGCATTTGAAACTCAAAACTAGAAATAGACATACGCCTTTTCACGCCCAGAAGCCTCTGTTATCCTGTAGAGCTTCCCATACATGACATATTCAAAATTGTTGGCCAGTGATTGTCGATTGATCTGGAAAAAATAAATATAGAGCAGAATTCTGTAAGATAAGTTAAATTAACTGAGTTGAAAACCAATAGAGAAAATATAAGAGAACAAATAGATAAAAATAGAAAGAAAATTACGAAAGACAAAGGACACTATTAGTTTTAAATTGGGATATGCATAGACACATTGTTAAAAGCAACACAAGACTAGCACTGAGCTTAAGATTCTAGGCAGAGAAAAACTCATTCACAAAAAGTGAAACACTCGTTATTGCTAGCCTTCTCAAATTGGCAGTTTGTTTTCTATGAATCAATTGACATTTGGTAATGGGTCCCGACTTTATGTTTGAATGCTAGGTGCACTCATGGGTTTTATTTAAATATTTTTGTATTAGGAATACTCTGATGACAGAAGCTACACGAGTTTGTGTAGACTCTAGGATTGACAAACTTGATGGCATATGTTCCACAGCAATGTTATTTTGCATGTTACCAGTGTCCTGGTTACTATGATTTTCCAGGACAGAAACATCTTTACTTAGGATTAAAATATAAAGGAATTCAAGCCTAAGGATTGTCAGAAGGATTGATTAAAAACAATTGAAGTTTTTCATTTATTTTCTTTTCATTGTGGTTAGAAGAATGGCCCTATTTAGGGTGGATTCAGATCCCTTTAAACCCATCAACTACTCTTGTATTGTATCACTCTCGAGTTATAAAATTGCATACTATTTAGTATAGCTCTAAGGATACAGAAGAAAAGATAGTGTCTTCTGATCCTATTTAAATTATCTGATCTGAGTTATATGCCAAATGTATTACTAAATATATATATATATATATATATATATATATATATATATATATATATATATATGTAATATTTATCGAGTTGCATCACATAAACACCAGAATCACATACAGGTAAAACATTGATATATAGAAGTATTTGACAGTCCTAGATACTTGAATCTTATTTTAATAACAGTTGCCGAGTGGTTCGATACAACTATAGATACTGAATATTCCAATACACAATAAAAAGGCACTAAATAAAAATTTAGAAAGAGCAAACTGTGTATTGAACAGAGAAAATTTGCTTCTTACAACACTAAATTAAGCAATGGTATCATGTAATCATCCCCGCATTAATAGTACAAAACCACGCCTTCCAAATCAATCTTGTCTATGCTCACCACCATTAACCCAATTTATGATTTGATTTACAAGTTCATGATGAAGGACAGAAGCTCCCAGCGACAGGAAACGTAATAACAATTGACAAAGAATGAGTGCAGACATACGGCATTAAATGTACGTTCTAACAGTAACTAATGTTTTGTACCATGGTTTCACTTGATAATCATAATAACAATCCTTCACAGTGAAAGAAAGGTTCATTGTACATCATAAATTTCTTACCTGTGTATAATAGCCAGTGTCTGGTGTTCCATCAGGATTAAGAGATGAAACCAGCACAAGGGTGAACTTCTGACCAACCTTTAATGGATATATCTCAGAATTGATATCAAGGTGCATAAACATGTCAAACTTTTCACTTCTTGCTTCAATTCGAGTAACTTGAGATGCACAAAATCGAAGTATTAGAATGAAATACACAGAAGTAGATCAAAAACATCTCTAGCAAGACCAATGACACCGCTACAAATGGAAATCGAATAACAACAGACAAACTTTAATGACGAGTTTTGACGGGAAATTTTAAGAAAGGAAATTCAATCTTTTAAGTGAATTTAAAATATCATACATAAAAAACACTTCTTTAGAAATCAAATGTAAAGAACTTTTGGATAGAAATTTTACACCTAAAATGAAAATTTGGGATATTCTTTATATTTTTCATGGTCTCACTGGCGATTCTCATCCCAAAGCTTTGATGCGTTCGTTCTTTGATAGATTGAAAGCGCATGCACTAACAGTGTCATGCATTTCAAATTGCACGAAATGTTGATATCCAATTTACAAAAACAACAAAAACGAGATTCCAAAAAAAAAGAAAGAAAACAAGAGCCAAATAATACAGAGAGCTCAAGGGAAAAACCCTAGACACGTACAACAACAAAGCATGGAAAGCTAAACTAAACAAAGACATATGAAGAGAATTGAAGTATTGAAGAAGTAATACAGATGCAAATAACAATAGTAGGAATAATAATACCTTTATCGAATAATTTTTTGTCATCGGGGTTTAGTTTTTCTACTCTGAAAATATCCTCGAAGAGATTATTCTCCACCATGGCTGAAACAGAAGAACTTGTGAAACAAATTACCAATAATCTGAAATATAAAATCGCAAAGCAGAGAAAGGCGAATTTCGAAGAAGCTTTAGGAATCAAAAGATGCAAACAAGATTAGAAGAACGGCAAGAAGAAGATTGTTGTCAGAACATACTCTGCGTTGAGACTTTAGAGGGACTAAAAGAGAAGTAATAAAAAAATGAAATAAAAAGAAGCAGGGATTCGAGAATTTTCTAATGGGTCTGGGCTTCCATGGCCTGTGCTGCACTACACCAACGGGGCCATTTCTCCCTACACCCCAATTTTTCTTCCTAAATGCCCTTATATTTTAAAATTCCCTTTTCACCCTTAGTCAAATTAAAACCCCTACTCCACTCTCTCTTTTTTGCTCCCTTGCACCGCTCCACTGCATCCCATCCATAAAGATGTTGCAAGACAGATACTCACAGCATCTGTTCGTAGGCAAAATTGTGATAAAACTTTAGATGTAGACCTTGTAGTTGTAGACGAGATGATTGGTGAGAGTGAAGAGAATTAATAAGGTTTCCTAATGGTCTATTAGATACCTTTTTGCTGAAATACTATGTTGATATCGTGGCTTTAAAACTCTAAAATAGTGAGGTAAGTAAACAAAATTAAGGTTTCTAATTTATTACAAAAATTACATCTAGCTGAATATAGAACCGTTATAGTATATTTTTAATTTATTACAAAAATGTCATTGTATCATTTTTTTTATCGATTAGATTTAGAGTCGTCATAGCATATTTTATATTTTATTAAAAAAATGTCACATATTACTTATTATGACTAATAGATTACAATCACCATAAAATCAAATTTTTTCACTAATGAGATTTCATACAAAACTATCGTGGATTTTGGCCAACGTCCTAGTTTTACTCAATCTATATCATACTCATGTTCTTCAAAAATATCTCATTTTCCATTTCAAAGTCCTTTTCTTTTCGTTAAGTGATCCTTTAGCACGTCAGTAAAAGTACACAATGACCTCTAAAACACAAGCTCACTCAACGACCCTCCTCACTCGTTTAGCAACGACCCTCCTCACTCGTTTAGCAACTACCTCTATGAGGTATAGTGAATTAGCTAGTCTTTTGACGCCTAATAAGTCAATTAGCTAATTAGTTCATTTCTATACCAAGGTAGTTACTAATAAGTTAAAAAATAAATCTAGTAGACAATTCTACCCAGACTAGTATACTTATTTCTCACATGTATTACTAATTTCAAACATCTCTCACTTAACATTAAAATACTATAAAGCACATAAAAAATCACAACCATTCACATCAAAATGGTAATAATGTATTTAAATACTAGTTTCTCTCACCTGCAATAAAAGTTAAAAATAACAAAAGTTTCATTACCCATAGGTATTCCCATTCAGACAAGAAGTAAGATCTCCACATAATCAAGATTTTATCATACCTTAACAATCATAAGGAACATGGACTCATTTAAAACCCTCAAATAACATATGCAACTCTATAAATCCCACATGTAATAGATACACCAAAAAGACTCAAAAGAAGAATAAAAGATAAACTTACTCTATTTGAAAAATTGATCGGATATGATTGTAAGTCTTGCTGCAAGAGTCATATGACGTACTCTAATATTAAGACAGATGACTAAAAGGATTAGAATATTAGAGAGTGTAGAGGAGGAAAAAAAATTTACTTATAGAAAGATAATAGTTTTTATAAAATGAAACTCAATTAATTATTTTTCGCTCAAGCTTTTTATTAATAAAAAAATGAGAGTGTCTTGTAAAAAATATTTCCATTCTACATGATTTATTAGATCCTTTCACTTTTTCTTTCAAGTAACTATATAATAAGAGTGTTTACTTAGTAGAAAATGTCCAATGAATTATTTGTTGCTACAACGAATAATAATTTGATTGGAAGACCAGCTTTACACCATTTGTTTCATTAGTTTGATTTCAAACAAATAAAAATGGTTATTTTGAAACAAGATAAGAGTAAAACAAATATTAATGTTATGTAGTCCTTAATGAGGTTGATCAAGTGGACTAAATAAAAAAGATGATGGTTATAATAGTAATTATGGTGTAGTAATACAAATAGCAATAACTATAATATGAAGGTAATCGTGGTAACGTGATAAAGGCATAATTCAATCCATTTTAATCCAATCTATCAAAAATAAATTATGAGCAAGCTCAAAATTTTTGATTCATTTTTTATAATTTTTAATTTTAATATATATATATATATATATAATACTTAATGATGAAAATATATTTTTAAGTATAATTGGTTAATTAATATATGTAACCGAATAAATTAAAAGTATTAACATTTTATAAATTAAACTACTTTATTATAATTAATAATTCAAACTTAATTTATTAGAATTAATGATTTAAGTTATAACATTATCTCAAATTAAAGCATGATACATGACACATATTTTTCACATAATTTGGATGACTAGCTTAGGAAAAAACTCTACACTAATTAGGCTTTAATACAGTCCTAAGAAACCTACACTACTGGGCCAAAATATATGGCCTAAATAAATCATACTCTAAGGAGCTCCATGATAGCCCAAGAGAGAGAGTATAAGTCTATGTTGCATAGAGGACTTTAGCTCTTCTTGAAAGTGTTTGGTCATAGCTAGGGGATATGCCACTAGACCTTCTTGTCAGCCCTTCCATCCTAGCTAACTTGTCAAGCTCGTTCAATTTGACTAGCCCTTCCATCTCATTCATCTCAACCATATCGTTAGCATGTCCATCAAGTTCATCCCGAACATCCAAGTCAGCCCGTCCATACTAGTCATCCTGTCAACCATTTCATCTGTCATCCAGGCCAGATTGGCCATCCCGTTAGCCCATCCATCCCAGTCATTTAGTCAGTCTAATCCATTTCGACCATCCCGCCAACCTGTCTATCATGGTTATTCAGTCATCCTAGTCGATTTCGGTCATCCCGTCAACTCGTCTATCCCAACTGTAAAACCCAGATAAAATAAAAATAACTTTTATTTTTATTTTAATACCTTTTAAAAAATAAATACTTATTTATGGTGTGTTATTGGGTGATAAAATTATTTAGGGATTGTATAAAAATTAATTAGTAATTGTTTTTATCATAAATTTCGAAAATGCCTAAAGTAAAGTTCATATATTATTATTTGTGTTATAATTTCAACAATTTGAATTGGTTCTGGTGGTAAATGAGGTGGTGCTGATAGTAGTCTTGTGGGGCTAGCGTCTGGTGTAACCAATAAGAGAAAAGAGTAGATTTTGTTTCTTTTATTTTTGTATGCCATAGTGTTGGGTTGGGATAGATTCATTTACCTTTTGCATGACGTTGTTATATTTTTTAATGAGAAGAATTTTGCTTTGTGGAAGATTTGTAGGACATTATAATTTCAGTTGGTTTCCTTAATTTTAGGAAATTATTTTTGGTAAGATTTTGGAGTAGTAGGAGAGAGTATTAAAAACTATATTAGGTCAAGCCCAATAGGGATACATTTAGAAGTCGTGAGAATAAACCCTAGCAGTATCCTTTCACCTCAAAAGAGAGAGTGCTTGAGAGAGAGACTTTACCCCTTAAACCACCATGAGCTAGTGAGTAGGAAGTAGAAGACCTCGGGGATCAAGGTGTGGTGGAGGCTGTGTCAAGGAAGAGAAGGTTTCTCGGACAGGTTTAGGACATCACAGAATGCTAGGAATTTTCTACTGGAACCCAGGTAAAGGGAGTAACTAGGATATATCATGGATATGTAAGGTTTAAGATATTTTCTTTACGTTATAATGAGTATGTGTTGTATGCATGTTTACTACGTGATGAAGATATTTCGAATGAATGGACATATATATATATATATATATATATATATATATATATATATATATATATATATATATATATATATTTATTGAATACATTGCTGATGCTTAACCGGTACTGTGGGTATTATTTTTACACTGGTTGTTTGGCCTTTGGGCATAATTGTGTTAAGTTAGGGTTAGGGGTTTGTATGAGTTGGAGCGAATGGTTGCAGAGAAAGTATCACTAGTGTAGAAAAGGCTTTAGACGTCTGTTATTTTGGGCTTTTTACGTCTGATCCCGACCTGACGTCTTTATGGGTGACATTGATGGGACGTCGGTTTCCACTGTCAGACGTCTATATAGACGTCTGACACTACAAATCAGACGTTTATATAGACGTATAACACTGGAAGATGATGAACATTAAGTGCGCGTAATTGTTGCCTTGCGTTCACGGTGTTTTAATGCAGCCACATAGAAGTTTGTTCCCTTAACACAGACGTCTATATGGCTTTAGAAGTCGGAATGGTGGGATCTGACGTCTAAATGGAGTCAAAAAGTAACTTTTTAGATTTCAAAAATGAGTATATAGAAGTCTGTTCCCCCCACATTAGACGTCTATATGACTTTAGAAGTCAAAATTACGGGATTTGACGTCTAAATGGAGTCAAAAAAATGACTTTTTAGATTTCAAAAATGAGTATATAGAAGTTTGTTTCCCCACATTAGATGTCTATATGGCTTTAGAAGTTTGTTCCCTCTAGAAAAGACGTCTATATGGTTGTTTTATTTACAAAAAATGTCACTGATCATTTTTTACGTTGGATATTCGAGGGTTGGACGTTTAAAAGATGACGTTAAAAGCCTTTTATGCACTAGTGTATGTAGGAGGATAGTCTTGGTTTTGAAGTCTCGGAGTGTTCGGAAAGAAAGAATTGGTTGTTGCATGGGATTTGTTTGATATATAGGTGCAGTATAAGATGAATATAGGTGAAGAGGAAGGAAGAATGCGGTTGTGATAAAATATATAATATAGGTGTGTGCGTGAAGGATTATGTGGGAGAAGTAAGGGTAGTTTTCATGAGATGAGGTTACTTGTTTGGTGAGTAGAAATAAAATGAAGAAAGACAAATTACCTTACGTAAAAAGTGAAGAGAAAGCAAAAAAAATAGGAGAAGAAAGTTTACTTTTCTATATGAGAGGGGTATATTTATTAAGTGTATGGATTATTTTTGCTTTCCTGTTGCATGTTTAAAGGGGTGCATGAAAAGTAGAATGGGAAGTGTACATTTTAGTCTTTTAGTTTTGCTTTTTTGGCATTGAATAGTGCAGATTCCACTAAAGAAAAGAAAAGGGAGAAGAGGGACATTTGGGGTTTGGTTTAAACACTGGAACCTTTAAGCTAACTTAAGTTTTTTTTAATATTATTATGATATATATATATATATATATATATGTATATATATATATATGTATATATATATATATATATATATGTGTATATATATATGTGTGTATATATATATATATATATATGTATATATATATATATATATGTGTATATATATGTATATATATAAATAGTAGAATTATTAAGTTTGGCAATTGATTTATCTCTTAACTGGTACACAATTAAACTAGTTTGTTGTTTTGTTAGTAAGTATGTATAAGTTAAGAGATGACACAAATGATTTTCATAATTTAATCTAAGGGATTATTATGTATAAATAAAATAATAAAAGTTGAATATTTTTGTGTTGTAGTAGTATGTTATAAAAGTTGTCGTAATTTTATATGTATCTGTGGTGATGGTTTACTTGAAGTCGTAGTATTTTTACAAGATGTTATGGTCTTGTATATGAAGTCGTAATATTTGATATGGTGTAGTAAAATCTTGCGTTTGATGAGTTCATGTATAGTATTGAGACTATGTATGAAAAGTATTGAGCTTGTATTATAAGTCTTGTGATTGGTAAGCAATGCATATTGTTGAGACTATGTATATTTTGAGAATAGTAAGATAGATCTTATGATTTGTGGAGGAATATGTGATAATGAGATTGTATATGGAATTGTGATGTGAACATGAAACTGTCATTTTCGTCATACTGTTGTCGTTTGTGTGACCTTTTCGTATTGCGTTACGATAAGGATGTTGAGTCTCGTAGAGACAAAGATTCGAGTGTCACTTCCTTTTGCGCAAGGAGGTGAATGTCTTGCCCAAAAGGCTTTAAAAGTCGGGGAGATAGGTCTGAAGTTGCGATGAAGGACGACTCGAATCGCCTGTTTTGCGTAACAGGTTAGGATGACAAAGTACAAGGAAATGACGTTTGTTTATGAATGGAGTGGTTGTGATATTATTTATGAGTGGAGATATGTTGCCATGACTAGCTATGGTTTGTGTTTCATGTTGTTTTACTATTGTCAACACCCAATTTCGTCTGAGTGACTAAATAATATAGTTTTGATGAAATTTATTTTGTTTTATTTTATGTTATTCTAATTTTATTTTATGATTATTTTACTTTGTTATTGTATTTGAGTTTATTTTAGGTTTAATCATTCACTAAGTCCCTATTTTCGCATGGAATCTCAATTTAGTCCCTTTCTTTCTGGAAATATCAATTGGGTCCCAAATTTATGAAAATTGCAACAAATGGATCCTTTCCGTTAAATTGTGTCCAACGACGTTAGAGTGTATTTGACGTGGCACGCTGTTGTGAACTTCTTATCTGACGTGGTTGATTCAAGCAGTAGCAGTAAAGCACGTGGATATTTACAATTTTTTAAATAAAAAGAAAAGAGTTATTTTAAACCAAAATGGAATTATTCTGAGTGCAGTAAGGAGAAGGAGAAGTGCACAGATCAAACACTCTATTAGGAATTAGGGATTGGGATTATTCATGGACAAGCTTCTCACCTTCGCCACTCCTCTCCATTGATGATGCACTGTTGCAATCACCCTCAGCTTCAACTCCAGGGATATATTTTGCAGTCACATAAGCTTTTCTCTTTCCCTTCTTATCAACACCAAGCTTTTCTCTCTCCCTCTTTTTTTGGGCATAGGCCACCGCTTTGTTTTACGCGGATTCTTTCCATTGCCCTATGGTAAAGGTGCATTCCCTCTTCCGTTAGTTGTTTCAATTTTTAATGTAAGTGAAAGCGTGGTTACGGGTTTCCTTTTCTATCCCCATCGAATCGTACATCTCTTTTTTGAGACTCGAGGACAGGGACTCAAAGGGATAAAATGTGTGACTTGCCAATGTCAAAGTTGTTTCTTCTTTGTTTTCGAATCCAGACTAAGGTTCAATCGAGGTTATCTTCTTCATCCATCTCAGTCTGCAACTTTTGCCGCTTCTCTTTAACCCTACAATCAAAATCAAAACAAATTAAACGAGTCTTCCTCCGCATTCCAGAACCCCTTCTTCGATTCGTTCTCGTAAGCTTCCATTGTTGCAAAGTTTAAGCCTTTCTCTTGTTTGCTACAGTTTTGAAAGTGATCCCTAATTCGATCCACACAAAACTTGAATCCCCTTTTAAAACAATTCTTTTCTTTTTACTTAAAAAATTGTAAATATCCAGGTGCTTCACTACTACTGCTTGAATCAACCACGTCAGATAAGAAGTTCACAACAGCGTGCCACATCAAACACACCCTAACGCCATTAGACACAATTTAACGGAAAGGATCCATTTGTTGCAATTTTCATAAATTTGGGACCCAATTGATATTTCCAGAAAGAAAGAGACTAAATTGAGATTCCATGCGAAAATAGGGACTTAGTGAATGATTAAACCTTTATTTTATTATACTGTATTTTATTTCATTTATTTTATTTTAATCTTATTTCAAAAAGAAACAAAAAAAAAAAGAATGGCAAAAGTTCTCGGTCTGCTTTCTTTTTCCACGCTATCTCCCATTCTTGTGCAAATCTTCTGCTGCGCCATGCATGCATCGACACTGCCTTTAGCTACCTTACCTTAAGAGGAAACACAGCAGGGCAGAGTAGGGGCTGTTGCAGGAAGCGACTATCGAACAGGCCACGCTTTTGGCTTTGGTTTGATCTGACGCGTGAAGATGGCTAAGGGGGAGAGCCATTTTGGGGGAGAGGATCACAATTCATCTTGAGGCTTCCACCTATCATGCACCTGATTACCACAGCCAAATGCAAACTCTTGGACCCCCTCACTTCCAACACCATTATCATTCACTCTCACACGGCTCTGAGAATTCAATTCTCCACCACGCACAAGAGAATCCCAAAAACATTTTCATAAAAAAAAGAAGAAAACTGATCCTTTGGATTCTCACAACATCCGGTTCTCACTGGCACAGAAAAAGACTCTCCTCATCATCAGTTCATCTTTGATTTACCCTTCCATCTTCTTCAACACACTCAAAACCAGAGGACCCATGATTTCCCATCTTCCATTCACACAACATGACCCTCACTATCCACTCTCGTTAGCATCTTCATTGTCGTAGCTCACGGGCACTTACGAAACAAGGAAAAGCTAGAACACGAAAGAGGGATACATATTTCTGTTACTTCTGGCTTGCTTCTGTACCCTCCTTCATCCATCCCCAACAACCCAAACACACCTCACCATCACAGAACAGGAGAGAGCTCACGACCATATCCCAACCACTAGCTCCGGATTTCCGGGTCTTCACCAAAAAGCACACAATACCAGGCAAAGCAGGAGACAACTAAGAAGAAGAACCTTACTAGAGGAGAGAGCAAGGGAGACTAAAACAAAAAGAAAACGTTTTCTTTGAAGCGGCAAAGGTAAGTCTTCATATGCCTAAACTCTTTGGTCTCGCTCTTGTATGTGCCTTCCTTATGCGTGTTTGATGTTTGATTAATATTCATAGTCATGTTGGTTTTCTTTGTGGCATTGTCTTTTAATCAAACTGCGTTCTAAATGTGATTTCGATACCTGCAAGACTCATCAAGTATTAATAGAAAATAGGCATATACTCCCCAACATCAAAGCTTCAATACCCTTTAGCATCCAGAAAACATGTAATAAAAAGAAAACAGAAGCAGCAGAGATGTTTTTTATATAAGTTCTCATAAGAAAACAGAAAAAGAAAAAATCAATCAAAGAGAGAAAAAGAAAAAATCAATCAAAGAGAGAATGATCCTGGTAGCAACATTCCCCGGGTCCGGTACTCACCCTTCACATATTATTCATGGGAGAACCATCAAGAACCACTGGGGCACAGACTAAACGGATTCTGAGTTTCTCTTCATATCTCCGTCTTCCCAAAGAACCTGAAAGATAAAACCGCTGGCCATTCGTTGAACGAATTAATCTTGCATTCCAATAACCATTGCCAAGGCCTCCCCACCTATCATTTTTCTCGGCGACCACTGCTTCTTCTCCAAATACGCTCACGCGACTGGACCAGCTCCGAGTCCTCAGTTTACAGAACAACTTGCTCACAGAAACCATCCCTGCGTCAACGGCAGTAGACCTCGTCGGTGTCGGAGAGAACGCGTCCCGGGAGCGGCGGCGTTAGCTCGGCGGACGGCTGTAGCCATGCGGAAAGAGAAGGAACTGGCGGACTGGAGCTTGGGCTGACGCTGGCTCCGGCGGTGCGCGTGGTTACTGGCGACGCCACGAAGGCGGTTCACGGTGGTCTAGTTCGAAGAGGCGGCGGCCCGTGTGCTTCAACTGGCAGAGGTGAACCCCTCCATGGGTTGCCATTTTCGAAGAGAGACGAGAGAGAGAAAGGCAGTGGCGCCGCGGTTGGAAACGGTTCCGGTGGCGCTTGGGGTTTCCGCCGACGCCAAGACTGGAAGAGGTGGTGGCGCGGTGGCTGGTTCGAAGAAGCAGTGGCGCGATGGCTGGTTCGAAGAAGCAATGGCGCGGAGACTGGTAGAGGGTGGTGGCGCGGTGGCCGGTTTGGCGGAGGTGGCTGAATGCACGCAGGGAAGACGCCCTTTATCAGAATTCCTGGCTGGGAGAAGAGATATTTGTCTCGTGGTTGGCAAATGGAAGAATGAAGAAGGTGTGAGCAGAACCCTAATGGGATTCTGAATAAAGAGTCTTTGGACCTAGCTATTGGACAGCGTCCTTTTCCTCCTGCCACATACACAACTCCATTCACACTCCCATTTCGCTCGGGCTTAAGCCCACTCAGTTTATGCAAACAAAAATAAATAAAAAGAGAAAGAATTGGGCCTGAGCACACTATTTCGGGATGCACCTCCGGTTTCATCCTTACACCCATGACAGATACAAAGAAAAAAAGGGGATTTGGGCCCAAACTAAAGAGCCTCAATTATACTCCGCACCTCTGGTTTTTATCTCTGCACCCCTATTCTTATTGGGATGTTCTCTTGCTTTTATTTTATTTTTATGCTTTTATTATTTGTTTCAGATTTTATTATATGTAACCCCTTGTATGATAGCTCCCCACCCCTTTGTTTTATTTATATTTATTGGACTTGTTTGTTTTGTTCTACCTAAAAATTACAAAATAATAAGAAAAAAAAAGATAAAATATTAAAATTACAAATATTTTAAATTAAAATATTTTAAAGGTCAAGCACATGTGTGATCGCTCGCATCGTCCTTGTGCTAAAAACCTTTTCTCTTTCTTTTATTAAAAAAATACAAAAATATATTTTAACTGTTAAGCACATGTGTGATCGCTCGCATCGTCCTTGTGCTAAAACCTTTTCTTCTTTTCTCCTAAAAAAATAATAAAAATATTGTAAAGGTTTAGGCACATGTGTGATCGTACGCATCGTCCTTGTGTTAGAACCTTTTCTTCTTCTCTCCTAAAAAAATCAACAAAAAATTATTTTTAAGGTTTAGGCACATGTGTGATCGCACGCATCGTCCTTGTGCTAAAACCTTTTCTTCTTCTCTCCTAAAAAAAATAATAAAAATATTTTAAAGGTTTAGGCACATGTGTGATCGCACGCATCGTCCTTGTGCTAAAACCTTTTCTTCTTCTATCCTAAGAAAATAATAAAAAATATTCTAAAGGTTTAAGCACATGTGTGATTGTACGCATCGTCTTTGTGTTAGAACCTTTTATTCTTTTCTTCTAAAAAATAAAAAAAATATTTTAAAGGTTTAGGCACATGTGTGATCGTTCGCATCGTTCTTGTGCTAAAAAACCTTTTCTCCTTCTCACATAAAAATACCAAAATATAAAACATTCACATCTTCAAACAACAATCAACCTTTCAGCCAGAACTACGTGATCCTTGATTCTCTATCAAAAGTGGAGATACCTAAGAGCAAGGCTAGTCCTTGTCAGGTTCACTTCCCAAAAATCCAAAATTATCCATAATCCTTTCCAAACAAAATTCTCAAACAATTTCCTAAACAAAATTTCCAACACAGTTTCACAAAGAACTACGTAACCATGATTTCTCATTTTGAATGAGAATACGTAGGAGCAAAGTCAATCCTTGTCGGGCCCAAAAAACTAAAAAAGATATATTTTGTTTCTTTAGAGTTTTATTTTAGGGGATAGTTAAACATTTTGAAAACCACATCATATTCGCGTATTTAGTTAAAGGTACTGCCTTCGGGCAGGCGTTGTAGGGTGCTAATACCTTCCCTACGCGTAACCGACTCCCGAACCCAGAATCTGGTTTTTGTGGACCATGTCTTATCATTTTATGGTTTTTCTGTAGTTTTCCAGAATAAACTATGGTGGCGACTCCAAATCTCTTTTTCTAAAACCCGTTTTCTTTTTTGGATCGTCGTCCCGTCACGATTCCGGTTGCGACAACTATGTTATATGCTATGATGTTATTTCTGGTTGCTCACACTTGCATGTTGTGATTGTAGTTTCTACCTATGATGATCGTACTTGTACGGGAGTAGATGGTCTTGCAGATAAGACCGGATCGAAGTAGTTGACGAGAGTTGGGATCTTTGATTTCGGAATTGAGTATTTTGTATTTAAAAGTTTTAAAACTTGGCATTTTTATGTAAAAGTGATATTCTAAAGATTTCAAGCGATGTTTATAGTTATGTTTAGCTTCCGCATTTCAATAGAATAAAGTTTGATCATCTTTAATGAATATTTTATGGAAAGGTTATGTTTTGAAAAAGAAAAATTACACTGTGACATCTCAAAAATCGGGATGTTACACCAACCATCTAGTTAGCCCAATTCATCTATGACATCTCATCAGCCTGTCCATCCCAACCATTCTGCCAGCCAATCCAGTCTTGTCCACCATGTCAGTCTGTCAACTTGCCACATTTCAGGTTAGTGATCGTATAATGAATCTAAAAAATGTAACTTGACATGAGTTATAATATTATATCTAAAAGAATAAACATATTTAGTTATAAAAAAAGGATGAAAATATAAAAGCATGTGGTGTCAACTAATGCTACAACTCCAATCGACAAAATTTGAATGTGGTTGATAACAAAAAATTGCATGAAAAGTCATAGTGTAGTAAATATTGATGAACTACTAACAATAAAACACAAATAAATTAGGAATCATCACCACAAAGAGATATGCTAACTTAAAACTTGCAGACATGTTTTAATCTAGCTATGTCAAAAGATAAGAAATAAATAAGTTCATTACAAACACTAATGGGTAAGGGAGGAAACAATTCTAAACTAAATGTATCTAACAATCAACTAGCATTCATTGATCACAAAATACCTCACCAATATAACAACATTTCAATCTAACATAAACCAAATACAAAGGCAACCATCAAGGCACAAGCTAAAATAAATAAATGCATTTTCTCACTCCTAAATTAGTTAGCAGCGCACCAGAATGTCTATGTCGGACACTAAAACAAAAACTAATAATACCATAAATAACCAACAAAATGAATTGAAACAAAATACAGATATAGCCAAAAATGCACACTCAATCAACCACCAAAATAGAAAGGACTAATATTTACATTCCATTAATACAATCATTCTCAATCAAAAAGCAAAAAACACTTACGTTTGAAGATTTTAGGTCATAGGAAGCTTCATAGTTTCTTGAATTTTGCAATTTAATAACCATGGTCACAGTCATAGGGCCATTGTCATGATCATAGATTTTGGATTTCAGCTCGTCCAACCGATCATCCTATCCATCTCATCAGTCTGTCCATACCATCCATTTCGGTCCATCCTGTAAGCCCGTTCATCTCGTTCAACTAGCTAGCATGGTCATCCTGACTACCCCGTCAACCCATCCATCAAGGTCAACCCTACTAGATCGGTCAACCCGTTCATCCCATCCATCTTGGCATCCAATCAATCTGATTCATCTTGGCCATCTTGTCAACTCATCCTTCCTTGCCATTTTAGTCATCCTGTCCATATGATAACTGTTTCGGTAGGGGGTATGGGGGCCAAGATATCAACCTAACAGTTCTGGATTCTTTCTTCTGATCAGACCATCTCCATGCTATCTTGCCTTTGACGTTGTTGATCCTTCGAGGAAAGTGGGCTGGGCACCTGAAAAAGGCACTCCGACGCTCAAGTTAGATCAGATCTCATTCTTTCTGTCTATGTTTTTCCGTAGCTAAAGAAAAAAATGACCGGAAGTGAATTCTTCCTACCTGGTTTGTTCTCTTACCCATTACCTGGACCTATTGGAAGTGGGTAGCAAGTATGAGTGGTAGGTCCCTCCACCTCTAGTGCTTGTCGTTACTTCTTACCTGGATCTATTGGAAGTGGGCAGCAAACATGAGTGGTAGGTCCCTCCACCTCTAGTGTCTCAGCCATTATTAGGAATTTCATCATTACCTCATCTGATACCGAATCCCATTATTTCCCTGATTCCTGGTCTTTAATCAAGACAGTGTCTGTTCGTCTGTATCTGCTAAACCACTTCCAACGTAAGAGCGCTTTGTGTCGCGACGTCAGACCACAAACCATGATCGGTCGATCGCCTTGAATTTGTCGCTCATCAGGTAATCGACATAAACAAGCGAATGTTAGTGAGAGTCGAATGTTCTGAAGTGCTCGACCTCCAATCACAAACGATCGGTCGCCAAGTGATCTACATCCGAATTGACGGTCGAACATCAATGGTCGACATCGAACGGTCGATTATTAGTGGTCGACATCAGTTCGGATGTTTAGTGGAGTTATAAGCCGAGACGCGAGATCATCGTCGGGTTGTAAACGGTTAACATCGATGGTCGACATCAAACGGTCGACCATTAGTGGTCGACATTAGTTCGGATGTTTAGCGAAGCTATAAGTCGATCATTAGATATCCCATGGTACAATAACTAAAAATTCATATTATAAAAACTAAAAATCAAAGTTAAGATAACATAATAATAATAATAATAATAACAACTTTTTTTTCAAAACCATAAGATGAAAATAAAATGTTGTTAAAGAAGACCTAACCTTCAAAGTCATACTCACTCGAAAAAAAAAAGTAGAAGAACAAACTTTAAAGAAGAAGAAAAAAGTTTAAATCAAGTAACGTAGGTTCAACAACACCTGAACTTTAACAACACCTGAACTTCAAAGTTTATATAATGACCGAATGAGAAGATGAAGGAAAAAAAGTAATATATATTGAAAAAGAGAAAGCGCGAAATGACTAATTACTAAAAAAAGCTAAAAAATTTAACAAGTATCGTTATATCAAGCTGGATATTTTGGACAATTCCCTAGTATATTATTTTATTAGATAGATATTGATTAATAGTTCAGAAGTTTAAAATTTGCAGCTTTTGTTTGTAAATATGTATTTTTATTAGTTTTGAATAATGCTCTACTTACTCTGATGTTTATTTTGGCTAGTTGTTTCTGTCATGGTTGTACTAACATAACAATGCGAAACATTAAAAGAAAAGATATTAATGCACCAAATGGTTCACTAAAGAAAAACATTAAGTTATTTTATGTACGAACTTTAACTTCAGTGTTTCTCCAATCACACGTGTGAAACGCTGGTAGCAGTCGTGTCGGTGTCTGTGTATGACGGGAGTTTGACATCAGAGTGGAAGGAAAAAACGCGTTGAATTGTTTTGCGATTAACAGATGAAAAAGAAGTTGAACTCGTATTCAACATTCTACGACACTTTAACAACTTACAATATTGTTGTGTTATGAACATGTTATAACACTCGTAGCCCTAACCGACTACACATGAATGCAAAGGAATTTCAAATCATAATATTTTTATTACAGTTCATTCATTCTCATAAAATTAAGACCTAATAAGATGGATTTTCTAATACCTCTTAATATTTTAATAGGACATAAAAAATAAAATTATGTGTTATAAAAATAATAAAATTGTTTTGGTACATTCAATAACTTAATCAAGATAATTTAAAAATATATTTTCTTAAACTCTACTTTTTAAGTGGACAAAATCTATTTCAAACTTTAATAATACTTGAGATGCTCTATCAATATTATTTTAACTGGTTTGAGGTCAGACAAAAAAAATTCTCAAAAATATATATTTCTGACAATAACAATAAATCTTATAAAAGTCTGTATAAAAGTAAAACCATAACATAGAAATCTCAAAAGCTATGTAACAATATAATTCACAAGAACTAAATTAAGATAAAATGAATAATTATAATTATAGTAAGTTTATCCTATTATTATATATTTTTTGAAGAAAAAAAAACTTAAAAGTACAAAATATTTTAAATTATCATTTAATAATGTTTTGAATAGTCTAAAATTTAAATACATATAGTAATTTTTTATATAATTTATTTTATACCTTAATTAGAACGATATCACTCAAACTAATTTTTAATTTTATCATTTTTAATTAAAAATTTGTAGTTTATATGATTTCATGCATTACGTCATGGTACAGTGTTAGGGTTTCTGCTTCTTTACCTATGTTTATAATTTGATCTAAAGAAGAATATTTGACAAAAAAAAAAACATTTAAAATTTTTATATATATAGATATACATAAAAGCTACTTTATAATATAAATTAAATCAAAGTAACACTTTGTGTAAGTAGTCTTTTCTCCATCATACACTTTAGGAAAACTGTATCTTAATTGCACACGGTTCCACCAACTTCATGCTTAAACGAAAATAATAATAATAATATTTTAATTATAATAATCATTATGTTTAAATACAATTTTTAATTTTATTTTTATATTGTGTGTTCAATATCTATGTTATATATATAAGTTGATAGTTTTTTAATTTTTTAATTCAAAAAAAATTGTCTGTGTCACAGTAGCACGTGTTAAATTAGTATTAATATCATGTGTTAAATTAGTATGAATATCATCTGTTAAATTAATCAATATCACGTGTCAAATTGATATTAGTGTCATAATACTTTATATTTATTTTAATCTCAATTTTTTTGTTAGTTTTATTCAATTTAATTCTAAATTTCGTTAATTTTGTTTAATTCAGTTATAGTTTTGTTCATTTCTAAACAAATTTAATTGTTATATAATTATTATACTGAAATTTTTATTAAAATTCACAATTTTATTAAATATTTCTTTCACTATTTTTAAACAAAACTCTAACTATATTATTAAAAAAAAATTATTAGATTTTTATTTGATTTTTGTTGCATGTAAAAAATAGGGTTAGAATTAGTTTAAAAAAACATACATAAATCTAATAATTTCCTTTTAATAATATAGTTAAAGTTGGTTTAAAAATAAAAACAATATTTAATAAAAATATGAATTTTAATAAAACTTTCATAACTAAATTGAAAAAAATGAATGAAAATTGAAACTGAATTAGATACAGGACACTAACACACCTGTAAGCATAATATTAATACTATCATGTAACACAATATTAACACGTAGACAATATTCTTTTAACTTAAAAAAAGAAAACAAAAAAATTAGCTGACATGTGATGTATATTTTTCACCTTCTATTTAAACATTATTACAAAAAGAACCAAATTAATAAAAATTAAAACCTTATTAAATACCTGAAAAACAATCAAATTAAACAAAATAATGAATTAGTTGTAGTATAACATACATTGTTGAAGCCGCTTTCGCACCACATGTCGTACAAAATTAAAGTAAATACGATTATATGTAAAAAACTTATTTACTTTATAGTGATTTAATTATTGATTTATGTTAAACTTTTAGAGAAAAAAAATATGATTCTAATTTTTAAATTCAAGAAAATTTACTGTAATCTATCAAATTAAAAAAATAATAAGTTTAAATATAAGAGACTAAAGTAATTTTTATTAAATTATTTTCAGTCTCTCAAGTCATTGGGACTACAATTATATATTTCTAAATTGAAGGAAGTAAAATGTTTGTTTTTAATCCATGAGGCCAGATTCAAATTTACTTCAAAATTTCAATATTAAAAAATATAATTAATTTTTTTAAATTAAAAATCAATTTCTACATTTTTTCATAAAAATATGCAAAAATTTATTATGTCGAGTATAGTTTAAGATATCCATTAGTTAGGGCTATATATAATTTTTTTTATATAGAAAAAAAGTCTACAAAGTTTAATCATATTTCTCTTTATATTTGCATGTAATCATTATCCACATTGGAGTCAAAGTGCATATGTTATTAGGTTTAAAAAAAGCAAGTGATTAGAATTTTTCTTGTTTTAATAATTAGTTGTTCAATAAATTACTTATATTTTGAAAATATAACTAAAATTAGATGAAAATAACCTATCGACATACATAGATTAGATGGTAATCATTTTTATCTGCACTTCAAGCTATCTTTTATAATAATATTATTTTCATTTTAAGTTTAATAAAAAATTATACACATACTTAATTAATTAGTTAATTAACAGCCAATATATTTAAATGATATTATTTATCATTTTTGTGTCACACTTTGTTATGAAATAGATATAGGTTATCAGTTCAATTCTTCCATAATACATACTAACAATTCATCGATAAAATAAACATAATCTAATAATACAATAAAAGATAAATAACAGTTAAGAATTTACGAATAATATGCATATAATAAAAATTATAACCAAGTATATAAGTGACACTCTTTCAAATGTTTTTTTTATTATTTTCGTAATATTTATATATTAACAGACAATTTTTGTTACATATTTAAATTATTTTGATAAGGATAAATTTAACAAATACTCTTTCAATTACGATATATATTATTATAGTTTTAGTTTTCGTATAATTAACCAATTTAGGTGCAAAGTTAATGTGACATAATTTGAGATAACTATGGAATACACCTTAAAAGAAAACTGTAATGAAAATCATTTTTTATTTGTAAAGTTGTTAAAATAATTTCAGTCAAGTTGACTGTTTTTTTTTTTTAAAAAAAATTATCCAAACTATATTAAGTCGCTTTTTATTCAACCAATTTAACCTACATTTTAAATGGACATAGAATGGACTAACTCATAAATTTATAAGTTTGTGTAATTTACAAAGTAATAATTATATTTTAAAAAAAGTAAAATAATAATATTTTTCTAAAACACACATACGCATAGATAAATAGATATATATTATAATTTATATTTATTTGTATATGAAATTATTATATCTAAAATTAAATTCAATAATTTTCTTAATTTTAAAATGCCTACTTGTTTTTGTTTTATATTTAAAGTAATTTTTTATTTTTGAAAAGAGAACAAACGCTTACAACTGTTCAATACAACCTTATAAAGTGACATATTAGGTGAGATTGGACCCAACCGACTCAAACTATTCATCAGATCTACTTATTTATAATAACTTACAAAACCAAATTACTAAATTTAAAAAAGGCATATTAAAATACTGAAATTGCATATTTTTTACAACAAGGATGTAACTGTAACTAAATAAACATCTAAAATAAACTAATTTGATGCAAAGGATCACACATTCTGTTCAATAATTAATTTTTACTGAAAATATGATTCCCCTTAGTGAAACTTTTCCTCCCACGAATATTTTTTTTTTGTCTAGAAGTAAAATTTATTAAGATATAAAAATACAGATTATAATTATAATGAGAAAATAAATGAATGAACTCATTGTAGAAAATGCAAAAGGAAAAAGAAAAAGAAAATGATGTTATATGAGTTAGTCAGAGTTTGAGAGACAGCTTGCATGTCTCACTTCACTCCAAACAACATCGTAGAAACAAACAAAGTAACCTTTTTCAATTTTGTGTTTCCATTTCCATGGTCTTGTCATTCCTTCATTCTCTGTATTTTCATTATTTATTTTGCAATGTTATTTTGTCTATAAAAGGGTGGTGCAAGAATAGCATATAAACATGGCACAACGTGTTTGTTTGCAATGAGCATTGTAAGGAAGAGAGAGCACAGCATAGCAATACACATAGGCACCCTCTTCCCACATTCTTCGCTCTCTCTTTCATTCTCTCTCTTACGTTGCCACCCTCCATTGTGCCACCTCCTTTCTGGGTGGATCCCTTCCTTCTTTTCTCTCCACATTCATCTTCTCTCTCTACCCTTTTGTTTGTTGCTGTTGTTGTTCAATCTCTCATCTCTCTCTGTCTCTGCCGGACACCTCCTTCAGCCTTTCCTCTTCCTTCATCCCACTTCACATATTCAGGTACGCTGATGCTCCTTCATAATCATCAATGACAATGACAATGACAAAGACATTGGTGTTGATGATGTTGTTGTTATATGGTGTTGGCCTACGATATATGTATATATGTATATACATAAAAATATGTTGTCATTGTCTTTTTCAATATTCAAACATGCATAAAGATGTGACAATGTTTTATGATTGAATATGTGCCATGTTGGTTGCATGTTTTCTGGTTTGATCACAACCATGGCATTGGTTTTTTCTACGTTGGGGAGGTGAGAGTGAGGAAAATGGCATCAAAGCATTCATAAGGGAAGGAGGATTAAGAGACAATTTGATCATTTTTTGTTGTTGGTATGTTATAAATTGGTACCAACAATGACAATGTCCCTCAACTCCTTTTCTGAATGTTAGACAAGACAATGTTTGATTTTATTTTTTTTTAAAACTGTCACTGTTGAAGATTTGATTCTTTGTTCTATATGTCATTTTTTGGATTCTATAGAAACCTATCTGATGAAGCAACGGATAAGTCTTTTGCGTATCAATTTTTATGGAATTATTGGATTTGGTTTTGGCTGGACAAGACACTGAGACAGAAAATATAATTAAAGCTTATAGGCCAGTAATTTTATCTGGCGATTATTGGAATTTATTCACTTTTCTTTCTGCTCTGAAGATTTCGAAGTCCAAATAAAAATTATTGGAATTTATGCCCATTCATGCATTTCTTTTCCTTCCTCTTTCTACAAAGGATCATGAATGCTAAGAGTCCATGAAGCTTTTCAAAAACCTTAGTGGGCGAAGATTGAAAGATCTTAATGTCTGCTACATGTAATAAAATGCTAATCATGGCTCCAAGCTTTGTTCTTTTTTCCTAATTCTTTTTCTAAACTTGGTTGTACCCTTAAATTTTGTTTATTTGAGTTATATTTATAGCAATTTATTACATGAGAAAAGCCTTACCGTGCATATTACTTGATTTGGATATTATTGTGAAAGTTTCTCTTGAGGTGGATCAACTTCAGAGGTGAAGATATAGAACATATTTTTCTGTGAGTTAGTCTAATGGTTAAGACTTAAAACTTGACTCGCAGAAATCCAAATATGCAGGGAAGATGATGGTTGGAGGTTCGGTCGAGTTAGAAAGCATGTTTTCTTTAAGATCTCCTAAAGCAGATTTGGAAAAGGACTTTGGTAAAGCAGAAAGCACAAAGAGTAGAGACAGTAGTGGTAAGTGGTTGGAGAAAAACACATACATGCCATTGCGGGGGACACATAGTATATGGGATCAAGCTGCGCTGAGGTTGCAGAAAGTATACAAAAGTTTTAGGACAAGGAGGCAACTTGCAGATTGTGCAGTTCTTGCAGAGCAGAGATGGTTAGTTTCAACACATGTACCTGGGTAAACACAATTGGAATTTACATAAAACATTGTCCATTTTGTTTGTTACTTCGTATGTCAATTCATTTTTTACAGTGTCAACCAACCATACATCAGGGTAGGTATAATTTTTCAGACAACTATTATAAATGTCAACAAATTTACTATATAATCTGTGTTTGGATGACAAATAAAAATAATGTACATTGTCAATGTATATACTATTTACTCATCTTTTGTATGAGAGTGAACACTTTTAGATTTAGGAGTCTTGAGCAATCTCATAGAGTGCTGTCAAATTTAGTTGAAAGATGAGGGAATTGAAAAAGTTTCCATTACCCATGTGCTTGTGCTCTCTATGAAAGACAAAGATGTCCATGATATTGGTTGTTACTGAACTAAATTTGTATGTATAGGTGGAAGGCTTTGGATTTTGCCGAACTTAAGCGCAGTTCAATATCCTTTTTTGACATTGAGAAACCGGAGACCGCCATGTCACGGTGGTCTAGGGCGAGGAAGAGAGCTGCCAAGGTAGGCTCTGACATGACTTGTATCATAATATGTTGAGTTGTTGATGTTGTAGATTGAAAGACTAGTAAGATGTTTTCACTGTGTTTAATAATAGGTTGGAAAGGGTCTGTCTAAGGATGTGAAGGCTCGGAAACTTGCTTTGCAGCACTGGCTAGAGGCAGTAAGTCTCATAGCTAAAGTGACATTGTTCAAATTAAACTGATAATTTCTCTAACTGGTTGCCAACTTGAACAGATTGACCCTCGACATCGCTATGGTCACAATCTTCAATTTTATTATGTGAAATGGCTTCGCTGTGATAGCTATGAACCTTTCTTCTATTGGTAAGATTGTAACAAGAATGAAAATCCAATTTCTGTTTAACATGTAACTTTCAATCAAACTAACGGATAAATCAACCTACAAGTGTAGGCTTGATGTTGGGGAAGGCAAGGAAGTACTTTCTGAGAGATGTTCCAGATTAAAACTTCAGCAGCAGTGCATCAAATATCTTGGTCCAGTGAGTTTGTTGTTCCCTTTGATTTCCCTTTTCATCTTCTTTTTCAACCATAGGAATCAATGTCATGTTAAAATATGTCATGAACAAGCCATGATATTTTACTTTAGAGAAAAACTCAAAGCTGTTTATGTACCTTAACTGTCAAGCAACATGTAAAAGTAATTTTAAAAGCTGTTTCTTTTGCAGGTGGAGAGAATGGATTATGAAGTAGTTATTGAGGATGGAAGGCTCATGTATAAGAAAAGTGGGAAACCTGTTGACACAACAGGAAAAGCAAAGTGGATTTTTGTACTTAGTACATCCAAGACTCTTTATGTAGGGCAGAAGACCAAGGGCACATTTCAACATTCAAGCTTCCTAGCAGGGGGAGCCACATTGTCTGCTGGTAGACTAGTGGCAGAAGATGGTGTTCTTAAGGTATGAAGAAGGACAGAAACCTGATAATGGATATAGAATATTGTTTTCCTTTTCTTTCTATATGCTGTTGTATTGCATACTGACAATAGACTTTTTAAACTCCAAAGGCGGTTTGGCCTCACAGTGGGCATTATCTCCCAACAGAAGAAAATTTTGAGGAACTCATGTCATTCCTTGTGGAGAATAATGTGGATCTTACAGATGTAAAGGTAAAATGACTAAAGGGTAACTTTTCTTCAGGATTTGCATTACTGAAGAAAATTAAACTCCTAGATTAACAGAACTACATATTCACTATTATCTCTTTATAGTTAACTTGGGATGGAATTATAGCTAGATTTTAACTTTGACCATGCACAAAAAATTAGCTAATTGCAATTTTCATTCCATCAGATGAATGAAAATTCTTGTGAAATGCTGATTTCCATTTTCTTATATCCAGAAAAGTCCAGATGACGAAGAAGAAGACATAGCTGGAAACAACCAAGATATCTTCCAACAAAATATTTTAGAGGCCATGAAACCTCCAAACATTGAAACAGAAAGCAGCAACACATCACCTGAAAAGCTCCCTGACTTGAGAAATGAGGATTCTAATGCTGATTCAACCTCTCAACCACCTTTGTCAAAATTGTCTCTAAGACTGGGATCAAAAATAGCAAGAATTGAGATACCAAAAAGAGTTATAGTGCCTGAATTTTTTGGAGAGCAAGAAACCGGTCCTCGTACCCAATTTTATTCTCCTTATGCGTCATCAGACAGTGGTTATGAGACAGCAGAAGAATCATTCATAAAGGAGGAGGAATTCATGGTTTCAAAATCAAACATGTTTGCTGAACATCAAAATGAAGATGGGAATACTATTCCAAAGGAGCAAATCTTGAAGAGGATAGATTCCCACAAGGGAAGGAAATCATATCAATTGGCTAATCACTTGTCTACTAAATGGACAACAGGTGCAGGCCCTCGAATTGGTTGCATGAGAGACTACCCACTAGAGCTTCAGAATTTGATTTTGGAGCAGCAAAATTTGTCTCCAAGGATAAGAACAACGAATCCATCTCCCCGGCTACCACCTTTATCCCGCTTCAGCCCTCATATTGCTTTTCCACCTTCTTTGCCTGATGCTCCAAGTGCCTTAAGCAGCTAGTGTATCAGCTGACAACACATAGGATGAAGTGGCAATTAAGGGATGCCACTTCTGCTGAGAAAATGACATAGGAGTTCTTTTTGCAATGCTTTTAGTGCCATTCTTCTAAGCCATATAGTTTTTTGTAGGTCGTGTGATGGATGAGGAACAAAATAACTTTGTATCTTCTGATTCCCAATGAGGATAGAATCTGATCGGCTTCTTTCATCCAATCTAGATTGAGATAATAGCAACTTGCAAATCATTAATAACATGTATAGTTACGCAGAAAATTTCTCAAATCCCCACCTTTGTTATCCTTCAAAACATGTACTCTGTTTATCTTATATACTATAGACAAGATGAAATAGGTAGTCAGAATATATTAATTGTTACCAACACCAAAATTGTTGCGTAGTGGTTTCAATCCTTAATATAAGATATAAATAAACACCCTGATCGGGTTGAGATTTGAGGTATGTACAATGTGCTATATTTTGAAGTTCAACTATGAGTGATAGAGGTGCACTTAACAACACATTATGAAGTACTTTGATAATTATATGAGTGAAAATTAAAATAAGAGCCGGTGATGAATGCATTTCGTGTTGCTGATGGAGTTTAAAATTGCAACAGCTTAAGAGGAAAATCACAACTTCCATGGCTGATATCAGTCATATCACACATTTGCACTTTTTTTCAATAATGTTGTCTACTATGGCTTCTATTATAAAGAACAGTTCCAAACAAAAGAAAAACATTAATTTCAAGCAGTTATTCAGAAAATAAAACACAGTCCTGCTTTCAGTTATTACTGTGTAGAAAATGTTGATTACGAACATAAAGAGATTAGGTTGCATAAGCATATTTTACTTTTTCTCGTGATTCTTACGATTTGAGTACCTTTATCTATCATTAAAAATGTGTAATCGTCTCAGCCGTTTTCTCACTATTCTACAGTGTTTATATTTTTAATGCATATAAATATCATTTCGAATTTGTAGTAAAATCCAAACAAAAGAAGATGAGAATAAATAGTTTACACACTCATAATATAAAGAACTTTACACAAACCATTAGGAATGTTAAATTTGTTGACATCTTGATACGTCTTGAACATCTTGGTACATCTTGAATAACTCTTATCACACATCTTGGTAGATCTTCAATAACTCTTATACAAACAAACATTTGATCAACGCCTGATTTTGGATTAGGATAATTGGATTGTTTATGAAATTAGTAATATGAAAATTGACAAAATTGAAAATACAGAAGAGGTAAAAGATGAAACAGAAGGCCAAAATAAGATTAATTGATAAGTTGAGAAAAAACTCACCCTAAATCAATAACTTAAAGAAAAGAATAAAAAAAATTTCACAAAAATCTAATGAGAATTTCTCTCCACATGGAAAAAGCTTCTTAAATAAATGAGTCAACTAATTATAAAAATCAACAAATGCCTGTTTATATTATTAATCTAAGATTAATAGGTTTTCCCAATTAATTAATCTGATTCAACAAGTTATCTAATTAGCCAAATAGCAAATAATGCCAAAAAAAGTTCTTAATTACAAAAAGATAGAAAGAAATACAAAAAGTTCAACACAGCATTATACAATTTCTATTATACAATATTGCCTTAATCCTCTTTCTTCACCCTACATTGTATGTCTCCCAATCACTCATCAACATCCATATTAAATATACGTTTAGAGTTTTATCTTTTGTATTTACATGCGTATTAAATGTGTTATGTAATACCATGATTATTGTTTCTCTATATATCACTATATATGGAGGTATCACCAAAGATCAAACCTTATGTATTGTTTTAACTTTTCTGTAATCAAAATTAGAGTTGTACAACTGTTATAAGGAAAATTATGCACCTTGGTCACCAGACCCAATGCCCACAAATGAAATCCAAAAGTTGAGTGATGCCACATAAACATATTTTGTTTTGACACTTTACATCTCTATGCTTGTAAAATAAACTACACATGTTTTAGCTAAAACTGATCACCAAAAAATAGTAGAGGTACAAAAACAATACAAAACATTTTCTGTGTAATATTATGAAATATGTTAATGGCATTACATCAAAGTAAAAGCAAATAATATCAAACATTTACATACAAACATACTAAAAAAACCAAATAGTTAGTTTATTAACTGATACTTGATACAACAAAGAAGATTTCTCCAACTATGCAGGTGTGCACCTTTTGTCAAGGAAAAACATAGCGATGTTTCCTATATGAAAGGAAATATTGCATACTCAGCATAGAACAGATTCCATATGAATCGATAGAATCCTGATATTGCATCCTGCATCATACAGACAGACATTTTAAAAGCAGCTTAAACACTAGTGGAAGAGATAAGAAATAAAAAATGCTTCACTTAGGCCAGTAGAGACGGTGTACAGAAAGCTATTTACTCAATATTTTGGAAACTGTTTTTTATTGTAGTCCTATTATAAAATCATTGATGTGGGAGACTACATATTTTTAAAAGAATAATTTGGTCACTGCATTTTTGCCACCTATAGTAATAGAGTATTGAACTATTCATACTGCATTAATAAAAAATCTTGGTCTCTATTAAGAAGTGAACTTTAAGCCTAACTCAACCTTACAAAATCGGCTTGTAAAGTGAGGTTTGCACCCACTTATATACTCTAAATTTATATACTCCAAATTGGCCTTACCTCTAGTCAATGTGAGACTTTCAACATACCCCCCTCACGCCGAGGTATATGATAGGCTCTAACCATAGCTCTAATACTATGTTAAGAAGTGGATTTTAAGTCTAACTCAACTCCACAAAACTGGCTTGTAAGGTGAGGTTTGCACCCACTTATATACTCTAAATTGGTCTTACCTCTAGTTGATATGAGACTTCCAACTGTCTCTATATGGACCCCAACAGGACAAAGTGGAATTACCAGAACAAGGAAAGCAAGTTCTTTAAAAAGCCAATTGGCATTGCTATGTTATCCTGACCTAATAACACTAAACTACAGGAATGTTGTATCAGTCAATCTATTATTTAGTGCCACGGTATGAGTATTTAACCAATAAATAAGTAATGATATTAACTAATGTGCCATAAGAAGGTTTGTTGATAAGTAGTTGAAGTGATTCACGTCATCCAAAGTCGTTTTGCTACAAGAGACAAAAATAGAGGTCCAATATCTGAGCATTAAAAGCAATTAATAAGTTGCTACAATCATTTTCTTATAGAAATATTACCTTGGTATAATTTGCTTGTTCTAGTACCCGTGCCTGAAATACAAGAAAACAAGTCATGTCTATCTTACAATTTCACAACCACTCGTGCATTATGAAAAAAAGAAAGAAACAGAAAAATGAGAAGCACCAGACAAGTCTATCCTGCATAGCACTAAGGTCTCAATAAGCATATAGTGCATTAGGTAGACAAAATCTCAACAACACTAGAGGAGGGAAATGCTTTGCTTTGTAATATCAACAAGCATATATTGTCAATACACTCCAATCAGCATAACATGTCCCCCACAATCTTAAGAATCTTAGATACGGGTAAAATACTACAGTTTATGGTGCCATGGATATCTCAAAGCACTCACAGTCTTGATCACAATAGGTTATATCTTATGCCATCTAATATTAAGATGAAAACGGGTAAAGCTATACTGTTAGATGAGAGGGGTAAGAGTTCTGGGGATCTATTTTGGTTTCCCTTCATGTGGACAATTTGGTTTTTGGACTTAAAATCAGAAAGTAGGCACTGGGCAGTCCACTAATATCACAGACTGCATACTAGCACCAACTTTCAGAGGAAAGGTGGAAAACTTCTGTGAAGTTAATACTGAATGATTCAACAACCTTGTGAAGAACAAGTTAAGTCTTGATGGAACTCTACTATGTTTATTTCATTGGTTTTGGAAGTAGAAATATGTATTGCTAGATGTTATGTTAATAGGGAAACATTGTACTTAGAGATATTACGAGATATAATAAGCTAATGTAATTAGGGCAACAGTTGTTCATCCTATTTATGTCTCTTCATATGAATAAGACCATTGGCTGTGTAATTTCACACATGGAATCTTTACATGTCTCTTGTTCTTTTCCTCTTTCAACGAGTGTAAAGCCTTGAGCAAATGGGTTCTTTAATGTTGGATTATGATGCATTTGGCTTGAATATCTTGTTAGAATCTCTATCTACATAGGAGAAGCTTGTTTTATTAGCCCCTGCATGTTTCAGGTCACGAGTTTTGATTTAATAGAGCTAATGCTTCTTCCTCTATGTTCTGGTGTCTCTTCTGTTTTCCTCTCTTTTTCTATCAGTTTATTCCTCCCACAACCCTCAAACTTTCCGAGAAAAAAAAAAATCTCAGTCACTGGAAAAGTCTTATAATTGAGGACTGATATAGTACTACTATTCATATTGTTCAGGAACACATGTATCCAAGTTAAACTAAAAAAAATCTAGAGAAAATCGACAGCTGTAAACAAATATAACTAAAATAATTAACAAAATACAATTCAGAGTAAATTGGACTAAATAAAACGTTTATGAAAATCCACTAAACTAGAATGATAACATTTGTAACAGTTATTAATCCAATTAACAAACCTGGTAAATCAAGCTTATTGCAAAAGTTATATGAGCTGGTATGAGCAACCAACTCCTGAAATCCTGTTAACAGTTCGGAAAGCACATTAGGTTTTGTTTTCATGAATGAATGTAGAATTTCATGCTAGGCACATGATGCAAGTTGATATTCACCTGGGGCATGTAAACTGCTGCCAATACTGAAACAATATAGTTCATCAGCAAAATTCCAGAACCTAGGAAAGCAATGTTCCGAACTCCTAATTTTGTAGCAAAGGTTGATATTTGATACCTGAAGTTAGTTAAGACATGCAGCACCATATTAAAGCGTGAAAGCAGATTATGCTTTATACAGAGCATATGCACACACACATATATATTATACACATATTTATTGGAATAGAGGTGAACAGAAAAATTAACAGCCCAGGAAAATAAGATCAATGAACCTCAATTGGGTACCAAAACTTACTTGCGATCTCCTTCAACATCAGGAAGATCTTTTGTTATAGCAATTACCAATGCGAAAAATGTTACAAAGGTTGTGATGAAAACCACGGGAGAGCTGCAGCCAGAGATACAAGAAATATATAATAAGCTCACAAAAGATAAGTTGCACACTTAAAAAAAATGTGGTGAAAAGCTAACACCATAAGCTTTCATTGATGTTAGCTAAGCACAATTTATATTGGAAGTGTGGAATTCGTCCTTCTAACATTATGACCGTTATAAGTTAGAGGTGCCCTCAATTTAGCAACTCCACCTTAGATATTTGTTCTTTTTTTTCAATTATTTTCTTGGATAAAACATCAAAAAAATCATAATCAGTATACTCTTCAGTGATCCTCTATTAAACATCATAAACCATGAGCTCAGTGGTTCAACTTAACCAATTACAGATACAAAGCAATAAATGATAAGCCATAACCCACCTCCATTCAAATGCAAGTCCAAGGGCAGCTCTGGTGGCATAGTAGACACCGAAGTTAAGGAGAAACCCTCGTACCTGCATAAGACTCTTCTGTCAATCTTGTTCAAATATATTCCCAACTACTTAAAATTCAACTGCCAACTTAATTTCCCAAAATAAAAAACAAACAAATTGATAAAATTGTCGGTGTTACTGAAAAGTTTGGGACTTATCATACCGTAGCAATTATAAGAAATGCAGCAACAGGAAAGCGTTTCATTCTAAATGGAGGAACGGAATAGATGGTACCCAAGAAAAGGCCAAGTGTGTAAAGAGATAAAATGAAGGGCCCAAAGTTGAACCCCACAATCAACAGCCCAGCTACTGCAAAAAATATAACCAAGAACCATGCAGATTGGACAGAAAGATCTCCGGCAGCTATAGGTAAATAAGGTTTGTTTACCCTGAAAAAGAATATAAAACCAACTTAGGCTAATATTACTCTCAGGATTTATTTCATAGGCATGTAACTACAACTGGAAAATTTTGGAACCAGAACAGAAGAATCTTAAAATGAAATTCCTGTGCAGTTAAACATGTTCAAGAAAAAAATATTGAAACTTCGTAAGAAATGTGAAATGGGAATCATGGAGAGGAAAAAAACAAGTGGAAGACAACATGTAATAAGACAGTTGTTTATATTTCTGCACCATACTTGTCAATGCTAATGTCATAGATTTGATTGATGCCAACTATATAACCATTTCCGCAAATCAGGGCAAAAAGACCAGAGAAAGCTTTGAACAAAAGAGACCACTTTATCAAATTTGTGTGCTCAATCAATGCTCTTGCCACCAAAGCACTGTAAAAACAAAGAGAAAATAAAGCTCAGACAAAGTATACTTGGCATGAAGCTGCATGAAACAGTTGCTAGCTAGTTATAAAGTTACTCACAATGAGCCTAGTGCTGTACCACGTATAGTATGTGGCCTTAAAAATCTCCAGCAAGCATCTTTCAAATCTAAAAGTCTTTCAACTAATGGACGATCAGATCCAGCAGCTCCAACTCCAGTGCAAGCCTGCCAGCATTATTTTCATTTAAACTTATAAAGAAGACTCAAATATCATCCAAGATCAAAAAGTAGGTCAAAAATGTCCTTTAAACCAAAATAAAGTCGGTTATAGTAAAGTTAAAGAGACTAAGTAAACACTAAATGCTTACAATTGCAGTTAAATTGTAATCTTCTGAGCCCAATTTTCCAAGTTTCGTTGATACAGTGTGTATTAAATAATCAGAAAAAAAAATCATATCTACTGACTTCTACTTAACACTGTGACAACCACAATCCACTAACACTCTTACTGTATATAAAACATGTCAGTTCATATTTCTTACTTCTCTATTTGCAGCTCACCTCACTACAATCATCAGCATCGCTGCATGTTATTGTTGGCACCTTTTATTTCAATTGTTCTATTACCACATTGAATTGTTTTGATCGTTTTTCCATGCCAATGCCATGATAGTTTGTCAAGATACCATAGTTTTTCTATACTATTATTGCAATATTGATCCTATTAATCACCAAACAAAAAGCCTTACCCGTTGACTTGCCTTTGTAGAAGTGACCTGGCCTCTATCTTACTCCAACCACATTCCATTGGTATCGTCGTCATTTTTTGTTTTTTTTGTTTTCTCTGTAGACTCAACTAAATCACTACATAATCTAACCATCTCAAACATGATTTGTACACGTCTACTGTAATATTTTTACTTCTGTTAAATACTAAATCTTCACCCCAAGGTCAATGAATTCACTTAGGAAACTTTACAATCTCTCTAGCACATGTGGTTGAAACTATCCTTCCAAACCTACTTATATTAAATGAAAATAACAAGTTTATATAGCAGCTGCATATTCTCTAAATCATAAATATATATATAATGAATAAAACTAAAATTATATATATATATATATATATATATATATATATATATATATATATATATATATATATATATATATATGTGTGTGTGTGTATGTACACACACATACATACATATTAAAAGACAGAAAGGAAGATAGAAAAGGTAATTGGGTCAGTATCACAGAACCAATCACAGTCTCCAGTTTCTGAACAACCAGTTCTTGAACGAAGTCATGAACACCAGAGGAGTGGAACATTCAAAAGAAATGACATTCCAGACAATCATATTTACAGATTGAGAAATTTCCCACTATTCCAAGCACAGAAGGAGTCACAGTTTGAAAACATTCAGCAAAACCCATCAATTTTATTCTTTTCTTTTTCTCGGGAAAGCACAAGTAAATGAATCAAAATTGGAACTTTAAGGGAAAGCAAACATACCCTTATGGAACTGGGTCTCTGCGGTCTCTTGGAAACCGGAATTGAGCAGCATCTGTGTTGGTGATGTTGCAACCCAATTGAGTGGAAGTGACTGGAAAATCTAAGTGTGGCCTTAGTGCACAGTCTAGCTGAATTCAAATAGGGAATTGTGGAAGGAACCCGATGTGGAGTTGGAGAGAGTGAGAGCTCCATGCGAAGCTGAACACAGCTAGCTAACAAAAAAAAACACTCCAAATCTCAGACACAAGGCAAAAGAATTGTCTGGAAACTCCTTCCTGAAAAACAGTCACAGTTGCATAGTGTTGTAGGATACGTTGAAGTTCAAGGTGAATGCCTCAAAAGCACGTTAAGAACATGATTTTTGGAAGAACAACATAGTTTCTGATGCAAATTGCTTAACATTCATTGGCATTGATTTTGGCAGACCTATCCGTCCTCAAACAAGCTAGCATTCTTCTATGGCCACCACCACTTAACTTAGATTATGTTTTCCTTTGTTTTTTTTTTTTTTAAATAATAACAACAATAATAATATTTAGTTTACTATTTTATATAAAAAAGTTCTCAAAATTTATCCTTTTTTTTCGACATTCACATTATGTATTGATGAACACATAAATATTTAAAACCATAAAACATCAAAGGCCAAAAAAAATGCAACAGAAAACATTGGTTTTTTTATATCTTTTTAACATATCAGCGTATTATTACATATTAATGGTGATAAGATGCGTAAAATTAAAAGAAAATTATTATAAAACCAATTTTTCCTTTATTATTTCTTTTGTAAAAGTATAATATAATTTTTTTATATTTAAATAAATAAAATTTAAATACATGTATTTAACTATTATAATTATATATAATGTATAAATGTGATATCGAAATGAAAAGTTTAATAATTTAAAAAAAAGGTTAAATAATTATATTATTATATCATTACATATACTAAAACATAATTATATGTTTATTTTTAAATATTAAAATGTATAATAATAATTAAATTGGTGTATGATGATGGGTTTAAGGAATTATTTTAGGTAATAGTTAGATATAATTGAAATGAATATTTGTTATGATCAGAAATTTGATATATAAGAGGAACTAATGAATTATTACAAATTTGATAAATATGAAGTTGTAAATTTTGTGTTAGAAAAGACTAATTGTATATAATTATAATTGTTAGAAATAATAAAAAATGAATTTATTTTTTAATGCACGGGTCAACTCTTTTTTCGTTTGACATTTAATACTTTTAAATATATAATTTAAAATGTATCTGTAAATAGTTGAATATACAATAATAATGAAATAAGTGTATGATTAAGAATGTACACGATTATTTATAGAAATATATAATTTAATTAAATGGTTATTGATTATAACTTTTCAATATATACTATTGATATTTAATTAATTGTTAATAATGCTTTGTTTGGATAAGAAAAGTTATTTTAATAAATGAAATTATAAGATGACTAAATTATCTTTATGGTAAAAATTATTATTATTATTATTATTATTGTCTTAATATTATTGATTTATGTATTATATTTTATTATTAAATTATATTGTTATTAATATTAAGTGTTATTATTATCATATAAATGTATTTATATTATATTATTATTATTACTATTGAAAACATATGTGTGTATGTTTAACTTTTTTTTATAATAATAAAAGATAATAAAATTATTATTATAATTATTGTTGTAAATAATGTATATTTATTGTGTATATTTGTATATATAAAAGGTAAAATTGGAAAACAAAAATGTAAAAAAAATGAATCCTCTTTATATATAAATGTAAAAAGAAATTATTGTGTATAAAAAAAAATACACGGTTTACAATTTTTATGGTAATAAAAAATAATAAAATTATTATTATTATAACATCACTTTCCAGATGTTGATTAATTAATTATTTAAAAAATTGATTTTTAAATTTCACAAAAATAATGAAAATCATGAAAGATAACAAATAATCTAATTATAATTATAATAATTTTCAAAACTTTATAAATTAAAGTCCAAGATATATTTTGAAAATTCTTTTTAAGATTTGTTCACATGTCTCCTTGTTTTAAACTGCATTAGCATCATCTCTAATATTATTTGTTCATGTATAATAACACAACACAAGTCATACGATCATCGCATAAACACAAACATGTAAATGTGAACTAACCAGAAAACAATATGAGATAATAAGTAATTATTGCACTCACCTACGCTACTCAAATCATTCATTCAAATCCATGAAATCACATCACATTCATGAAACACCATAACACATCACCTTCAAGAGATACTAAACAACCTCACACGAAACCATATCACTTCAAAGTGATACCAAACAATATGTCATCCACCCATCGTAACACCGTCTTCTTACCAGAGGAGCTCAATCTTATTCATTCCATAAGCCTTACAAATAACATTATGCTTAGTTTCCTTTGCTGCTTCCATAAGTCTTACAAGTATACTCTGCTTAAGCATAAAGCCTTACAGTCATCATTCATTTTCCTTAATTATAAAAGTTTTTATGAGTATCAATTCTGCTTAAACTCAAAGTCTTACAGGCGAAACAACCTCTATTTTTTCTGACTTTTCAAAGTCTCAGACGAAAATGAACAAAATGTGACTCTAAAAGTTAGGAGACGGACGAGATAACACACAAAAAAAAGTTATAAAAGTTCATTATTTTTATGATACAAAAATAAAATTATTTTTATCTTGATTGATTCTAATAATTCATTAAATAATATATTTGATCATTATAACTTTTATTTATTGTATATATATATATTTGTGTATGTAAATAGTGAAATTGAAAAACAAAAATATTGAGAAAAAAAATCGCCTTTATCTTTGTATATTGATATAGATATGTTTACATTATTATTATTATATTATTATTAACTTATATGATTAACAGTATTAATTTTGATATTATTATCATATAAATGTATTTATATTATTATATTATTTTTACTAGTGAAAACATATGGTATGTGTTCACCTCTTTATGATAATAAAAATAATAAATTATGCTAAACTTTATAGATATTTGGAAGATTGTGCAAAAGGGCTATAATGTGCCATATATATTATCTTAAAGAAAAAGGATTAACAAGTACTTACTTTCATCCATATGATCACATTTTCGAGAAGATTGTATATGCTACTACATCAAAGGAAGTTGAGAAGATTGACAAGTATCTATTTTACTTGATTTTATACATGATTTTGACACTTAAATTGAATGACATTGAGTTAATCTTAAGTAAATCAACCATTTTTTACTTAAAAATGACAAAATGAAGTATCGAGAATCATCCGTGTGGAATGTATTTTATGTGAATTGCAACATTTTTTTGAAAGAATTGAAAAATTACAGCTTGAGCTTTAGAATTGTACATGAGTGGTGAAAGACACTTATATTAGAATTCAAATTTGAATTTCACAACTAAGGATCGAAAAATCATGTTGGTGCTTAAACCACGAGAATAAAACTTCAAAATAAAAAAACCTTGAACACCACATTTGGGAGCTGAATCATGGAGGAAACTCACTTTAGGAATAAACCTTTATAATTTACCATCACAAAAGGAGTATGAGCTAGAAGGAAATTCATCATGGAAAGAAACTCTAAATACTAATAACCATTATTGAAGCTTAAATCAAGCCTTAAAATATATAAAAAAGAATAATGTTTTATTATTTGCATCCAAATTTTATCTTCTTTCTAGAATTTCTTATAACATTTATCTTGTACATTCTAAGCACTATTTTAAAAGACAGGAAGAAAGAACAACAACTTCTAATTTGTTATAAATACATAGCAAACTTATGTGTATGTACACGCAGGAAACACCAAACTTTTTATATAATTAATTTAATAAATGTGGAATCTATAAAATAATTGATACACTATATATACTTTTAATAATATAAGCAATATTGAATTTAATACACAAAATGTATTCATATCAACAAAAGTCCATAAAAATGCATAAGGAATAAGATAAGTGTAGTGTATGGTCAGGCGAACATAGAGTTGGAGAAAGGCGGCTGGTGGCATGTCTTTGAACCTTTAGATTTGGACAATACAAGATCGGGGTTGTTCTGTCAGATACGATCAGGGTCAAACAACTATTCTTAACAACAAATTATTTATTAAGGAATACTGCAAACCAATGTTAAGAATACTTATTAGTTACTATATAATGGAGTGAGACTGGGTCGTGATTAAGATTTCGCTAATCTTAAACTCATCTCAAAAACTACTATAGGTTAAAGGAAAGAGATAGATGATCATATTTATTGTGAATTTAAAACTTTGCTCTAATCATTGTCCAGACTAATTAACTAACTTAAGCATCAGAATTAACCAGCAAAGAATGAATAAATTTTGAAAACGTATTTTGTGGAGTTATTGAACCATACTCGAAATAATAAATATATTTTTATCTAGAAAATACTATTTTTTCTGCAAAATTCAATGAAAATGAAAACTGGTAGAGTAACTCAATGTTTTGATACACATTATAGGAGTAGATGTTATATAATGTAATATACTTTTGTAGTTACTAAATGAATGTTTTTATAATATAAATTTTAGGTTTAAACTCTTTAGTTGTCCCTATTTATGTGGGTTTCTCCCAAATTTGATCCCCTTCTTATTAGAATCCCCAATTGAGTCCTTATAGATGCTAATTTGAATCAATTGAGCTCATGCCGTTAAATTTAGTTAACGGGTTAAGTTTTTGCACAAGTGGAAGATTGATGTGACAAATTTTTTAAAACGTGGCATACTGAGAGTTGAATACGTCGAATTTAGCAACTTTTTAAATTTTAAAAATATGAATTTCTGAAATGGGATTTAGGGTTCATAGAAGAGGAAGAAGAAGCTATAGGTGGCAAAGAAGATGAAAGTAAATCTGTCATTAAATGGACAGAGGATGACCAAAAAAACCTCATGGATCTGGGAAATTTAGAGCTGGAAAGGAACACGCGGTTGGACAATCTTATTGCCAGAAGAAGAAAGGAGATTGATATCTGAGAAGAATCTAATAGACTTATACAGTGCTGATATTCCCAGTAAAAACCCAATCCTGAAAAACCCAAACAACATCCAGAGCACCACCGTGAATCTCCTCGCGCGATCTCCTTCTTTCACCTGTAATTTCCAAAATCCAAAAAACGAAAAAAAAAACCAAACCGCCACTCTCCCTGAAATCGCGAGTCTTCTCCTCCATCACTGCCGCATAACCCAGAATCGCATCAGCCTACATCGTGCCACCTTCACTTACAGATCCAGAAAAGCCAGAAGCGCCGTAACCACCAAGAACTTCTTCTCCATAGATCGTGACGCAAACCCTGCAAGAAACCACTTCTCAGAATCGTGCCACTGTTTCAACTCTCACCATGCCACGTCTTAAAAAATTAGACACATCAACCTCCCATATGTGCACAAACTTAACCCCGTTAATAAAATTTAACGGCAGGGGCTCAATTAATTCAAATTAGCACTTATAATGACTCTATTGGAGATTTTAACAAGAAGGGAGATCAAACTGAAAAAAAACTCACATAAATAGAGAGAACTAAAGAGTTTTAACCTAAATTTTATTATAAATATAATGGAGAATTTTTTTTAAGATGTTTAAAAATTATGATTCAAATAATTAATAATAATAAGAATTTTCTTAATTTTAATTACTTTCGTAGTTTGAATTTATTAGTGAATATTATATATACATAAATAAATAAATAAGAATTTTTAATTCTTTTATTTGTTTATTAATTAATTTTATACACAAGAAAAATGTAAACAATAATTACAAATATGAACATAGAGAATTTAAACAGTAAAAGTACAAAAATAAGTTTCTTTAACAAAATGATCCTCATAGTTAGATACCTCATCAGAGAGCAAGTTGACTTTTTAATTTTCTTATTTTATATATATATATATATATATATATATATATATAAACACATACTTAATTATAGAAATATTTAACTAAATAATATATGTCTAAAATTTAGTTGAAGATTATGATTTTTACATGTACAAGAATACAATCAATAGTTAAATCTAATTTACAAATATTTATTATTTACTGTATTATATATTATGTATTGGTAATTTTTAAATAATATAACAACAAATTGATACAATGTTTAAAATTGAACATAGCAATTTCCAATAAGGTCCACTCATTTTATGTACCTACATGATATTCCATGGATAAAATTGTCATTAACAACTAATTTGGTGTTCCTATAAATTTCAATACCTAGGGTTTGTTTCTTCTGTTCTTCTGTGCGAGTTTGAAGTGAAAGCTGCGGCTGCTACCCTAGCCTCTTCCCCTTTCTTTCTTAATATCAGGTACCCATTGGTGTTTCTGAATTCTGCATTGAATTTCAACGTTGCTTTTGTTCATTATAAATTTGATTTGTTGAAGGTTAATGATTTTCTGGTTCTATTTGCCCAAATTTTTATGCTCTTTTCTTCTGGGTTTTCTTTGAATTATATGTTTGTTCCTCTGCATTTTATGACTCTGATTGTACTTCTGGTGATTGTGTTGATCCCGCTTATGGTTTGCTTTATATATATATATATATATGCGTGTGTGTAACTGAATTTAGTTTATGTTTTATTTTGGGTTATTTGCCGCAATAGTGTATTTTATCTTAATACTGTGATTTGGATTGTTGTTCATGATCCTAATGATTTTCATTTTGGTAGTGGTTTATGACGGTGTGGGTTGTGTTGGTTTTGATGATAAATTTGCCGCATTACCCAGTGAGCACTAATTCATTTTAGTTTGAGTTGATTTAGAAAAATATCCTTCATCACCAATTTAAAGAAAATATAATTGTCTTTAATTTGCGGGACTATTTTTGAAACTCTACTACCTTGATTTTTTTAATATTTTCTTGTAGGAGTCGGAGTAAAGAAATTTATTTAAATCGGCTCTATATTTTTATGTTCGATTCACGGTGTTAGACTTGGAATTAAAATCAAGCTGTTTGCTCTGTTAATGATAATGCACATGTTTTTCATGTAATGCTATGGAATTTATATATTTTCAGTGGATTAGGGTTTAGGAGATAGAACGATGTTAAGTTGGAGAACGATATGATGATTAATTGTTTCCCTATTGGTTTGATTGCCTGGATGATGGCACTCATGTATTAGCTCTATCTGATCATTCTCCATAACAAGATGAAATACGTTCATGGTTGGTTTATATACAGTGTACGACGTCATTTTGAACAAACGGTTTATCTGACAAACCATTGAGTAGTAGTTGCTGAATTGTGTCCTGTTAGTATTTCACTTTTGGTTTTCGCTGCATTTGTTAAAATTTGATGTTTAATTCATGATTCTATATAATGACTGTGTTGCTTTGTGTTTCCCTCTTTTCCCTACAAATGTACTATCAGTTGTTTGGTATGCAGTCCTTACTAACTACATCCTTGTAAACATTGCTTATATTTAAGCAGAATGGAATCCCAGGTGAAGCATGCGATTGTTGTGAAGGTTATGGGCCGAACTGGGTCCAGAGGGCAGGTGACTCAGGTTAGAGTGAAGTTTTTGGATGATCAGAACCGTCATATCATGAGGAATGTGAAGGGACCAGTGAGAGAAGGAGACATTCTCACCCTTCTCGAGTCTGAGAGAGAAGCAAGGAGATTGCGTTAGAGAGTCTTTTGATTGTTTGATTCAGTGTTCAAGTGAAACAATGCTGTTTTTTGGTGGTAGTTAGCAATGCAATATTTTATTGTCCTGGATCTGTTATTATTATACTTGCACCGTGACTCTATTTTTACGTTATTGAGCTGGCAGAGTTTTGAGTAAAATTGTGATTTTGGTTTTATGTACTGCTTCTCCTTTTATGTTCCCTTTTACAATGGATGTGATCAATCCAATATAATTTTTGGGCATTCTTGGTGTCTAAAATATTCTTGGTTTCCTATTTCAAAGAAGCATCATGCTTTGAGATTAGATTGTCCCCCGAATTTGTTTCTAGTTAGATTTGTACTTTTAGGTCTTGTTCTTTTGAGTGGATTTGAAGATAAATTTTTTTATCGTTTATTTGAGTGAATTTAGAGGTAAATGAGAGTGAATTTAAAAATAATTTTTTTTTAAATTGTCACGTCAATACAATTCTATACTAATTTTCATAAATTTTATTTCTAAATTTATTCTCATTTATTTCTAAATTCAGTCAAATAAACGACAAAAAAATTTATCTTTAAATTTTCTCAAATTTTTTCAAATCTACTCAAAAGAACAAAAATTTATTTTCAAATCCTTTTAAATTCTCTCAAAAAAAAACAAGGTCTTAATTTTGAGGCAACCTCTTCTGCCCAACAATTATCATTCAAACTTGCAATGGCATTGAAATTTGGAATCACTTGGAATCACCAATTAGTGAGGGAATACTTTAAAATTAAGAAATGAAAAAATCCGGAAGCAGCAACGACTGTGAAATGAAATGATCAAAGGCCAATGACATATGGGAGAAGTTCAGTGTCTGAGTTAGGATGTTATTTATCTCCTAAGGATTAAAGCTTTTGGCATGGTGAATAATGGTCATGTTAAATGTAATAAAAAAAGTGACAATCTTAGATGCTACTTTTCAAGTTTTCTTTTGTTTTCACACCAAGGGCTGTTCCAATTTGTTCTTTACCAAAAGTTCTCTAGATGTGAATAGGTGTTGGAACTAAAACAATATGATATGACAAGTTTAATGCTATAAAATTTGTATGATAACAAAGATGGTTTGTGTTATAATATCTTTCAATGTGCAGATTTAATGAATTGATGGATTGTGAATAACAGAGAAGGTAGGTATACCAAGTTCTAAAATATAAGTGTCTAAGACATGCACATGCACTAAGCAAAAACGTTTTTTCTTTCCTTTGGATTGCATGTTTTTAAAAGACAAGTTCTCTGTACAAATCAAACTTTTCAAAACTACCTTAACAAGACTATTCATCTTTCCCAAGATTGATGAACCCTTTAGTCTCACCAAAACGAATTTGTTCTCAAATAAAAAAGTAAATGTGTTGATTAACTTAGGAACCAAATTTTTGTTTTATACAATCTTATCAAAACAACAAATGAACCTATCTACTCTAATAAGCTGATTCTGTTGTATGGCCAGGGAGAAAAGAAAAAAAAAATCAATTTTCTGAAGTTGATACAGAATATAACTACACTTTTTCGTATTATACAGTGTTTTCACCTCATCTCTCCATATTATGAAAACAAAAACAAACACATCCTACACAAGGCCATTACTTTCTGCAGCTGATCAAATTTCCACTCCCACCCCATCAAAATGCTTTCTATAAAAAGAGGGGTTGATTAGCTTCCGGAGAAAAAAATTCGGAATTATTTATTGTATTCCAGAAAATATTTCGGAAGTAATAGGTTGGAGGAAGAAAATGATAGGGTGCAGGAAGAAGCTGCCCCTATGCAAACCACCAAGGCTCAAATCCACAGTCGAATAGAAATACCCAAACTTCAATGGGCCGGGCCTAACCGTTCAACTTAGGGTTTTCGATCACTATAAATACCCAAATGTCAATTCGATAAACCTAGGGTTTGTGTCGTTGCAATTGGACTTGCAGCTTCTTCCGCCACTCCACTCTCTGCACCCTCTGTGCCTCGCCAATACAAACGAGTTTGTTCTCTCACATTTCTTTCTGCTTCTCTTCCTCTCATTCTTCTCTTCGCTAACTTCCTCTTTTCATTTTCTTCTGCAGCCATGGCGGACGTCGTCACCGAAGCTGGCGTCGTTGCGGATCCCACCCAACTAGATGTCAAACTGTTCAACCGCTGGAGCTTCGAAGACATTCAGGTACTTATCTCTTTCTATGACCTACCTATTAATCTTGTTATATTCTAAAATTACACGATTTTTCATGAAATTTATTGAAATGTGTATCAATGTAGTTTATTTATTGAGATTTTTTTTTCTAATTAGGTTGGTGGTATTACTCTGATATTAAACTTATTAAAAGTTTTTTTTAATTTATCTTGGGAATTTTATGTTATTAGGTTAACGATATTTCGCTGGCTGATTATATCGGAGTGGTGTCGTCCAAGCATGCCACTTATGTTCCTCACACATCCGGTAGGTACTCGGTGAAGCGGTTCAGGAAAGCGCAGTGCCCCATTGTGGAGAGGCTTACTAACTCTCTTATGATGCACGGAAGAAACAACGGAAAGAAGCTCTTGGCTGTTAGGATTATCAAGCATGCCATGGAAATCATTCACTTGCTCACTGACCAGAATCCAATTCAAGTCATTGTTGATGCCGTCATCAATAGGTATGTTCTAGTATTGAAAACGATTTTGTGATGTTTTTATGTTCTACTGAGTTTTAATGTGTATATGTCGCTGTGATACTGACCACTTGTTGTATGCGATGAAACTGGAAACACGTTAACATATATATTCGCCTATTGTAAATTTGTTTGTAGGAATTTAAGAAAAAGTTTGTGATCATAAAATTTTAAGTTTGATATATTGGGGTAAGTTAGTGTCTTTTAAATATTTTTAATGTGTTTTGGCTCCAGTATATGGATTCGGAGAATGGAATGATGATTATGAATTCCCTATTGGTTTGATTGCCTCAATGATGGCGTTTTGTATTAGCTCTATCTGACCATTCTCGTCAATATATTTGTTACTTATTACTATCTGTGCGTGATAAAATATTTTGGCTGGGAAAAGAGATATTAAGTATGTGTTAATGTCAGAGCATGTAAACATTGTTTTTTCCCTTGAAGTGGTACAATGGCCAGTTATACTACGCGTAAAGGACATCCAAAGTTAATTAGTAGGGCTACCTAATTTTAGGGATCATTGTTGAGAGTTGGAGAATGACATGATGATCATTTATTTCCCTATTGGTTTGATTGCCTGTATGATGGCACTTTTGTATTAGCTCTATCTGATCATTCTCCTTAAATAAATTAGAATAGACTTATGAATTGTGTGCATTTGGGTTGTCCTAAAACTATTTTTTATATTTATATAGTATTTGAAAGTAAGATAATCACTTCTCATAGTGACTTCATGGGTGATTTAATTATTTTACTTGTTTTTCATGGCGCTTTTACATCTTCTGGAGTTAGGAAATGCAATTTTCGTTGTTTAGTTACATTTTTAGGGATGATAGATCAATGATGTAGCACATGGAGAATGACATGACGATTAGTTGTTTCCCTATTGGTTTGATTGCCAGTATGATGGCAAAAGTATTAGCTCTATCTGATCATTCTCCTATATTGGTTTAGGGCATTTAATCTATACGAGGATGCTTTAGTTATTTACCAACTCAGGAAAAAGTTAATCGACGGTTTTTGGTTGACTTATATTTTTCGGGGTGAAAGGTCAATGGTGGAACATGTGGAGAATGACATGACGATTATTTATTTCCCTATTGGTTTGATTGCCAGGATGATGGCGCTATTGTATTAGCTCTATCTGATCATTCTCCTATGTTGATATTTATGGTTGATTTCACTTTATAAAGAAGTGTGCGTCATTACCTCAGGGGACTGACTTGTTATTTAATTTGTTTTGCTTAGATATTTATGTTCTCTTGCGACATTATTTTTTAAATTGCATTTTAAGTAGCCTCTTAATGTGCGATATTTTTTTTAATGGAATAATCTTCTGTTCTTGGTACTGTAAAGGATTAAATATTATGTTGATTGTATTGTAGTTATTTATTTGCTATTGTTTTACCAGTGGTCCCCGTGAAGATGCTACTAGAATTGGATCTGCTGGAGTGGTGAGGAGACAAGCCGTTGATATCTCACCCCTTCGACGTGTTAATCAGGCCATCTATCTTCTAACAACAGGTGCACGGGAAGCTGCTTTTAGAAACATCAAGACAATTGCTGAATGTTTGGCTGATGAACTTATTAATGCCGCAAAAGGTTCATCCAACAGGTATAATTTTTCAGTGATTAAGTGAAGACTGCATTATCGTATTTAATTATAATCCCTGTTACTGCTTTATTTCAGTTACGCCATCAAGAAAAAAGATGAAATTGAAAGAGTTGCCAAGGCTAATCGTTAAGCAGTTCGAAGCATGTATTGTACCAGAAAGATTTTGATTCGATCTTTGTACTTCATTTATCACAGTTTCGATTATTGTGTAATACTTTCTTTGGCTTTAGTTTATTTTTAGTTCCTTTTAAGGAAGAATTTAAACGAAGGATTTTGATTCTTGGACTTAAATTCATATTAGTACTAGCATGGTTTTTGAATTATTGTGATGATTTAAATGGGAATATGATCTCCGTTTCCCGTGTTCTATTTTTTGTTAAAATCAAAGACTGATTACATGAGTCACGGTAAAGGCGTCATAAAATATAATTCTAAAGTCATCGTCCAATTTTAAGAACTGTAGTTTAAAGAAATGCAGTTGTTAATTTAACTGTCCTCTTTGGCAAGGACTAAATGTAATGATGCTGAATATCAAACAAGCTACTCGAAAGTAAGATTAACCGGAATTGAAGTTGAAATACAGGGTTATGATTTTTCATAATAGAAAAGTCATTTATATTTATATATTGATATATAGATACAAATAAAATATTTAATATATAATTTGTTTGGTGTTTTTTTCAGGGTCCTTTTCATGTATTAGAAACTTAGTAGTGTGATTATTTAAGGTATTTCAAGTTGATAATCTAATTATATTTTATAAGGAATTTTAAAGTAAATTAAATTTCTATTATTTTATTTGAAATTCTTTATGTTTCCTATCTATTATTTTGGTGTGTTAGGTTGTATCGAATTTGGTTCCATAGATCTAATAGTTTAATAAGGGTGTAAATTGAATTTGACCTATTTGTTCTAATCTCATTTGCAATTTGTCTTAGTTTCATTTGGATTTTATTAAATTGGACGATAGAATTTTAACCTAACTTGCCTTAATATCATTATATTGACTTAGACTTGAATTATAAAGATTACCTTAATTTGAATCTGTATTGACTTAGTTTGATTTGAGTTAAAGTTGATTCAGTTTGATATAAACTTGTCTTTAGACAGTCATGATCAAATTATGTTTGATTCGAATTTAAACTCACATAATTCTAATCTAATTTTAGTGAATTGGAAAGACTCAACTTAGATAAAATGTACCTCATTCTGACTCAAGTAAACTTAGTTTTGGAGTGATTTGACTCAACTTGCATGTTGTGGTTGAATCGGATTAACCTGACTTTACATTGTCTTGATTATAAGTCAAAACTAGTCTTGACATGAAGTATGACACAAATAACCGTAGATTTGCCTTGACTTAATTCAATGTGGAAAGTGCTCACTTGGTTCGTGGGCTTTTACCAATAATACTCAATTTTGGTTGGTGTTGAGTTAGCTTAATCAAGAGCTAACTCGATTTGACATGAGTTAACTTGGTTGAACCTAAGTAATTGTTTACATGGCTTGACTTGAACCCAAGTTGATTTGTTTCAAGTTGGAATTAAAAAAACTCAGCTTGATTGGGTTTAGGACAACTCGACTTAATTGAAATTAGGATCTACTTGGTGCAACTTGGATCTAAACTAACTCAATTCAACTTAGACTCAAGGTAAGTTAACTTTACATTGACCTATGTTAACTTGTTTTAATATTATATGAATTTAACTTAGTATTATCTTTCTTAGGCATTGGGCATGATTTATTTTAGTATTTCATAACTTGAAAATAATATAACATTTAATAGAAATTTATTAAAAGTTTTACAAAAATATTAAATATAAACTTTTTGAATAACTTTGACAAAAAAATAACACCAATCAAGATAAATTACAAAATATTATTAATATTTTTAATTTTTAACAATTATTGAATATTTATTTATTTTTTATTTTAGGAATAATTAAAATATTTTATTTAAAAAAGACAATTAAAATTAACTAATTTTAAATTACCTTATTCAAATAAATCACTTGAAAAATAAAATAATTTGAAATGAGATAAGATGAAATTTATTGTATTTGAATTTGATAACACTACTAAGTCAACATAGCCAGCCACATGTTTTTTTCTAAGTGGATGTTGTGTTTATTGAAATTTCTTGTTGTACAAAAGCAATGGCTAAATGTGATTAGAGTGTTTCTCTCTCCACCACCACCTCGTGCTCTCTGCACCACCCCATACCTATTTTGCCCTTGTTATAAAACGCATGTCTACATCCGTTATATATTTTATATTTTAGTTTATTGTTTATATATAAAAAAAAGAAATTTTCAATGAATGTGGTCACATCCGTTTAATAGATTTTTTAATTTTTTTTAATTATTATTTAAATAATAATACATAAACTAAATTAATAATAATTATTTTATTAAATAAAATTAATTTATAAATAATTAAGTAATAATTTTAAAAAATTAAATAATATTTATATATTAATTTAAAATATAATAAATTAAAAAACTAAAAACTTAAAAAAAAAACTTTACGGATGTTGCCACATGTGACACATCCGTTTTAATATAGAGGTAAGGGTGTAGGATATTTTAAAATATAAAAGATAGTTTTAGAATTTAAAAAAATGTGATGGTACAGGGAGCAATATAGGATAGTGTAAGGAGTAACCCTTCTCATGTGATTATTATTTTTGGGTCATGGATTTATCAATAGTTTAAAGGGTTTATCGAAAATCAGAAATTGAATATCTTGAACAGTTACATACTTCCAAACAACATACAAACTTGGCAAGGAAATAAATATACCTACATACTATTCTTCTGTAGTTTTAAGATGGCATACTCAGGGTGAACATTGGTCAGGATCAAATTTAGGCTTAATATAATTTAATTTTAATATTTTAAAAATTATATTTAACCATTTAATTTATCAGCTTAATTAGATTCAGATGGTTTGAGTTGCAGGTTAATTCTATTAAATTTTTTAGATTAAATTTATACTAAACTAATTTTTTTAATAAAAAATATTATTTTTATCAAGATTACTTGTATAATTTTAATAATGATTATTATATTTTATATAAATTACTACTAAATTCTAATAAAGTAATATTATATTAAAAGTAAAATTTAAAATTAAAAAAATGACTTAATACTTATTTTGGTCTTTATTTTTGTAAGTTTTGTTCAAAGTAGTTCTTAACTTTTTCCGGTGCTCAAATTGGTCATAATTTTTGTTTAATTTGGTCATTTTGACTTACGGCGTCTAAAACATTAATGACAAAGTGTCCACATGAGTTATTAGTGAATGACCTTACTATTACATCATCTCATGTTTTTCCTAAAATCCTCGACTCCATCATTGCCACATCACACATCACTAAATTCTCCCTTCTCGCCACTACATGCCGCAATGCACTGTCATCTCCTTTCTCGTACCATTATCGCGAGACAACCAACATATTTATCTGTAATTGCAGATCTACAACCTCATGAGCAACCTGCGAAAAAACCCTTAATCGTGTACCAAACCGCGAAAACCTCCATGGCCAACCATCCAAACCAAACGCAAAGCCACCAATAGGGCTACCACGAACCACCGCAAAAACCTCTTTTAGTCACTACATCCTCACACCACCAAGAAAAGCCACAACGAAACCTTAACAATCCATTTCATGCCTCTTGCATACAAAGTCTCATTACGAGTTAGAACCTACAAACTAGAAAGCCAGAGACCATCAATTACAAATGAAACCCAACATCTCCACCACTACAAATCGAATCAACCACGACAAGACTCTATGTTTGTTCAACCACTATAGATTTGCACAGCCACGAAGCCCAACTCGTGAATCATCATCACGATCAACTATGGAAGCATCAAGAATCACGAAACCATCACATCAACCACTCGCAAACACAAGCCTCAAATGGAACCACCCTCACATCAACCACCCGCAAACACAAGCCTCAAATGGAACCAGAGACTTCGAATCAAATCACAACAACGAGAACTCCACCTTTACGCCGTTTTGGGAAGCCAAATCGCGAACCAGTAAACTCTAATCACATCACCACCATGGGTAGCCACATGAGAAAAAAAGGGATTGCATCATTTGTTGATAGTTTATGTGAAGACTATGTCGTTAACCATTTAGATGCATTGAAAATAACCAAATTAAACAAAAAAAATACAAAAATTGGGATAAATTTAAACATCGAAAAAAGTCAAAAACCACCTTAAACAAAATAGAAAAAATTAGAAAATAAAATAGGTGTTAAATCTTTAAAAAAATATACAAATTTATAGATATTAAAATATAAATTGGAGTCGAGTCGGATATATATAAAGTTCTAATTCATTGTCCAAACTCAACCGTAGTTATCCATTTTCCTCACTTTTATTTATCCAACCGTTTATCTAATTTAATCCAATCATATGCTGAAAATTATTTATATTTAATTTTATAATTATAATAAGGGTTAAATATGTTTTTAGTCCTTAATCTATCAAGTGAATTTGCTTTTAGTCCCTCTTTCAAAGTAAGGTACATTTTAGTCCTCGTCCTTTAAGAAACCATAATGTTTCGTTCTCCAAATTCAACTGCGTTAAAAAAAAGCCGAGTTGGCTAACGGTGGAATGCCACGTCACTTTTTTTTTTTCTGAGTCAATCTCCCTCCCTCACTGGTGTCGTCTCGACTCCGTCTCCAAGCAGTTCCTCCTCTCCAACCTGGCCCTCCACGGCAAGACCCGTCTGGACTCCTTCGCGATATCCGCCGCCCCCTGCAGCCACTGTTGGCAGTTCTTCCGGGAACTCCGCGACACCTCCGATATCTAATTCCTGATCACCTCCCACGCCAACCCTCACTTCACTTTTCTCCCCCTTCCTTTCCCACCGCTTTGACCCCCACCGCTTCGGCCCTCACGATCTTTTATGCACTTCCTTCACCCTAGAGCGACCCTCAGATCGGCGCGTTCTCGTTTTGCTCGATGACTTCGTTGTCAAATCCTCACACTCTCTTTTCTTCAACTCGCTCAAATCTCGAGGCTTCGATCTCCATTTCCACCGATGACCCCCAATTTCAGATTTTGTTGATTTGGGTCATGATTTTGTTGATTTTGTTAGTCCAAAACGTAATTAAGAAGAAATTTTCCGAGTTTCTGGGTTTGATTTAGGGTTTTTTGGGCTGTTGCGTTTTCTGGGTTTTGTCTTGCAGGTTAGGAGGAGCTTCGCCGTTTGGATGTTCGACGATGTTGCTTGGGGCGTAAGAAAAGTCTCACGGTGTAGGTTTCCTAGAGGATTGGGTGTTTTGCTATTCTGATGGTTATGCTGTGGAGGCTCGCGACAGCGGTGAATGGTTGCTCATGGTGGTGGTCCGATGCAGCTTGCAGAGGATGACAAAAGGAGAGTGGTGGCAGAGAGATTGAACTCGTAATGGCATTACTCGGGTTGGGTGGTGGCGCGATGAGGTTGCTTGCGTTTGGGTGTTGATGGTGGAGGTGCGTGATGGAGGATGGCTACAACTAGGGTTTCTGCAGCGGCAGTTTCACGGCGACATGGTGGCTGGTCGGCGCGACATTGTGTTGGCAGTGTGGCATTGACGACGGGAAAGATTGACGTGGCAAAAAAGTTGGGAAGATTTACTCAGGTCAGAAAAAAAAATGACATGACACTTCACCGTTAGCCAACTCAGTTTCTTTTTAACGTTGTTAGTTTTGGAGGACGAAAAATCAAGATTTCCTAAAATAGGAGGACTAAAATGTACCTTACTTTGAAAGGGGGACTAAAAGCAAATTTACTTGATAGATTAAGGACTAAAAAACATATTTAACCCTTATAATAATAATAGCAATTTTACTGTCAATAATTATTAAAAGAAAAAGTAAACACAGTAATAAATGTGTTTTCACGTGCCAAAGATAATAATTTTAAGTATACCAATATTACACTTGTAAATTGTAATCAATAAATATATATATATATATATATATATATATATATATATATATATATATATATATATATATATATATATATATGAACTATTAAAATTAAGAATATATAATTTTAATTACAACAATTACAGGTTCTTTTTTTTTCAACAATATATACTGTACCAGGGAGAGCCGGGCGCCGTACGAAGGACGCCCGTGAGGCGACGGACGCCGCCCAAAGGACGCCCATGTCACACCCGCCACAGACGAATGCTCGACCGCCCAAGTCTTGTCCGCCCAAGTAGGTACGGATTGAACTTAGACCGTACAAACTCTCCTACACCAGCTAATGTCCGGCGTCGCACGTATGGACGCCCACTAATGAGGTCGTCCGACCGTCCCGATGCCTACGCCGACCACCTGGGTAGAACCCCTGTCTCTAAGAGAAACTTTGAAGAACTTACAAGGAATTCCATCACCACGAGACAGCGCCGCACTCTCCATGCTCACAAAAACTGTTCTACAGGATGACGCCGAGAGACGAACGTTTGGTATCACGAAGTGCCGGGCGACCGCATAGAAGATCGTCCGCCCAACGAAGTGCCGGGCGACCGCATAGAAGATCGTCCGCCCAACGAAGTGCCGGGCGACCGCATAGAAGATCGCCCGCCCAACGAAGTGCCGGGCGACCGCATAGAATATCGTCCGCCCAACGAAGTGCCGGGCGACCGCATAGAAGATCGTCCGCCCAACGAAGTGCTGGGCGACCGCATAGAAGATCGTCCGCCCAACGAAGTGCCGGGCGACCGCATAGAAGATCGTCCGCCCAACGAAGTGCCGGGCGACTGCGTAGAGGATCGTCCGCCCAATGTAGTGCCCGAGTCGTCCATAGGAAAGACGAACGCCCGTATCACTTGGGCGGACGCCCATATCACACTGACCGGCCAAATCACTAATCACTGTGGCTCAAGTAAATTGACCTGGTTTAGAGGTAAGTAGGAATTAGGAGCTATTGGGCTGATTGGGCCATGATTAACCTTTCACTAATCCCAAAGCTCATAGCGAAAACTATAAATACAGGTTCACGGTGAGTGGTAGATAAGTTAGATTGAATGCACATTTATTGCTATCCCTTGAGAAAAGCCATTGCTCTGAAACTGACTTTGGCATCGGAGAATCTTTTGTAGGTCTCCACCCCTCCGGATCAAGAAGAAAGTCAAAGCTTGGGAAGAAGATCCGCCGCTGAGACAAGATCGAAGGAGAACTGGAAGGTTTAGAACCGCACAACCCTACACATCCGAAACATTTGGCGCCCACCGTGGGGCCGTGTGATTTAAAAAACCCAATGGTGACCACGAGAAACATGAGCATGGACGATCCCGCTGAGATGATGCGCATGCTACAACAAAAAATGGACGAGATGCAGCAACGTCACGAAGAAGAGATGGCGGCCGTAAAGGCCGACTGCGAAGCCCGGATAGCCCTGGAGATTGGGCGGATGGACGGGGGAGAGCGAGTGAAGGATAAAGGAAAGGGGGTGGAAGGAGAACGCCCGCCCCCAGATACCGAGGGCGATAAGACATGGAGGCCTTCCGGATCAGAGGCAGAAGAAAGCAAGGCTAAATCGGTGCATGCGGAGAGCGCTGCCGAGGACGGGCGGATGGTAGTCAAGTCGGAGCCTTCATCCACTTTACTACTTCCATTCACCCAGAACATAATGAACGTCCAAATCTCGGAGCAATTCATGGCTCCACATTTCAAAATGTATAACGGGACGACAGATCCGGCGTCCCATGTCCAGACGTTCTCGAACGCCATGGCGTTCCGAACGGGCAATGACGCCATTTGGTGCCGAGCGTTCTCGCTCTCACTAGAGGAAGAAGCTTTGGAATGGTTTAACACCCTCCCCCCCAATTCAATAGAAAACTTTACCGGCTTAAAGCAACTATTCATTAAACAATTTGCGGCCAGTAGTACCCAAGACCTGACCGTATTCGAATTGATGGCTCTCAAACAGGGGAAGGACGAAGCGCTGCGATCATTCATGGACCGATATCAGAAGACGGTCCGGCTCGTGAAAAGCCTGACCCCAGAGCTCGCCCTTCACTACATCCTGTCGGCTCTAAAGCCGGGACCGTTTAAGGATAGCGTATGCAGGCGAGCGCCCAAAACGATGGAAGAGTTGAGGGAACGGGCTGCAGATGAGATAAGGGTGGAGGAGATGAAGCTCTCCTACAAAAGAGAAAATCAAGAAGCCAGGGAAGCAAAGGCGGACGGTAATAAGCCCGGTTCGTCCACCGGAAAAACGTCTGGTCCTAGAGTACACACCTCTGAATGCCACAGTACACACCTCTGAACGCCTCGAGGGAGAAAATTCTCCGAGAGGCCTTGAGTGCGGAATTGATACCGGAGCGGGAAGCGAACCCGACTCCGAAGAATGCTGATTGGAGCAAACACTGCGCGTACCATAAAAATATGGGTCATACCACCGAGGATTGCTGGACCCTCCGGGATAAGATAGAAGAGCTCATCCGGGCGGGAAAGCTTAAAAAATACGTACGTGAGGAGCGCCCGCCGCAATCAACCGAACGGCCTGCTCAAAGGTCGACGTACCGAAAGGAGAAACCGAGGAGCGCGCGAGCGGAACGACCCCGCTCAGAGAGGCGACCAAGCCGAAGTCGAAGCCGCAGCCGTGGACGTCCCTTGAGGGGACATATCAACACTATTTCCGGAGGATTCGCGGGAGGAGGATCGTCTTCCTCCGCCCGTAAGCGACATGTTTGGGCCCTCCAATCCGTGCATTTAGTGGACAAGCCACGCCGCTCCATGCCACCCATCACCTTTTCGGACGAGGACTTTCACGCCCCAGATCCTGACCAGGACGACCCGATGGTCATAACGGCGGAGATAGCGCGGTATGGGATCAGTAAGGTTCTGGTTGACCAAGGAAGCTCGGTCAACATCCTCTATTGGAAGACCTTCCTGCAGATGGATATCTCGGAGGACCTCATCGTCCCTTACGGTGGGCAGATAGTGGGCTTCGCGGGAGAAAGGGTCGACACTAGGGGATACGTGGAATTGAGAACAAGGTTGGGAACCGGACGCTCCAGCGAGGAGAAGAGGGTCCGGTACCTGCTGATAGAGGCCAACACGTCGTACAACGTGCTGGTCGGAAGACCGTGCCTAAACGCGTTTGGGGCAATTGTCTCTACCCCTCACCTCACAGTGAAGTATCCCTCCGAAAAGGGAGCTATTTGCACGGTTAGGGCGGACCAAAAGACGGCCCGAGAATGCTACGCAGCGGGGTTAAAACTGCACGCTCGGCCTGTGAAAAGAAGGGCGGCCGGCTCCGAGGTTGCCATGGCAGACCTCGACCCGAGGACGAATACCGAGGACCGGCTGGAGCCCATTGGAGAAACCCAACCCATCCTGATAGGAGGGGAACCCGCTCAAACCACCCTCATCGCCAAGGGGCTGAACCCTGAAGTGGAAAAGGAGCTAAGGGCACTACTATGGAAGAACCAGGATCTATTTGCGTGGACGGCAGCGAATATGCCGGGCATCCATCCCGCGGTGATGTGCCACAAGCTCTCCCTTTTCCAGAACGCCCGCCCAGTCGCGCAGAAAAAGAGAAGAATGGGCGAGGAAAAACGGCAAGCTGTCGAGGAGGAAGTAGGAAAGCTGAAGAAGGCTGGTTTTGTTCGGGAAGTCACGTACACCACGTGGCTGGCTAACGTGGTCATGGTAAAAAAGGCCAATGGAAAGTGGCGCATGTGCACAGACTACACGGACCTGAACAAAGCCTGCCCGAAAGATTCGCACCCCCTACCCAGTATAGACGCCCTAGTGGACGGCGCTTCTGGGCATCGGGTACTAAGCTTCCTAGATGCATATTCCGGGTACAACCAGATACCCATGTATGGGCCGGACGTCGAGAAGACGGCGTTCATAACGGAGAAGTCCAACTTCTGTTACGAAGTCATGCCGTTCGGCCTGAAGAATGCCGGGGCGACGTATCAGCGCCTGATGGACAGGATTTTCCGAGACCAGATAGGTCGGTGCATGGACGTATACGTCGATGACATGGTCGTCCGGTCCGCGGATGGAGAGGGACACCTCAGAGACCTTGAGGAGGTGTTCCGACAAGTTAGGAAGTTCGGCATGCGCCTAAACCCCGCCAAATGTACATTTGGGGTAGCGGCCGGAAAGTTCTTGCGCTTCATGTTAACATCCCGGGGGATCGAGGCCAACCCGGACAAGTGCGAAGCGATACTGCAAATGCCAAGCCCGACCACTCTGAAAGAGATCCAAAGACTGGTCGGACGCCTCACCGCTTTGTCACGCTTTATCCCCAACCTGGCGGATAGGATGAGGCCGGTCCTCCGAAAATTGAAAAAAGGGGGCGGCCCGACCTGGGACGACGAATGCGAACAAGCGTTTCAGGACGTAAAAACAATCCTTGTTAACCCGCCGGTCATGAATCGCCCAGTCCCAGGAGGAGATCTGCACATCTTCCTAGGAGTGTCAGAGACGGCCATTAGTGCCGTGCTAATGCAAGAACGGCCTCAGTCGAGGTTAATTTATTTTGTGAGTCGCACGCTCCTCGACGCCGAAACCCGATACCAACGGGTAGAGAAGGTGGCCTTAGCTTTGCTGCACGCCTCCCGAAGGCTCCGGCCTTACTTCCAAAGCCATCAGGTGATAGTCAGGACCGATTTCCCTATCTCCAAGATCCTAAGGAAGCCGAACTTGGCCGGACGGATGGTCGCCTGGGCGGTTGAGCTTTCAGAGTTCGGTTTGTGATATGAACCGAGAGGATCGGTCAAGGGCCAACACTTAGCAGATTTCGCGGCCGAGTTACCACCGTCCAGTCAGGACGAGTGGAGTTTGTATGTGGACGGAGCGTCCGGTTGATCGGTCAGCGGGGCCGGCATCGTACTCGAGGGCCCCAACGGATTCTTACTGGAGCATTCCTTGATCTTCAAATTCAAGGTATCCAACAATCAGGCCGAGTATGAGGCCTTAGTGGCCGGTCTCGAGCTGGCGAAAGACATGGGAGCCAGAAGAATCACCTGCCGGACGGACTCAGAGCTGGTTGTGGGACAGATGAATGGCAACTTCCAAGTTCGCGAGGAGCGTTTATTAAGATACTTCCAGCGAGCAACGGACCTCGCGAAAGCATTTGATAAGTTGGACATACAACACATTCCCAGGGAACAAAACGCACGGGCGGACATATTGTCCAAGCTTAGTTCGGGAAAGGAGAAGGGGCAGTTAACCACTGTCGTGAGGCAGGTTCTACTCCAGCCTTCAGTTGAATGTTCAGCGGTGTCCGACGGAGGAAAAGATTGGAGAGCGGAAATCCGAGAAATCATGACCCGCCAGGATGAAGGGCGGACGGTAGGACCAAGGAAGGCTAAGAAGGTCGCCCGATATCTCGAGGTGGGAGACGACCTGTATCGCAGAGGATTCTCCTCCCCTCTCCTTAAATGCTTGGGAGAGGCAGAGGCACTTTACGTTATGGACGAACTCCATAATGGCATTTGCGGTCTTCACACAGGATGGCGAGCATTAAAAGCCCGGATACTGAGAGCCGGATATTACTGGCCTACTGTGGAAGCCGACACATGAACGTTCGTCCAAAAATGCGTTCGCTGCCAAGAGCACTCCAACAACTCCCACCTACCGCCACACGCCCTCCACTCAATGGCATCCCCGTGGCCGTTTGCCCAATGGGGTATGGATATCGTTGGACCGTTCCCCTTGGGACAGGCGCAGAAGAAGTTCCTCCTGGTGGCAGTGGATTACTTCACGAAATGGGTAGAAGCCGAGCCCCTGGCAACCATTACAGCCGCCCAAGTCCAGAAGTTTTGCTGGAAATTGGTATGTCGTTTCGGCCTCCCTCGGTCGATCATCACAGATAACGGCCGACAGTTCATTGACAAGAAACTGGCCGAATTCTTCAAAAGGTTGGGGATTAAGCACGTCACCAGCTCGGTCGAACACCCCCAGACGAATGGGCAAGCGGAAGCAATGAATAAGACCATAGTCTCGGAGCTTAAACGACGACTAGGAGAAAAGTAGGGAGCGTGGGTGGACGAGTTACCCGAGGTCCTATGGGCATACAGATGCACGCCCCATGGAACCACTGGTGAAATACCTTTCAACTTAACCTATGGCACTGACGCCATGTTACCAGTCGAACTGGGGGAGCCGTCCCTTAGGCGTCGAGTCGATGACCTGAACCTCAACGACCAAGAGCTGAGGATCGAATTGGACTCCCTGGATGAACGACGAGACCGCGCCGCATTGAGGGCCGAAGCCTGCAAGCGCATGGTTGAAAGAAAGTACAACTCCAAGGTCCGGCCAAGAAGCTTCCAGGAGGGGGATCTAGTATGGAGAAAAGCAGGGGACGCCCGCCGAAACCCAGCGCACGGAAAGTTTGCAGCAAAGTGGGAAGGGCCGTTCCGCGTAGGGGAGACCTTGGGAAACGGGGCTTACAGGCTACAACGCATGAGCGGACATCCGATCCCCAACACCTGGAACGCCACGCACTTAAAGTTTTACTTCAGTTAATGAATCGATGTATTACACCCCCATGATTAATGAATCAAGATGTCCATTTTTCTCCTATGAGACTAACTTCATTTTGTAGATTTCTAAAAGTGTTCCAAAGAGAACTACTCTCAGCTTGGCCGGGCATCAAAGCGAAGGGCCGCCCATCCCAGTAAGACCAAGCTGGTGAAAAAGAGTGTTCCAAAGAGAACTACTCTCAGCTTGGCCGGGCATCAAAGCGAAGGGCCGCCCATCCCAGTAAGACCAAGCTGGTGAAAAAGAGTGTTCCAAAGAGAACTACTCTCGGCTTGGCCGGGCATCAAAGCGAAGGGCCGCCCATCCCAGTAAGACCAAGCTGGTGAAAAAGAGTGTTCCAAAGAGAACTACTCTCAGCTTGGCCGGGCATCAAAGCGAAGGGCCGCCCATCCCAGTAAGACCAAGCTGGTGAAAAAGAGTGTTCCAAAGAGAACTACTCTCAGCTTGGCCGGGCATCAAAGCGAAGGGCCGCCCATCCCAGTAAGACCAAGCTGATGAAAAAGTGTTCCAACGAGAACTACTCTCAGCTTGGCCGGGCATCAAAGCGAAGGGCCGCCCATCCCAGTAAGACCAAGCTGATGAAAAAGAGTGTTCCAAAGAGAACTACTCTCAGCTTGGCCGGGCATCAAAGCGAAGGGCCGTCCGCCCGGGAAAAGCAAGAGCAATCCCCACCCGGCTGGCCCATTATTAAAACTTGACAAGAGTAAAGCCGCATAAAAAGACATGCAAAATTAGAAAGATGTGTATTAATCATTTGCGCAGAAAGGCGCCAAGATTTACAAAAAGACCGCCCGGCCAACAGCTGGACAACCCCAGACGTTGGACGGACTGTCGAAAGATACACGTCCAAAAAATTCAAAGAGAAATCCTAATTCTTGCCCCCGCCGGCGGCCTCCGCAGTCGGCTCGTTCTCCTCGGCGACATTCAAATCCACAAGGACGCCGTTAAAAACGTCCTTCTCTATATCCACGCCAAGAGCAAAGGGATCCTGAACGCCTGCCAGAAGAGTCACTTGACGAAGGGCTTTGTTGAAGCCCTCCTCATGTTCAAACAAGATGGTGGACTCCAACTCGGCAATTTGCTCCTTGGCCTTAGCCACTTCAAGAGTGAGTTCCTCATTAGCCTTGGCCCGGCACGATTCGGCCTCCTTTACGCGGGTTACCTCCGCCTCCAGCAGATCGATTTTCTGGCGACTCTCTTCCGCCAAGCGCTCCTGCTCGATCCGGGCGGCTGCCAACCTTTCGGCGGACTCCCTTTTGGTTTTCTCTAGGTCGGCCTCCAGCTGCTCGATCCTCTTATCATATTCATCTTGGTTGAGGACCATCTCTTCCAAAGTCACCTGAAGGGAGGCTGCGTTTTTCTTCTCCCTGTCAAGCTCGGCCCGGACCTCCGCCACTCCAGGGCGGTCAGCAAAGTTCCTCAGATACCACGCTAGAGCGGACGTCCGGGTAGACATCTCTAGCATGGCGTTGGTTAGCTCCAGCTCGGAGAGGGGTTCAATGAGCGCCCGTTGAGAAGAGCTCATGTGGAATTTTGTCCGGTCGCTCATGCTGAAATCCGGGCTGAAAACTCCGCCAGGTAGAGGGACGGCCAATACCCTCTCCCGATCCTTCTCTTTGCCCTTGTCCTTCCGGGCCTTCTTTGAAGCTGACCGAGACGAAGAACCCTCTTTGTCTTTGCGTCCCTCAGCAGTAGGATCTCTTCTCTTTCGAGTAGGATCCGCGGAAGTCATGGCCGCCCCAGAGGTTGGACCTACCTGAACGGCCGCCAATTCAGGTGGGAGGCTAGAACCCGAAACCTTCACGCCTGAACCCCCGGCCTTATCAGTAGGGGGGACCCGTCCAGTCGAAGCGCCGGCAGGAGGCGGGCGCGGCACTTGCGGAACGCTGGTTGGCCGGGCAGTTGACGAGCTGGCCACGGATTTCTTTCTGATGGTGAGGAAGTTGGATTTGCGGGGGCCCGGAGTCGTCATTAGTTCTGCAAAAAACAAAGAAATTCAGAAAAATTAACGTCAGTATGCGAAAAACGAGCACACCTAATGTGACAAGACCATACCGAACGCCTTTGGTCCACAATCCTCAAGACTAAGGCATTCAACTAAGTGACGGGCGGAGATCCGGCGGGGGAGGGTGTTAATGGTACGCACGGCCTCTAGGTCGCGTGCTGTCAAATCCCCGATAGAATTCGCCCTTATGCGCCGAGGGTCTCTCGTCCAATAGAAGGGGAACAACGGCCTCCCTTCACCATCGGAAAACTCGTGGAGGCCGGCTTTGTCGACGATTATCTTAAAATAATGTTGCTTAAAATTTTTGAAGGAGTCGGAGAAGGGGCGGAAAAGGGTCCTGTCCCGCACCGACCTAAACGATACCCAACCGCCAGAAGGAGAAGGGCGGACTGCGAAATAATAAAAGAAGACCGGGATGGTGGGAGTGACACCTACTGCCGAACACATCGCCGTGAACGCCTGCACAGCCGCCCATGAATTGGGATGAAGCTGCGTGGGAGCCACATTAACTTCTCGAAGAATGGCCGTTTGAAATTCAGTAAAGGGCACCCGGATAAAAAGATGGGTGAAGAAGGTCACGTACATGAAGAAGAAATCATATGGACTAGACCGCCCATCATGAAAGACCCTTTCGTTTAATAAGGTCACCCCGGCACGAATTAACTTCGAATCCTCCACATCCCGGACGATATGGGTATGGCAGACTCTCCATTCTAACTCCTTGCGATAAGCATAGCAGGAAGCATACCGGCTGGGAACGACGGGTGCCAACTCAGATACCACCGTCCCTTGACCATCCGGCTCGAAGGGCGACCCGACTACGCGAATACCGCCTTTATGCAGGAACAGTGCCACGCCGTGGAAGATACGGTCGTTGGTTAAGACCGGTGACTCAGGGCCCCCCCCGGAAGACCCAACCGCCTCCTCCAAAAAATAAGAAGAAACCGAGCTAGGAGAATCGCCGCTGTCGCCCCGCGCAGACCCCTCCCGGACTCCGCCCGAAAACCCAGAACCTGACTCAATGGAAACAGATGCCATTTATTACCTGAGGGAAAAAGAATCTTGAACTCTTTGAGTAATGAAAATAAGTGAAAAATGACCTCATCTAATCTGCTATTTATAGGAAAAGGTTAGTAACCGTTGGGTGTATCCTGGCCGTCTAGATTTAGCACGACCAACGCTCCGGATTTGGCGACGCTTGACCTTCCGTCAATGGGAACGCGCCACGTGTTTTCCCGCCTAAAATCCAAATTCGAAAAGCCCACTGGATAAAGCCCAATTGCGGGTTCCTGACCCAAAGCGCGCCGTATCCAAAATCCTACGTTCACTACGTGCACTAGGACTTGGGGGGCTTGTGTACCAGGGAGAGCCGGGCGCCGTACGAAGGACGCCCGTGAGGCGACGGACGCCGCCCAAAGGACGCCCATGTCACACCCGCCACAGACGAATGCTCGACCGCCCAAGTCTTGTCCGCCCAAGTAGGTACGGATTGAACCTAGACCGTACAAACTCTCCTACACCAGCTAATGTCCGGCGTCGCACGTATGGACGCCCACTAATGAGGTCGTCCGACCGTCCCGATGCCTATGCCGACCACCTGGGTAGAACCCCTGTCTCTAAGAGAAACTTTGAAGAACTTACAAGGAATTCCATCACCACGAGACAGCGCCGCACTCTCCATGCTCACAAAAACTGTTCTACAGGATGACGCCGAGAGACGAACGTTTGGTATCACGAAGTGCCGGGCGACCGCATAGAAGATCGTCCGCCCAACGAAGTGTCGGGCGACCGCATAGAAGATCGTCCGCCCAACGAAGTGCCGGGCGACCGCATAGAAGATCGCCCGCCCAACGAAGTGCCGGGCGACCGCATAGAATATCGTCCACCCAACGAAGTGCCGGGCGACCGCATAGAAGATCGTCCGCCCAACGAAGTGCCGGGCGACCGCATAGAAGATCGTCCGCCCAACGAAGTGCCGGGCGACCGCATAGAAGATCGTCCGCCCAACGAAGTGTCGGGCGACCGCGTAGAGGATCGTCCGCCCAATGTAGTGCCCGAGTCGTCCATAGGAAAGACGAACGCCCGTATCACTTGGGCGGACGCCCATATCACACTGACCGGCCAAATCACTAATCACTGTGGCTCAAGTAAATTGACCTGGTTTAGAGGTAAGTAGGAATTAGGAGCTATTGGGCTGATTGGGCCATGATTAACCTTTCACTAATCCCAAAGCCCATAGCGAAAACTATAAATACAGGTTCACGGTGAGTGGTAGATAAGTTAGATTGAATGCACATTTATTGCTATCCCTTGAGAAAAGCCATTGCTCTGAAACTGACTTTGGCATCGGAGAATCTTTTGTAGGTCTCCACCCCTCCGGATCAAGAAGAAAGTCAAAGCTTGGGAAGAAGATCCGCCGCTGAGACAAGATCGAAGGAGAACTGGAAGGTTTAGAACCGCACAACCCTACACGTCCGAAACATATACCAACGTTAATGAAGGCAATTATATGCATCCATAACTGTCAACTAATTTAATTACTATTATTATTATAAATATTACTTTCCACGAACCTATTAATAATTCGAGATTATTATATATATAATATAGTAAATTTCATTCATTACTTAATTTCTTTAAATAATTTTATTCAACTCTATTAAACATTATATTTTAATATTTAATACAATTTTAACTTTCAAATATAATTTTACAAAGAAATTTTATATTTAAATATAATAATAATTAAATAAATATGTTCATGAAGTTAAAAATAAAAAAATAACTCGGCTAGGTTCGCTTAAATCCAATTACATTCGCTACCATTCCTTAGGTTCATGTTGGTTCGGTTTGGATCCGATGATTTGAGACCCGAACCCGGAATATATTAGCTTGTATTCGAATCCATACCAACATCTTCGCCAACTCTTCCTCCCACACCAGCTTAGAGCAATGGCGGACCAACTCCAACTGAACCCTAACTCGGTGACCGGAATCACTGATTCTTCGGTGCCCTCCGATGACGACGAACCCTCTCTCAGCTCCCACACTCTCGCCGCTCTCAAAGAATTCCTCGCCGAGCAGCAGCATCACTCCGACGCCGGAGGAGGATCTGAGGTTTCTCTCGTGTCCGAGAATTGGAATTTGAGCCAGTTCTGGTACACTCCAGAAACAGCGAAAACCGTGGCCGAGGAAGTTCTCACTCTCTGCGGTGGCGTACACGCTCGCGTTGCCTGCATTGCTTGCCCTACTCTCTATGTTTATCTCAAGGTTTGTTGCGGCTCCTCTGCTATTGTAATTTGATTTTTATTTTTCTTTTAATTAGTAAATTGTATTTACCTTTTTGTTTGAGTGAGAGTGGTTGGGATTACTGTTCACGATTTTGGTATGAAATTTTCATGATGGTTGAAAAGTTATTGAGCATCGTCTTACCTGGATTATGTATGAAATTTGCTTAGACCAAGTTTAGTTGGTTCCAGTTGAAATTAACTTAGATTCTTTAAGCTTGATCTCATGATCGAGTTTGATTGTTGTGTGAAAAAAAAATATAACTGAAGGAAGGAAGACTCTTCTGGAGATAGTCAGTGAGATTTTTCCGAGAAGATTACTCATGTGCCAAGTCTGGATATTTTGAAACAATAATATGATTACCCAAAAGATTGTATGATGTTTGTTGTGGTCTTGGCTTAATTTGTAATATAAAGTCTCAGTGTAGAAAATGTTTACAATTTCAAATCCTTATAGGTGAAAGTAGTTCATTTAGAATGCATTGAATCAATTATTGCTATTTATCATAAATTTGTGAACTTTTATGATAATTATTTAATAAGTAATACTTTTGATGTTTTCTAATTTGTTGACAGAGTACAAATCTTTACGCTAATAGTCTATGAAAATTAAGCTCATTTGAGAAAGGTAAAGAGATGAAGTAGGCCTCATTTTCAGTAATTAGTATTACCTAATGAGTTCAATTAGAATACACTGACAGTAAATTTTTTTTTTTTACTTGTTCATACTATCATACATTTGTCAAATTCATGCACGACAATTTTTTTTATAATACTTTTAAAGTTCATATTTAGAGTGTTTTCTAGTTTTTAAGTAGTTGACAATGTTATAGATATTGTATGAAAATTCAACTCCATTGGATTTGCTTTTGTTCTAACATTCTCTTTTTCTTTTCTTCAATCTTCAGCAAATGAATCCTAATGCTACTGTGCAACTTCTTGAGTACGACAAACGTTTTCAGCAATATGGAAGTGATTACACATTTTATGACTACAATCTTCCTGATGAAATACCATCAGAATTGAAACATTCCTGCAAAGTTGTAGTTGCAGATCCTCCTTACTTGGTGAGAATTAATTGCTGACGATTTACCTTGTAAATTGGCGTCTT